>NC_138885.1:135430582-136030582 GCF_965194825.1 Balaenoptera physalus | reverse complement strand
CTTTCAATAAATCAATTTTGGTAACCCATGGAACCCCAGGGCGTGAGCGGTAACCTCAGCAGGTGATATGGGCCCCTCTGCACTGGCCCCTCCAACCTGCTGGACTTGCTTGAGGCCGGGCCACGGGAGCGTCGGGAAGAAGGGTGTGACAGGTTTTCTCATTTTCCGAGTTCCTCCTTGGCAAAGGAAAACATTATTCTCCTAAAACTATATATTAGCATCTTACTAGACACTTTATTTTATGAAGAATAATGAACTTGTAGCAAACCTGACTTTCCAAGATTAAACATTTTTAAGTGGATGGAATTGAAACGACCCCGGAACAGATTGCACCACCTGGGAAAGGGTCTCGTTAAAGCTGCCATTAGTGGTTAACGTCTCTCTCTTTTTTTTTAATTAATTAATTAATTATTATTTATTTATTTATTTTTGGCTGTGTTGGGTCTTCGTTGCCGTGTGCGGGCTTCCTCTAGCTGCAGTGCGTGGGCTTCTCTTGTTGCGGACACGGGCTCTAGGCTCGCGGGCTCTAGAGCGCAGGCTCAGGAGTTGTGGCACACGGGCTTAGTTGCTCCGCAGCGTGTGGGATCTTCCTGGACCAGGTCTCGAACCCGTGTCCCCTGTGGTGGCTAACATCTTGTTGGACTTTTTATATGAAAAAATTCTGCTTGATCTGATAATCAAATCAGCAAAAAGTCCAATGGTAACAGGAATTTGGTTTTTTTCACAGTTCTTTAAAGAAAGAAGGGTGGAGCTAATGGAGCAACCCAGGGAACACTGGGATTTGTCCCCTGAAGACACGTGACACATTGTGGTGATCACCACTGCCTGGGAGTTTGCCCTCCGAGATTATTTTGCTAAGCTGCAGCAGGCGGCAGAAGGACTGCTGAATCCGCTTCTGCTGCCCTAAGACAAAGACATGCTGCCTCTGCCCCCAGATGTCCTGAGAGCGGCCTGGCTGCGGCCAAGCCACAGGGAAGGGCGCTGTCGCCTCCCGAAGTTGTGAAGTCTTCCTAGACGAGTGTGCAAGCCCCGGGAGTGTAACGAAGGGCAGAGGAAGACATGCACGGACACTTTGGAGCACTGAAACCGGCAAACACGAAGGGACATGTTCCTCTCAAAGACTACATTCAAAATAGTTTACTACTGCAAATGGTCTGAATAGGGCAACGTTTTAACATGAAGTTTGTACTGCAGACTTCTCCAGCCATGTGCAAAGCCCGACTTATCTGAGGTCGGCCGATCAGACAAGCAGGCCTCTGAGGCTTTCAGCGCTTGGAGATGAGGGCAGGTAAAGCAGGGAGTCTTGTGAAGCTACCCACAACCCACGACACTGCTCCCTGGGGCCGGCGTTCTGCAACAACGCACAGTGGCTGAAAGGAACACACAGGAGGTGCGAAGACCAGGGCTGCAGGGAAAGAGGAGACACAAGGCCGGGAGGTCAGTGCTCGACCCCCGAGTTACGCTCGGACCAGCTCCTTAGAAAGGCTGCAAAGGAGGCGGCCTGCAGGGGGTGTGTTTGAGGGAAGGTGAGAGGCGAGATGCGAGCCTTCTCCTTCTGATGGGGCTACCCTGGGGAGCTGTTTCCTTCTAAGTGTGCCTGAAAAACACGCAGCTGACATACCCCATTTTAAACAGCAGAGTCGTGGGGCTCCAACTGACCTTCAGAGTCAGAGCTGTGCCACAGCTTCATGCCCCAGGCCTGCCCCACCCCTGCCCCACCCCACCCGGCCCCAGGGCTGGTCTGGCTGGCCAGAGGCTTGGCATCCCACCCCCCGGCAAATCAGAAATCATCAACTGTCTCTGGGTTGGTGGGGCACATGGACCGCAGCCAGAAATGTTACTTTGGCCTAAGAGTGGGAAAAAGACCCCAGGAAACCAAAAGTCCTGGAGGGCAGTGTCCTGCAGCCACCAAAAGGTGCCACGGGCCCCGCTGGCCAAGCACCCAGCACAGTACCACTGGCCCACGGAGATGGGCCAAGCTGGGCGGGCTCCTTAACAAGACGGGAGGGGGCAGGGAGGTCAAACGCCTCTGAGATCGCCACCGGACAGAAAGGGATGATCCAGTTGCGTGGAAACGTCATTTTTGAAGAACTGCTTGACCCCTGATAAGCCAAGTGTTTTTCTACATTGTGTGAGGTCAGAATTAACAAGGGCTCCTCTCCCTTCCAGTCTGGTCCAGAGGGCACAGTTTTCACCTGCATCACACACGTTTCCATTTCACTACGGGCGCTGCCATTTCTTCCACCTCTGTCCGCACCACCAGGGGAGGGTGCTGCCGGGAGAACTGGGGGATGTGAAATGACTCGGGCTAGAGCTGGCAGAGAGCGGTGCGCCCTGGGTCACAGGGGCACCAATCAGGCGTGTGGACGGCCAGCTGCTGCCCTGCTGACCCACCTAGCAGAGGATGGCTCTGAGGCCAGTTGGTGAGTTGAAGTATGTGAACTGGAGCGCCCCCCCCCCCCCACAGGGTGACTGTGCCTGACAGGCTCTGGGCCCCCGAGACGCCGCCATGCCCTTAACCAGCCCCATCCTTCCTGCTCTGCGCACCCGACGGAGTGGCCCATCAGCCAGGGTCACCCTCCAGTCTAATGGGCATGATTCCTGGCTACAAATGGGAAGCATGGCCCGAATTCCTCCCCCGCTGATCTCCAGGACAGACTGATCTCATAATCTGGGATTATGTTATAAATTAAGAAAAACAAGCCAGACTGGGTAGCTGGTAGACGGGGGAATCCAGAGGCCTAAGGAGGCTGTCAGGTAAACTGGAGCGTGTTAGGTGAGCAGCAGACAAAACCATACGGATACTTATTTTGCATATGATTCCAAGGGTTCAGATGTCGAACGCTGTAATAAAGCCACTCACCTCTCCTCGGTGTTCTGACTCTGAAGTGCACTGACCTGACCCGGGAATGGCTAAGTGGTGCCACTGATTCCTGGCCCTCCAAGGCCTGGGAGACTCACCCCCGAGACGGGGCCCAGAACCAGAGCAACTCGGAAGGCCACAGGGGCAGTCTCAGTGGCATCAGACATTGTTTGGGCCGATTCCTGAGGTATCTCTCCCGTCCCCAGAGCACGAGGGTCTGGCTCTCTTGCACAGTGGCTCACAGACACATGACCACGGCAGAAACACCACGCCCGTGGCTGGGCTGCGCTCCAGCCAGTTTCCTCTGGGCAGCACGTGAGAACGGGCTCCCTGCTATTATTATTATTATTTTTTAATTCATCCAGATCTAGCTTCAAAGGGTTCCGAAACTTCTTTGCCCCACCTGGACCTGAAAACAGGAGCTGATTTTCAAAAGCCAAATTCTCGTTGCATTTGGACAGAACGAATACTGTGCCTTTTATATTTTCTTTGTATTTCTCTTCAATAGTTGCTTGACCCAACATCTTTCTGTCTGCTCTATACAATGAAAATACAAACTAAATGAGAATAGAAAAAAATAATTAAAGCATTAAATTGTACAAATTACAAATCTGTTCCAAAATATACTTACATTAAATAAAATACGCATTTCAGTAAGAGATCTACAGTGAATGACTATGCATTCTGGGAAGCTTCACGACATCTAGGCAGGGCCAACATTCGTGGAAGGAGCTAAAAGAATTCGCATCCAGTCACAGTTTGCAGCGGGTTTCTGATCGCCGCTCTGCGAGCTGCACTGAGCACATCATTAGCGTCACCTGTGCGGGGACTGACGGGCGGGGGGGGAGAAGCAAGCTCTAGCCTCAATGCTGAGTTCATCACAACTTCTCGAGACTCTCATTAACAGCCTATACAGTACAGTTTCAAAAAAGTAAACATGTTAAGGTAAGCAGACAACTCTTTAGAACCCCAAGCACATTTTCTGGCTGTATTTATGTGGAACTCTCTGTCTACAACGGGCGGTCGTGAAGAGGTTCTTCCTCAGGACAGCATGGTCGCAGGACTGGGACGGCCCAGCGGGACTGAGCGGAGCCGAGGACGGGGCGGAGCCTCCCTTCTCGCTTCAGCTGGAGACAAACTGCTAACGCACAGTCCACGGCCCCGCAGCCCTCTCCTCCTGTCATCTGGCGTAACGCTTAATGTAGTCTTCAACTTTATTCCGGAAGTCCTCCTGTGGGGCAAGAGGCACCAGGCAGAGAGGAGGAAGAGGGGGAGTGAGTCAGCGCAGGGAGCGACACTTCAGGAACAAGTGGCATTCCCCCGAGCCAAGGACCCCTGCCAGCTCTCGGGGGGGTGTGCAGGGTCCGGCCTCCAATCCTCCAGTCGCCAAGGTGGCAGGAGACTCAGAGACCCACGGGGCTGAGTGCCATCTCCCTGCCACTCTGGGTGCCGGGAGGGGACACAAACAAGCTCTGGGCCGAAGGGAACCGAAGGCCCTTTGTTGTGTGGACGGGGAGAGTGAGATTCACCAGTGTGGTCAAGGTCACAATGTGGGTCACGCCGGGACTCTGGACCACAAATGGGCATGAGCCTTGGCTGCTGCTCTCAGGAAGACCCTTGTGTCCTGATCTGTCTCCCCAGGACCCTGCTACCTATGGCCCAAGTGCAGCCCGCCATCAGGGTGACCACCCTGCCCGAGAGGAGAGGTGGGCTTGCTACAGAGGGCCCTCCTTGGGCATCAAGCAGAGGCCACCTGGGGGCCTGGGCTGATCCCTCAGGTGTAAAAACGCTGTATGGATGCAGGTATCTCCCAGGCCAGCGTGGGCGGGAAAGCCACCTCAGATCCGAGCCAGCACCCCAAGTGTGTCCCCAGGTCTTCTCTCTCTAAGGTCAGGAGCAAAATTCCCTGGCCTTGCAGGACTGGGAAGGGCCCCTGGGACTGTCTGAGCCACGACTGACTTGGAGCTTGTCCACCTCAGAACACCCGCCTGCATTAGGTGGCGGGACAGCCTGTGACCTGAAGGCGGGCTCTCAACCCTCTCACTCCCACCCACAGCTGCACACAGGGTCCCAGGCTTCAGTCCCATCCAGCAAGAGGCACAGCCCCGGGCCTGACGCGCACCCTCTGGTGGCTGCCCCGAGCCCTGCCTGCTGCAGGGGCCACCCTGGGAGGCGCGGGCAGAACGGGCCTGCTCTCCTCGGCCACGCTCAAGTCACTCTTCCAGGGTGGGGCGGGTTCAAGGAAAGGGGAGAAGGGGACACCTGCGGTCGCCACCAGGTGGCCCAGGACTGTGCTCAGAGGCTCCCTCACAGCCGCCTGCCCACAGCCAACACGGGCTGCACAGAAGCCCTGGCTGCCTTTAGCAAAACTCTCACAAGGTCGCCTCCACAGTACCCAGCAGCCGACACACCATCGGCTCCCAGGGAGCCGCGGCCAAAGCTCCCGGGATGTGGAGTGACGATCCCACAGACACACCCAACCCCTCAACGTCTGACCCAGGACCACAGGTGCCTCAGCTCAGCCTTAATCCCCTTTGCTCTCGTCAGTGAGAAGACCACGAACTCTGGGGCCAAACCGCCCGGGTTCAAATGTTGGGCTCCGCCCCTTCCTGGCAAGTCTTTCACTTCTTGGTGGCCCTGCTCCCTCAGCAGCAAATCAGGGGCAAGAGTCCCTCCCTCGTGGGTTGTCGGGAAAACAAATGTGCCTGGGAGCAGGTAGGACACTGCCTGGCACCTGGAGGGCCACGCAGGGCTGCTGCTACTACCATGTCACCAGCGCCCTCCTGCTGCCCTGCCCCAGTCACACGGGGCCCCTGTAGCATCCCTGAGCACCAGGAGCGCAGTCCTGCCTCAGGGCCTTTGTGCCGCTGCTGAGGCCTCTGCAACACTCCTCCCTGAGGTCCACCTGGTTCACAACCGGCCTCTGCTCACATCTTTCCAGAAAGGCTTTCCCTGAGAGCCCTACATAAAAAGCAGCAACGCCCATATCTGCGAAGCACAATACAACGAAGCCTGCCCGAAGCCGCAAGTCTCTTCCTGTTTCATACAAAGAGCGGGAAACACCTTCCGAGAACAATAAAAAGTAAACAATCGTAACATGCTTCTCCTCCTGGCTCTATAAGGGTGTTCCCTCCCCGCAAGGTTTAGTCCACAGGGGCTACAACAGTCAGTTAGTGCGGAGTGGGGACATCCTTGTCGGGGACGGTGACAATGACAGGTGGAGTCAGAACGTGAACAGAGCCTCCTGGGGGCCCGCCTGCGAGGCTTCTCAGCGTAGCGGACGAACAAAGGCTCCTCCCTGCCAGGGCCGCCCCGAGGGTGCAGATGGCTGACTGCCGAAGGCTGGCCACCTCCCGGCCTGCTCAGCAGGACCTGGCCTCCTCTGCCCGCCCGCTGACCCTCCGGGGCCACCGCCTGGCTCTCTGCTCCCCGCGTGCCGGGACACGTGCTGGGGGGCCCTCCTGCCTGCCCTCAGGGCCCTGCTAAGGCAGGCTGTGGTGAACACCACACGTGGCACATTTGAAAGGCCTGCGCGCTCTGGCACACAGTAGGTCTTACATGAACAGAAGCAGCTGCCCTCAACATTAAGCACGGTATTTAGAACCAACTTGATGGCCTTTAGAACGTCCTGCGTTCAGAGCCATGTCAGCCGATCCAGCAGCGTCAGGTGGCTGACTCCTGGGCGGGGCAAGGATTCGCAGGGAATGTGGCTCAGAGAACGAAACGGGAGGTCCTGTGCCTAAACGGAGTCAGCGCCGCAGCGCTGTCTGCTGAGGCCCGACCAGCTCCCAACAACCTCCAGCAGCCTCGCCTCAGCCACGCTCAGCCGCCTCCCGGGCTCCTGCCCCACACCCTGTGCCTTGTGCCCGCACGCTGTAAGGGTGTGTGTACGAAGGACATTTACTGCAGTGCTGTCTGTAGCTGGAAAATAATCCCGTGGAAAAACCTGAGTGCCCAGCCATAAGAGGATGGTTGAGAAAAGTACGGTAGAGCCACACCACAGGATATTATTCAACAGCTCCTAAAATGAACGAGTGATAGTTTATGCATTGACTTGGAGGGAAAAAGCGAAAATACACGAACAACGACAACAAAACAAACACGACCCCATCGCTGTGGGCTCGCGTGCGCCTGCGCTCTGGGAAGGTGTGGAGGGCGGTCAGCCCGCTGGGTGGCGGAGGAGGTGTGGGGGGGTGGTTTGGGGGGGCGGTAACACCCTTCGTTCTCCCTTCTGTGTTCCTACACCGTCATGCGGTAAAGCGACAGCCGCCTGTTGTAGATCACTCATACTGAACTCTACCAGGAAACCACACCTAAAAACACTTCTGTCTGACCTTTTGTCTGACCTTGGGTCAAACACTTTTCCGAGACCACTCACATTTATT
Source organism: Balaenoptera physalus (assembly GCF_965194825.1). Lineage (NCBI taxonomy): Eukaryota > Metazoa > Chordata > Mammalia > Artiodactyla > Balaenopteridae > Balaenoptera > Balaenoptera physalus. The sequence goes on along the minus strand of NC_138885.1, from coordinate 136,023,334 downwards.
ATAATACATCATTCATAAATTGCTTTAAATTCTAGTCCCATTTAATTCAATGGGATTTAATTCTAGTCAAATTCTAGTCACCATTCTCAATTTCATACTTATTTAATCAAGGGGCAGTAATTATCTTTTCACCAAATACATCAACCTAGAATATTCCTGTTACTAGCTTACCTTGTCCCGCAAATGATGTTCTGCAGCTTCAATATTCAGTGGGTCATCAAAATTCAAAAGATCCTTAAAAAGAGAGAAACTCAAAGTAAACAACGGAAAGAATCTGTTTTTCTGCTGTTGCAAGTCTTCATTTTATGAAGCAGGCAACAGAAATCTAATCAGCAAATGACAGAACGACCTAGAGAGTTGAAAAAACTCCTGAGAACTAAAGTTCCTTTTGATGTAGGAGCACTGAACGTGAGACACTTTTTTCAGAATCATGATTAACGGTCTACTGAAAGAAGGCAGGGATGTGTTTACTCACGATTATCCAACGTTTGGTGAGGAAAGAGTGGTCACACTAATTTCCAATGCTAGTTTTGATACTTGGGGAATGACAAACCACTCTTATTATAAGCATTTCTAAAATAAAATCCTATTAATTTTTCCTTAAAAATTCATTTTCTCCTTTATTTTGTGATTAACAACTCTGCCTTCTATGTTTCTATTCTGACCTTGCCTAGACTCTCCCTTCACCTTTAACTCACCTCCACAAGCATGGCACTCACAGTCCAGTAGGAAGGACGTCTGCAACCCAACCTAACAACGTAGGATGGTGCCATTGGGGCCAGTGCTCCCTGGCCCCAGGGAACCAGCACCAGACCCTTTCCACCTTAGAAGAGCCCTGGAATGCTACTCCCCCCCCAACCCCACCACAAGAATAACGACGGATTTGAGATCGGAGACCATGTCTTTTCTTTATACTACCTATTCCTCTTCTTAAAGATCAGGGTAGAAATGTTTGTTATGATGAGTCACTGCTTTCCAAAGCCATTGATGGATCATTGTAAAGACAACTGTATTTCTCCTCAGGAGAAATGTTTAATCTGGGGATTGTATTCCTGATTTGGAAATAAATATGGGTGTGACCAATATGTCACAAATACAGCCAGGAAAAATTATAAATCTCTATGATCATTAACAGCTGGGAAATTAGTTCCAAGTCCCAGAAATAGGCAAAAATATAAAGCACATATTATATGAGAATCCCGGTGCATATAAAGACTACACCAGACATACAGAATTCTTCATCTTCTTTACCATTTATTTTACCTAAAATGAATATGTGAGTTGGAATAACCATTATAGACTTCATTAGCAAGTTTGATGGGCTCTTTAGAATTTGGCAGGTTTGGAGTGCTTGGAGAGATGGGGACCCACCAGATGTCCTTCAAAAGAAAAGCAGCACAACTGCCAGGCAGGTTTTAAATCACGCTCCAGCCTCTGCATCTCCAGAAATAAAACTTCACTTCACTTCAATGGAAAAGCCAAAACCAATCACAACAAAACGGCTGAGACCAGCAGAAAACTGTCCAGATGGCCCGGTACCCCTTGGGTATTGCCTGCTGGAGATTACAGCAGGACCTGAAATCAGGAGGTGTTACCGGACCACCTGGTGACATCAGCCAAGAAGGCGGGGGGGCAGGCACTTAGGGGTCTCCTCTGAGGCTCTGCTCTGCTGGTTTTTACTGGCTGAGGACGACAGGTGAGGGAGCAGTCCTGCCGTCCTGTGGGCTGTCCAGGATGGGCTCGTTTTCATGGAGGGACTTAGGTTTTACCAAAAGTAGCAGAGATTTTTTTTTTTTTTTTTTGCCCAGAGACAGATCCCTGAAGCTTATTTCTTTCAAAGCTTCTTTATGATCAAAAAGCCAAAACTCAAAGGAACAAATAATACTACATAAAAATCCAAATACCAGCTTTCCCCCTTTCCCCTTCTCCTATGCCTCTTCCCGCCCTCCAGCCCTGCCTGCGAGGTGCTGTTCTCTGAGGACAGCAGACTTCACTGATTAAGAGAATAATTCTAAGGCTCTGGGTCTGTGAAAAGCCTAAGGGTTGGTGACTACACACTCCTTCTCCCAAACCGGGCCCCTGGGAGCGAAGGAAGCTGCGGACTGGCTGCCGCTGAGAGCGGACGGTCTGGGGTGGGCCAGGCGCTCCCAGAGGGGCCTGCGTGGAGGAGACCACCGCGAGCGGAACTGGCCCGCGCCGGCCCCCGGGAGCGAGGCAGCCACGACAGCAGGGGGAAGTGGGGACGCTCTGCTCCCGCCCCTCCCGGCCCCAGGAGCTCCCAGAGTGTTGCTCCGAAGCCCCCTCTGGTCTTGTCTCACTGTTCTTCTGATTCACCAAAGTGCCAAAGAAAAGAGGGGTTCAGTAAGCCCACACTGCTGTTTTTGATTCCCTCGTGGTATCCTTAACATGATCTTTAAAACCAGGAGACAGAGGAATCAAGAAAAACTTGGGATTCTGGTCAACATACTTACAGTAAACAAAGAGTTTAATCCCCAAACAACATCCTGAAATGAGAAAGAAAGACGAAAACAAGTTTCAGGTGGGGATGGTCTCTAAGAGAGGAACCAGTTAAGTCAGCATATAGTGGAGGAGGTTAGTTTTCTGCAGGAGTTAGGTTAAAAGGTAGGGCCTAGAACGTCAATCTCAGGCTCCCCCTGGCAACCTGGGGACAGCATCCAGCGCAGCAGCTCCGTCACCAGCCACTGCTCGCCTTCTGTGCACTTGGCACAGACTTAGACCTACGAGTGGTTTTAGCTGGGACAGCGTTTATAATCCACGCCTGACTGAGCCAAAGTGGACACGTGTGGAAAACCGTCACGAGAGAGAGAGGCAGGGAGATGGCACGTGTGATAACGCCATGCAGCTCTCACAGCTTCACCAACAGGCTGACTGGACGCCCACGGCCCTTTCAAGTTGAGAGGTGGGACCATCAGTGTCAGAGCAGCAGGACGGTCACCAGGGAAGACGGGCCTGGCTCAGAAGACCACGCCTTTGTACTGAAGGGCAGCCTGGGGACCCCCAAAGCCAGTCCCAGGCGACCGCTCCTCTGGGCAGGATCGATCCCACGGCAGACAGGCAGCGGCTACAACCGTGTGGAGCCATGTCACTACTCAGTCAAAGAAGACGGCAAAAGTCAGGTAGCTGCTTACTACTAGGTGAACACTGGCCCAAAGTCCTGACTCCTCTGATAAAAGGTCAGGCATGGGAAGAAACTGCAGGTGCCTATGGACAGCACCATGGAAAAGCCCTGAGGCGAAGCACAGCCGGCGGCCTCGCGTGGGTACCCACGACACGCACCCCTGAAACCCACTCAAGCCATGTTGGAGAAGCAACTGGGGCCACTTATTTAGTCCCTGTGGCTCCCCTTTCCACCCCCTGCCCCGGGAGAGGGGCCCCCGTGCAGCAGCCCTGGCTGCACCCTGCCACCCCTCCTCTGTCCAGTGTAACTCAGAGCAGACATAGCACAGCCAGACTCTCCTTCCTCCGTCTCTACCCATGCCTGGCGAGTCTCCACTGCCTAAAGGGGGAGACAACTTTCAAAGACTGGGGCGAATAGCAAGACAAGGGTAGAAACAGTAAACCACCGAAGCACAGATGGTAAAGGGCAGAGCGGAGAGGAGATGACCCGACACCCTAATCCCCACCCCCAACCGAAGAGAAGTGGGGACAGGGGAGCTGAGCAGGGCCAGCGCTTGGCCAGCAGCCCCGGGCGGGCGGTGGCGGGTGAGCAGCGTGGGCCCGGCCACCCACGCGGACGGGACAGCGTGGACATCGCTGTCCTTACAGGAGGCTGGTTGCCGACGGAGGGGCCTCCGGGGAGGCTGCAGGCAAAGGACACTCTACCTTCAGTGTCCTCGTGGGGGCCCAGCCGGTGCCGTCAATCGAATGTTCTCTCAGTAAACTGAAACAGACACAGAAAGGCACAGCGGTCAGCCAGGAGCAGGCCCCAGTCCCGCGAGCTGCTCGGCGTGACTTCTGTCGGAACGGAGGTGCACGTCTCACGCTGCCCGTCTCTCCTCTGTGGCTCCGCAGTTTCCTGTGTCGCTACAGAAGGCCTTCCCTGCCTCACGCCTGTACGGATCCTGCAGTCTAATCGCGAGTGTTATTTTTATGTCTTGTACACTCAGCAGGGGAAAAGCACGCTTAAATCAGAACATACAGAGCGCATCTGTCAATTTAACATTCGGAAAAGGACGGTGACAACAATGACAGCAGAGCTTCCTGTTTGTGTGTCAGCAGGACCCAACACTCCCCCAGTGCCCCGAGACCAGAGAGGGAGGGGTCCCATGCTACAGAGGAGAAACCAAGGCACAGGGCGGCACGCGCCCCCGAACGCGCTGTGGACTCCCACCCGCGTGAGCGCCCAGCACAGGACTTCAACAGCTGTTTACAAAGTAAAAGATTAACGCAAAACTCTGGAAGGTGCTCACCCGTGGGCGGGGGGACCATGCTCAGGGAAGGCCACGTGGGCTCCAGGGGTATGTGACGTGAGCTGCCCTAAGAGTCATCTTCATGACTGCTCTATCAACTGCAAATGCACAGCATATACTCTCATATAAATAACCATTCCATACTCTGAAAAATTACCACTTACTGCCTAGTCTCCTTCTGGTGAAAAAAGGAGCTTGGCATTGTTGAATTACATCACCTAACAGCTCCTAAGCTAACACGTCAACATGAGGCTTTCCAGGTCATACTTGCTACTGTTAAGAAAATTTTTGAATCAGAACACGTTCAAATTCACAAAAATCAATGATGATCAGGAGAAAATATAAATACGCAGAATTTGAATCAATGCCATAATCTTAATTGCCCATGAAGATCAGTTAGAATAAATAAAACTAACCTACAGCTTACTTCGAGCACTAAAAAGAAAACTCACATCATGTACCCTACTCCCATCTACCCGGCGGACGTCTTTCCACCCTGCAGAGGTATCAGTGAGTTGCTGAGATAAAATCTCTACAACTTTTGAATAACTTTTTGGGAACCAACTGCCCAACCCTGGTGGTTTATATGATCCAATGAGAGACTTCTTTACTAAGACAGGGGAAAGAATTATTTCTGATCTAGCTTATCCTTTTCATTTATAGACCTTATTGCAATTTTAGCTATACCTTTGCTTGTTTACTTGTTTAATGCCTGTCTCCCCACCGGCTGGCAAACCCCATAAAGCAGAGAATGCAAACTGCTCGCCACTGTGTCTGGGCTCAGCCAACATTAGCCGATGGAAGGCAGGTGGGCAGACTGGCCGACCAGTCAGCGCCCTCTGAGCTTCCCTGTCAACAAGCACAGACAGAGTAGGAGGCCTCTGCCCCTGGAGGCCAGGTGTGCCCATGTCTGGGGGCCGCAGATCTGGGCAGGGTGACACCATGGAGGTTCGGGCCCAGCCTGAGCAGATGGCAGTCCCAAGGGAGCTCAGGTGACAGCCATGTGGCCATCAGAGAGGGTACAGGCAAGGGGACAGAGGATGCCCCAGGGACTACACTGGAAACTCGGGTTCTAGGAGAAAAAAAATCTGAAGTGCAACCACCGGGTTCATGGCCCTGGTCCCTCCAATCCCACAGATACAGCACTGCTGGCCCTGAGCCAAGAGCAGGCTGTGGGCCCTTGGTGGGAGCAGGGCGAGTCTCACTAAGAGAAGCAAGCACCCCTGTGACTAGACCAGGCCCCACGGAGCGCCAGGCACGTCATTTCCTTTATTCAGGAGATGCCACGGGTCGGCTGTGCCCAAAACCATCGCTGGACACTGCCTAGTTTTTCACAAAGAGGTAGTCTTTGTACGTAAACCTGGCACATTACTTCCCTCAGTTAAATTCCCAGAGGTGCAGCTGACAGGTCCGAGGGTACATACAAGTTAAATGTAGGCCTTATGGCTGAAGGACCAATGAAAGGTGTACAGATGCATGCACCCTCCAGTGGAACGAGGGAGCCTGTTCTCACACGCACTTTGCTTTCGTACCTGCCAGTCTGAGAAGTGGTGAGCGGCATCCCCTCGCTTCCATGTGTCCTCTGATCACCAAGGAGACTGAGCATCAAGCAGATGCTCACCACCCACTGCATTTCTCCTTCTGTGAATCACCCACTCGTAGGCAGTGCTCATTTTCCCAGTGGGTATGTCCCATCTTGTTCATATTGACTGAAAGGACTGTTTACATACAAAGGATGTAATCCTGCTGATCTTTTCTCTTTCCATTTTGTGTTTTTGTATTTTTAATTTTAATGTGGCTAAAGCTATCAATGATTTTCCTTTAAAGTTTCTGGCTTTTGTAGCAGGCTACCATCTGTTAAATTCCTATTATACTTTGCTAATAATCTGACTTCTCAGAAGACTGCATAAGTGAGTAGAGAAATGCCCTCTCTGGACCTAATTCTGACTGGAGAAGGGGACGTGACAGGAAGTGGAGTGTGGGGAGCCCCCAGGAGAGTGGGCGCAGGTGGAAAGCCTGGGGAGACAAGGCCGGACCAGAAACCACTTACAATCTGGACCTGAAGATCATAGATTTTTAAAGTTTCAATACTTAAAGGACAGATACTTAAAAGGGAAGATGACTGACTTATAAAGTGTATTTTTAACTATCTTTTTTTTTTTGGTGGGATCGTGGTTCCCCAACCAGGGACTGAACCTGGGTCCTTAGCAGTGAGAGCAGGGAGACCTAACCACTGGACCACCGGGGAATTCCCGTCAACTATCTATTAAAAAATGAAGCTGAGGGCTTCCCTGGTGGCGCAGTGGTTGAGAATCCGCCTGCCAATGCAGGGGACACGGGTTCGAGCCCTGGTCTGGGAAGATCCCACATGCCGTGGAGCGGCTGGGCCCGTGAGCCACAATTGCTGAGCCTGCACGTCTGGAGCCTGTGCTCCGCAACAAGAGAGGCCGCGATAGCGAGAGGCCCGCGCACCGCGATGAAGAGTGGCCCCCGCTTGCCACAACTGGAGAAAGCCCTCGCACAGAAACGAAGACCCAACACAGCCATAAATAAAATAAATAAATTAAAAAAAAAAAAATGAAGCTGATATGAAAGAAAAGGGGGCTCCACATACAAAATAAAATGGGGAAATGAGTCCTAATCGTCGTCCTCGCAGGGAGGAGCGGTCACAGTGCACGTGCGGGGAGAAGAGGGTAAAAGGACAGGATACAGAGGCAGGGCCTGAGGAGGGACTAGATCACAGCAAGAAAGCAAAGGATGCGCCGGAGAAACCCTGTCTGCCTGCTCTCCAGGTTCCCGCAGTCCCGAAGCTGGCAGCGGTGGGGCTGGGGCTTGGCCCGGGGGTCCAGCACCAGAGCCCCTGCAAGTTAACCTCACTGCACTACCAGAGAAAGTGCAAGACGCAGAAAAATAAAGCCCACAAGCTAAATTTACCTAAAAACGACAACCACCAACACCCTCCACAACTCCTCCAGTTCTCTACGTTAGTGACCAGCAAGCTCAAGCGGCAGTAAGTCACTGAGCCCTGACCATCTGCCACTGGAAGGGCGGGGACCCAGGCACAACTGGGAAAGCTTATCCTGCTCCGAAAGTGCTCCTATGCGCATCAAGACTATTTTGGGAAAGAGAAGACATTTAAATACAAGTGCTTGGGTCTTCTGAAGCTGCCCATCCACATTTCCCCCCACCCTGGATTCCATTACTCATCTTTTCCCCTCTTAGCTAAAATCAGCCATATGGAGGGAAAAGGGTAAGGGCCCTCAGAGGGGGGCACCTGGGTGGACTGCAGAGGCCGGCCTGGGATGGGGGAGCTGGGAGGCCACTCCAGTTACTTGAGTGCAGCCAGAAGCCTCCCTAACCTTGGCCCAGCCTCAGAATCTCCTCTCGGGGGAGATACCATGTAGAAAGCCCATCACTCACGCACGGTGCTCACAACACAGAAGACGGGGATGGAGAGAAACTCACCTGAGACATATCTCGCCTGTCTCTGTGATATTCGGGTGCCAGATCCTGGTCAAGCATTTCACTTTAGGAGGCTGCAACACAGAAGGAAGAGATCACAGGCTCTCCAGAGCCTTCCATGTACCCCACCTAGTGCCTTGTCTCACAGCTCACTTGGCTCATCAGGCACTACAAACCTGCTAAATCAACGTTGTCTTCATTCGCATCCATATGAAATATTTCCCCAGGATGAAGGCCAGGAAGGGGAGGGGCTGGCCAGAGAGCAGGCTGCGGATTCAGCACCAAGTGCCCTTGCCTCCACAAAGGCCGCGAGCCCACCCCACCTGCAGCGGGTGGGCCTCTTCCCCAGGCCCAGTTCCACTGCGAGGTGGCCTTGCTTTGAGGAGCTTGACAGTCTTCCCATAGAATCTCACCAGACAGGTCATCTCACAGATACAAAATCTTCATCATCAAATTTTTATCTTTGATACCAATATAGAAAATATTTCACCATCCAGATCTTTTCCTGTACTATTTCTAGTACTCTAATAGTTTCAGCTTCTTATTTGTATAAAACAAACATATTTTTCAGTACCCTCATAAGTTTTCTTCCTGATTTCAAAACACCATGACACCAGAATGTCAAATGTCATGTCACCTAGACTCCCCAAAATGATTAATCCAACCATGCAGATGTTGGTGTTTGAGGATTACAGAATTTAGGTTCAGAGTGAGTTGAAAACAACTGAATATGCTAATTTGCTTTTCTGCAAGTAAACAGGAATGCATCCGACAGAAGGAATGCTAGCACGGCCTGCACTTTCAGCAAGGCCTTCAGGCTGAAGAGGGAAGGTCAGCGTCACTGGCGCTGTATATACTGGTAAATCTCTCTAATGAACACACTGAACACAGGTAACCTACTGGGTAGACCGCATCACCGACTCAGTACCTGAAGGGACTGAAGGCTCACCCCCTCCCTCCTCTGAGGCCCTGACACACAGTCGCCCCGCCCAGTGTCCACTGCAGCTCCAAGGGTCCGACTGCACTTGCCCCTCTTCTCCTTGTCCCTTCACACCATCCACAGTTAGATGTTGGTGCAGCCGCCTCCCTGGCCAATGGCCCTCGTAACAGCGGTCCCCCACAAAGAGAGCAAACCTCTGCACCGGGACTGTGGTCCTGGATTCTGACACACACTTTCCAAACTGAACCATTCTTGTAGACCCTTACCACGCCCAAAGCAAGACCAAGAAATACCAGCTCCACCTCCTACCTCAGTGGTGGCATGACGAGCCAGCCCATCACACAGCTGAGGGTTTAGTATATGACAAAGACTGCAGTGCAAATCAATGCGGGAACAGGGATTCTTCAGTGGACAACTGGCCAACCATTCGGAAAGCACAGCTAGATGCTCACGTAGAGCTTTACTCCACACAAATGACACGGAGCTCTGAGAGGACTAGAAGACACCATGGACGGGCTACCTCGGGGTCTGAAGGCCTGTTGTGAGCATTTCACAGCATGAGAAATTCAAGAAGGAAAAGCAGATTTGACTACAGTGGTGAAACAAAAAAACACAAACTTTTATAGAACAACAAAAAAAATGAAAAACAGGAAAATGTTTACAGCACAGCCAAGTAAACTAAGAAAAAAGTTTCATATAATTTCTATATAAGAACTCTTATAATAAAAAAAAATTACCTCAACAGAAAAAAAGGGCTAAGCACATAATAACAGCTCATAAAAGACATAAAGAGCTAATAAGCAGGAAAAAAATTTAGCATCCTACTTATTTAAGAAATGAAAATTCAAATGCCATTTAGATACCATTTATTTCCTCCCAAAATAGCAAAAAGAAAAAAAATAATGAAAATATCCCATGTTGGTAAGGGTTTAGGAAAAAGGGAATTTTCAAACACTGATGGTGGGGATGTCAACTGGAAAAACTCTCTGAAGGGTAACTGGATAGTACTGATAAAAAGCCTTAAAATTAGCATCAGTTACTCAGTACCTGTAATTCCACTTCTAAGAATTTATCCAAAGACAGCGGCAGGCATGCACAAGCTGTTGTCTAGCACATGTATCACAGCACTGCTTGTTCCAGGGGTCAGTAAACTACAGCCCATGGACCAAATAAGGCCAGGCATGTTTTCACGTGGTCTATGATCTAAGCATGGCCTTTACAGTTTTAAAAGGTTGTTTTAAAAAAAGAATATATGACAGAGACCATATATGGTCCACAAGGCCTAAAATATTTACTATTTTGCCCCTTACATAAAGTTTGGTTCATATAATCAAAATATTGGTCAGCCAGTGATCAACTATAAAGGATTGGTTTAAAACCATGATACATCATACAATTAAGTGTTCTTACTAATGATGATGTAATTATATATTAATTGACATGAGAACATATGTTCTCACGATATGATGACATATTGTCCTATACTATAATGTTAAAAAAAACCCAAGTTACCAAGCTATGTGTAGCGTGATCCCACTCGTATGTATGATTATATATTGTGCATAACACACATCAGAAAGTTAACGGTGATCATCTCTGGATGGAGAGATAACAGGTGATTAATATTCTATTTTTGCATAGTGGTATTTTCTCAGTTTTCCACAGAGTATAATAAATTACATAAAAAGAAGAGGGGTGACTGGGTATTCAAGTGTTACTTGTGGTACCTCCGGTTCTCCTCCTTCTGGAAACGTGGAGGGCAGCCCTTCCTGACCCCTTTCAGGGCTGGTCACGGTCACATTACTCGATTTGGTTGCATCACATAACCTCACTTCCAGGGGGAGAGAAAAGCCCCATTCCTTTCTCCTGCTTCAGCACACGGTTTCCTCTGACCACTCACAGCAAAATGCCATGGGAGCATCGTGAGGCCTGGGACTGTGTCACATCACAGCCAAGCTGCCATCTGCACTCAGGCCTCCTCCTCCTCTGGGCATCCCCATCACCTTGGTTCGTCACTGTTTCTGTGTCTGTGTCCAGAGACTGAGCTTCTTCAAAGGCCGCTTGACTCTCACCTCCAGCCTACAGTGTCTGACACAGAGCCCAGCGCATTTTAGGAGCTCATTAAACGTCAGTCAATCATTGCAGGCTATTTCTAGGACTGAGAGAGATTACGAGGCAGCTGGAGACTGTGAGATAAAGTTCAGGGAAAAAAGGACAAGATCCAGAGGAAATATCTGCCTTTTAGCTGCTCGGGCAGAGGGGTGTGAGGGGTGAGGGGGATACTAAATAGGTGTATTCTTTCTTTTCTAAATAAGTTTATTCTAAAATAATGATCTACTTTACTGCTTAAAAGGTTTTCATTCACAATCTTAATAACTGACCTTAATTATAGGAACTATAAGTGTTAGGGGTTAAAAAAAAATTCCTTCTGAAGTACAGAAATCATGTAAATTATGGCATCAGAGCAAATGAATTCTGAGAAAGCGCCACAAAGTCCTTTCAGGCTGACTTGCTAAAAACTGGCTGTATCTCCTCATCCAATTGAAACATGAATTCCTTAAAGTCTGCTCTCATAATCTCTACCCCATTTGCCTGTAACCTATGTATTTCCATATGCTGGTTTAATTTGCAACACCATCAACTTGTTGGGGGGCAGAGAGCATGCCAAGCACTGGACAAATGCGCGCTGCAGGCCTGGTGTGGGAGCCCCCGCCCAGCACTGGAAATACAGTGAGATTAAGACACCCCCAGACTCTTCCTTCAGGGAGCAGACGGTCCAGTGAAGAAAGACGCTAAGGGGAATTCTATAGATAAAGCTTAACCACAGAAAAGGTGAACACAACTGCCTCCGTATCAGTGAAGAAAGACACTAAGGAGAATTCTACAGATAAAGCTTAACCACAGAAAAGGTGAACACAACTGCCTCTGTACCAGTGAAGCACTTCACCTCACGCTCCCTGGGGGCAGGGCCCTGCGTGAGCTTGTGACCCTCGCTGGCCTGCTGGTAAGGCAGCTGCGCCACCTCTGCCTGGATGAGAGGCAGAGAGACCCTCACGGCAGCAGGGTGGCGTCTGGATACAGCCCCGAGGGCCTGGTCTCTCAGTGCTTCCTGGCTGGAGAACATGGGTCTCCTTCCTGATGAAACAGGACTAGCCCATCATTTAGAAATTTTCCAAAGGAGACAGAAACTAAAACATACAAATGTAAGGTCTTTATATGCCACCAATTAATACAGGAAAAGTGTCTTTGAGGCCCAGTGGCTTTCTATCCTCTGTTTATTTCATCTCCTACTTCTCTGCTTCTTAAACGGGGCAGCATGACAAACATTTTCTCACTACAAAGTGGCCACCAGGTGCGGTGGGAAGGGCACACATTAGGAAGCCGGGCAGCTCTGGACGAGAATCAGCTTTGGCAGTTGAGCCACCTAGACCGGCAAAGCCAACAAGTTCTTAACTTTACCTTTCTGAGCCCTAACTTCCTGATGGGTAAAGATATGAACATTAATGTCACCGAGAGAACTACTGGAGAGTGACATAAGGTAAAACTGAGTGGAAGCGCCTGACACACAGAAGCCCTCAACAAAACTCTGTTCCTTCCTTGACGTTTCGGTTTTGCTTTCTCCTCACACTGGGAAAAAGACACTCTGCCACTAAATGATGCCGATGCACCCGAACTACGGTTCTCAGCTTCCTCGAGGCTTGTTTGGAAAGTTCATCAACTTACACTAAACTCCTCCGTGAGCCATCCTCCCCCTGCCCCAACCAAATTCACTGCTTTTTTGAAAACGGTCACAAACTCACCGCCCTTTAATTTTAACATTCTTTAGATGAGTAATCCACAGATATGGCATATGTCCAGAAGGTTAGAGAGTCTAGAGTTTTAAGTACCGCATGTCGGGTTGTTTCCAGAAACCATCAAAACAGCCCCAAATTCTTAATATGTGCACTTAAACCAAGTTCTCAAACTGCTCTCACCTGAGGGAGTGCAGTGCCCTGTCAGGCCAGGTTCCCCTGCTGGGGATCAGGGAACTAGGGGAAGTCTCAGCGGGTGGCTGGCTGGCTGGATTGACAAAGACCTGAAACGCATATTTTCCTGTCTTCACTTAAAAATTAAATTTATTTTTTGTTTTTCTTGGATTGCTAACTCTTCCATCCTCATAAATTACGTTTCCGAAAGAACTTTTAATACAGTAGCCCAGTAAAGATCAATTTCCATAGATAAAAGTTTGGCTTTAAACAAACCAGTGTCACAGCCACTGAACTAGACCTGGTCGGTGGAGGTGGGGCAAGGTCGAGGGGAGCAGGTGATTCCTACTGTCAGAAAGGAGGGAGCAGTTACTGCAGGGAAAGCAGCAGGACCCACGCTGTGCCCAATTCCCACAGCCTCAGGTTAACAGGAGACTGAACTTTACCACCAGGTTTTTCTTTCCTAGTCGACAGGCCAGAGAAGGCTGCGGAACATCAGGGGGGAAAAGATGTATATAACATCGGCAGAGCTGGCCACGTGCCAAGCTCAGCAGCTCAGGGATGGAGAGGGCCCGTGTACCACGCCCACTCCAGCGCCCGACTCGGGGGTGCGGTGCTGTTCCGAACCTTCAACGATTTCTCACAGCCACAGTGGAAACGCTCCAAAACCCCCAAATCTGAGTTTTCTCACCTCTCCACTATTCCCCGACCCTGATTCTTCATTCAAGTAGACCTGGTCAACTTGACCTGTACACAGGTTGCCAGTTCTTATTTCCATACCCGCTGACACAGCTGCAGAGATGTCCTCGTCACCTAGAACACCCGCCCCAGTTGTGCATGAGCCACCCGAGGCAGGACGACTCCGATTCTAGCTCTCCTCAGAAGCTTAACTGGCCTCGACCACTTTCCAAAAGTGACCCTCTCTCTTCCTTCTCTGAATTCCTCTAAAGCATTTGCCTATTATTAACCAATATCACTGTCTGCTACTTACCACTTTTATCATTTTATGACAACTTCCTACACTTTCTCTCACCTTCCTACTGGGTCAGCACGTTCCTTAAAAGCAAAGACAGATGTGACAGCACTTGGCACGGTTATTACTGGGAGGGTCCTGGAGGGATCAACATGTAGCTAGGGGTGTAAATCACTTCCTAGTTTGAAACTACAGGTCATTATTCTTTTCCAAAGTTCTAAAACGCACATTTTATACACTTCTGGAATTTTGGTGTTATACCATAAACAAAACTACAGTTTTAAATAAAATGCTCTTTTCTCCAGTGCCAGACTCTAACAAGATTTGCATGAAATGCCCAAGCCGCCCCCTGTAAAGGTGCCAGCCTCGGGGCGGTAATTCCAGCCTCGGCAGAGCTGCACCCCAGCACACACTGGCACACAGTACTCGCAAACACTTGTTGAGAAAAGGAACCTCTCCACTAAAACTCTCAATACTGCTGATGAGGGGCATTAACCACACAAATATCAGCCATTTCGTGCTCAGTCCCAGGACCGGGTGGGCTGCACTTGGACACAACGCAGGGGGACTGCCGGGCCCTGTGACGGCCACCCGCCACGCGAAGGGGGAACAACGGCTCAAGCGCGGGCTACTCACCACCATGTTGTACGCATCAGGAACTTCAGTTTCAAACTGAAATTTTCCACCCTGGTAGTAACCCTCATCTATCAGAAAACACAAAACAAAACAAAAAAATCCTTTAAATTAAAAAAAAAAAAAAGGAAACAAAAGGCAAACACTATGTTAGCATATGGCAAATACAGAGAATTAAGAGTTGAAAAAGAGGACTGCAGGGCTCCTTTGTCACTTCACTAGCCTCGCCCCTGGCCTGATGGTTACAAGTCAGCCCACACTGACTGGCGCCTGCAGTGCTCTCCTCCTCACTGGCCGTGCGCCCTCGGGAAAGGGGAGGCCTCCCCTGGGAGACGGCCCCCTCCCTCCGCTCAGCCCCTGAGCCTGGCCCGCAGCACCCCGTGCCTCCCCTCAAGCACAGCTCATGACAGGTAACCACCTTGCTTCAGCGCTTGGTCACCTGTTTGCCGCTGGTCTCCCCATGAGAAGTCAGTTCCACGGGGGAGGCAGGCTTGTGTTGACTGCTTTTGTCCCGGTGCCTGGCACGTGGCTTCCAGTCACTCGGTAAACACTGACTGAGCATGGACCCTCTGCCAGGCCCTGCTCCAGACCGTGGCCGGGGACACAGCAGTGAGCCAGACAGACAGAATCACCGTCTCAGCGACTGTGCCCGGTCAGCAGTCGTGGGCTGGCTGGCCGAGCGCTTGGTACAGCCTTCAGAACAGAGCAGGCCCTCTGGAAAGGGGCTGGAGGGTACGCATAAGAATGTCCAGGGTCAGAGCGGCACCGCCGTGCCCCCGCCCTCCCAGGTCTGCAGACCCCACAGCTCAGTCCCAACTCCCTCGCTGCGCCGCCCACCTCTCCGCCTCTCCTGGAGCCGGCGGTGGGCTCGTTGGGCTCTGCTGAGTTGCAAGCGCTGCTGGTGCGGCTGCCAACAGAGGGCACTCCAGCACGAATGCCCCCCACAGGAGTTAAATTACTCTGAACTTCACAATTTGATAAAATTACCACCATCTTTAAAAAGAATGTTCAACTTCCTCTAAGATATTATCACCGTGAACAAATCAGCAATATTACATTTTATCACTTCCCTCAGCTCTTTATATAAAACGAACATTTAATAGGAAATTGTTGGTCTCAAACCAGCCACCACTAAAAAACCATTTTTCTTCTTTAAGGGTGTTGAGATCGTGTCAACATTTACGTCTGTCCCGCAGTTAGAACTCGCCTTATCTCGCTGTGTTACACAGGGAGCCCTCTGTGCCCTGGAGCCTACTCCCTCCTTCCTGCCAGGAACCATACGCCGGTGTCTTCCAGCCAGGGTAGGGGTACTGCGGGGAGGACACACTGTCCACAGGGTATGTGGGCACTGACAGCTTTGAGAGAATCCACTTCTAGATGGCCAGTGTCCATGAGTGCCCTATCGCGAAATGAATCTGCCCAACAGTGCTTGTGAGGTCAAGGGGTCATGCCAGCTGTCCCTTCCCACCTCCCCTTTCACTGTCTTTCTCCCACTTGTAAAAGGAGGCCCACTGCTCATCTAGCCTCTTCCTATGATGCACTGCACCAAGGTGTGATGCACTGGTCACAGTAAAGCTCCTTGAATAGAGGCACTATTGCAGGGTTGTGCCTTTCCCTATCTTACACCCACTTCTGTAAAGGGCAAAGCATGGCATTAAAGATAAGATGGCCCAGTTCAAGCTGGAATGTCTTGAAGTTAGACACACTGTGGAGCCTGATGGCAGGGATGATCAGATGTCATTTAGTAACGTCAATCACGGGACTACTGGAAAAGAATGCCTCACCCCCGTGAGAAGCAAGCAAAGACGGTGCCAAGAAGCAAGAGGCCCGTGCCTTCCCCCGCGTGGTGCCAGCCCCACACCTCACCTCTCCATTAGGGGTTAAACTCGGAAGTAAGGTAGCTGTTGGAGACACATCTTAATTTAGAGGCTTCGCCAAAGAGGGAGTCTTGGCAGTTAGAACTGGTCCTGCCTATTGATGCACATGGCAGAAATTTCTGATACACTGAATGAGCTAAGTCTGCAGCCACGAGTTTTTGTAAAGCCTAAGTTTTTAATATTATATTGGTAGGGGTATGATGAAATTAATATCACAATTTTCTCAATGCTTTCTGAATATTTCAGGTAACATGAGAGGCTGTCAAGTGAAGAATGACGGGTATGATTAGCGGTCGGTTGGCAGGTCTTAGGAAAGTGGTTTTGGTGCATACCTCTGAGAATGCGACACAAAGGGATTCTAATGACTGGGTTTGTAAAGCCACTTCCAACCAGGTGGTTCCCAACTCTTTGCTTTCAACAAAACAGAAGAAGGAACCTAATCTAGTAATCAGCTGAAAGACCACAGTAAAATACCTTGTATGATTTTTGGCCCCTAACTTTGAAGTCCAGGGACACAATGACGTAGTGACAACAAACACCTTCCGTGCCTGCCTACTTATTTATATGAACAAGCAGTTCTCAGTGTCTACACCTACAAAGACAAAAGGAAGGAATAAAACTAATATTGACCCCTTCTTTCTGGCATTAAGTAACATCGTTCACAAGCACATCAACTAAATCAGAGAAAGATGCCAAGAGCAGCCACTCATTCTCAGATACATTTCCAATGAAATGCTATTTTGTTTAGTAACGATCATTATTAATCCAACAAACATTTGATGAATGCTACTATGTGTCAGGCACTGTTCTAGGCACCACCAGCAAGAGACCTTCCTGCCCTCATGAAACTTACATTCTAGTGGGAAGAAACAAAGTAAGTAAGTTAATAATATAACAGAAAGTGAAAAAGAGCTGAGGGGCTAGGAGGTGGGAGGAGCTGCAATTTTAAATAGGGAGGTCTGAGAGTGAAGGCTTGAAAACGGAGGGTATCCGGGAGAAGAATACTCCAGGTATGGAAGCGTGGTGAGAGACCCGTGAGAGGGCCTGATGCATTCAGGGAACATGCAGAGGCCAGAAGGTGAGGCAAGGGAAGGGGAAGCTGTGGCTGCAGAGGTAGCAGGCCTGGCCTCGCAGGCCACTGCAAGTGCGCTGGCTTTTATTCAGCAAGGCAGGGAGCCACCAGAGGGGCCTGAGCAGAGGAGGGGCAGGACCACAGAAACATTATGCTGGTTAGGAGCAGGGTAGCAGCAGCTGGAGTAGAGATACTGTGACGGTAGCAACACCAGGATTTGCTGGCAGATTAGGGGTGGGGTAGGGAAGAAAGGAGCCGAAGCGCTGCGCTGTTTGACCCTGCAATGGAGAAGGGCAGAGTTGTCACCTCGAAGATAAAAAGACTGCAGAGGGCACAGGTGCGCCAAGTCCAACGTCGGATTTGAGATTAATTTGAGATTTCATGTCAACAACCAAGTGGAGACACTGATCGGCAGCCGACAGATCTTTCTGGATAGACCTTTCTGGAGTGTAGGGGAGAGGTCAGGGCTGCATGAGAGGTTTGGGAGCTGTGTACAGGGGCATCCAGGTTTCATGAGCTGGCGAGGTCCCCAAGGACCTGACCATGGAGGTCCAAGGACCATGCAAGGCCTTGCGGCATCCCCGACTTGGGTCAGGAGACGGGGCAGGAGGGGCAGTGGCAGCAACAGAAGAAAACCAGGAGCCAGGAGCCGGTACAAACAACAACTGTAACAATCGTTCAAAAGAAAATGCTCAACACCCAGGAGTCTCACAGTGACAGGAACTTCTTAAATAATTAAATATAAATATATAGTTACACAACAGTATGACAGGGTGAAAAAATTCTTATAGGCAGAGGAATGTTTATATTAGGATAAAATTCTATGAGACAAGTGAAATAAAAATATGAGTGCAAGGAGAAAAAGCAGCAACGAACGTTTTCCAACCATTAAAGTGGAGCTTGTTCATATGTAGTTTTTTAATGCATGATGGTGGGTGTAGCCATGGTATTTAGATTCTACTGGAAACATTTTAAAGAGTAAAATAATACTTTCCCCTTTAAATGTCAATATTTACAGCACACTGGAAATTACACTCTATGCAAATTTTAAACTTAAGGGCAGGAAAAACACAATCCCTGCCAAGATAACCTTGTAGATCGGGGATCGGCAAACTCTCTCTGAAAAGGGCCAGGCTCTACGTACTTAGGGCTTTGGGCTACAGGTCTCTGTCACGTACTGTTTTATTTTTTATTTTTTTAAATAGCCCTTTAAGAATGTAGAAACCATTCTCAGCTCGAGGGCTGCACAACAACTGGCCCGGGGTGGGCTTTGGCTCACAGGCCTGGTTTGCCCACACTCAGGTGAAAATACAGCAAAACAAAACTACGGCGCCAAGCTGAGTGACCCTGAGCTCCCGTGCAGTGGGCTCACTTAAGAGGGAGAGCCGCTGGGGGCCAAGCCAGTCAGGGGAGCCTGCGGGGCGGGCGTTAGAGAAGACCCGGAAACAAGCACCAGCAGCAGCACAGCAACAAGCACGCTGACACGTGGAGCGTGGACCACGTGCAGGACCACGTGCAGGACCACGTGCAGTGGCCGGGGTTCTGCTCACGCGCCCACTCCGCCACACTGCTGCTGCTGTAAAGGAGCCACTGAGGCAAACGGACTGAGTTCCAGCTGCTCCACAGCTGGCGGGCCGCTTCACATCAGGCGGTGTCACAGGGGCCTGGGGAGAGCGGGGCAGGGGAAAGGAGACAGAGTGGCGGGGGTGTGGGGGGCGAGGGGAGCGTAGAGAGGGAGGCCGCTGGGAGCAGAGGAGGAGCCTGGCCGGGCGGAGCTGCAGACAGACACCGAGTCAGCTGTGAGACAGGGGTGCTGAGAGTCAGAGGAAACCACGAACATGAGGAAAGAAATGGAGAAGACTTTTTAGATGTAGTAAACAGAGTATCAAGAGCTAAAAAACATAATATCTGAAACGAACACTTCACTGGATGAGACTCAGAGTCAATCAAATGCTGCAGGGACTTCCCTGGCGTCCCGTGGTTAGGACTCGGAGCTCTCACTGCCAAGGGCGCAGGTTCAATCCCTGGTCAGGGAACTAAGATTCCACAAGCCGTGCAGTGCGGCCAAAAACAAAACAAACAAACAAAACTCAGCAGAAATAGAAACGATCCACACTGAGGCACAGAGAGAAAAGTGAACAAAACCTTGTGACCCCAGTGGAGGTCTAGTTTGTATGTACAGGGAATATATAGGTAAGAGATATATCTTTTTTAAAGTTTTACTTGGGGATATGCACACTTTTTAAATATTTATTTTATTTATTTATTATCTTTATTTTTATTTCTTTTGGTTGTGTCGGGTGTTAGTTGCACGTGGGCTCTTCATTGTGGCGCGCGGGCTTCTCTCTAGTTGCGGCGTGCGGGTTTTCTCTTCTCCAGCTGCGACACACGGGCTCCAGAGCGCGTGGGCTCTGTAGTTTGTGGCACACAGGCTCTCTAGTTGAAGTGCTTGAGCTCAGTAGCTGTGGCACGGGGGCTTAGTTGCCCCGCAGCATGTGGGATCTTAGTTCCCCGACCAGGGATCGAACCTGCTTCCCTGCATTGGAAGGCGGATTCTTCACCACTGGACCACCAGGGAAGTCCCTAGGTAAGAGATATTAACATTCGTATATCTAACTGGAGTCCCATAAAGGGGTTATAGATAAAATATTGAAAGAAATGTTGGTCAGTTATTTCTAAGTTTGATGAAAACTGTAATTCACAGATCCAAAAAGGTCAATAAACCCCAAGCGAGATAAACAGAAAGAAAACCACATCAAAGCACATCATAATAAAACTGCTAAAAACTGTGACAAAGAGAGAACATTAAAAACAGCCAGAGAATAAAATGCACATCACATAAAATGAAACAAAGAATCACCACTAACTTCTTATAAGAAAAAAAAAGTCAGAAGGCAGTAGAATGATATCCTTAAAATGCTGAAACTGTCAACTTAAGAATTCAATATTCAGCAAAGCTGGCAGAATTCATCATTCAGCAAATCTGCACTACAAAAAGAAAATCCAAGGATGTTCTTCAGGCAGAAGAAAAATAACAGATGGGAACTCAGATCTACAAAAAGGAATGAAGGTTGTTAAGTGGTTAAATATGTTGATAAATATATGAAGAAAATACAATTATCTAAAACAAAAATAATAACAATGTATTCTGGGTTATAACAAATGTAAAGTAAATGAGACTATAAGATAAAGGTTTGGATGGGGAAATGGAAGTATAGCAATATTAGTCTAAGCTTCCACCTTAAGAACTAAAGAAAGAAGAACAAATTAAACTGAAAACAAGCAAATATGAGCAGAAAACAAAAAAAATATTAGAGGAAAATCAATGAAACCAAAAACTGGTTCCTTGCAGAGACCAATAAAATTGACAACCTCTAGCCAACTTGATCAAGAATATAGAAAACAGAAATTTTCAATGGCAGGAATTAAAAAGGGGACATCAACACAGACTCTACAGAACTTAAAAGGGTCAGAAGATATTAAGAGCAACCTTATACCAGTAAATTTGAAAATGTAGATGGTATGAACAAATTCTTTGAAAGATACAAATCACCAAAGCTCACTCAAAAATAAGAAGTCCAAGTAACCCATATCTATTTAAGAAATTTTATTCATACAGTACTTAAACTCTTACCACAAAACAACAAAATACTAGACCTAGGTGGCTTTACTGGCGAATTCTACCGTTTAATAAGGAATTAATAGTAATTCTACATAAAACTCTTCCAGGAAACAGAAGGGAACACTTCCCCATTCATTCCAGGAAGAGTAAGGAGGGGAGGGGAGGGAAAGAAACTAGAGCCTTATCTTGCACCATATGCAAAAATTAACTCAAAATGGCTCACAGACCTAACTTTAAAACCTAAAGCTATAAAACTACTTAAAAAAAAAAAAAAAAAGGAGATCTTTGCATTTCTTAGACAAAGATTTCTTAGGACACAAAAAGCACTGTATTAGTTTTGTACTGGTTGCTGTGATAAATTACCACAAACGTAGCAGCTTAAACAATAAAAACTTACTATCTTTTGTAGGTCATTTGTCCAAAACGAATCTCACTGGGCTGACATAAGAGTTGGCAGGGCTGCATTTCTTTCTGGTGGCTCTAGAAAAACTCCATTTCCTTCACTTTCCAGCTTTAAGCAGCCACCGGTACTCCTTGGCTCACAGCCCCTCCCTCCACCGTCACAGTCACTGACGGCCAGTGGAAATAGTAACACACGCAACAGCATGCATGACTCTCAAACGCACTGCGCTCAGTGAAAGAAGCCGCGGACAAAGTGCTACACACCGGTTGGGGCCGTTTATATGACATTCTGGAAAAGGCACAACAACAGGGCAGAAATCAGATCAATGATTGCCAGGGGCTGGGGGTGGGGAGAGGAAACTGACTACAAAGGGGCCCAGCTTTTGAGCTGATGGAAACATTTTATGTGCATCTTGATTGTGTTGGTGTTTACACAACTGTATGTGTCTGTCAAAATGCAGAGACGGTACACCTAAGAACAATGACTCCACTGTCTGTAAATTATACCTCACTAAACATGATTTTTAAAAAAGATAAAGGTAAAGCCTGCTACATAAAAGGCACCATCAGGTGGTCCAGGAAAATGAAGGAGCGCTGGCAATTTTTACAATGCCAAAAAGCTCAACATTTAAACAGCGTGTAATTTTTTAATATTTTATATACATTATACACATTTTTACTGGTGACCATCAGAATATATATTTAACCATGGTAATGAATGGCTTTTAAAACAGTACGTCAGACATTTAATTTCACACCCACTCCTAGAAACCTGAGCATCCCAAGAGAGAATTTGCCTCAGTTTTACGTGCGAGGCAGAGGGCAGAAATCAGTGCAAGAACAGTATATATCGGACAACATGTCACCTACTCAGCAGTAAGCAGAGACATATCGCATCAACACAGTTCTTGCAAGCAGCAAGGAAAAGAGCAGTGAATGTTTCCCTAACAAAAGTTAGCTGATGTGAAGGGAGATAACTGTCTCAAGAGCAATCACCACATATCTATTATATATGAAAGGAGAATTGCCACCTGCATTTCCAGGATTATTTGGAAGAAAAGACTCCATCAGGAAGAAGTCTGTCCCTCATAATGGGTATCCATATAAAGCTAAAAATCAACCTAGAAAGAACCAGGGATGAGAGTACACGTTCTGTGTCTGAAACCGTGACATATTAACAGTAAACTACACACAAACTACTATGAGACTGGGGTGGTAGTCAAGCCAAAGGCCTGCTTCAGTGCTCTGACCCATTTCCGTATCTTTTAACATGTCCATGATTATTTAAACGTTGTTCCAAAATGTTCATGTGTGGAACCAAACCTGTGTTTCAGGCTTACTAACCATATTTCTTTGCTCAGAAACTGGGAATCTTACTTTATTTCACATTAAGAAATTTTTCCTTCTATAACTCCAAAGCTCTGAAACAAAGCTTAGAATAACTAAGAACCAAACATAATGGGGATAACAGATAAAACAATTTAAATTTCATGACTCAGTGTAAGGCGCACTTTTAGTATCATGCTCATCAGTTAGGGAGTTTTTTTTTTTTTTTTAATTAATCAATTTCTTTATTTATTTATTTTTGGCTGCATTGGGTCTTCATTGCTGCACGCGGGCTTTCTCTAGTTGCAGCGAGCGGGGGCTACTCTTCGTTGCGGTGCGCGGGCTTCTCATTGCAGTGGCTTCTCTTGTTGCGGAACACAGGCTCTAGGCACGCGGGCTTCAGTAGTTGTGGCATGTGGGCTCAGTAGTCGTGGCTCACGGGCTCTAGAGCGCAGGCTCAGTAGTTGTGGTGCATGGGCTTAGTTGCTCCGAGGCATGTGGGATCTTCCCGGACCAGGGCTCGAACCCGTGTCCCCTGCATTGGCAGGCGGACTCTTAACCACTGCGCCACCAGGGAAGCCCAGTTAGGGAGTTTTTATAAATTAAATGTTAAAATTAAGAAAACATGACAAATCTAATAATCAACACATTTAAAAACATACTTACGTGAATATACACATAAATATACAAGATTTACAACGTAGCTATAGAATTCCCTAATCAGGATTTTTAATATATGTAACAATAATAAAAAGGATGTTATTAACCATTAAAAAAACCTCCCACAGGGACTTCCCCGGTGGCACAGTGGTTAAGAATCCGCCTGCCAATGCAGGGGACACAGGTTCGATCCCTGGTCTGGGAAGATCCCACATGCCACGGAGCAACTAAGCCCGTGCGCCACAACTACTGAGCCCGCACGCCTAGAGCCTATGCTCCGCAACAAGAGAAGCCACCGCAATGAGAAGCCCGCGCACCACACTGAAGAGTAGCCTGTGCTCACCGCAACTAGAGAAAGCCCGCACACAGCAACAAAGACCCAACGCAGACAAAAATAAATAAAAGTAAAAAACAAAACAACAAAAAAACAACCTCCCACATATCTAATAAAGAACTTATACCAGGTATATAAAACTTACAACTCAATAATGAGACAAGCAATACAATTTTTAAATGGGTAAAATATTTGAATAGACACTTGAACAAAGGAGATATACAGAGAGTAAACAAGCTTGGGAAATGATGCGCAACATCTTTAGTCACTAGGGAAATGCAAATTAAAGTCACAATGAGACACATACCTAACAGAATGGCTAAAACTGAAAAGACTGATAATACTAGCTATTGGCAAGAATGTAGGGTAACTGGAATTCTCATTCATTGCTAGCAGGAATGCAAAATAGTACTTTCATTTTGGAAAACAGCATGGCAGTGTTTTATGCAGTTAAACTTACTCTTATCACATGACCTAGTAATTGCACTGCCAGGAGAAATAAAAAACATTGGCAAACGAAGACCTGCCCACAAAGGTTTACAGCAGCTTTATTCACAATGGCCCAAAAGTGGAAATAACACAAAGGTTCATCAATAACCTGTTATAAATAAACTGGAATACACCCATACAATAGAATACAGCCCATCAATAAAAAGATACAAAATACCACATAGATGAAACTCAAAAGCATTATGCTGACTAAAATAATGTAACTTATACCTCAATCAACATTGCTTAACAAATTTTTTTTAAATCAATCTAAGTTTCCACCTTAGGAAGGTAGAAAAAGAAAAGCAAATTAAACCCAAGGTATAAGGAAGGAAATAATAAAGAAAAGAGCAGAAACCAATAAAATTGATAAACAACTGAGAAAAACAAAAGCTTGCTCTTTGTAAAAGATCAACTGGATAAACCTCAAGCTAACATGATCAAGGAAAAAAAGAGAAGATCCAAATAAACCAACATCAGGAATAAGAACAGGGACATCAGTACAGATCCCACAGACATCAGTAGACTAATAAGAAAATACTCCAAACAACTTTGGATGGTATGAGAATGCTAAGAGCAGTCTTACTCATCATCACCAAAAGCTGGAAAGAATTCAAATGCCCGTCAATAGGAAAATAAATAATTACGTCATATTCATACAACAAATACTGCTACCCAAAACAATACATATGAATTTTAAAACATGTTACATGAAAGAAGCCAGAGAATAAGAATACACAATATGATTCCACTTATATGAAATTCAAGAACTGACAAAACTAATTTATGGTAAGAGAAATCAGAAAGCAATTTTGGGTGGGTAGCAGGGAGCGAGGAATTGACTGCAAAGAGGAAGGGAACTTTGGGAATGCTGGAAATATGTTTACTGGGATTGTGGTTACACAGGGATGTGTATCCATTTTGCAAAACTTAGTAAGCTCTACAGTTCAAGTTAGTACATTTTATTGTTTGTAATTTTATACCTCAGCAAAATTTATTTAAAAAGTAAAAACTAAAATTAAAAAAAAAGGTCCATGGTCCCCTCTGCCTACAAGCCACCATGTCACAGTGTGGGCAGGCTGAGGGGACCTTCACAGGTCAACTGGGCAACTCTGACCTGGCCCAGGTTTTCAAACCATCCCTCTAACTTCACAGAAGACTCTGGTGGTATTTCAGCCAGTCTTTAGATTTTTGCTTTGTTTTGTTTCATTTTACTTTCTAGTATTGTTTCTTGTTTTGTGAGTTGATGTGGAGATTTTTTTCTTCTAAGTTCATTTCTTTTCTTTTCCTCTATCACCAGATTACATTTCCATCTTTTCTCTGAAGAGTACATTCATTCCCAAGCATAAGGGACATTCCAAAAACAAACAGAACAATAAAAATGTTACCAAGTACGAACAGGAACTATCTTGCCAGGAGCCAGATAAAGAAGAGCTTTGAGCTTCAAGTGCAGATGCAATTCTTCCACCCTGACCACCTAAATATCTAGATCTTCTATATTATTGAGTTTTCAGACTCAGCCCCAGTATTACTGGCTGCAAATGAGCCAGTTTCAATACCATCTGCTCTATATACTGTTGAAACTTTACTACTTAGAC
Organism: Balaenoptera physalus; assembly: GCF_965194825.1. Lineage (NCBI taxonomy): Eukaryota > Metazoa > Chordata > Mammalia > Artiodactyla > Balaenopteridae > Balaenoptera > Balaenoptera physalus. The sequence goes on along the minus strand of NC_138885.1, from coordinate 135,997,551 downwards.
CTATCTCTATAGTTTTTCTTTAATAACTAAGAAGAGCATGACTCCAAAAAGTTTTTTTAAAAAACCAGGATATTGGGCAAGTTTTTAGGGTTGGCAGATCTCTGCCATGCTTCACTTAATAACAAAGGACAAGAGCCACAGCAGCTTTCTGAGTCACTGACACCACAAAATATGGGCACACACACAGCACCTAAAGAGCACGCCACACAAAGCTCCATGTGTGCACCTCCACAAATATAAATGCTCAAGTACTAAGCAGTTACCGGCACCAAAACACAAATTCCTTTTTTACCTGATGCAATAGTGAACACAAAAACTGTAACAAACAATCGTGCTGCAGTTTCAAGAATAATAAGAACATCAAAGATGGTGTCATAGACATAATCTCAATAAGAACAACATCCATGTAATTTAGTAAAAAAAAATTCAGTTAAAAAAAAAAAAAAAAAAAAAAGACTTATCCAGAGGTTGGCTGGACTCGACACAAACTCATTCACGGAAGGCAGTAATAAGCCTGGCAAAGCAAACGAGGTCTCTGAGTAGCTGAGAGTCACAAAGCTCTCACAAATGCCCTAAAAAGGCAGACAGAAGAAAATATTTTTACTACAAACACACAAGTGTGAGACTACTTAGTAAACAGAGAACCGATCTTAATCACCACAATTTCTGAAAATACCTTGCATTGCTTAACAGCAATAGTACCTGACGTTCATAATGGTGACCTTTGGTCACCTGGAAACAGAGTGTGCTCAGTATCCCTCACTAAAAAGGGCAGAACTTGCAATGTGTCTATCAAGGTGGCCAAAGAATGGTCACAACCTCCATCACTTCACAAAGTCCTGAGCTTCAGTCCTCTCTTGCGGTCAGGCATGTGGAACGCCCGTTTCTGACAACGGTGTTCTGATGTTAGTACCTCTATCCTAGTGTTCACTCATCGTGGAAATGGAAATGGTGCCAGACTGAATTTATGGATACGCCCCAGAGTCGTTTGTAGAACCACCACACAGACTGAATGAATTTAGTTTTCAAGCACATTTTGAAAATGGGATTTCTCCTGTTATAATACAACATCTTCCATGGAAAAAAACCATCCTACCTGCAGGGAGACAATGCCAGGGCTTATTTGTGGGTTCATTATCACCTACTGAAATTCTGCATTCTTTCACTTTTTAATTAAATTAGCTAGTGACTCATTATTCTCAGTTTCTCACTCCCTTTCCCTCCCCCAAATAAAATAACACCCTCCACCTCCTCCACAACACTGCTTCCCCTCTTGTTAATTCCCTCTGTCCTGCTTTCTTCCTTCACCACTCAGCCCACAGCAGCTCCACTGGCCATGGCACCCACCGTCAACGTAAACGCCAGAGGGCTGCACTGTTGGAACGTGCAACTCCCGGAGCTGCACTGTAACGAGGAAAAACCCAAGCCCTCCCTCTAGCTGCGCAGGGCGACCAAGGACAAATATCCACCAGCTCGGAGCACTTGGAGCTTGGACACTTATCAGTGCTAACAAGGACAGCTGGTAATCTGCCTGCTTCCTGGTGCCTGTAACAGCCCGGGCTGAAGTGCTTCACACCCATTATCTATTTAATCCTTGCAACGGGTCCCATGAGATAGGTTCTATTTGATCCCCACTTTGCAGCTGGGTAGGCTGCAGCTGAGAGGTTATGATGCAATTTAACCATGGCCACACTGCTGCTAAATGGCAGAGCAGGATCCGAATCCAGTTATGACCTCAGAGCTCATACTCTCCACCCCACACCAGCAGCCTTCGTCGTCATTCGCCGGGGGCGTTAACGTCTGCACCCAGTTACTGGGTACACACCACATGCCTCAGAGCACTTCCCTATGCTTTACTGGACTACAGCATGTATCTCGTCTTCATATGGAATGGTCATTACCGTCATAACTTTCAAATAGTTGGAGGACAAATCAAACCAAATATTATAGATTTCGAAAGCCTTTGGAATTTGCTGTTTGAAAATCACTTTAATACTTACACATGTAAGAATATTACCTGGGGTGACAGTTAGCTGAAAGCAATGAAGCTTGTTTGGATCAGGAAAATACACTTTGCACGTACCTGCAAAAGAAACAGGCCGTCACGAAGGTCTGACAGTTAGCAGCAGTCCTTACGTTGAGGCTAACTTTGAAACACGTGGGAAAGTTTAAAGGTGCTGAGGAGTCTGCAGACTAAACCGGTATATTTCCCCTGTTTGTTTGATAATCATTATGCCAGTGTGCTAAAGTTGCAAACCAGTGATATTTGTTATGCGTTTTCCTCCTTACAGTTTTTTATTAGTTAATTCCAAATTGGGATGCTATCTTTCACCCTTTAAATGGTCCCTAAAAATAGAGATCTTTCCATTAATTTCAAGAATGATGCTACTTTACTTTGAAAAGAAGAAACCATACCTCAAGGAGATTAATGTATATGGGTAAAGGCTAACTAAACATAGAAAAACCAGAAAAAGAGCCCAGGCCAAACTTCAGGACTGTTCACCCAGCACCACAGTCATCTGTACCCACCACAGCAAAGAGAAGTTGAAAGCAACTGTGCCAGCTAAGGTAGCTCACACCCAGACCACGGCTTTTCTGTTTTCTTTTTTTTAATGTCTTCACAACCCGACCGATAATTCACCTTGGTTTGCTGGTGACCGGATGCTCTGCTGCGGCGGAGCATGACGGCAACACGCTGAGCGCATGCGCACTGCACCAGAACGGTCTGCATCAGGAGACCCGAGCAGTTCCCACTGGAGAAGAGCTACTGCAGAGGTGCAGACAGTGCAAGACATCCTACATCTGCCTCCTTCAGACAAGCGATGCAGAAGAGGGGTAAATACCCAAGGGATAAATACTGAAGGAATGTGGAGGGAATATACGTAGAAATTGTCTGTATTTTATAAACCTGGAAAATATTATGCTAGATTCCTTGGGTCGTCTGCTATTTCTTACAAGTCCTGCTGAAAATATTTGCCTAGTTTTACATGGTATGAATTTTCATCAAAAATAGGAAAATTCAAATTCAGCCTTGGAAACAGCCTTAGAGACCATCTAATCCAACATCATCAATTGTGAGAGATGACATGGAGGTCCACAGAGGTTCAGTGACCAGTCCAAGACCACACAGGTTATCAACAGAAGGAAGTTTAGTTCCCAAGTTAAAAACTAGTTCACGCCTCATTTCATTACTTCATGAACATGCCAGAGATGACACATAAAAACAATGCAGAACCGTTAGTGGGGTTTCGTTTTTTGACTAATCCCTCAGAAAAATCGTTGCAGAGTGAAAGGTAACTCCATCTAGAAGAACAGGAAAGGGTCTCAGAGATTACACTGTCATTTTCCTTGTTTTCAAAATAAAGAAACCAGGGGCCAAAGAGTTCAAGGCTTTCACCCAAACCACACATTTGAACTGTGGAATAATTTAAATGGCATTCGTTTTTCCTAATCTTAACTTGGAAAGATAAACACCATCTTTCTAGTACGATATATGTAACAAAAACATATGACAAGGGGTTAGGAAATGTTTCATTGGTTAGTTAAAGTTGGCAGCATTCATTTGTTTTTAATGTCTAGTATTCTCCTTTGTTTGTTTTAATAAAAGTACAGATGTGGAAATGAATCCCTCTAATATAGACTGGCCCACCAAGAATAAAGAAATTATCGAGATGGATTAAAAATAACAATAAAACTTCTAAAAAGAACAAACATCTCAAAGCTAAAAAGAAGTCTTAAGTTCTAACAATGACAACAAAAGGTTAAAAGTCAGCTTCTTGTTCCAGTTCAATGCAGCAGCTTTATTAAAACTTCAGAACCAAGCTTTTCCTCTCTGCAAGCACAGGCTAAGGCTCTCACAGTATCTCTGTCCATCTGAAAGAGATGTCTTCTACTTTTTGCAAACAGAGAAACCTCTACAAACTTGCATGAACAGAGCTCCAAACTAGTTCTGAATCATTACTAAGCAGCACTGCTATATGGCAAGTTATTTTGTTTGCCTTAATATTTTAGAAAGATTATTAATCAGATAATAAAGATCTATTCTTTGGTGGTTTCTTGTTTCCCCTTTAGTGAGCTGCATACTTTTGGAAAGCCTGGCTTACTTGTATAAACTGATTTATATGTCCCCCCACTTTGAGAGACTAGGCAGGGAGAAGAAGAGAAAGGAAGCATATAGCATGTAGTTTTTAAAATCTGACATCTTAGCTATAAGGGCAAGGAAGATGGGGCATGCCTTTTTCAAACCTAAGGTTTTTAGTTAAAGTCCTCGTTTGAAAGCCAATTATAGTTTTATTGTTTTTAAACCAAACATTTAGATAAAGCTAAACTATATTGGTTACAAACCAACAATCTCTGTAAGATTCACATACAAGGACAAAATAAACTGGGTGTAAGTTGGAAGTTTTTTATGGTTTTTGATTAAATGTCTGCGTGTGTATATATATTCAAGATGGAGGGCCAGTGGGAAGATATGATGGGGGTGGAAAATAGAAGGATCACTTCATTTTCCTTTTTAATTGGATTTTATTAGATTACTTTATAATCTGAAAAGAATAGAAAAAAAGAGGGAGAACAGTATAATGACCCCATCACCCAGCTTCAGTACTTTACCAATCTTGCTTTGTCTGTGCTACCCACACACAGTTATTTGTTTGTTTTCCTGGAACGTTTTAAAGCAAATCATTTGTAAATACTTCAGTAGGTGGAAAGATAACCTTTTAATAGAAATCCAAGATATTTCCTTCTGGTTCTGACTAGAAGAAAACTTTGAAGTCAAGCAATCCAGTGACTTTTAAGACATTTTTGACTTACACTAAAATATATTTTACAGCACAACCCACTATCCTCATATATAAATACTATGTATTAAAAATAATTTTTCAAGGAACAATATGAACTTACCGTTACACACTGATTACACAACCACTTAAGGGTTGCACCCCACAATTATCTTTCCAACTTTAGGTGGAGGTTGGGATGGGCCCTCTCTCACCCTGTGTCAGATGGCCTCCGTATCAAACTCTCTCGAGCATTCGCCCAGACTAGGAGACCCACGTATAACATAGTTCACTCATATTGATAAATATATTCAGCCTTAACCAAGTATAATGATAAAAAGTTCTAATTTCAAAAAATACTAAAATGGTCGAAGCTTTCAGACTCTGATGGTCTTAAAAAATATAATGGCTTGGGAAGGCATCAATGACAGGGGAAAAAAGAAACACTGACACGTATCACAGGAGTTAACTGGCTGGTAAGCGAGCCTGCTCACGAGTGAGGCCGGCAGTCAGTCCCTGTGTGCTGGGGCGAGAAGGACCTAGCAAGGTGAGGCGACCTGGAGACATCAAGGCAGCACAGCTGTCCTACCTTGGGCACAATGATAAATTACAAATAAGCACTTTTCGGGCCAAAAACATGGTACTGTCACTAACAAAAATAGGACTGTCCATCATTGATTTATACGCCTTTTCACTAAAAGAGGACGTGGGACAGAATGCTGTGTAAGAGGAACAAACCCTAACCAAACGCACCTCTGCAACAGTAAGGAGAGGAAGTACTGCCGTGCTACATTCTCCTTCTTATCAGAGCCTCGAAAAAAAATCCTGTTTATTCCTAACATGTATATAAAACGGGCTTTTTGCTACGCAAAGTTATCAAAACCTAAAACAAGCCTCTCCATGCAATTATTTTACAGCATTTAATGTTTGGGGATGCTATACTTACAAGGTAAATTAGCTTCAAGTTCTGCAACCTCTGTAGAAACAAAGAGATTATTGTTAATATTAGTCAATTGCTCCACATAAAATCACCAGCTCTAAACTGGCAATTCCCTCCAGAACAATGAAGAAAAAAAACAAACAAAAAAAAACTGAATTAACAGAAATCTACACTTGGTCTAAAGTTTAGACTTTAAGCCATGAAGTTGCTTTCAAATACACAAAGTGACTTGCAGGATGCCAACAAGTGCAGTCAAGGGTCCTTGAAATTTTACTTCAGCATGAATGAAAATTACTCAAAATTAACACAGAAATTATCTATAGGTAAACAGTCACTAAAGCGTTTTTGAAAATCTTGTTCCCCCAAGTAGTGGAACTACTGCCCTCAAAATCTGATTTATATTTATATCTCTGCCTCTTCCAGTTTCTCCGGATTTGTCTTCCCGTGCGGGCGTGCCCAGTTCGCGCTAGAACTTCTCCAGTGAGAGAGAACGCTCTCCCTCCTGCTGGGCCCGCGTGTTGCCCGTCCGTCCGTCCGTGGGCAAGCTGATACCCAGGGGAGCCTCCTCCTTCCAGCTACATTCCTGAGCCCTAGCGCTCTCCTCTGGGACCCCTGCTATCAGCCACGCACTCCGCATTCAAGCCCAGCACCCCTCTGCCAGGACAAAGCTGCCAAGCCCCCACCCACCCTGCTGTGAACGAGCCGCGGTCTGGGGAGCACCCAGAAGAAACCGGGCAGGCAAGTCGTCACTGCCTCTGACATGACATAACGTGCTCTGGAGACTCTCCGGCTGCAGAGACTAAAGGAAGGAGGCGGTTTATCAAGCTGGGCTTTAAAGAACCAGCAGAATTCAGTCCCACAGAGGTGGGGAAAAGGGTATTTCAAGGAGATAAGTCAGCAACGTGCAAAAGCATAGAACGCAGACAAGCACAGAAACCAGACGGTATGCAGTGCGGCCAGCGCAATGGGAAACAAGGTGGAAAACCAGGGCCAGGATGGTGGAGGGCCCAGAATTCTCAACTTTATTCTGCAGCAACAGGGAGCCAAGGGAGATTTCTGAACAAAAGTTCCTAAGCTTTGCCTCAAGAGGACACCTTTAGAAAGGGCAAAGCGGAGGCCAGGTGACCAGCGAGGACTCAGCAGAGGTGGGGAGAGCCAGCGTGCCTGACAGCAAAGAGGACGGAGGCTCTGCCGTGTGCGTGTGTGTGTGCGTGTGTGCGTGTGTGTGTGTCCATCAGAGACGGAAGGCTCTGCCGTGTGCGTGCGTGTGTGTGCGTGTGCGTGCGTGTGTGTGCGCGCGTGTGTGTGTGTGTGTGCGTGTGTGTGTGTGTGTGTCCATCAGAGACGGAAGGCTCTGCCGTGTGTGTGTGTGTGCGTGTGTGTGTGTCCATCAGAGACGGAAGGCTCTGCCGTGTGTGTGTGTGTGTGTGTGTGTGTGTCCATCAGAGACGGAAGGCTCTGCCGTGTGTGTGTGTGTGTGTGTGTGTGTGTGTGTCCATCAGAGACGGAAGGCTCTGCCGTGTGTGTGTGTGTGTGTGTGTGTGCGTGTGTGTGTGTGCGTGCGTGTGTGTGCGTGTGTGTGTGTGTGCGCGTGCGTGCATGTCCATCAGAGATGGCACCGAGGCTTGAGGGCTGGGGAAGCTGAGCGGGGCGGGTGGGGGAGTTGAAGTCTGGGTGCGCGACCAGGGCCGGGGCTGGGGAGCCCCTGCAGAGTGATGCCACCTGACGTCATGAGACCAACAAAGGGGAGAGACTGGTGAGAAGAAAGAACTTTGGCAGAAAGCAGAGGACAGGAGCAGGGAGAGTCACCGATGAGAGACAGGAGGAAAAGCAGGAATCATTCAGTAGAGAGGACAGACTGGTCCGAGGGGAATGAGGCCTGAGGCAAGGCCATGGGATGTGGATCATTCAAAACAACAGGAAGGTAAGTGGAAAGAAGAAACCAGTCTACAAAACACTAAGAAGCAAATGACTCCTTCAAGTGCAGAGCGGGGGTGGGGAGGGGGGAATGGGTGGGAAGGGAGAGGCCACAATGTTTGCAAAGCTGAGTGCGTTAGTGGGGAGACCGGCAGATGGCTATTTTGAGGCTAAGGGTTTAGGAAAGGCACAGGCCTCTGACATCAGCTAGTTGAGAACCTGGGTAGAGACGGGTGGCGCACTAAATGTATTAGCTCTGGGTTCCAGGCATTTGGGATGGGCATCCAGAAAAGTGAGGTGAGGGAGAGGAGGGAGGAGATAAGGACTGCAGTCTTGGCAGTCTTGTGCTATGGTATATACTAGAATATATGCACTTAAAACAAATGATGAAGACCCTATGAAAGGTTCACTAGCATCATAACGACCGTGGTGACCTTTAGTTTCGCCTTTCACTCTAGCAGGGCACGGGGTAAAGAAACACTCTGAGGCCACCCACCCCGGCCCTCTGACCAGGAAGGGGTCCGAGCCAGGCTCTGCTCCAACAGCCCACTCATTTTATCAAAAAAGCACACCTTTTATCAAATGAGTCATGCATATTAATCACTTTTAAATAAATGTTATCCATATAATTAAATCTAGATGGTTTTAAGGAGAAAACTATTTACGTATTTATTGTACTATTACTTAACTTTTTGTTGATAAGAATTCACAAGAAACTCTTCTTGAGGACCCTTCTTTTGAGAGACTGACGCTGGCCACTGGAACCCGGTTTTCTCTGGCGTGCCTATCCTGACTCCTGTCGTGAGAACTCTGGTCATTCAGTTTTACAAAAACCCAGTGAAATAGAAAACATGCCCAGAGGATTTGAAACGGGGCCACATGACAGAAGTGAAAAATTTGAGAAGACAGTCTACTGCCAAGGAACAGGCAAGAGGTGAGGCCCGGACACAGGAGGGCAGGGATGCACTGACCAGGGCGTCGAGATGACCGAGCAACAGAACCGGATCCTGCATTACAGGGACCTAGTGTGGGGATGAGAGGCTCGAGGCCAGAGGACGCCTCACTGTAGGACAGGGATTCTCCGCCCTGGCTGCACGCAATCATCTGGGGAATTTTTTTTGTTTTTTTTTGTTTTTTTTAACAGCTTTGGTGAGGTATAATTTACATAGTATAAAGTAGACCAACTTTAAGTGTATAATTCAATGATTTTTAGTAAACTTTGGAGCTGCGTATACATCCCCACAACCTAGCACCTGCTGAGCAAACCCTGCCACCCCACCCTATCCAGACCAATTACACCAAAAGTCCTAGCTGGGGCCTAGGCCTCTGAATGTTCTATTCCTCCAGGTATAGGAACTGCTGTAGGCTACTTTGCCAAGCTAAACTATTTACACACAGCTAATTTACACAGACGGATTTAATAATTTCACATTGTGGTCTAGAATTAAACTCCAAAGAGGAGAGCCCTCAGACCTAGTCCAGTGATGACCCCCACCACAGTCAGGGCCTCTGCAGACTTCTGGTCCAAGAACCAGTGTGGGCAAGGAATATGACCTTGGAGGCAGAAGGATTTCATTAAAGATGCCTGGCATTTTAGTCCAGCCCAGTATAGAAGATAAACGAACTACAACGCAGTGTTCCTCTCAAGAAGTTGTCACAAATGACAAGTAGTTTGATGGAAATAATAATTCAAATGATGGGAAATAATAATTCATTAACATCGATAGTAATAACCTCAGAATCCACCTACAGGTAGACTATGACCAAAGAAACCAGTGATTTGCTTCACATGCTCAAGAGGCCTCTTGGCAAAGCAGCAGTCCTTCCCTGTATAACCTCACTGCCCAAAGGACACTACCCCCACCTGGAAGGTAACAAGAAGTTCAGATATTTTTAAACTGCTAAAGTCTCGCCTGTTCCAAAGATGCTAGCACCTCTCCAGCTCACCGGCCCAGCCTCTGGGGAGGCACCTGGCACCTTGCACAATTAAGTGGCTGCACAACTTCCTTCTGAGAAATTAGACGCTTTTCCTTTCTAACTACAGATCAAACCACAGAGCCCACTTGAAGCATGACTGCCCAGAAATATCAGATTACTAAATCCACCCCATTACCACAATGGCCCCCACACAGCACGTACTCACCCGCTTCTGCCGTAGATTGCCCACAACACAGTGCTCTAGTTGTTTCTGCACCGCCTGCCACTTGAACCTGTGCCTTTTTCGTGGTGGGGGCTGTAGATTCTGACCCAGCCCTGGGACCCCAGTGCCTGGGCCTGAGCTTGGCACACCTGGAGTGCTCAGGAAACGCTCGACAAACAAGCACACTTGCCAGCAGGGTGGCAGTACTCTCAGTGTGAAAATCCTGAGACATGAGGAGCCTTTCTCCTCAGACAGTTGGGGACTGAGGCATTCCAAAGGTGCTGTGGACTGAACAGTGTCTCCCGCCCAAGTTCCTATGCTGAAGCCCTAAACCCCCACCCACCATGTGATGGTATGAGCTGGGGCCTTTGGGAGGTAATTAGGGTCAAATGAGGTCAGGAGGGTGGGGCCCTCATGACGAGATTCGTGCCCTTATGGGAAAAGACACCAGGTGCTTACAAGCCAGGAAGAGGGCCCTCACCAGGAACTGAATCTGCCGATGCCTTGACCTTGGACTTCCCAGCCTCTAGAACCATGAGAAATAAATGTGTATTGGTTAAGCCCCTCAGTCTGTGGTATTTTATTATGGTAGCCTGAGTTGACTAAGACAAAGGCCAATCATAGACACAGATGGTTCTTAGCAAGAGCCAGCTCCAAGCCCCATCAGGTAACACCAGGCAGGGCAGCTGTGCTCTTTGACCCAGGTAGAGCTGGCAGCTATATCCCCTGAGACTTGATTACCTCTTTCCACCTGAACCACTACCTCTTCAATTTCTTGAACTAGAACTTTATCTCTTAGCCTCCTGTCTGTCTTTATGCCTTGAGCACCTCTTCTGCACCTCCAGCATCCATGCACAGTGCCCTTATGGGGGAGACACTTGTCCCCATGGCATCATCCTATCCCCAGAGACGGCATGGCTACTGCCCAAGGACCCCACCAAGCCCCACATCAGCCCTTCCACTCAGTCCAAGGGCCTTCTAGCAGCAGACTGCAGAGTGCAGGCCCAGAGTACTCACAGCCCCCTCCCTCCACACTCTGGGGGAGCTAAGATGTAACCCCGAAAACCAACACAGCCCCCGTAGCAGTCTCTGGGAATGGAGCCCCAAGGCCTCGTATCACCCACTTTCAACATGAGCAGACAAAGCTGACTTGAGCCCTCATCTGTCTTCTACAGATCCTCCCTGCCAACCCCCATTCCTGGGCTATCCGGCACACCTCAGGGCCGCCAAATTCCCTGGGCAGTTTCACTGGTGTTTAACCCTGCAGCAAAGCATTTAAAGGTTAGCCTTGGGCCAGCTGCCTTACTCCACGTTAGCAGGACTCCTCCTCTTTGGGCCACTGCCCTCGTTTTTAAAACACATATTGTAACACACAGCCACAGCTTCAAACGCTGCTAAATGCTCTGAATACCCTGCCAACATGACAAGCCAACCCTGAGCCCACCTCCAGAGTCCTGGGCAGGGCCTGGCATGGAGAGAACAGCTCTGGAGAACAATAAATGGTTCTCTTTCGCCCACTCTTCCAGGAAGCGCCCTGAACCGGAGCCGTTCCTATACCACATGACCAGACCGCTCATGTGGACACAGAAGCACTCACCCAAAGGAGGCCCCATGTGGCACTCGTGGAGACACCTGCACCTTGGATGTTGGGAAGCCCATGCAGGTGGGCAGCCAGGCCTCTCTGCTCTGCAGAGTAGGCTCAGAGTGTGGAGAGCCGCCACAGCCGCAGAAACAAGAGAACACCAGGAGCCACATGGAGCACAGGGGTTGATGGGACAATGGCTGTAGATTCATTCCCTACTCCAGACCTGGCCCTGAACTCCGTCAGCTCAATTCCAAATCTCCACATTTAGCAAAAGCTTCCTGCCAGCCTGCCTGGAGCCCCTTGAGGTCTTCAGGGGCCACTAACAGGAGGCTGGCACACACCAGGCACTAAAATCTGTGTCACGTGAACAAGTCAAAGGACAGGGAGACACACAATCATGCTCCCATTATATGAAAAGTGCCAAGCTTCAGACAGACAAGAAAGCAGGTCATTCTGCCCAGAGGCTTTCTTGGAAGGTGGGGCGCATCATCAGACTCAGAAATTGATGGACTCGGCGGAACCACAAGGTCCACCAGAAAAGCAGTGCCACCTGCCCTGTGGCTGCAAGCACTGGTGATGGCTCCCAGAGAGGCCCAGACCTGAGCTGGGGCCAAAAGGAAATGCGCAGACCTGAAACTCTCTCTCCCCAGTGTCCCCAACTCCCGGGATTCAGGGCAGACAGCAGCCCTCCGTCCTCGCCCAGAAACACCTGATTGTTCTACACCCTCCAGGGACTGCTGCTGCAAGCATCTCTCCAGTTCCAGCCTGGAGGATGTCCTTGAGAATGACCCCAGGGGTGCAAATGAAAAGCTGGTATGGCCAAGGTGCCCCTGTGGTAGAGCCTCACACTGGCCAGCTGCTCCGAGGCAGGCCACAGTATTCCAGGGACAGCTGACTCCACCTGTCACCTGCAGAACTGGGCCCACTATCCCAAGAAAAAGAACAGGAACTTCAGCTTTGCAGCTACCACTGGCCCTCACCACTAGGGACAAGTGTCCCTGTCAACCTCCGATCTCCCATGTTAACCTTACAGCCAGCCGCACCACGCCAGATCTCCACCATGTGTGGTCAATCAAGCACGGCAGTGGACCAGCTAAAAACATATTTTTGCCTCTAAGTGTCTGTGGTCTTTCCTCTGGGCGATGGACGCATGGCCCAGATGCCCTCTCACCGAGGGCTCGCAGCAGATGGCCTTCAGCTCTCAACCCTTCCAGGGACTGTGTGGGCTGCCCAGAGCCCCACCTCAGGCCAGACCCACCTGACGACTGGTCGAGCAGAGCAGGCAGGCCTGACCATCTCACCCGACTGGGGACAGCTCTGAAGGGCCATGCTTGCTCTGGGGCAGGGGCTGTCATGGGGCCTTCGTCAGAGCTCCCCCTTTCCCTCTGCCTGCTCCTGCTTCCTTCACCACCCTCCACAGGTGTCAGTCCCAAGGATACCCTTTAATAACTACACCGCACGCCAAATTCCCCACTCCCGGGAACCCAGCCCGTGGCACTGAGTCCCCAAGACATGTTAATACACTGTTCTACTACTGACTGATCCTCATGAGTAACATTCTCGCATGAGCCAAAGCCAAAGCCACAGCCCCAGATGACAGTCCTGACTGTAGCAATCTCGCTGAACTCGGACAACTGACTTTTCTCAAAGTCCCCAAGGGGAGTTTCAGCTAGAAGGGACTCTCACAAGTGCCTCCCAGGCCCACGACAGCCACGGACTCCGCCTGGCTCCACCTGACCACCAGAAATCCCCAGAATGAAGGCTGCTGCCACATGCTGAAGGAGCGCTCTAGGTGCGGACCAATCTCCAGCCATCAGAGCGTTCCTTATTACACTATCACACTCTTGTCACAGCTTCCCCTCTCGGGTCAGGCCCACCCTTCCTCTCCACCTACCCTCCACCGTGAGCCCAAACTACTCACCACTCCGTCAGCCCGGCCCACACTGGCCTGGCCACCCCCGAGGCAGATGGAGAGAGCAGGCCACGTGAGGGGCGTGTTACACTGAGCCTTGCTGCACAACCCCCCGTCAACGGCGAGTGCTCTGGGCCCGGAAACCTAATAATCCCCAGTGTCTCTGAGAGAATGCAAACAGGTGGCCTCTCGAGGAGGTTTTGCACCTCTCCTTGATAAGCCTCACAAAATCAAAGGACCTCAGCTGGGTCCTGTAAACCCAGCCAAAGACATCTCCTGTCCTAGGAGCTGGGGCAGAGTCCAGCTTTATGGGCCTCAGTGGGCTCCCCGGGGCCGCGTCAGGGCCTCGAGTCACTTGAGAGCTCTCAGGGAATCCTTGAGCAGGAGGAGGTGTGGTGGAGCCCCTGTGCCTCCCTGAATTCTCCTTTCTGTGGACTCACACTTCTGTTCTGCTCCCTCGGTTTCTGCTTGCTGGGTTTGTTCCCCAAGTGCCTGCCCTACCCCAAAATGGGGGTCTGGCTGTCTTGCTGCAATAAAGCTGCGACCTGGGCAAGTTTCTGAACCTCTGAGTCTCAGTTCTTGAGCTGTAAAATGAACCACCCACCTGGCAAGGCTTAGCAAAAGTCAAACAAGAATTGTCCCTATAAAGTACCCAACAGAGGGCCTGGCCCCAAGTGCTCAGCAGACAAGTGCTGCTGTCAACCGTGACGAGGAGACGGGAAAGAAGATGGCACCGTCTATTTGCCGGCTTCCCACCTGCCCTTCCTCACCGCAACTCCCTGGCATTAGAACACCCTCCCCTCGAAGGATCTGACTCACACATCAAACCCCTTCCCTGGCTTGCCTGGCTCCTGGCTTCCTCTGCAGATGGAACCCTTGAGCCAGCATCCAGGAAAGAGACTCAAGTCCTATCAGGCCACCCAAGTGAGGGGCTGCAGCCCAGGCCACAGCCCCAGACCTCACAGAGTAAACCTTCCTGTGTTGTAACAAACTAAATACAGTCTAACGCTCTCCCTGACACAGAAGGTATTTTGCCAAAATGTCAAAAACGATTCTGACTCCAGCTTTAACCTATCACCCATCAGGCTGGGAAAGCCAGAGCTCAGCCATGATCCAGGGGCAGAGGGAGAACAGGGAAGAGTACACCACTGACGTCTCCCTGAACCCGGCACCTCCTGGTCCCACCCCTTCCCAAACTCAGCTGTGCTTTGCTCCTGAGAAGGCCCAACACGGGGCGTTCATAAACGCTAGGTCTCCCACCATCAGATCTGTTCCTGCCAACCACCCCCACCGTGTCCACCTAACACAACGTGAAAACAGACAGTTCTAACAAATCACTTAACCCTCTGTGCTCCCTAGCTCCTTATACTTAAAAAATGTAAACACGTGTCATAAAGTAAAGAGGGCTCCTTCAAGGCAGAAACTGTTTGATCTTTCGTAGTCCTCATGACCCTAGGAAACTGCCTTTGCACTCAATAGCTATAAATCTGTTCATTGAATACATGCAAAAGTTCCACACAAACACTCGCAGTCACACACACACATCACGTAACCCTTCTCCAAAGACTACCGCTCTAGGACACCCTGTTATTAGTTCTGGGACAAGAACCAATTTTGCACAAGGCTGTCCTCAGGCTGTGAATAAATAAAAGAGAGAAGGATCCTAAGACATTACCGAACTCCACTCTCTCCCTTTACAGGTCAGACACTCTGGTGCTGAGGAGTCCAGAACGGAAGAACCTCCCCAACTCCCCACCCCCCTCACACGCACGCACCAGCCGGATAATGACAGCACTGAGACCAGAGTCCTCAGTCTGCTGGTTCCTAGTACCTCACTCCTTCTCCTAGCGTTCTGGCAGCCCCTACACAGACTATCCCAAGTGTATAAGACACACCAGTTTTAATACCGTTTTCTTGCCATCAGCATTCCCATAGTGTGTGCACAGTACAAAGTCCTTCGGTTGTATGTGACAGCAATTATAGTTCAAAATATTTTCAAACAGGTACTTCTATTCAGCAACAGGCTGCTCCGTATCCCGGAAGAGCCTCCAGCCAGACTTCATTTTGTTATGGGATGGAAAAACAGCTCACACGGAGGGTCATTACCTTTGACAAGCAGCCTGTCTCTCACAGAAACCCGCCGAGTGGAGTCGGAGGCTGCGGCTGGCGCCCGGGACCCTCTGAGACCGTCATCCCGCTTCAGTTTGCTTGCCAGCGTCAGCATCACTGCTACCTTTATCCTGAAAGGCCAACAGCAGGTTAAGACAGTGACTGGACACTGAAGACAATGATGTAAGGTGGTTTTTAATATTTTCCCCATAATTTAGTTATAGAAAAGTTTAGCATGTAAGATACATTAATAACACTGCATTCCTTCATAACGAATTTGGATAATCTCTAGGCCTCTCTAAATCTAATGTTTTAAAGTATGAATGAAAATTTAACAAGGGAGAGCCAAGCATTTAACACTCACTGGGCGCCAGGCCCCGGGATGTAGCAGTGGCAATGCTCCTGGGTGCTCATGGTCTAGGGCAACCTCCGCTGACGGGCCTCACATAGGCCCACCACTGCCCACTGGTAAGTCTGCCCATCCCTGCTGTGTGGACCATGCACCTGAGGGTGTGGACCCAGAGCCTGGTCCATCACAGAGTTAAGAGAGTGTCCATCCACCTCTGGTGAGGAGGGAGCTCCGCAATGCTTTCTTTCCTCCTTCCTTTAATAAAGGTGTGGCTAGAACCTTAATAAGCATCTTCACATTTATGTTGTATTGTATTTACATTGTTAGGCAACAGCAACATAATTAAGTTATAATTAATGCCCCAAACTAGATTCTTTTCACTTGGCTACTTCCAACCCACCTATGTTTCAGGTTCCCTCACTGACAGCTCACTGGGAAGGATAATAAAGACCAAAAATAGGTGATGCACCTGACTGCTTCGGAGAAAGGACTAAAGATGTCAGCAACGTTTACAAACAGAACTGTCCTCTAGAATCTGCCTTCTGTTTCTAATATAAACCGCCATTCATCTGACAGGCCTCCTAACTCTTCTTGCTTGCTTTACCAGTTGGAGAAAAATTCTGGAACTTTTTTTTTTCTTTAATTTTTAAATTTTATTTATTTTTATTTTTGGCTGTTGGGTCTTCATTGCTGCACGTGGGCTTTCTCCAGTTGCGGCGAGCGGGGGCTACTCTTCATTGTGGTGCGTGGGCTTCTCATTGCGGTGGCTTCTCTTGTTCTGGAGCATAGGCTCTAGGTGCACGGGCTTCAGTAGTTGTGGCATGTGGGCTCAGTAGTTGTGGCTCGCGGGCTCTAGAGCGCAGGCTCAGTAGTTGTGGCGCATGGGCTTAGGTGCTCCGTGGCATGTGGGATCTTCCCGGACCAGGGTTCGAACCCATGTCCCCTGTATTGGCAGGAGGATTCTTAACCACTGCGCCACCAGAGAAGCCCTGGGACTTCTTTTGATTGAGGACAAAAATTGGTCACCAGCTCAATATTTTCATAATTTCCTTTGTTGCTTTAATGTGATTTCCTTTCAATACCACTCTGATCATTTTCAAAAGAAAATGATCTAAAACTTCCAGATGAAAAACATGACCTAAGCACAGAACTTTTAGTTTGAAGCCAAGATCTTGTTTTTTTGCTTGTTTTTTTGTTTTTACGAATGAGGCAATTTATTAACCCAGCATCATTTGTTCTGATGCTTCTTCTTGGCAGCTGCCACCTGTCCAGCGATTCTGTCCAGATCTCTCTGTCCCTGAGGTGTTAGTTTGCAGCCCCCATGTTGGTCCTTTTCCACCATTTTCAGCCCCTCCAGGGCTTGGAAGACCCGATGGGTCACGCTCTTGGAGCCTCTGCTGAAGTGGCTGGGCATGACACCATTTCTCTGACGCCCCCCATAAATCCTGGTCATGGAACCAACCCCAGCGCCGCCCCGGAGGTACAGGTGCCGTGCTGTGGAAGCAGCTCGTGTGTAGAACCGGTTCTCATCGTAGGGAGCGAGCTCTTTATGCTTGGCCAGCTTGACGGTGTCCACCCATTCAGGGACTTTCAGCTTCCGGACTTTCTGAGGAAGGCTGCCAGAGCGCTGACGAACTCCCGCTGGTTCACGTCTTTTACAGTAAACTCCAGGCATCGTGCAGCCTCCGCACTGCCAGCCAGGGGCTGAAGCCAAGATCTTGAAAGCCAAACTATAAGAATAACTCTCCCCCCATCAGTATTTTTAACCATTTTAACCCAGGTCCCTCACATAGCTTTTCACACCATCTTCTGTGTATTCCCCCACCCCACAAAGACTGTAAGATTTAATTTTCTATTATTTGTACCATGAAAACAACATATTGAATATGATCTTCTGAACTGTACCTACGCACAAACACACACACACCTAATCCCTTTAAGAGTCACTGGTCTAGGGACTTCCCTGGTGGCCCAGTGGTTAAGAATCCACCTGCCAATGCAGGGGACACGGGTTTGAGCCCTGGTCCGGGAAGATCCCACGTGCCGCAGAGCAACTAAGCCCATGTGCTACAAATACTGAACCTGCGCTCTAGAGCCTATGAGCCACAACTACTGAGCCCGCGTGCCACAACTACTGAAGCCCGCGCGCCTAGAGCCCGTGCTCTGCAACAAGAGAAGCCACCGCAATGAGAAGCCCGCGCACCACAATGAAGAGTAGCCCCCGCTCGCTGCAACTAGAGAAATCCATCCCACGCGCAGCAATGAAGACCCAATGCAGCCTAAATAAATAAACAAATAAACAAACAAATAAATAAATAAATATTTTAAAAAAAGAGTCACTGGTCTAAATGCTTCAAGAGATAGTTCTATTACACATAAGCGCTCACAAGCTCCTAGAATTTCAAATCTGGGATGGACTTCTCCCCTGACTCCCACTCTATTTTATGGATGTGGACTCTGGGGCAACCAGGGCCCAGGAACTGGGTTGTCTGAGGCCACTCAGCTGCTAGAAGAGGTCACCACGGAACACTAGTTTCCCTCGTGTAGATGATGGGAATGTTTTTATCTTGAATGTGGTGATGGTTTCAGGGGTATATACGTACATCAAGACTGATCAAATTGCATACTTTAAGTATGTACAGTTTAGTGTACTTCAGTTATACCTCGATAAAATTGAAAAAAAATGTGAAACCAAACCATCGCTAGTTTCTTTATTCCCACCCTACCATGCTGTCTCCTCAGGTGGACCTACGCGGAGGACCATCACCGAGGGACACACATCTTCCCAGCTTCCCCCAGGGCGGGGGACTAACGGTTCAGTTTACGAAGTCCCCTCACAAGGGAGGGCGGGGGGCGGGGGGGTGGAGTCGGGAGCTCCTGTGGAGGCTCCAGCCCACAGGCTGCCAGACACAGCAGCACCACCTAGAGCCAGCCCCCCCGGCTCAGCGGCCCCCGAACGATCCTGCCAGTAATCCCTCAAGCAGATCTGGATCCCAAAGCAGTGTCTGCCCCCCCAGCAAGCCCACTGCCAGGCACCCACACCTGAACACGTCAGTCTCACCACATCGACGGGGTCGCCTGTGGTGGGCCAAGACACGCGTCTATCACGAAGTCCACTTGGCTTCTATCCTCTAGCTGACCGTGGTAATACAAGCACGTCAAGCAATAAAAGCACAGCGTGTGTAAAGAGAGCTCTGTAGGCGGTACCCTAGGAAAGTCATAATACAGAGCCCAACAGAAAGGGGAGCCCTAGGGCGCATGACTGGTCCGCACCCGGCTCCCTGCAGACCTGCCCTGAAGGGGCTGCTCAGAGGCGCCTGGCAAGACTCACGCATACGAAGAAAGGCTCACACCAAGACACTCTTCCGCGTGGCTGCAGTCTAAGGGCTGCCCAATTCTCTCACACCCCTACCCCACACCGAAGTCCTCTCTGTGGGCAGAGTACGCCCCATACTCCGTTCCACTTAGATCAGATTCCTGGTTTTCAATCTTCAACAAGTCTGTGGCCCTTAATAAAATACACTGGACACTGACTCCGCAAGACATAAAAGAAAACACTGGTGCTCTGTTCTCCGTAGAAGACAAAACTTAGTTTCCTAACGTTCTAAGAAATCTAAGTATATAATGACCATCTATTTCTCCATCATCTGTATCACGTTCACGCACCACTTTAGGGATAAACCAAAGGCCTAATTGGGGAATGCTTCATAGCTGTTAATTTAACTCTATACAAAGAGATCTGAACGAAAATAATTATTCAAGCTGTCAGGTTAGCTGAACACCTGCAGTTTGCTTCAGAATTCTCTTTTCTTTCTTCAGTATGCTTCACCCCTTGAAGACCTGATTTAAAACTAAACTTCCCCTTTACTGCAAATTACACTTTGACTACGGCAGCATTTTCGGTAACAGCACCCTCAGTCTCTAAATTCCACAAGTTGTAATTGGCCCATTTAAGTTCTTCCTCTGGGTGGGACTTGCTTGCAGGCTGTTCAAAGAAGATTCTGATGTGCCATATTTACTAGGCTCGTCATCGAGCAGTACTGACTCAGTGTTCCTGCCTGTAGTGGCGAAATCAGGCCCTGTCACCCGTGCAGGGGCCAGTCAGCTCACGGGGTGAGGAACTCCTCATTTACAATTCTTCCTGCCCTGGACAAGTCCCAATCTAAGTGTAAAAGATGGAACTGCAGGTCACTAGGGGACAACCAACTTCTCCAGCCAAAGAGGCCCAGATCAGGACACAGAAGAGTCCACACCCCACCCTTCTCCTTTAGAATGCCAGGGCCCAAGGAACCTCCCACCTGGCTCCATGGCTGGCTGACTGATGACCTTTGGAGCCCAACCCTTTTATTTGAGCAGTAAACCTGCCTCCTCCTGCACTGCCTACTACCTGAGCAGCAGGTATGTCCAGTCCTGCACCCCTCAGCCTGGTGATGATTTCTGTCTTTGAACATCTCCCCCACCCGTGCCCTCCCCCTGCCTTCATCCCCTTACGCAGCCAGGAATCCTCTGCACAAGGTAGGTGGGCCTCCTTGTTCCTCAACAACACCCCGCTCATTTCTGGAAGCTTCTGCTCACTCTGACATCCAGGTCTGGAATGCTCTCCCTCCCTTCACCACCTAATCCTGCTGCTTCCTTAGGATAACAGATGACTATCCAGATTCCTACCGCTCCTCCAAGAAGCCTTCTCCGGCCACTCCAGTCCATCCTGACCCCACTCCGGGGCTGGAGGGAAGGCAGAGGGGCGGACCCGATCCCCTCGTGGGACGGATGAGGGAACTGAGACCCGGGGAGGGGAGGGCCACACCCAAGATTACACACCAGACTTGGCCGTACGGATCGGTCCAAGATGTCCTCCCCGCTCCTCTGCCCCGGGAAGACCCTCCAAACCAGCCGTGGTCGTCCCCGGTTGTGGGGAAGCCGCGGGCAAGTTGGCGAGGCGGCAGCCGGGATCCTCCGCACCCTCAGCGGCCCCCTGGCCTAGCCCGATTCCCAGACGATCAGGAGTCCGGCTGCCTGAGTCCGAGTCCCGTTGTCTCCGGCCACGTCGGGCCGGTGACCTTGGGCCCACTCGGCGCTGCGTTTCCTCCCGGACAATGCGGCTCGCAGCTCCCCCGCGACGGCGGGCGCGAGCGAGCGAGGCCGTGTGTGTGCCCGGCACAGGTCCGGGCTCGGGGCGCGCTGCCCCTGGATCCCGGCCGCGGCCAGCGCCCCGGACCCAGCCCCGCGTCCCCCGGCCCACGTCCCGCAGCGTCCGCCCGCCTTCCGGCCCCCGACGCCCAGCCGTGAGGACCCGCACGGCCTGTAGCGGCCCCGGCGCCGCCCGCCCTCCGGCCCGCCCGCCGGGTGCAGCGGCGCCGCGGGAGCCGAGCCACCCTCCAGCCCCTCGCCCGCCGCAGGGCCCCGCGCTCCTCACCTGGGCACCCCGAGACAGGCGAGGCGGGCCCGGCGCCCAACACCATGCCCGGCCGGCCGGCGGCGGCGAAACGCAGCCCCTCACAGCCGCACCGGCTCCGGGCGGCGAGACCGGAAGTGGCGGGGCGGGGACTCGGCCGCTCTCGCCCGCTGCGGCCGAGACTGCAGAGGGCGCTTTAAAAAAAAAATTCAAAGCCCCGAAGAACTTTATTTGGAGCCTGACAGGCGAACAGCAGAGTGCGCCAGCCGGGGCTGGGTTCGGCGGCCGGCCTCTCGGGCCTCTCTCATTGGCTGCGGGCGTGGCCTGGGGCGGGCACGGATCTAGCGGCCTGCGCTGATTGGCCAGCGGCGACCGGGGGCGAGGTCTCCCAGTCAGTTTCCGAGCCTGCGCGCCGAAGGGCTGGGGGCTCTGCGCGGTGTTCCTGCCTCCGTTCGTTTGGCCGTGTGCTAAGTCTGGGCCTGCGGCTGAGAGGATCCTCGCGCAGCGTGGCCTGCAGGGGCTGCTAGGCCGGTACTGACTGCCTCGGTGGATGGGGCGCCCGCTGTGTGCCCATCACAGTGCTCAGGATGCAGAGGAGCGGCCGCCCCACAGCCCCCAGTGTCGGGAGTGAGCGGGGCCGTGCAGCCACCAACCCCCGGGGTGCTCCGGGGAGACTGCAGTGGAATGGATGGGCGCTTTCCTGTCTTACGGTTTTCATGCCTTGTTTTAGCTCTTACGCTTTTGCAAAGTACTTACTTTAAAAAATCTGTTTCAAATTGTTCTAATTTCTAGCTCGTTGAATACAAATTATTCTCACGTCCATTCGCGTCCTGGTGTGGTTGGTAATAGGCGCCCTGGCAGGGTCAGGCAGGGCTCCTGGAGGAGTGAGCCATCTGAGAGAGGAGGTTCACCTCGTGGAGAGGGAAAAAAGAGCCAAGGAGTTAGAATTTTATTTCCAGAAGCCCCACTGATAGGTTTTAAACGGTGGAGTGACAATATCAAGTTTCCTTTCTGAAAGAGGCTTCTGGCTCTGAGAGAGCTGGTGGGAAGGGCGCCAGGCAGAGAGGAGACCCGAGTGAGGAAGACCAGTCATGGACAAACTTCACGGTATTCCTTCTGTCTGGGAACAGTTTCCTCCTTGTACACCTGGCTAACTCCTAAATTTTCCTAAGCTTAGACACCACTTGCTCAGAGAGGGCCCAAAGTCTGGGAGGGGCAGGTGCCCCTCTGTGACTTTGCTGAGGCCCAGTGCTTCCTCATTCCTGGTGCTCAAGACACTGTCAACACCTGTTTCCCTAAGCTCAGCTCCTCAGGTCCTCCTCTTCTGTGCTTCCCATCCTTCTAACACTCCTCCCCGATCCTAGCAACAGGTGGTCAAAACACATCTGCCGGATAAGTTTTGCATGAGCTTGTAGCAGCAGTCCTGGCGAAAGAAGGTAAGGCCTGAAGCAAGGCAGCAAGTTAAGGTACAGTGCATTGGCTTGAGTATTTGTCTTGCTAAGGAACACTGTCTATAGGACAGCCTGAGCGTACATGGGCCCGTGGTGGCCCAAATCTCACCATTGTGGATAAATGAAGCTCCATTTCATGAGGCTGCCTCATGCCTTCACCTGAGCCTTATTTAGGGTTTACTAGGTTATTGATTCATGTAATCCTCACAACAACCTCATGAAACAGGTGTTTTATTATCCCCATTTTACAGATGAGAAAACCGAGGCACAGACGTTAAATAGTCTGCCTGATAAGGCAGAGCTGGGATTTGCCCTCAACCAATGCTCCATGTCCATTAGGTGGCAGGAGAGGGGCAAAACTGGCCCTCCTGCTTCCTGGAGAAGCAATTTGTGTTCATCTGAGGCTCCTTCAGAACCGAACTTTCACTAACTTAAGCACAAAGACTTAGAAGACAAGATATGCTCATAGGATCTAAGGAGGCAGCTGGGAGCCTGGCCTCTAGCTCTCAGTGGCTCCATCTGAGTCCTGGCCTCTGGGGGCTGGCCTTGTCCTCCCAGATGCCTCAGTGGAGCTGGGGCCTGGCCTCAGACACATCTTTGCAATCCAGGCCACAGAGGGGGCTGCCCCTTCCCTCCCAATTTCACATTCTCCAGGAGAGAATGGCTGGGCTCAGATCATGTGCCCACCGTGTGTGTGTGTGTGTGTGTGTGTGTGCGTGTGCACCCGAACATACGAGAGGAAGGGGTAGAGGACCAATCGTGAGCCTCTAATAGGGAGGGACCTTTGTATTTTATTACAAGTTCATCACTACAGGGATGTTGCCTAGAAGCTTGAATGATATATGATGGCCCATCGCTGGGAACCCTGCCTCCCAGGTAATGAGCATTAAGCTACAATGCGTATGTTTAGCTCACTGGATACATCCTGACCAGGCCCACCTGTGAATGGCTGCAGGAAGGAAGAAATGAACACATCCCTTCGGGAGGCTGACCAGAACCGGGACTTTACCCCCTCCCCTCTTAGTATAAAAGGAGCCTGAATTCTAACCTGGGTGAGATGGTTCTTCGGGACACTGGTCCACCACCTTCTCGGTTTGCTGGCTTTCTGAATAAAGTCACTGTTCCTTTCCCCAACAACGTGTCTCTTGATGTATTGGCCTGTCGTGCAATGAGCAGCATGAGCTTGGACTCGGTAACAAGCCTCCCGGAATAGTACTGGTGCCGGGGAAGAGCAGGTGGGCACAGCTCATTAGGTGTCCCTCCCACCTCCTTCACTCCTGCCCTGAGCGGCTCAACCCAGGGCTTCTGGCTGGAACAGGTAACAAGCCTCCCGGAACAGTACTGGTGCCGGGGGAAGAGCAGCTGGACACAGCTCATTAGGTGTCCCTCCCACCTTCTTCACCCCTACCCTGAGCGGCTCAACCCAGGGCTTCTGGCTGGAACAGGTAACAAGCCTCCCAGAACAGTACTGGTGCCGGGGAAGAGCAGGTGGGCACAGCTCATTAGGTGTCCCTCCCACCTCCTTCACCCCTGCCCTGAGCGGCTCAACCCAGGGCTTCTGGCTGGAACAGGGAAGGGAGATGTCCCCTGACTTTTCAGCCATTCCTGTCTCTGGACACAGCTGCACAGGCTGTCCCAGCCTAGTCTGGGACTCACTGACCTGGGTGACATGGTACCACCAAGCCAGGGCTCTGGGCACTCTTCAGCCTGGGGCAGCCTGCCAGCTGCTTAACATCGTCTGGTGCAAGGGCCTGGGTGCCTGCTGGCTTAGGGAAGGGCTTCCTAGGCAGCAAAAGCCTAGGGAAGCCCTAAGCGACATGCCTTCCTTAGCCATTCACTCCACTCTTCCCTCTTGCACACACTGTGGACGGAGCAGAGCTCTCCCACACCAGTGGCACCCGATCGGGGTAGACATTCCTGGCTCCGTGCTTCAGTGGAAGACTGCTCTGCCCCATGCCGTCCTGTGGACTCGAAGCCTTTGCCAGGGCAAGACCTCAGCGATGTCCCAAACGCAGCCCCTTGCGTGGATTGGGAAACTGCACTGGCAATGCTAGGTGTGGAGTAGACATGGATGGAAGGGTCCAACTCAACCCTCGGCTGGTACCTGCTCCAACCTGTTCTGTGTTGTTCCAGGTTATTGCAGGGCATGCATCCTACCCTCCAACCAGGCCCTATTCTCCTAGGGAGTAAGGCCCAGGGCACTGAAGAGCAGGCCTGGACACACACAGGCCCATGTCCCTACAGGTTCTTCTGAAATATATGTCAGTAAGTCAAGAACTGTATGATGAGCATCTACCAAGTGCTGAGTTCTGGAAGGGGACAGAATGTATAAAGCGCACACCCTGGGCTTCCCTGGTGGCGCAGTGGTTGAGAATCTGCCTGCCAATGCAGGGGACATAGGTTCAAGCCCTGGTCTGGGAAGATCCCACATGCCGCGGAGCAACTGGGCCCGTGAGCCACAATTACTGAGCCTGCGCGTCTGGAGCCTGTGCTCCGCTACAAGAGAGGCCGCGATAATGAGAGGCCCGCACACTGCGATGAAGACTGGCCCCCACTTGCCGCAACTAGAGAAAGCCCTCTCACAGAAACGAAGACCCAACACAGCCATAAATAAATAAATAAATAAATAAATTTAAAGCGCACACCCTGCCCTCCAAAACCACGAGCTCCTTGGAGAACTAGTACTGGTAAATCACGATAGAATGAAGGATACAACTGGGACTCAAGCTTTGCTCTGCACACAGCAGATCAGCGACTCCGCAGTCCCACTTGAGTTTAGAGACTGTTGGGGGAAGGAGGGAGGGAGGACAGCTATGCCTTAGAGTCCAACTGGGGAGGCTGAATGTACAAGACCCAAGGTCCTCCTGGTGCTTTCTGTTGCTAAAAGTGGAGAGATGGTACGTTATTGTTAGGAAAAGCTTTATTGGGCCTTTTATGGTGAAAGGCAGTGCCCTGGGTCTAATTTGGAGAGGAGAGGATGAAGCAAAGATGAGACTAGACAAACAGTGGCTGGCAGTGGTTGTGGGGTACCGGGGGACGTTGTCAACCAAGACGCATCAGCATCCTTGGTCAACCAGTTCTGGGATCCTTTGTAACGTGAGGGCGGGGCAAGCCCCTTAGAGTTGGGCCAGATCGGGGCTTGAATGACGGTGATGATGATGATGATGGTGGAAGCAGCTATCATCCAGGCAGCAGACAACTGGATTCTAAGTAGTATGACTCTAATTACACATCTAGTATAATTAACTTTTGACTGCTCCATAACTGGCCTCCAGGGAAAGCATCATGTTTCCTTTAATTCCTTTAAAAAATAATAAATGGGCTGTGACAGCTTTCCTGAAAAGGGACTGAATCAAAGCAGTGTTTTAAATATTACAGGACTGAGATTTTCTCACTCACCCTAAAGCCACACTGGGCACATTTTAACAAGGGCTGTGTGTTGTAACTGGAATGGAGACATCGTACAATCAGCTCCCCGTGGTCCCTGCTGCCCCTTCCGGCAGACTGCACTTCTGTGATTCTTCCCCCTTCAGGTCACCCCGTCAGATCAGGACCCCACGTGGAAAAGCCCTGGGAACATTACACAAGAGAGAAGCTGCCTTCCTCTGAGACTTTTGCTTTTACTTTCTCAGGAAAATATATTAAAATCATCTGCCTTTGTCACACTTTCTCCTGTTTTGCATTGCATATTCTTTTGTATTAGTCACTGACAGAAGTCTGTTCATGTTTTCAGGTATTTTTATGCTGCTGATGAAAAGTTTTTATAGTTTAGTTCTGGTAGGGGACATAAATAGTAGGGATGTGTGTGTGTGTGTGTGTGTGTGTCTGTGTGACCATACATGCTAAGCTGAATAATAGCCCCCTGAAGGCGTCCTTGAACTAATTACTAGAACCTGTGAATATGTTACTTTACATGGTAAAATGGACTTTGCAGTTATGATTAAGTTAAGGATTTTGAGATGGGGAGTGCTACATATGGAATGTTTATGTCCCCCCCAAATTCATATGTTGAAATCCTAGCCCCCAAGGTGATGATATTAGGAGGTGAGGACTTTGGGAGGTGATTAGGTCATGAGGGTGGAGCCCTCATGAATGGGATTAGTGACCTTATAAAAAAAAGTCAGAGTTCCCTTGTCCCTTCTGCCATGTGGGGACACAGAGAGAAGGCGGCCATCTGTGAATCAGAAAGTGTAACCTCCCCCGTTACCATATCTGCCGACACCTTGATCTTGGACTTCCAGCCTCCGGAACCATGAGAAGTAAATATCTGTTGTTTATAACCACCCAGTTTGTGGTATTTTGTTCTAGTAGCCTAAATGGACTAAAATGGGGATTATCCAGGTGGGCCCATCATAACCACAAGGTCCTTACAGGAGAGAGTCAGGACATCAGAGTCACTAGTAGAGGATGTGACAATGGAAGCAGAGGTGGGGGTGATTGGAGGAAGAGGCCTGAGCCAAGGAGTACAAGTGGCCTCTAGAAGCTGAAAAGGGCAAGAACATGTCTCCCCTGAATCCTCTGGAAGGAACAGGGCCCTGTAGACCCCCTGATTTTGGATTTCTGAGTTACAGGACCGCGAGAGAATAAATACGTGTTTTAAACCACTGTTGGTTACGGTACCCATAGGAAGCTCATGCACAGTATCTCCAGGAATCGTGCCAAGAATGGTGGTTGTGGCTTCAAGGGCAGCCTGGGATCTGGGTTTTAAGGAGACTCCCTGGAGGACCAGGCAGGAGCCATCAGCCCAGGGCTCATCATGACACATTCATAGGGATTCAGGATGCTCAGACCACTCTTGCAGTGAGGTGCTGCTGCCTGGGTTTTATATTTTGTGTAATACCTATAGTTTTTGTTGCTCTAAGTATCTGACATTGTCCGTTTCGGTGAGTGCTATGGGAAGAATGCCACAAAACCTGTTTTCCCTTAAAAAAAAAAAAACCCCTATGGTTGAAAATGTATATCCACGAGAGTTTATGTAAACACTCGAGGGAAGAAGGCAGGAACAGGATCAAGAGCAGCCATCCCGTGTTCTGAGCATCTGTAACGGTCCAAGAGGACATCCATTGGTCTGCATGTTGGGCTGCAACCCCTGGGACCACACTGGGGTCACCCAAGGCAGTCACCTGGCACATCAAGGCAGTCCCACCTCCAGGGAGAGCCCCTCCCCCTGCAGCCACAGCTCCATCTCACTGGAGACGGGGGTGAAGAACCAACATTCCAGTAACTCCTTTCTAAACCCTCATGACTGACGTCTGACTCCAGAACTCTGGTGATGGCCAGGCTGTGGCTCCTGTTTGTGAAGAGGAGGAGCCGCCGTTCAGAGTGGACCTGGGCTACTGCTTGCTCTGCTGGTATCAGGTGACCCAGCACAAACCTCTAAGAGGGCAATAGAAGTCCTAAAAGCCTTCAAATCTTTTGACCCAGTAATTCTATGGTAGGGATTGGCCTAACGGAGTAATCCAAAAGCAGAAAAAGCCCTGGCACAAAAATATCCATTGTTATAGAACTTGGAAGCAACCTCAAGCTCAGTATTAGGGGAAGGTTAACTAAATTACCATTCATTTACTTACAAGAATATTACACAGTGATTAAACTTGATTGTTATGCAGATTATGTAGAAGCATGAACATACTTACTAAACTAAATGAAACAATCAACATTCAAATTGTATAAATTCAATGACCGCAATTCTGGAAAACAAATATATGGGCAGAGACTAGAAGTAAATTAACAAAAATGAATATAATTTTTGTGTCAGAATGGTAGCATTTTGAGTGAATTTTCCTCATTTTTTCTTCAAACTTTATTTTATTTTGTCTTCATAACAATACAAAGGTCTCTTTTAACATGACTGACCCTTACCTTGGAGCACAGGTCTTGCGTCAGATAAGTGATTTTAATGCTGCTACTCACTAGAGGAATAAATACGGAGCAGCATACAGCTTCCTTGAACACACTGTTTAAAAAACAGGCAATCCAAACCAGGCTTCCAAAGCCTTTCTAAATTTCAAGAAGACAGATAAAATTGTTTTGAAATAAATGGTGACTATCCACGTGGCAGTAGAAATGCCCCTCCACATGCTATATGTACAGTACATGCAAGTCCAACGAAATTCTAAACATACGTTTTCAGCAAGAAAATACAGTCTGCCTCACGGCAGTCCCCAAACACATGCTGCAGGAAAAAGGGGACACTACCTCCATCTGAGAGGCCAGGAGAAAGACCCAGAGAGCACTGGGGCAAGTTACAACAAAGAGAGATGATGGAGAGGGCACAGTCAATAGGATGAAGAAAGACTCAAAGATATCCACCCTCACCATCATTATTACCTAATATTACTCTGGAAGTTCTGGCTACCTCTATAAGGCATGTGCCAGAAACAGAAGATAGTTGATAGAAAGGACTAGGCAATGTGACCATTACATGATGAGACAATGTGATTGGCTCCCTAAAATATCCAAGAGGCAACAGAAAACTAAAAAACTTTTAGTTTAGTAAAAAACTAAAACTGAACAAAGTGACTCGAATTAAAAAAAAATCAATAGGTAAATTTTATGTACCAACATCAGCTGATTAGAAGTTATCAAGAAACCCTTTCCACAATGGGGGGGAGGGGAAAGAAAGGCATGTAAAATATTTAAATAAGCTTGATGGCAAAGAGGCATGACCTGGGTAAAGAAAATTACAAACTTTACATCTCTCAGAATGTACATGTCTGGATCAGGGAAGAGTTTGAAGACATCGTCTGCATGGAAAAGCCCACATCACGTGAAGGAACCATTGAGAACCAGCTAGCAGGGGAGAGTGGGACCTGAGCCCGGCCAGAGGCCGCATGGGATGTCAGGTGCAGAACAGGTTACTCTCACCCCATCACTGCTGTACTGTTCTCAGCAGCGTCAGCCTGGAAGCCACCTAAGACTCTACCCACAGGTCCTTGAGGAAATGAGGCACTTCAGGGGGTGAGCTTGGGTAGCTACTCACAGAAGCAGCAGACGGGTACCTCCTGGCATGGAAATGTGTCCACTGTCTATCAAAAAATGGAAAAATTAGTGGCATAATTGCATGAATAGTATAATGACATTGTGTAAAAATAGTCTGTTTAGAGATAAGTTTACAAACTATTAGAAAATATTTAGAAGCATATTTTATTAGTTTGCTAGAGCTGATGAAACAAAGTACTATAAGTGGAGTGGCTTAAACAAAAGAAATTGTCTCTCAGCTCTGGAGCCTGGAAGCCCGAGACTAAGGTGTCGGTGGGGCTGGTTCCCTCCAATGTCGCGAGGGGGAATCTGTTCAGGCCTCTCTCCTTGGCTTGTGTCTTCTCCCTCTGTCCTCACATCATCTTCCCTCTGTGCGTGCCTGTGCACAAATGTCCCCTTCTTTCAAGGACACCAATCATATTGGATTGGGCCCCACCCCAATGACCTCATTTTATTTTAATTAAATCTGTAAAGACCCAATCTCTAAATAAGGTCACATTGTGAGGGTCCAAGGGTTAGGGCTCCAACATAAATTTGGAGGAGCCACAATTCCACTCGTAACCCTTATACACCAACTGCTGACAGTTGCTCTGGGCTATGGGATGGGGTGGAGGTGGAAACCTGGCTTTTCACTTCTTAGAACCCTGCGCTGTAAAAAAAAAAAAAAAAAAAAAAGACTAGCAACAAGTCAGGAAGCACTGATCAAAAGGAGCAGGTAAATCTCAGCAAGAACAGTTAGAACTTGTGGGTGTCAACTTACTCTGGTCCCATCCCCGGCTCCCCAGCCCAGCAGTAGCCGAAAAATGAGAAATACTGAAATATAAACAGACAATGGTCAGCCCGTGTATAAAAATAGAACTCTGGCCCATAGCCTGCAGCAGCGGCCCAGGTCACTAACCCCTTCTCGACAGTACACAGTGCAGGAAGCCGGCTTGCTGTAAGTCACACTTGCAGGGAATGGGATTGTTGTCTCTAGTAACAATCCAGGAAGCTAAACAATTATTCTGTAACAATCTGCCCCAAATGGCCAGGACTGGATTAATAACTGACAGCTTCCCTAATTTTTGTCCTCACGTCCAGCTTAGGACCAACCAGAGAAAGCCAAAAATACTAATCACACGGGCCACCGCAGGCCCATGGCCCCATCAGGCACTCTGGAGCCTTCCCCGTCTCCCACTGGGAAGCTCTCCCGCTCCTCTGCCTGTCTTTGAGTCTCTGTCAAACACAAGTGATGTTGGATGACCCTCTTACTACAGCCGGCTCTGAAGAGATAAGCTTTTTTTTTTTTTAAAGAGATGTTTAAAATATAAAAACTTGCATTTATTAATAATTACACAAGCTGTTCCTAAATATAACTGAGTATAATTAATACTATGAAAGGGGCATATATGTATGTGTGGGTGTTATTATCTGTCTATCCTACTACATACTATCTATTTATTTTACACTTTAATGGTTATGAATAGATAGGCTTTGCTCTTCTCATTTGGTTGGTCTTTGTTGATTTCCGCAAAAATAACAGCCCACATTCCCGGCAGGGGGAAGAACAGACCTTCACAAAGAATTGTCATTATTTGACCTGCCTGGTAACTAACTCCCTGAAAGACCAGCTCAAAAGACTTATCCTCGTTTCTCCTGACTTGGAACTCGGCCCGGGGCTTAAGCCATCCTGTACGGGGTGTTTGTCAAAAATATTCACAGGTGGGTTGCTGCTGCCAGAGGTGATGGTTAACAGGTGGGGCAAATGACAGACTAACCCAAAAGCTCGCTTGCTTTTCTTGGAGAATGGTGTTAGAGACCAATGTCTGGGGCTTCCCTGGTGGTGCAGTGGTTAAGACTCCGCCTGCCAAGGCAGGGGACACGGGTTTGAGCCCTAGTCCGGGAAGATCCCACATGCCGCGAAGTAACTAAGCCCATGCGCCGCAACCACTGAGCCTGCGCTCTAGAGCCCTCAAGCCACAACTACTGAGCCTGTGCACCACAACTACTGAGCCTGCGCCCTAGAGTCCGTGACCCACAACTACTGAGCCTACATCCTAGAGCCCACGCGCCACAACTACTGAAGCCCGTGCGCCTAGAGCCCGTCCTCCGCGACAAGAGAAGCCATCACAATGAGAAGCCCACGCACCGCAAGGAAGAGTAGCCCCCGGTCGCCGCAACTAGAGAAAGCCCACGCACAGCAACGAAGGCCCAACGCAGCCAAAAAAAAAAAAAAAAGAAGAAACCAATGTCTGGGTGCTTGGCATGCCCATTGCTACTGGGGTTTGGACCTGGTTGGAGAAGCTGTAGGCAAAGCCCACTGGATACCGGAGAGGTTTGCTGGTTTATCCTGGTCAGAACTGGTCTGCAGTCACGGGGCTAGCGGGAAGCTATCCTCCAGAGTTCCGGCTGAGAACAGGCCATCAGCTACCAATGCCCAGGCAGGCACACAGGCACACAGAGGCAGTGGGGGCTAGTGTTAATCCTCCGGGTGCAAGGGGATGCAGGTAAGACATAGTCAGGGGCCAGGTGTGTGGGTGAGCCGAAGGAATCGGGGCACTGGTGCGGCAGGAGACCTGGAGCTCGTGGTGTATCAGGGGGACCGTAGGAAAGTTGTCACCAGCTCAGGCTGCAAGGCTCTTAAGGGTCCATGTGTTCTCAGTACATGCTGGGGACAGAGCACCAGCCCACTGACCCATCATACAGCAGCTGCAGGCAGGTGAACCTTTCTTCTTGATGTGTCCCTACAGCGCCCTCTGCTGGGGTGCTTAACACTGTGAGGGGAAAGGCTTAAAGGAATTACTCCATCACTGCAGGGCAGGTACTGAAGGGTGAATTTGGAGCTGAGAGGCGATATATTGATCACTGGCATCAATTAGGATAACTGTCTACAGATTCCCATCTACTAATTCTAACACCTGCATCAACTCTCCATCAGTTTCAATTGATTGGTTTTGTCCACATCATGGGTCATATTTTCCTGTTTCTTTGCATACCTGGTAATATTTGCTTGGATGCCCGATATTGTGAATTTCACGTTGTCAAGTGGTGGATATTGACAACTCCTAGAAATATCCTTGAGCTTTGTTCTGGGATGCAGTTAAGTTGCTTGGAAACCGTTTGATTCTCCTGGGTCTTGCTTTTAAGACTTGTTAGACTGGACCAGAGCAGTGCTCAGATCAGGCTAATTATTCCCACTACTGAGCTAACCCCTCTGTGTACTCTACCCAGGGTCCCAGGAGTCATAATGTCTTCCAGTTTGGCTGGTGGGAACTGGCGCTATTCCCAGGTTGATGTGAGCTCCAGGCACCATTCCCTCTACTCCCTTTGGCTGTTTCGGCTTCGGGTAGTTTCCTCACACACATGTGCTGATCAGTGCTGAATGCTCTCTCTGTGCTCTCCCCTCTCCAGTGCTCTGTCCTGAGAACTCCAGCCACCTTGGTCTCCCTGGACTCTCAGCTCCATCTCCTCAACTCCAGGTCTACCAGGCTCTGCTTCAGTCCTCTTTCCTGTGCTGCAGCCTGGGAACTCCCCGGCCAGAGAGCTGGGGCCATCGTGGGGCTCCCCTTGTTACCCGTCTTTCAGAGATCAATGTCCACGTTGTCTGGCATGCAGTGTCTTGAAAATTATTCTTTCGTATATTTTGTCCGTTTTTATTTGGTGGTGTTCCAGGCGGCTGCATAAATCTGGTCCCTGTGACAACACCTTGGCCAGAGTCTGAGTCTCCTGAGATGTCCAGCAAACATCCAGATGGAAATATTGAGGCCATAGTTAGATGTGTGTATTTGGAGTTGAAGGAAGAAGTCCGGGATGGCAGAATAAATTTAGGAGTCTTCTAGAAATATAATAGATGGTATTTAAATCCATGAGAACAACCATGGAGTGAGTGCGGATCCAGAAAAGGACAAGCCCTGGGACACTTCGAAGTTTAGAAGGTGGCGAGATTGGCGGGGGGACGGGGGGATGTCCAGTAAAGGAGGTTGAGAGGCAGTGGCCAGTGAAACAGGAGGAGAAACAAGAGGCTATGGTGCCTTGAAGGCCAAATGAGGAACATACTTCAAGGAGGTGAGAAAACTGCATTGAAAGTCTCTGATTGCTCAAGTCAGGGGACGTGAGAATTGGCCACAGCGAAGTCATTGGTGTCCCTGCAGGAGCTACTTCGGAGGAGTGGCGAGGATGCAAGCCTGCCTTGTGTCACTTCAAGGGAAAACAGGAAGAAAGGAGTTGGAGACGGCAGGGTTAGAAAATGCTTCAAAGGAATTTTCTATAAGGAATAGTGGAGAAATGGGGTAACTGGAGGGAGATGTGGGCGTGTCCAAGGAGGGTTCATTAAGGGTGGGAGGTTTTGTAGTTTATTTGTAGCCTATCAGTAGGAATCATCCCATTAAAGAGGGAAACATTGAGGATGCCAGAGAGAGGTAGAGGCATTGCTTACAGGATGTCCTTGACAGGAGAGGGTGGGGCTTTAAGCAGGAAGCCACAGTGCCAGGGAGGGCAGGGCATGTGGACGGTCCCTGCTGTGCGTCAGTCACTAGGAAGCCAGGCCATCAGCTGAGAGTGAGGGGGGGGAAAGTGGGGAGCGTGAGGAGGAGCAGGGCTGAAGAATTCAAGGGCACCCGAGAGAGGGCTGGCCCCTCCTCCGTAGCCCTGCGAGGCACAAAGGGCCCTTCTTGGGGTCACGGGTTTGTAGGACTAGACATGTGCTGAGACAGACAGACAGAGCACAAAATTCATTTCTTTTCTAAGGCTGGGGCCCAAGGAATGGAGTCTCCTGGCCCTTCACCTTCCTGAAATGAACCCCAGCGGCAGGGGCCGGGCTTCCCAATAGCCCCCCTGCCCGGCCTCTGCCAGGTGCCCTGAAAGCAGGGAGGTTCTTGATCTTTGCCACTCCCAAGTTTTCTAGGGGAGTCCCCCCGTTTCTTCCTCAGAAGTAGAGGCAAGAGTGGTTGGAGGCCTAGGGTTGGGTGGGCCTGCAGACCCAGGAGGGGGCACAGTGCCCAAGCCTGGGGGAAGGAAACCTGTGGGGGAGGGACACAGTAGGGGCAGTGCCCTTGGCCAGCAGCTCCCCTGTCCCGGGTCAAAGGTGAACACACGAAAGCTACGGAAGGGGACTTCCCTGGGGGTCCAGTGGTTAAGACCCTGCACTTCCAGTGCAGGGGGCACAGGTTTGACCCCTGGTTGGAGAACTAAGATCCCGCATGGCGCAGCCAAAAAAAAAGCTATGGAAGAGCAGGACTCCAGGTGAGCAAAGTCAAAATGGAAATTTTGCTTGGGAAACTGAGGGCCAGGTTTGGGTCGCTTTTTTTTTGGGGGGGGGGTCGCTTTTTTACTGAGCCTGTTTTCATTTGGCATCACATATGTTAAAAAAAAAAAGTTAAAGCTGGCAGAAATCATTGCACCAGGGAGTGCGAAGCAGGCGCTATTAATCCATGAAAACTAAAGGTGTCCCGCCTGGTTTTCCACCCATTAGTGGTGGGCTGTGTGTAGTTCCGGCGGCTGACGTTCATGCAGGTTGGAGAGATGCATGTCAGCATTAACCAGTCACCGCAGGATGGGGGCAAGCCCGGGGCGCTGCCCACACAGGTCCAGGTGAGGGGTTTGCGCTCATAACGCACAGGTATCGGTGTCCCGCAGGTGGAACCAGGCTCTGTGCCAGACAGACCTGGCCGTCCCAGCTCAGCCTTCCCTTGACAAGGGTCTAAGCCTCTTCAAGCCACAGTTTTTCATCTTTCCATCTGTAAATTGGTATTTATAATTGTACCTGTCTTAGAAGACCATTGGGAGAAATATGTAAAACATGGTAAGTGCTCAATAAATGTGTGGCATTGTCGTGAATTATAAGAATTAAGGATGACACAAGAAAAAGGACTGCTGTCCTGAAATTCTGCACCTTGTACGTTTATTGTTAATTGAAAAGCAGTCTTGGGCGGTGCCAATGTCTGGGAATAATTTAACAACCTGAGGTTTTATATCATAATATCAATGTCATAGCATGTAATTGTGACATTGCAACTGAGATGTATTGTGGCAGTGGGCCGTCCCCACCCGTGTGACAGCTGTGACAATCATTGCTCTGGAAGGATCAGGATTTTCACTGGAGACTCCAACTCACTTTGATGCTGCATTTCTAGAGACCCACCCAGCAGTGGGAGAAAATAAACAAACACCCAGAAGCTGTGAGTTTTGGACTGCCTTGGGTAAAAACAGTCAAAAATTCCAGAGAAAATATTTCAAGCTTTCTGGATGTGTTTGAGGAATGGAAAAGTCAAGGACTAGCTAGGAAAGAGGGTGTAGTGTAAAGTAAACTCAGCTGCACAGACATATGGTCCATTGGTGGAACTGGAGTCGGACCAGATATTACTCCTCAGCGAGGTAAGGCTCTGAAAAAGCCTCTCATCCACAGGTGTGATTCCGGGCTGCCAGGGAAAGTTGTGCAGGTGTGCACTGCACAACTCAGGGCCACCATTAATATCACGCATAATCTTACTTGGCAAAAGTTTTGGCTAGGGTGCAGCCTTTTGATCTTACTGTGCTAAATGCCTTTCTCGGCAAACCACTGTGAACCTGAGAGACTGCCAGGGCACAAACACTGCAAGGCTCCCCTGACCCTGGCAGTGTGGCACCCCAGAACTCTTCCCCAAGGGCCCTCCCAGAGGCAGCTCCAAAATCTCCTCGTGGGGAGTGTGGCAGACAGACCCTAGGGTGGCCCCAAGTTCATGCCTTGTAATGCATAATCCCCTCCCCTTGAGGGTGGGTGGAACTGGTGACTTGCTTATAACCCACAGAATATGGGGAAGGTGATGGTGTGTCACTCCCATGACTATGTTACGATGTAGCTGTGGAAGACTGTCTTACTAGCACACACTAGACAGTCTCCTTGCTGGCTTGATAAAGTAAGGAGACATATTCTGGAAGTTCACTTAGCAAGGAACCTAGCAAGGACCTGACGGGGGCGGGGGACCTCCAGTCGACAGCCAGCAAAATGCAGCACCCTCCGTCACTCAGCCAAAAGAAGATGAATTCTGCCAACAACCTGAATGAGCTTGGAAGCAGGTCCTTCCCCAGTTAGGCCTCCAGATGAGAATGCAGCCCGGCCAACACCTGTATTACAGGCCTGTGAGATGCTGCAGTCTCAGAGGACCCAGGGAGGCCATGCCTGGACTACGGCCAGGTAAGAAACATCTGTTGTTCGCACGGCTGAGTGTGTGGTGCTTTGTTACACAGCAATAGGTAGCTGATGCAGAGGGTCTTGGGAATACAGTTCAACTGGAAGCAGAAAACAGGTGAAAGACATAGGGAAGAAATTTGTCTTCAGGTGGTGAACATGCTGTTTTGTGTTCAATTATGTGTTCATTTGGGGTGACATGGGAGTGCAGATGGAATTACGGTAGGTAAAGTCCCTATGGGCCACCCCGGGACTCAGAACTGGGCCCAGGAACCTGCAGGAAGGGGAGGCAGGGCTGGAACCTGGCTTGTTGAAAGGATATATGCTTGGAGAATTCTTGTACCATTAACTGGTATGAAAAGGGTTGCTGGTATCATTTTTAACTTTTGGACTCCATTTGGTTTGGTTAGATTTTAAAAGTTATAATGTTACACCTGAAATATTATGTAATACGTGAACATATAATATTCTAACAGTTTAAGAGGGTACACAAGTTCCCTTCCTAACCCAGTCCCCAGTAACTGTCCCCCAAAGGCAACCACTGTTCAGTTTCCCGTTTGACCTTCCAGACACTTTCAGTGCACAAATGGGATCATACTGTTATGCTCTTTTCCCTTATCTGTATTCATGCATCTGCCCTGTTCCTTTCAGTGGCTACATGGTTGTCCATTGTATGGGTGGATGTGTGTTTACTGTGTCGCCCCTCCCTGGCAAAACACTCAAGATCCTCCAGAACAAGCCACAGTTCAAGGTCAAGGTGATCTCAATTCACGCACAAAGTCATCTACTCTCGCCTGAGGAAGGGGAGACAGAAACCTCAGCCACAGCTCCGGCTCGGCCAACCCCAGGTCCACCCCACTCCAGAACCTGTGAGGCTCCTGCGGCCAGGCTGCCCTCGAGAAGAGTTTCGGGAGCAGCTTTAAGGGTTTGTAACCAAAGGCTGATGCTAGTGGTTTTCTCAAAGCACAGAAAGAGGTGGCGCCAGAGCTAATTCTCTCCATCCTAAAGAGAGATCTGCTTGCTACTTGCAAACAATGGACTGCCCTATCCTTCCCGCCCATCTCCCCCCCCCGCACCCCCGCCAAACACACACACATACGTCCAGCCCCTTCCCTGCTCCAGGTGTGGAGTGCACCTGTAACCACAGAGGCCCCCTGCGGCCCACGCCAGGAGAGCCAGAGAAGGCCTTGATAGCATCCGCCGTGAAGTCTGTGTTCTCCAAGTGGCAGCTGTATATTTAGAGCCCGTAGCCGTGCGGGTTTGGGGCCCTGGTGTCCCTCGTCATCCCTCCTAAGCAGAGCCCGGGTGGATTCAAGTGATCCAGGCTGCCAGGCCATCATGGGCTGAGCTTCAAGTGCAGCTCCGGGAACCAGGACCCACCGTTTCCCTGGGGCTGGTGCCACCTGCAGATTCTCAGAACAAAGACTCCATCACGCATTGGCTGGGGTCTCAGCAGCCATGAGGTTGGCCAGCGTGATGTGACGTCCTGCCCAGCATGCTTGACTTGCCCAAGAAAGAGGGGCAGGTTTGCAAAACTGCTCCCTCAGCTTTCTCAGCACCTCTCTAAGACCTTTGATATTTAAGTCATTCTCTTGACCCGCCTCCACTGTCATTTTTGCATCACATTAATTAATTAATTAATTAATTAATTAATTTTAAATTTTTGGCCATGTTGGGTCTTCCTTGTTGCATGCGGGCGTTCTCTAGTTGTGGCGAGCGGGGGTTGCTCTTCATTGCGGTGCGCGGGCCTCTCATCGTGGTGGCTTCTCTTGTTGCGGAGCACGGGCTCTAGGCGTGCAGGCTTCAGTAGTTGTGGCACGTGGGCTCAGTAGTTGTGGCTCACGGGCTTAGTTGCTCTGCAGCACGTGGGATCTTCCTGGACCAGGGCTCGAACCCGTGTCCCCTGCATTGGCAGGCGGATTCTTTTTTTTTTTTTTTTTTTCGTAAGAGAAAAATCTTGCAACAGGTTTATTCAATTCTCTTAAAAAATGGTGGCATTCCTTTACTTTCTGCCTTTTGGCAGCAGCAGTTACATATATGGAATAGCAGATTAAGTCTAAAAACGTGGGCCCTAGTCAACTTTAGTTTTCGGCATCATGATCATGATAAAGGATCACGACATCCTTCACATTTCCAAGGAAAACCCAATTTAAAGTTTGTCCTTGCCAAACTCCATAAAACAGCCACTCTAGAGTAAACCAGCAGAGCATTGCATCACCCCAATAAAGCTGTAGGTTTCATCACATGCATCAACAAATCTACACAGCTAGTTTCTGCACTCCTCTTTTACAGAATTTTACACCTACTGTTACCAGACAGCATTTTAAACACGGACATATCAACTGCCTAATAAAGCAAAAACAAAGGCATTTCCCTTATTAGAAACAAGCTACACCATCACTTAAAATCTTCAAGCATTATTGCACTTTCACTTTCAGAATTTGACAATGCATTCAGTGAAGCAATCTGCAGACAACTAGTTTTAACAGACAGATTAAAAAACACTTTTAAGCAGACGTGGATGTCCTAAACTGTTTATTAGGTAAGAATTTCACAAACATTACTTATATTAGCGGTAGCGGTGGAGCTGGAGTGTATTGCGCCTTCTCCAGGCTGCGCGGCGAGAACCACCGATCGATCGTGTGGTGGAACTTGTGGCCCTTGCCGAGGCCGCGGCTCTTCCTGCCTGCAGACGTCAGCCCCCGCATCTCCCTGTGCTTGTGGACTGGTTTGGTGATCCACTGGGTGTCAGGGTTTCTTCTGATAGCTTTATGGAAGGGATCGATGAGGATAACCTCAAAAAACTTGTACGTAGAATCTTCACCCACCCAGTAAGAACTCAGGACCCTCAGGGCCCCACAGTGGCGTCCCGCTCGCTCCTCGGCAACAGATGACAGGCTCCGGCAAACTTGAGCTGGTTGACGCCATGGTGGACGGGCTTGCCGTAGGTGGCGCCCTTTGGGACCGGGCGTTTGCGGCCACCGCGGCGCACGCGAACCCGGTATATCACATAACCTTGCTTGGCCTTGTAGCCCAGCCTGCGCGCCTTGTCGGGCCGGGTGGGGCGCGGGGCCCGGTGCAGCGCCGAGAGCTGGCCGTACTGCCAGCAGCGCATCCTGAGCAGAAAGCGCACCACGTCCGACTGCTTCTTCCTCTGCAGCTCCTGGATGTACTTGTGAGCGCCCATCTAGGCTCACCTGATGGCTGCCGCCAAACGGAAAGGTGGCAGGCGGATTCTTAACCACTGCACCACCAGGGGAGTCCCGCTGCATCATTTTTAAACTGCAGTGTTGGATATTTGCATTTGACAATCTACAGGGACACTGACTCACAAAGGCTGGTGGCAGAGGGACGGCCACTGTTCTTGTCTTTTTTAAAATAAATGTTTTTGTTTCAGGATAGATTTAGATTTACAGAACAGCTGCAGAGAGTGCAGAGCTCCCACACAGCCCACACCGTCAGTCCTGTTACTAACATCTTACATCAGCAATGGTACATTTGCAACAATCAATGAGCCAGTATGGACACACATCATTATTAACTAAAGTTTATACTTTATTCAGATTTCCTTGGTTTTCCCCTAAGGTCCTTTTTACATTCAAGATCCCACCTAGGACACCACATGACATGTTGTTGTCATGTCTCCTAAGGCTCTTTTTGGCTGTAACAGTTTTTTCAGTTTTTGATGATCTAGACAGGTTTGGTCACATAGTCCCTCAGTTTGAATTTGTTTGATGTTTCTTTTCATGATTAGACGGAGCTTATCATTTTGGGGGGGAAAACCACGGAGGTGAAGCACATTCTCAGCACATTATATTAAGAATACATATGATCAACATGAGTCACCGCTGAAGACGTGAACTGTCGCCATCCAGCTGAGCGTGTGTCTGCCAGGTTTCTCTACTGTAAGGTTACTTTTATTTTACCATTAGTTGTTTTTTTTGGGCAATTAAAAAAATTGAGATATAATTCACTTAACATAAAACTCACCATTTTAGGACTTCCCTGGTGGCGCAGTGGTTAAGAATCTGCCTGCCAATGCAGGGGACACAGGTTCGAACCCTGGCCCGGGAAGATCCCACATGCCGCGGGACAACTAAGCCCGTGCGCCACAACTACTGACCCTGAGCTCTAGAGCCCATAAGCCACAACTACTGAGCCCACATGCCACATCTACTGAGCCTGTGCTCTAGAGCCCATGAGCCACAACTACTGAGCCCACGTGCCACAACTACTGAAGCCCGTGTGCCTAGAGCCCGTGCTCCGCAACAAGAGAAGCCACCGCAATGAGAAGCCCGCGCACCGCAACAAAGAGTAGCTCCCGCTCGCCGCAATTGGAAAAAGTCAGTGCACACCAACGAAGACCCAACACAGCCAAAAATAAATAAATAAATTTTAAAAAGAAACAAAAACTCACCATTTTAAAGTATCCAATTCAGTTGCTTTTAAGATATTGCCAATTTTGTGCAGACATCACCACTGTCTAATTCTAGAACATTTTCATTAATACCAAAAGAAACCCGTACCTTTTA
Source organism: Balaenoptera physalus (assembly GCF_965194825.1). Taxonomy (NCBI): domain Eukaryota; kingdom Metazoa; phylum Chordata; class Mammalia; order Artiodactyla; family Balaenopteridae; genus Balaenoptera; species Balaenoptera physalus. Next base: position 135,956,321 of record NC_138885.1, on the reverse strand, counting down.
GCAGTCACTCCCCATTCCCCTCTAGCCAGCCCCTGGCAACCACTAATCCACTTTCTGTCTCTATGGATTTGCCTTTTCTGAACATTTCATATAAATTGAATCATACAATATGAGGCCATTTATGTCTGGCTTCTTTCACTTGGTATGTTTTCAAGATTCAGCTGTGTTGTAGCATGTGTCAATTCTTCATTCCTTTTATGGACGAATATATTCCATTGTATGGATAGACCACATTTGTTTATCCATTTATACTTGATGAACATTTGTGTTGTTTTCACTTTTTGCCTGTTACAAATAATGCTGCTATGAACATTCACATACAAGTTTTTTTTTTCAATTATTGAATCTTTTTTTAACGAAGTATAGTTGATTTACATCATGTTAATTTCAGGTGTACAGCACAGTGATTCAGATATATATATGTGTATACTCAATATTTTGTAATATAGCTTATTACAAAATATTGAGTATAGTTCCTTGTGCTATACAGTAGGTCCTTGTTGTTTATCTATTTTATATATAGTAGTGTGTATATATTCATTACAAACTCCTAATTTATCCCTCCCCGCCTTCCCCTTTGGTAACCATAAGTTTGTTTTCTATGTTTGTGGGTCTATTTCTGCTTTGTTAATAAGTTCATTTGTAGCTTTTCTTTTCAGTTCCACATATAAGCAATATCATATGATATTTGTCTTTCTCTTTCTGACTTACTTCACTTAGTATGACAATCTCTAGGTCCATCCATGTTGCTGCAAATGGCATTACTTCATTCTTCTTTATGGCTGAGTAATATTCCATTGTATATAGGATATATGTTTTCAATTATCTTAAATAGATACCTCAAAGTGGAATTGCTGAATTAAATGGTGAACTGTCATATTGGATATTAGGACACTTAAAAGTTTGCCAACATGATGTACAAAAACTAGTATCATTATTGTTTGAATAATGCATTCCCTGATCCCCTTGAGGAATTATTGTTTGAATTTGCATTTCCCTGATCCCCTTGAGGAAGGGCATCTTTTCATATACTCATCATACATTTGTCACATACCTTTTCATACATTTACTCATATATTTCCACTTTCTTTCTCTGCTTTCCTCATGCTCTGTAAACCATTCCAGGGCACGGAATAACATGGTAACACAAATCTGATCACAAAACACAAAATCATGACAAAAGGATTCCCCAGAGAAAAACTACAGACCCACTTATGAATATATATGCAAGAACGCTAAAGAAAACAGAGGCATTTTGTGCATTAAATATGTTCCTGAAAATGTGTATATAGTCAAATTGTGCAAGCAGAGTGCTATTGTGGAGTGAAATCATCTGGAAATGGGTAAAGGACCTAGGAGGTAATTTGCTCCAGAAGACTCCCGTGGGCAGTATCCAAGAAGAGGCTTGCCTCGAGGTAACCAGATACGCACAACACAAAAAGCAGTATATGTGAGTAGAGACTCAGGTACTGGTGAGTGGGTGATGCAAACGTTCAAAATGGATCTAGCAATATTCACAGAAAGCTTGAATCCCCTTGCTTCCCAAATTCTATTTCTAAACACTTGTTTTAAGGAATAGAATAAGGACATGCACATCAGAGTATATTTTTACACAGCAATAAGCAAAACAGACAAAACCCCACCTTTAGAAATTTATAAAGACTGTGTAGTCATTTTGTTAAACGACATTTTAAAAATTGAAAACGTCATTTACAAAACTGTATGGGCCCATTTTTTTTCTTTTGGTTTATCTATCATCCATGTACTACCTAAGTACAAATTAAAGTTTGGAAGACCGTATGCCAAAACGTATGTTAGAATTACCTGAATGCTAAGAATGAAGGCTTTTTATTTGCTTATTTTATTTTGTTTCTACAATGTACAGGTTACTTCTATTGATATAATAAAAGTTAATTATTATTGGCAAGACAATAAGAAATAGAGGGAAACTGCTAATACGTTAAACGCCTGACACTACAGGATTGGCTCACGAGGTTGCAATTCACTGTTATTACCGATAATTACAGTGAGTTAATTCAATAAGCACTTTTTGAGTGCCAACCGTGTGCGGGGCACTGGGAAGTTCTTTAGCTGTTCCGCGCTGTACATGTGACAGCCCTTAGTGAAAAAGATAAGGGACTGGAGTAAGAGAGAGAAGTAAAGACGGGTCTTGGGCTGGGCAGGTGGCAGGCGCTGCTGCTCAGCTGACAGGTCGCCTCCTGCCTTGGGTCGCCCCCGCCCCGCCGCACCCCGCCCCGCCCCGCCCCGCCCCACTCCAGCCGCGGCCTCCGACTCGCGAGCGCCCCTAGCGGAGGGCCGAACACCTGGTGCAGGGTTTCTTACCTTGTCCGCTAAGCCAGGCAATGCCAGACAGGCACTGTCTCAACTGCACCCCAGTTTTCTTCCCAGAGTCCCCCGCCCTCCACGGAGCCAAGTCAGGACCCAGCCAGTGGCAGCCAGGTGTCCCCCAGGCCGATAAACGGGCAGAAAAGGCACCCGGGCACAGGCCGCAGCTGAGTGGGTGCCCGTCCAGCCTGTTTCCTGATCCGTAAAATCATTTCCAGCTGTGCATGACCTTCTACAGGGCCAGGACTTGAAAACTAGAAAGCAGTTATCTTTCTAAAATCACAAGGAAGGAAACTATGAACTAAGAAAGTTCCTCATCCAAACCCATCAACAGAAAATCACTGTTCTATTGGTACCAGTTTTGGAAAAAAAATTTTTTTTAATTGAAAATGGGGGATTGAGAAGAAAGAACGGTGATGGAAAGGAATGTTCCCATTGGCAACCTTGGGTTTGGGTTGGGGGCCTATTAGGATGTGGAGGCTGAGCAAGGCAGCAGGGGGCCCAGGGGGGTGTCTGTGGTGCTCTGCTTGGCCCCTTACTCCTGGGACAGGGGACTGAGCCCTACTCCTGGGCTACACAAACATTCCTCCCTCAGACACGCCACCTTATGTCCCCAAAGTTTAAGCACAGCTTGATCTGATTGGGGGTCAAGCTGTCACCGTTCCTGGGGGCACAGGAGGCTGAGAGGCGGGAAGACTTACTAACACCACTCTCCTTTCCATAAGCTCTGGGGAGAGGTGGGGTGGAAGGACCAAGAGGCCTCCCAGTTCTTCTCCCAGGCAAGACGTAGAGCCTTCCTCCAACCTGACTGGCCGTGGAGAACCAGAGCACCTTGTGGGGCTGCAGGGGGTGGATGGGGGCTCCCCAAGTTGGTCTCCATCCCACGGTTTCCCAAAGGATCAGTCGTGAGGCTGCTGTGTGGGGACAGAGGAGGGCCAGGAGGGCTTGGGGAGGAAGGAGCATGAGTCCTGCAGAGGGGGGCCCACTTGTACTCGCGCCACCTGGAGTTGCAAACACCCAGTTGTGACCCACCTCTCCCTGTCGCCCTCTTGGAGCCCTCAGTTCCTGACTGTTCTCCACTCTCCTGAACCAAGGGAGTTGGCACAGGTGAGAGAACCGGGGGTCTGGGGGCCAGAGGGCTCCGGCTTCAAACCTTGTCTCCAGCACCCACGGTCAGGGACAGCTGGGCATGTGTTGTCGCCTCTCTGTGCCTCAGTTTCCTTATCTGCAAAATGGGCCTAACTTCCCAGTCTGATGAAGGCTGGGAGAGCAGAGGTAAGTCAAGAGCATCCTTCACCGCAGTGGTTCTCCCCGGCCTGGCCTGCTGTAGGTGGCTGGCTGGCATCTCTCACCCTCACCCTCGGGAAGCAGGCTCAGGCTGCCCTCGCCCGCCCTCCTTCCCCGCAGCTCACAGCAGGCTGATTCTGCAGGCATCTCTTTAACATTCTCTAACAGTCTTCCTCTTTTCCCTGCTCTCCTGATTGTTGACCTGGTTAACTCAAGAAAAATCATCTGTACTTTTTCTTCCTCTCTCCTTAGCCCTTCATTTCTTTGTTCCATTTCTGGGCCCAAAAAAGAAAAAAAAAAAAAGAAGAAAAATTATTGTGCAGGAACACCAGCATCAGGCAAGAGAAGAACTGTCCATTTTTCAAAAACTGAGACAAGATGAAAAGTCTATGTTGCCAAACTGCCAATGCCCTTGAATGCACTAGCTCTGGGAACCTCTTAGGAATCACCACCGAGATCTTCCCCTGCCCCTGCAGCCTTGCTCTCTCCCAGCAAGAATGTGTAATGCATCTTAAAGCAGGTTTTTTATTTGATCTTGTGAGATTTCTATAGCAATCACCTTGCTACAATGCTGTTTTCTACTAATTTTCATGGTGAATTACAGCCCTTTAGTTCTGTTGCAGCTTAAATTGGCTGCTGCAGGCCAAATGGAAAAGCTGACCGCCACCTGAGTGGCAGTTCCATGGCTGGGGAAGGTGGGCCCTTGTTAGGGCTGAGTTGTGTCCCCCTCACCCCCAGTTCATGTGTTGAAGTCCTAACTCCCAGTTTTTCAGAATGTGACTATATTTGGAGATAGGGTCTTTATTTATTTATTTATTATTTATTTGTTTGGTTGTGCCGGGTCTTAGTTGCAGCAGGCGGGCTCCTTAGTTGTGGCATGTGAACTCTTAGTTGTGGCATGTGGGATCTAGTTCCCTGACCAGGGATCAAACCCGGGCCCCCTGCATTGGGAGCACAGAGTCTTAACTACTGCGCCACCAGGGAAGTCCCGGAGATAGGATCTTTTTTTTTTTTTTTAATAAATTTATTTATTTTATTTATTTATTTTTGGCTGCATTGGGTCTTCGTTGCTGCATGCGGGCTTTCTCTAGTTGCGGCGAGCGGGGGCTACTCTTCACTGCGGTGCGTGGGCTTCTCATTGCGGTGGCTTCTCTTGTTGCGGAGCACCGGCTCTAGGTGCGTGGGCTTCAGTAGTTGCGGCACACGGTCTCAGTAGTTGTGGCTCGTGGGCTCTAGAGAGCAGGCTCAGTAGTTGTGGCGCACAGGCTTAGTTTCTCCGCGGCATGTGGGATCTCCCCAGACCAGGGCTCGAACCTGTGACCCCTGCATTGGCAGGCGGATTCTTAACCACTGCGCCACCAGGGAAGTCCCTGGAGATGGGGTCTTTACAGAGGTAATAAGGTGAAAAGAGGTCACTGGGGTAGGCCCTAATCCCATATCCCATATGACTGGTGTCCTCATAAGAAGAGGAGATTAGGACACAGACACGCACAGAGGGATGACCATGTGAAGATACAGGGACAAGATGGCCGTCTACAAGCCAAGGAGGGAGGCCTCACAAGAAACCAACCCCGATGACACCTTGATCTTGGATTTGCAGGCTCCAGAACTGTGAGAAAATAAATTTCTGTTGTTTAAGCGGCCCCATCTGTGGTACTTTGCTACAGCAGCCCAAGCTGACTAACACAGCTCTGCCTGCACCGAATGGGATGGACCCCAGGAGTGGGAGAGATGTGAGAGAAATGTCGCCACTTGAATTATCATGATTCTTGTCCCTTTACACACCTCCCGCCCTCTGTGCAGTGGGGCTGGGACCACACTGAGAGACAGAAATGGATACCCAGGCACGTGCATTCACGCACACCCGCAGCCATCAGGCTCCAGATCCTTCGTGAAAATGCACCACCACGGCCAAGTTAAAGAGGGTTTATGCTGTGCTGGGCACAGTGCCAAGGGCTTTCTACAGCGACTCCCTGAAGTACCCATGGTCATCCCTTTACAGGTGAGGAAACTGAGGCCCGTTTTTACTGTGCAGAGCTGGGATTCAATTCGATCGCAGGCAGTTTGGTGCCGTCGCCTCTATGCTACCAGTTTTTTCTTTCTTAATGTGGACAGTTTCTCGTAAGGAGAAGGTGCTAGGGTGAGAGGCTGAGTAGCCTCCTGGTGTGACCTTGGGCAGCCTGGGCAGGCGCTGGGATGTAGGTGCCATCATGATGATGGGTTGGCACTGACCTGCAGGCACCCCTGCCTGTCTCCGCCCCCACTCAGGAAACAGTCAGGGAGCGATCTGCCCGGCCTCCTGTGAGCGTGTCTGTTGGGAAGACGGCCCATTTGAGGGAAGGAGCACCTCGGTAGCCATCCACAGCCCAGGGATTGTGGCTGGGGGGCGTTAGCCAGGAGGGGTGCTTTCGAGGGCCATACACAAACTATTCTTCAAGCTGCCATCAGTCTGGTGTCCTCTCTCCCTGTAGCACATTTATGAAACCGAGTAAAGATGGGCAACCTCACGGCCCACCTCAGCATGTTCCCATGGAGAAGAAACCAAAGTCAGATCCATGTTCGACTCCAAAAATAGCCTTGAGAAATACTGCAGATCCTTCCTAAATTTGTCTCACAAGGAACCAAAGGGCAGTCACGCTCATAGAAGAGAGAAAAGCGTCTGAAAACCGCTTTCCTCGCACTCTCCCAAAGCCCCCAGCCTCCTGCTTGCTCTCCACGCCCCACCTCCACCCCTGCCCCCCAAACATGCGGATCCTCTGGCCAGCAGCATGCTCCTTGGTGCTTAAACGCCGTCCTTGGGATGGGGCTGATGACGGAGGACGGGTCATCTCTTCCAAGCACATAAACTCATCAGAGGGATGAAGGAGCTGCTCAAAGCCACACAGGTGGACAGGGGTCCAGCCAGATCCCAGCGAGCCTGAGTCTAGCCCTGGGACCCCTGACCACGGCTCGAAATGGCCTTCCATCCCAGCAACTACAACACGGCAGCTTGATCCAAACTGTAGTGTGTCGTTACCATTTCTGTGAGTCATATTATACCGTCTTTTCCTGGTTAGATATGGCCTGGGGACACACACTCTCTCACACACACACACAATCATACACGTACCCCAAATTGAGATCATCTCGTTTCCTTGTTTTGTAATCTGCCCTTTCCAATTAACTCTATACTGTGAGAAAAATTTCCCATGTACTTAATTTTTAAAGTTTTTCACCATCATCTGGATTTCATCTACTTGAACAGCCATCTAGTGCGGGCACTCAGGACGTTTCCACTCACTCTCATATAAATAACCCTGGGGGCAGGTCATTCCACACAAGTCCTTTAGCACATCTCTAATTATGACCTTGGAATACATTCCTAGGAAGGAAATTACTGGGAACAAACATTTCAAGACTTTTGGTACATGTATCTAATTTGTCCTCCACGAAGACTGTACTGATTTTCATATTTGATGCACAAGAGGGAATTTCATCTCCAGGAGACTCAGGGTTTTTCTCCGGAGGGAACGCCACGTGTCCAGCCTGAGGCTCAGTCCACATTCTGCTGGCTTTTAGTTCTCTTGGCTCCAGGCTGTTGCACCCTCCCGAGCTGCCATCTCCACCAGGGATGCCCTTTCTGTGAAGATGATCTCAGTTCAGAGCTGCTTCTTGGCTTGCAGGAAGCCCTGTCTCCAGAGCAACTGTATCCCAGGGAGCTCATTAATGTGAGCAATTTGGGAACAATACATACCTGGCCAAGTCCACTTCCCAAATCCTTTCCCTTTGTTTTTTTGGGTTCTTTGACTTCCAACCAATTATTTTCTGGGGATTTCCATTACAAAGCTCTGGAGAAGGGGCCATTTACCTAGCTTGGGACACAAATAAAGCTAGTTCATCTTTTTCTTCAAATTAAAACTGTCCTCAGCTTCCCTGACCAGCTTAGCGGAAATCCCTGTTGGCCTGTCAGGGAAGCCAAAGAAGGTTAGCTGCTTCCATGCAGCCCTCCAGGGGCCCACCTGCTCGGCTGGGCGCTCCTGGTGGGAAAACAGGAGCGTGATCGTTTGTGATGGTGTGTAATACACCACTGTCCCTCTTTGACTTTCCAGGCAGCCCCAGGGAAAGACTCATGAGAAGAGTGCAGAACACAGGTGGGCAGAGGGAGAGCGGTGCCCGGCGTGGTGATGTCACGTGTGCACGTCACCCCTTGCCTCCCCGGCTCACCCTGGGCCTGAGCAGTGCCCCTCGGTGGGGAGGGCCCACAGCTCCCACTTTCTTCCCCAACCCCACCCCACGGCGGACCCCTGAGCAGGGGGGCCCTGAGGAGCTCCACAGCTCCTGCCTGCGGTGGCCCTGGGGAGTCTGGCATCATCCCATGTGACCCTGGCAGGTGCTCGTTCTGCAACAGTGGCCGCCAAGGTCAGACGCCTCGCGCAGCGGCTCCTGCTCCCTGCCCGCACCTCTTCAGGCATGGGCGACTCAGAATAGCGATTCCAGGAACACTTCTCAAGGTGTCTTAGAAACTCGTTTCCTGGAAAAGTCAACCATCTACTCAGTGACCCTCCAGGAGATAACATAGGAGGGGCCCTCCCAGCCCGGGGTGTGGGCCTGAAGTGGTTGAGAGCAGCTTCTGCCCCGAGGACTAGGGCTGGGGGCCAGGACAGAGCTGCCAGAGGCCTCTGCTTACCACACCCATGTGTGCACACACCCAGACATACGCACTGCACGGACACACACACACACGCAAAGACACCCAGACATACGTACATGCACGGACACACGTGCAAAGACACACACCAGACATATGCACTGCACGGACACACACACACATGCAAAGACACACACCCAGACATACGCACATGCACACACACACACATGCAAAGACACACACCCAGACATACGCACATGCATGGACACACACACACATGCAAAGACACACACCCAGACATACGCACATGCACGGACACACATGCAAACACACCAGACATATGCACTGCACGGACACACACACACACACATGCAAACACACCCAGACATATGCACATGCACACACACACACATGCAAAGACACACACCCAGACATATGCACATGCACGGACACACACACACATGCAAAGACACACATCTAGACATACACACATGCACACACACATGCACACACACATGCATGCACACACATACGTGCATGCGCAGACACACACACACACATGCAAAGACACACACCCAGACATACACACATGCACAGACACACGCATGCACGTGCACACAAACACACACACACGCAGAGTGGTCCCTGGCTCTCAAAGGCAAACCTGAAGCAGCTGTTAGAGTGGTCTGTCTGTGGGAACAACGGCCTGCACCCTAGCCTTGGGGACAAGGCATTTTTCTCAGGAGTTCCTGGGACACCTGGTCTCGTTCTATCACCTGATTGGCTGGGCTTTGGAAACAGCCTCTGCAGCAGGTTATTAGATGTTGTCCCCTCTCATGGCCCGGACAAAGGGGAGGACCGAGGTGGCACCAGCTCTTGAGTGTGGTGGACTGAACAGTGCCCCCCCCCAAATTCATGCTCACGTGGAACCTCAGCATGTGACCTTCCTTGGAAATAGGGTCTCTGCAGATGTAATTAGTTAAGTTAAAATGAGGTCATGCTGGATTAGGGTGGGCCCAACCCAATGTGACTGGTGACTTTATAAGAAGAGAAGACACAAAGACACACAGACAGAAGGTGGCAAGACTTGTGGGACGCAGCTCGGAGACAGGGAACACCGAGGAATGCCGACATGAGCAGAGGCTGGAAGAGGCGGGAAGGACCCTCCCTTGGAGCCCGCAGAGAGAGCGTGGCCCTGACAGGACCTCGACCTCGGGACGTCTAGCCTCCAGAAAACTGTGAGGGAAAACGCATTCTGTCGTTTTTTAATTAATTAATTTATTTATGGCTGTGTTGGGTCTTCGTTTCTGTGCGAGGGCTTTCTCCAGTTGCGGCAAGCGGGGGCCACTCTTCATCGCGGTGCGCGGGCCTCTCACTATCGCGGCCTCTCTTGTTGCGGAGCACAGGCTCCAGACGCGCAGGCTCAGTAGTTGTGGCTCACGGGCCCAGTTGCTCCGTGGCATGTGGGATCTTCCCGGTCCGGGGCATGAACCCGTGTCGCCTGCATTGGCAGGCGGATTCCTAACCACTGCGCCACCAGGGAAGCCCCATTCTGACGTTTTTAAGCCACCTGGCTTGCGATAATTTGTTAAAGGCAGGCCTAGGAAACTACAACTGTTCCTTGGTATCCTCAGGGGATGGGGTCCAGAACCCCCATACATACCAAAATCTGCAGAGGCTCAAGTCCCTTGCAACTGGCCCTCTATCTGAGGATGCAGAAGGGCTGAGTGTAATAAGAAAGTCATTTGTGTTTGTTTATATGTTTATTTATAATAAAATCTCAAACAAACTAATAATACAAAAATTCTGCTTTGGTTTATGAATTCTCATTAAGCACCTTATTCACTGGTGTTGGGTTCTTTGCCCTCAGCCCTGTGATGTGCAGACACTTGACCGCAAACCCGGACTGAACGGAAAGCCCCCGGCGAGCAGAACCTGGCCTCCATGCCAGCCAAGACTGGTGACCTGACGAGGAAGAGGGAAACCTGAATGCTCCCTGGGTCCTCCTAAACCTTTACAGCAGAACTATTTCACTTGAAGGAAAGTTCCAGATCAGGTGCACATATACTCAAATGTACTTACAAACACACATTCCAAAGTCCAACCTAAACGTTTAAAAATTATCCACAATAGCCAAGCTGTGCAAACAACCTGTATGTCCATTGAGAGATGAAGGGATAAACAAAGTGTGGTCTATCCATACAGCGGAATATTACTCGGCCTTAAAAAGGAGGGAAATCTTGTCATATGTGACAACATGGATGAAACTTGAAGACATTATGCTAAATGAGCCAGTCACAGAAAGACAAATACTGCAGAATTCTATTTACAAGAGGTAACTAAAATAGTCAAATTATAGAATCAAAGAGTGGAATGGTGGTTGCCAAGGGCTGGGGGGAGGTGGAAATGGGGAGCTGCTAATCAAGGGGCACAGAATTTCAGCAAAGCAACATGAATCAGTTCTGGAGACCTGGTGCACGGCATCGTGCTGACAGTGAACAAGACGCCACTGAACGCCTGAAACCGTGCTGAGAGGGTAGAGACCGCACGCCATGTGTGCATACAACGCAAGATCTAGCAAAACTCTATCTAGCAAAAAAGATTCTGTCTCACACAGGTGGCCAACGGGCACATGAAAAGAAGCTCAACGTCGCTAATCATTAGAGAAATGCAAATCAAAACTACCTTGAGGTATCACCTCACACCTGTCAGAATGGCCATCATCAAAAAATCTACAGACAACAAATGCTGAAGAGGGTGTGGAGAAAAGGGAACCCTCCTGCACTGTTGGTGGGAATGTAAATTGATACAGCCACTATGGAGAACAGTATGGAGGTTCCTTAAAAAACTAAAAATAGAGTTTCCGTATGATCCAGCAGTCCCACTCCTGGGCATATATCCGTAGAAAACGATAATTCGAAAAGATACGTGCACCCCAATGTTCACAGCAGCACTATTTACAATAGCCAGGACATGGAAGCAGCCTCAATGTCCACTGACAGATGAATGGATAAAAAAGATGTGGTACATGTATACAATGGAATATTACTCAGCCACAAGAAAGAATGAAATAATGCCATTTGCAGCAACAGGGAGGGACCTAGATATTAGCATACTAATAAGTCATATAGACAAAGACAAATATCATATGATAGCACTTATATGTGGAATCTAAAAAAAATGATACAAATGAACTTATTTGCAAGACGGAAACAGACTCACAGACATGGAAAACAAACTTATGGTTACCAAAGGGGAAGGGGGGGTATAAATTAAAATTCTGGGATTAGCAGATACAAACTACTATGTATAAAATAGGTAAACAACAAGGTCCTACCGTATAGCACCGAGAACTGTATTCAGTATCTTGTAATAACCTATAATGGAAAACAATGTGAAAAAGAATATATATACATATTTATAACTGAATCACTTTGCTGTACACCAGAAACACAACACTGTAAATCAACTACACTTCAATTTAAAAAAAAAATTTGTCTCTAAAGACAAGACCCAATTTTTGTGTACTTTAAAACATATTTAATAAACCTGAAAAATACTTTTAAATGATCAATCACTGTTCTCTTCCGTTAGCTTGGATAATTTTAAAATAATGATATTGTTTAGCGTTAGTGACACTGGCTGTAAAACGTTTTAATACTAACAGCTACCATTGAGTGCGCAGCGTGTGCCTGCGCTCTGCGCTTGCGGCGGTGGTTCCTGAAGACGAGCCCGGCAGGCCCTCCATCACCGGGAGTGGGGCTGCCCCACGGCCCCCTGCCAGCCCTGCCACCCAGCGGGCCTTTATCTACAGCCCACACTCCGCGGGGCCCTTCGCCAGTGCGCGGGGCGGGCGGGTCAAGGCAGGCCTGCTCGCCGGAGCTCCGGGCCGCGGGCTTTGGCGCAGGGACCCCCATGGCTTCGCCGACCCTCCTGAGATCACATGGCATCTAGAACCTTCCCCGGCTCATAGGTGCGGTGCCAACAACAGCCTCACCAGAATCCCATGCGGGCGGAAACCTGGGGCTAAGACATTTTACTTAATTAATGCATCCCCCTTCGAGGGAGGCCCCATTACCCTCCCCACTTTATGGACGAGGAGGTGCGGGCACAGAGCCCTGGGGGGGGGACAGTAGGAAGGCTGTCGCGTGGCTGAGCTTGGCCTTTTCTGTCGGGTTTAACACGATTAGTCTTCATAGGCTATGATGGCAGGAAATACACTTCCAAAGGTTTAAAAACAGGTACCCAATCGTTTTTCCGGAACACGCGACATTCTGACTTCATGAAATTAGGTGACAGCTTTCAGAGCAGACCTTTCAGACGAGCGCGCTCGGAAAACACATTCTTCCGATAAAACCGTCCTCTACCTCGTAGGCACCAGTTCCCCTCAGTCCGTTGTCTTTTAAGTGAAAACGGTCATACGGGGCTACATATTGAAATGTGAGGAACAAGTGGCCTGCTGTCCCACAGGAAGTTACTTTCCTTGGTGAAAACTGGAAAATCTCATTAAGCTGCCGTCAGTGGTGCAGAAGTGAGCGGCCACTTAGGAAGACCTGAGGCAGGAGATGCCTTTCCACCAAGGGCGACCCCCGTCCCCACACCACGCACCTCCGGCCGGCAAAGCACGTGGGGAGGGACGGCCCGGTCCCTGAAGACGCCACAGTTGGAAAACTGACTCTGGAAGGACCCCTTGCTCAGCGCTGGGCCTTGTGCCGTGCGGCCTGGGGGCGAGGGCCTGCGGGGGTCAGGGCTCGGGGGTCAGGGGTCGGGCGCGCCCTGCGGCGCGGAAGGGGAGGAGTTCCCGCGAATCACCGCGAGCGGCCGGACCGGCAGGAGGGGAGCAGGGGCCGCGGTTCCGAAGCGCCGCCTCCGGCAAACGCACGTGTCACAAGTAACGGGGTGATTCCGCCGAGGCCGGTGGGGCTGTCCTTCCGCGTGCGCGCCGCCGCCCTGCTCTCCCGGGACGAGGCTCGTCGGGACCCGGCCCCGCCCCGACCGCGGCGCCTGCTCCCGGCCCCGCCTGCTCCCGGCCCCGCCTGCTCCCGGCCGCACCTCTGCCGGCCCCTTTCCGGGAGGAGGATGTACGCCCTCTGAGGCGTCCGCGTCCTCGGGGGCAGCTGTTCTGGCGCCGAGTCGGCGCCGTGGGGAGGCCGAGGAGCCGGGCCAGCCAGCCCCGGGGTCCGGAGTATGGACGCGGGACGCCCCGAGGGATGGCCCGTCGTCCCCGCACGGGGCTGTCCAGGGGGACAGTCGGGGCTCTCGGGCCGGCAAGGCCCAGCTCCGGGCCTGTCGCCACTGGGACGCCCTTGCGGGGGTCCGGCCCGTTCAGCCCCAGCGCGGGTTCAGCTAATGTTGAAGAGCTCGGGGGCCGTGGCCTTCGCCCCGTGTCTGGGTGGCTGTCCAGCTGGGAGGAGGGGAGGCCGACGCAGGGCAGTGGGCCTGAGAAGGGGCAGGTCGTGGGCCGGAGGCGCTGCAGCCGGCTGGGGGATGTAGGGACCTCAGAGGAGGGGTCTGAGCTCAGGAGCCATCTGGGAGGGACAGTGCAGGGAGCTCCCTTTGGAGATCCAGAACCTTCTGGAAGCTGGAGCTTGGGAAGCAGGGGGAATGGGGCGCAGCAGCAGCCTGGATGGGTGCAGAGGAAATAGCTGCTCAAACCCTGGGGGACAGAATGGAGGTGGGTGCCTGGACGGGGGGCTGGCGAGGCATCTTTGGGGAGGGGCCTCAGTAAAAACTGAGCAGACCTGGCCTCCTCCTGTCTGCCAGTCGCAGCCCATTGAGCCAGTGGTTCTAGACAGAGTGGCGGGGATGCGGCGGGGGCCTCAGGATCCCGGGGAGCAGCTTCAGCACATGCACAGCGGTCAGCCCCCATGGGGCCTCAACCATCATCGTCCCCCGTAAAGGTACCTGCGAGGGCGCCTCCTGTCAGAGAAAGACAAAATCCAAAGGGGCTAGAGTTTCTCCCATCCTTCTACTCCCTAGGGTCCACATCCAGAAAGAATGACGCTTCCCAAATTCAAGGACATCCTTTAATCACAAACTACTTATCCATAATCGAGCCAGGGGGTGGTTCATAAACACCTTGGGAGACAGCTCAGAACCCTCCCCAGAAACGCTGACAGCTACGCCCTGCTCCCTCCCAGCACCTGGGCTGCCCTTCCTAGGGTGGCTTCTAGGTCAATGCCTGTGCCGTGACCACTCCAAAATCCTGCTGTGAGCTCTTCTTGGGTAGAAGAAGAGGGGACCGGCGGTCTGCTCTGCCACTGGAGTACCAGAAGCCTTGGCCGGGCTCGGCCCCCGCGCCCACCCTCTGGCCTGCCCGGCAGCCTCTGTGATCGGGCAGCCCTCCCCGCTCCCAGCCTACATGATGCCCTCCGGGCACCTGCTCCTCCAGACCACCAGTGCCGTCACGAGCAGGGTCACCAGGATGGGCACCACGATGAAGGGGCAGAGGACACTGCTGGGCGGGTCCTGCAAGGCCCTGCCTGAGACGGGGCAGCTTCTGAAGTAGTGCCGGTGGACGGAGAGGAAGAACGTGTCCACCGCTGCGTTAGGCCAGAAGCAGTCCAGCTTTTGTGCCACATGCCTGGTGCAGTCCGAGAGCTCTTCGTAGCTCCTGCAGATGGAGAAGCAGGTCGTCAGTCCCTGGTGGGCAGGGGATCAAGGTGGGACTCCAGCCAGGGGCTCCCCACCCCACTCCCCACTGGGGCGAACTCCCCCAAAGTCCAGGCCCTGAGGCGGTGGCCCTGGCTTTAGAGACACAGGTCCTGGACGGGTCCTCTGCGGGCTCCCTAGATGTCCTGCACATGCTCAAACCCCAGAAGGCAAGCTGGGGCTAAGGTATTCCGGGAGCTGGGATGCCACACCAAGGGCAAAGGGGAAGGTGGACCAGCCAGGCGTTTTCAGAAGGCAGCCTGGGACATCGAGCCCTCAGGAGTGGGCAGATCTGCAGCCTCTTGAGCCCCTTGCTGTCTGCATCACCCCGAGCAGAGCCCCCCCCAGCCTGAAAGCCCCCCAGGTGTTCACAGGACTCACTGTGAGGCCTCCCATGCCTAACTTGACCTCCCACCCCTCATCTTCCCACGCTTGCTGAGGAGTTTCCCACAGACAGCGCTGTCACCCTTCACTGTAGCGGGTTACAGATTTATTTTGCTTATTGAGTGTAAACACCATGAGGTCAGGGATTTTGTCTATTTTGTTCACCTCTGTAATCCCAGTACCTAGAAGAGTACCTGGCACATGGCAAGAACCAGTAAATTTTTTATTAAAAAATTGTGGTAAAATATAAAGAACATAAAATTTACCATTTCAATCATTTTTACCTGTACAGTCCAGTGGCATTAAGTACATTTCCGTTGTCGTGCAACCATCACCACCATCCATCTCCAGAACTATTTCATTCCCAAACAGAAACTCTGTCCCCCTTAAACACTCACCCACATTTCTCCCTCCAGCCCCTGGCAACTCCCATCTGCCTTTTGTCTCTGTGAAATCTGACTACTCCAGGCACCTCATATAAGTTGGCTCTACAATATTTGTCCTTTTGTGATTGGCTTATTTCACTGAGCATAATGTCCTCCAGGTTCATCCATGTTGTAGCCTGGGTCAGAATTTCCTTCCTTTTTAAGGCTGAATAATATTCCGTTGCTCGTACATACTTCATTTTGTTTATCCATTCATTGACGGACATTCAGGTTGCTTCCATGTTTTAGCTATTGTGACAAATGCTGCTGCTATGAACATGGGTGTGCAATTATCTACTCGAGTCTCGGCTTTCAATTCTTTTGGCTGTATATCCAGAAGTGGAATTGCTGGATCATATCATACGTCTTTGTTTAATTTTTTGAGTAAATTGTTTTTTAATTTAATTTAATTTATTTATTTTTTAAAAACTATTTATTTTTGGCTGCATTGGGTCTTCATTGCTGCATGCGGGCTTTCTCTAGTTGCGGCGAGCAGGGGCTACTCTTTGTTGCGGTGCGTGGGCATCTCATTGTGGTGGCTTCTCTTGTTGCAGAGCATGGGCTCTAGGCGCACGGGCTTCAGTAGTTGTGGCATGTGGGCTCAGTAGTTGTGGCTTGCGGGCTCTAGGTGCGCAGGCTCAGTAGTTGTGGCGCACGGGCTTAGTAGTTGTGGCACGTGGGCTCAGTAGTTGTGGCGCACGGGCTTAGTGCTCCACGGCCATGTGGGATCTTCCCGGACCAGGGCTCGAACCCGTGTCCCCGGCATTGACAGGCGGATTCTTAACCACTGCGCCACCAAGGAAGCCCCTGTTTTTTAAGAATTGAAGATTCAGTGTTGGGGGAAATTAAAATGTATTCAGTAGTTTCCAGAAAGTGTCACTTCTGCTTAGGATGGAGAAAGCAACACAGAGTGTTGATCCCATATGAACAGCAAAAAAAAGCTGAAGAAACTACAAAATCATACATTTTCTTGAGTCCATCAGAGAGCTGAGACTGCAAGGCAGCAAAGTAACCTGAGTTTCAAGGAGGAGAAAGATGCAGCTGCTGTACCAGCTACATAATAGCTGAACTGCCCAGGGTTTAGTGTGGGCTGGAGAGTCATTCTGGAATTTCTGGGGCCCCAGATGCGGTGAGCGGGGTTCCATGACTCTCTGCTCTTTCCCATGAGGCTCCAGGGGGTGCTCGTGAGAAAGGTTAGGGGCAGGCAGGGGATCGGCTGCTGTTCGGGGCCATGCACAAACACCACACGTTTCCCAAACCCTTCTCACAGAAGCAGCAACAGGCTTGGGCCCCTGGAGGATGAGCAGGTGATCTCGATGATCAGTGGCTTCAGCTGAACAGGCCTGAAGCGCTTCCAGACCCTTCTGTCCAGGAAGCAAAGCCTTGAGTTGAGGGAGGGACGGCACAGCCTGTTAGCTCCAGGGCACAAGAAGGCACACTGTGCCTGGGAGAAGGATGGGTAAAAGACTCTTTTCCCTTGGGAGAGCAGCAGGAAACCATCCTGGACCTAGGAGCCTGCAAGATACCAAAGTGAGGTCTCCTACCACTGGGGGAGTGGCAGGACTCTCCCACCAAGACCCCACCGATACAGGGCAGAGTCTGGCTGCCACAGGGAGGAGGAATCCTGAGGTTGAGGGCACGGTGGCTTTCTAAGCTGAAGCTGGACCAGGAGAGAGGGAACCCCTCCCTCTCTCCCAGTACAAACCCGGTATAGACAAGCAACAGCAATCTGCCACGGGGAGGTGGAGAGAGACCCACTCTGTGGCACGGGCATGCAGGGTGGGACGCACCACATGAAGGAAAATTCTCTAGCCCCACCCTGAGCACAAGGCAGTGGTAACCCACTGCCAGAGGTATCTGAGGCCTGTGGTGCTCTGAAGGAAACCACAGCAACAACAAATCCCAAACCCAGCTCAACTCCTCCCAAGATTGACTTAGATCCCACACTAACAGCCTGACACGAGAGGCTTACTCATTTCCAGATGTAAATACTATTTATCTCAATCTCTTCTGTTCTACACATGCAAGTTCAACATTCAATAAAACATTAGGGGCTTCCCTGGTGGCGCAGTTTTTAAGAATCCGCCTGCCGGTGCAGGGGACACGGGTTCGAGCCCTAGTCCGGGAAGATCCCACATGCCATGGAGCAACTGGGCCCATGTACTACAGCTACTGAGCCTGCACTCTGGAGCCTGCAAACCACAACTACTGAGCCCGTGTGCCACAACTACTGAAGCCTGCACGCCTAGAGCCCGTGCTCCACAACAAGAGAAGTCATCGCAGTGAGAAGCCTGCGCACCGCAACGAGGAGTAGCCCCCGCTCACCGCAACTAGAGCAGCAACGAAGACCCAGCGCAGCCAAAAATAAATAAATTAAATAAATAAAAAAATAAAACATTGGGACCCATTGTCAAAAGATAAAGTAATCAACAGAAGCAGACTCAGAGATGACCCAGATATGGTAACTATCGTACAGGGACCTAAAAAATATTAATATGATAAAGGGACTAGTTGAGAAGGTAGAAAATATGCATGAACAGATAGAGAATTTCAGCAGAGAGATGGAAACTGTAAGAAAGTCAAAGAGAAATGCTGGAGGGGCAGGGGGAACCCCACAGTATCAGAGAGTCCATCTTTGATGAGCTCGTCATCAGACTTGACATCTGAGGAAAGAATTAGCGAACGTGAAGGTGGTCAGCAGAATTACCCAAACTGAAACAAAAAGAAAAACATAGAGCATCCAAGAGCTGTGGTAAATTAACAGCACTGTCAATGATGTCAACTCCAGCTTGTAATTTGAGTTCCAAAAGGAGAAGGAATTGGGCAGAAGAAATATTTAAGAGATAATAGCTGAGAATTTTCCAAAAATAATGAGATGAAAAATCACAAATCCAAGAAGGCCAGAGAACCCCCCCTGCAAAAAAAAAAAAAAGGATAAAAAAACAAAGCAACAGCAACAACAAACAAACAGCCACCTAGACATTAAAGTCAAACTGCTGAAAAACGAAGATGATGAAAAAAATCCAAGAAAAAAAGTCTTGGAGTCATTCAAGAAGAAAGACACCTACAGAGGAATGGGTGATGTGAACTACAGCAGACTTCTTACTGAGACTATGCAAGCTGGAAGACAACGTGTGGCATTTTTCAAGTACTAGGGGGTGGGGCCCCAAACCCCTGTCTGCCCAGAATCCTCTACTCAGCAAAGACATCTTTCAAATATGAGCTTGCAATAAAGACCTTTCCAGAAAAAATGCTTATAGAATTCATTGCCACCAGACCTGTGCTTCATGAAATGTTAAAGTTCTTCAGTCAAAGGAATATAACAGAAGGAATTTTGGACCCATACAAAGAAATGAAGAGCTCCCTAAACAGTAAAAATGAAGATATATAAAATATACTTTTCCATATTTTATCCAGGAAGTTAACATTGAAGAGATGCTCAGAGAGGTATTGAAAGGCTGTTGAATGGAAGAGCTTGGGGCCTCTCCAGCACCCAAGCACCCCTCTACTCCAGCACCTATCATACGGTCTCTCAATCGCTAGGTCACTGTTTTTTCTGCCCTGGCTGCCCTCTGGGTCATGACCCCAAGTGCACAGGGCACACAGGGCCTCCCTCAGTCCACGTGAGCAGCTAAGTGGATGGGGCACAAGGGGGGAGAGAGTGGGCAGAGGCAGTGGAGGGTGTGCAGGACCCGTGCCCACAGGGGTGCATGGTTTTTCTAAGTGAACGAGGACTCACGTTCCAAGTAGAAAACGGAAGTGGAAAAAGCCACAGGAAGTCAGGACAGACTGGGTCCCATTGTGAAAAAGATGAATTAGCACACGTCAAGGGCCTGGCACAAGGTAAGTGCAAGTGTGTCAAGTATTATTAAAAACCAAAGTCCAGACTTTTGAGCTGGTCATCCATCAACCACAGGGCTGCACGTTACAAACACTAGCTTGAATGGTCGTCTTTTTCCCCACCTCAGACCCACTGAATCAACGTGTAGTTTTAGGTGTTCTGCAGACGCAGTGACACACAGTCAGTCCTAAATGTTGTTCCCTACGCTCTGCCTGAGGAGTGAAGCTGGGATGTCCCTAGAAGGAGGTGTTGCCACCTCTGGGCTGGCCAGCCAGGATGGGAAGGACCCCTGACCCAGGGACCTGTGACAGAAGGGACCCCACGCTGAGGCCACGCTGAGGCTGAGCTGGTGGTGGGCTATTCTGGGACGAGGCACTCTCTCCTTCAAATATCCTTCCAGTCTGCAAAGCCATCCCCGTCTAAAAATATCCCTAATGTGCAGTCGGCTGCCCACTTCATCCTGTTTATTTATACTGAAGTAACAGCTGAAACTTTCAATAAATATTGTGAGCCCTGTCAGCAAGGACGTGATAAAAGAATTTCTTCCAGAGTACAGACATTCTTCTGTTCAAAAGAACATTGTACTGACTGAAGGGGCCAAAATAATCATGAAAAAGTATGCTTGCTTTCACCCTCTATTTTCAGTTCTCATGTAATGGAATGATTATCCTTTTTTTTGGCCAGGATTTTCTATTCTGGGCCCCTAAGTGAACTTTGCTTGGAATGTTCCTGAACACTGTGGTGGAAGTAGTTTCCAATATATCTGGGTCCCAAGTCAAGGCTTCTGGTACCACGCTTCATGGTTGTTTTACTTGTTTGACAAGAAGGTGCCCACTGATGCCCACAGGGGAGTCGTCTGCTCTGGGGACACCAACTAGCCCTGTCTGGCCCTGACGTGGAGTGTGTGTGAGTCTGGGCCCTGGTGCCCCCCAGAACTGGGTTCAAATCCAGCTCCACATCTTATGCTGAGGGATCCCAAGAGCCGCATCTCACCCATCCAAACCTTGGTCTCTTTATATTCAATGAAGAGACAGGTACCCCACCTGACAGGGTTACTGGGCAGATCAAGTTAAACAAGGTCAAGGGCCTGATGTATAACAGGTGCCCAGTAAGTGGACAGCTTCCTGACAACTGGTGTGTGGCCCCTTAAGGGTCCATTTCTTATTCCATAAACCCGAGTAAACGTTGACCAGGCAATGTGTGTCTAAGCCCTCAGAATATCTGAGGAGGAACCACTATTTTGGTTCACTTTCTCTGGACCAGTATTTGCTTCCATCAACCCAGGAAAATTCACAACCTGGTGGCTTCAAGCAGCTTTAAATACCCGCTGGGAGGAGGGGAGGTGGCAGCCCCGGCACCCTGGCAGCCGGGGCAGGTGAAGGTGAACAGGGCCCATTTGAAGCCGGCCTGGGGAGCCTGAATAATAAGCAGCTGACAAAAATGTCGAACCTCACTTTTAAGGAAAAAAGAAGCAAACATCCAAATAGAATCCATTTTCAAATGGAGAATACTCAGGACTTCCCTGGTGGTCCATTGGGTGAGACCCTGCACTCCCAATGCAGGGGGCCCAGGTTCCATCCCTGGTCTGGGAAATAGATGCTGCATGCATGCCACAACTAAGAGTGCGCATGTCACAACTAAGACCTGGCATAGCCAAAATAAATAAATAAATATTAAAATAATAATAATAATAAAAGAACAAGGTAATTTTAAAAATGAGAATACTCAGTGCTGGTGAAGGTATAGTGAAATGAGGCAGGTGCTTGCATCATTGCTAATAGAAGATAAACTGGTAAAATTTTTCCGAAAAGCAGTTTGGCAATTATGTATCGAACTTCAAAATCACGGACAGCCTTTGAGCCAGTAATTCTATTTCTGGGAATTATCCTAAGTTAATAACATGAAATGTAGTCAAAAATAATGTAAGAAAATGAACATTACAGATTTATAATTATGAAAATGAGCAAAACAATAGGACAGTGATGAAAAAAGTTGCTTATAAGAGCCTCGGCTATGTAGCTATTAAAATGATATTTAGGAGGAAAATACTTACGTTACAACGTTGAACAAAAGAAAAAGCAGTTGAGACCAAATTATACAAACAATGTGGTTTCAGCATAAAATGGTCCAGGTAGGAGGGGAAGACCTCAGAATGTTAGGAGGACTTGTCACCACTAGAGGGTAGTGAGATGAAGGGCTTTTATTCTCCTATCTCCGCTTTGGGGGCATTTTCCAAGTTTTCCGCAGTGAGCATACATTATTTTTATATTTTTAAACAGCTCACTGAGGAAAAGGCCTGCAGAAAACTGGACACTGAGGTCCCTGAGTCTGCAGCCGTGGGGCGCACATGTCCTCATTTCTGGGGCAGCGGGGGTCTTCGGCGCAGGGGACTCGTGTGCTGCTCGAACTCCCCAGCAGCTGGGAGGACCGGGTGGGAGGCGGGCCGAGACGGGCTTGCTGGGGGCCCGCAGCCCCGGCTGCCTGGGGGGTTGCACCTCGCTGGAGGCGCGGCTCCTCCACGTCTGGCGCCGCCCAGGGCTCAGAGGGCTGCGGTGGCCCCTGCCCGCCTGCCCGGCCTGGGCTCCAGTCCTGCAGACCCCGGCCCTGCGGAGCCGGCAGCCAGCGCGCGGCCTTTCTTCCCTCCGCCCACCTACCTCTGCTCGAGCTGCGTGGGGTAAACCCCGTCCCGGGCAGGGCAGCGTCCCCACCACGGCGACACCCTCTCTCCCAGCCTCTGCTTCCAGCACGAGGGGTTCTCCCCCGGCCACTCCAGTGGAAGGAGCTCTGGGACCCCCCTCCTAGGGGGCACCTCCTAGGGGGCAGCGGGCTGGCAGCCCTGCTCCAGGCGGCAGTGCTGGGGGCTGGGCCCCTCCAAGCGACATAATGCGGCAGTTCGGTGGCTCACCCGCCAGCGGGCCCTCGCACACCTTCAAGGCGGCAGAACTCCGGATGTCCGCTCACTCCCCGAATGTCCCCAGGGCCTGGGCGGGCCGGCGGCTTCCCTCCATCGCTCGCCTCCTCCCGGGTCTGGGTGGCCTCCGGGGCGGAACGGACCTCCCTGCCGTCCCCGCACGGATGCTGCGGGGATTAGACGCCCGGTCCCGAGGGGCGTCCGGACCTGGGGGCAGGGAGGGCCCTGAGGGTAGGTGGGGGGCTCCGAGGGCAGGACCCCCTTTCGCACCCATCCCCGCCGGCTCCCCGCGCCAGGCGCCCAAGGACACTCGGCTTCCAGGAGCGGCCCCCGGCCTCCTTGCAGGAAGGGCGAGGCTACCAGATGACGCCCCCTTCCCGGGGACCTCCGCTCCTTGGTTCCTCGTCTCCTGATCCCTTTCCTAGGGACCCTCCCTCCGCCGCCTCACCTCGCCCCTCGCAGTCAGCACCCCGCTCCCTCCCTCCCCCCGGGCTCTCGAGCCTTCTCCCTCTTCAGCAGCCCGGCGCATCTGCCCCCCGCCCTTCCAGCCAGGTGAGGGGCATTGGCGCTCTGCAGCCCTCGCTCCTTCCCTCCTCCGCCGGCGCCCAAAGACTGTGCAACGTCCGACACTCCCCGAGACATCCCCACCCCCATCTGAAGCCTTGGTCCTGTGCACAACGGGCGTCCACACCTGACTCTCGGGATGCCCCCACCCCAGCCCCATCTCTCATGCCTGGGAAGCCTTGCCCCCTCTGAGTTGCCACAGATTTCCCCCCATTTCCGGGGGCCCCCTCCCCTCCTCCAGCCCAGTCACTGTGACCAGGAGTAGGCAGAGTGACTAGCCTTGGTGGGTTATTACAACCACATTTCTAATACCAGCTTCCACTTCTCTGCACTGAGCATGGGCCGGGGCCTGGGCATCTCTGCACCCCTTCTCCTCCCCCAATCCAGCTTAGTCAGGGCAGCCATCAACCCCCTCCCCTGCTTTCCTCTTCTCTGAAGCCCTGGGCTCTATCCACCATTGGCTCTTGGGGCCACAGCCCTGGCCTCTGCCTTCCGCCTCCCCAAGCCCACTGTCCACACAGACTCACTCTTGCTTCAGGCCTTCAATGCTCCCTGCTGCACCTGTGCTGGATTCAAAAGCCCTCATGTGGCCCCCACCTCTCCACTCTCAACTGTACCCCCTCCCTCTCACTGGCCACCCTGGCTGATACTTCTGCCTCAGGACCTTTGCACAAGCTGCACTTTCTACTTGTAAGGCTCTTAACCCCATTTTTACAAGGCCGACATCTGTGTATCCCTCAAATGTCACCTCCTCAAACAGGTGTTTTTTTATGCTTCAACCTCATTTGGATCCCCCGGCAAAGTGCGGTTTTCCATCATAGTTGTGTCTTACTTTGTACCTGTACTTTAACTCTTGATTATTCACTCACTGTTGGTCTCAACAACTTGACCGCAAACACCATGAGGGCAGGGAGAGTGTAAGAAAAAAAGCCCCACTCATCCTGTTCACAGCAATCATCTCAAAGGCAGGAGAAACAAAGGCAGAAGGGACAGAATGAGACAGATCTGCCTGGAGATGTGAGTAGGACAGCAGGAGTGGTGGTCTTAGCAAACACAGCACATTCCAGCGCAAAAGACAGTAAACGGGAAGAGGGGGCGTTTCACACTGGGAAGAGTGTTATCGTAGCTTCATAGGACGCAGACAGCCTACCGCTGTGAGTAATCGCGACGGACTCAACAAAATCTTCAGGTTAGGTGAATAGAAACTAGTATAAAAATGAAAAATAAAGTTAATAAGACTGACTCAGTGACTATATGATGAAGTTTCTATCCTACAGAGAATCAACAATCTTTTCAAAAGTCCCTGGATCCTATTTAGGTTCAAAGAAAAACTTGACAAATTCTCAAAGTGGAGATTTTAAGTCAGTATTCTTTGCCATAATATTAGAAACTAGAAATTAGTGAGAAAAGGATAAATTTAAAAAAAGATGGGATCCCTAGAAATGGAAGATCACTCATATAATTTTAGGGTCAAACAAAGATTTAAAAATTCAACGATAGGCTGTTAAGAAAACATAATGGCGATACTGAACGTGAAAATCAGTGAAATATAGGCAAAACTGAATTCTGAGAAAAATCTGCAGCTGTAAATTATCTTATTACTAACCAAAAATAAATGAAAATAAATGAAGTAAGAATCCAAATCAAGACACTTAAAAAAAGAACCACAAAATAAATCTCTCCAAAGGGCAAATAATTTAAATGCATTAATAATTATTTAAAAATAATATTTATTGATATTTTAAAAAACATAAAAATGAAAAAGTAAATTCAACAGTTGATTCTTTAGAAAAATAGCTACAATGAAATAGTCACATCTCTGGATAGTCTAAGCCAGAAAAAAAGCAGAGAAAACACCACCGCACAAAACCTCAGATAAAAGATTAGAAAAAGTATGAGATTAACATGCAAAACATGTATGTTAAAAATTGGAAAATCCTTGATGAATTGGGATGCTTTTTGGGGAAACAATAGATTATCAAATCTTGATTTAAAAAGTAGAAAATCTGAGAAGAAAAAACAGAAAAAGTTGTTAAAGAATTACTTTCACAAGAGGTGCTAGGCCCAGGTAGTTCTTTCAAATTCTTCAGATCACACCTAGGGGCAGGACAGGAATAAAGACCCAGATGTAGAGAATGGACTTGAGGACACAGGGAGGGGGAAGGGTAAGCTGGGACGAAGTGAGAGTGGCAAGGACGTATACACACTACCAAATGTTAAATAGCTAGCTAGTGGGAAGCAGCCGCATAGCACAGGGAGATCAGCTCGGTGCTTTGTGACCACCTAGAGGGGTGGGATAGGGAGGATGGGAGGGAGATGCAAGAGGGAGGAGATATGGGGACATATGTATATGTATAGCTGATTCACTTTGTTATAAAGCAGAAACTAACACACCATTGTAAAGCAATTATACTCCAATGAAGATGTTAAAAAAAAAATTCTTAAGATCACAGAAAAAGATGTCAAGCTTCCCAGTTCTTTGAAAAAGTTAACAAAACCCTGATCCCAAACCTCTTAAGATGGCCTGCCCATGTGCCTCAGAACACTCAGGAACAAGCAACAGATGTTCACTTTCACTTATAAATAGACATAGAAGTCCTATTTAAACTGCTAGCAATTTTAAGCTTGCCATATACAATAGAATAAAGTAGGTTTATTTCAGGAATGCTTTAATGCTATTACAATAAAATCACACTTTAACTTGTCAAAGGAAAATAACATATAATCATTTCAATACATGTTGAGAAGGCATTTGATAAAACTGAACATTCGTTTCTGATTTTAAAAAACCCCAACGTTGTAAAGCACAAAGAAGTTCTTCTTAATGTGATTAAAAAAAATCTCTCTCAAGCCAATAGCAAACACCACATTTGCTACTGAGGCATTTTCATCACAGTCAGGAATCCATTTATTTAATTTTTAGGTGGCCAGGTCTGTCTTCTCCCTTGTGGTTTCCACCTTTGGTATCAGGGCTCCCACCCAAGGCTTCATAAATAGTCACCGCAGAGGCCTTCCAAAGCGGGGAGGGGCTGCCCGCGCATCGGGCTACTTCCTCTGGGGACAGAAAGCCACAGAGTGGCCTGGCCTATGTCAGGCTCGGAGCGAGCCTGCCCCGCCAGCTCATCTCTGCAAAGGGCCTCTGACCACAGACAGGAGGGCCGAGTGGCCTTCAGGGTGGGTAACCAAGCCCACGTGGGGTACTTTTCCCACAACCCACGGTGGGCACACGGGAGCTGCCCGGAGGCAGTGCAGGACAGGGCACTTTTTGTTTTTCTTGACGCTGCGGGGAGCATATAAGGAAGTCCTGTTAATGGTTTGATTCAAAACATTTCACTTCCAACCCCGGTGTCGTCTGGGAACGCGTGCTGGGCCGGCAGGACCCAAGCCAGCGGTGCACCTGGAGCTCACCCGCACCTCTGGGACTTGCGGTGGGGGTCTGTACAATGAAGCCCTTCCTAAACCAGGCAGATCAGAGAGGTCCCATCAAGCTGGGAGGACCAACGAGACCAAGTGACAGGAGTCGTCATGCATTTCTGCCGGCCCAGGGCTGACCTACAGGACACCTCGCCAGGAACGTTTTGATATCAGTGTGACCACAGCGTGCAAACTCACACTTGCAGAGGAATGTTTCCAAGGTTCTGACTATGTTGTAGAACAGGGACTCCTGGCATCTGGGCCACCCCGTTTTCCCTGGGAGAACTGGGAAATGCCAGCGCCACCCCTGTCCAGGAATGACAGCATTGGTGACCCCACGCCAGGAGGTGTCCACTAAGACTCTCGGATCAGTAAATAAACAAAACAACACTACAGGCTTCATACAAAGCCTGCTGAATGGCGGAGGTAAATCCCATCTCCCATCTTCGTGACCAGCTCCCTGGCTAAACTGTACCACCCCGACTGCGGGCACTTGCTGAGCGAGGTGGACGGACGCCATCCTCTCGGAAAACGAATGATACGAATAAAGCGGAGAAAAGAGAACCTTGGAGGGGGATTTCCAAGGCTCTTAAGAAGAGGAAGACAAATGGAAATGGGCTGGTTTTTTCTCCGCCGGGTAGGAGACAACAATCCCTCCGGAAACACTCCCAGCCCATCTGGAGGTACCATCAGCTGAACAATGGTGGAAGCAAGGTGGTCGGGGAGGACGGTGGGACCCCACCGTTGGACAAGCTCTCTTTGGCCCCATCCTCGCCATGTCCCCTCCCACGCCGGGCCTTTGGCTTCACCCCTTCTCTCTTTCGCTCTTTCAGTCTCTCTTCTCCTGGCCTGGAGCCAGCCTGGCTGGCCCACCCCTGAGACGTTCCACCAAGGAAAATGCGTCAGTGGAGTTCGGGACATGCTGCACAGAGGGGGTTCCCCCTCACACAGTACAGACAGGCCCCGAGGGGCTTCGGGAACCCAGGGCTCCCAAAGGCACTTCACCCCAGTCCTCGTTTCCCTTAGAACCGATTCCTTCTCCACCTGCCCCCCCAGGACCCCCCCACCCTGCAGACACAGAGGAGTCCGAGCCTGTCTCCTCTCACAGGATCCTGTTTCCGGCTGCTTCTCAGGGCCCGCGTAGGAATGACCTGCTCCCTGACCCTCAGGCCGAACGGATTTCACACTTTCACACGCCTCCTCTTCCGGAGGGGTGTGGTTCTCCCAGCCCTGCTTCTACAGCGGGGAGGCGGGAGAGTCCTCTCGGCCGGCTGCCCCCAGTCCTCCCACCCCCCGCCTGCGGACATCCCCTTTCTCCAACCTCCAACCCAGTACTCTCGGGATACGCCTCCTGAATGCCACCTCTGCGCCCCGCGGCTCCCCCACCCCGTATCTCGCCCATCCCTCTGCACGTGCTGCAGCTGCCCATTTGCTGCCCGTCCTCCCCGGACTGTGACCTCAGGGAGGGCAGAGCTCAGTTCCCTGCTGTACTCCGGGCCCCGGGACAGGCGCACTGTAAGGCACAGTGCACGATGGTCAACGGATGCTGTGTCTGCAGCTCCAGGAGCCGCTCGGAGCCCTTGCTCCCCGAGACTGGGCTGGGAGGGAGGGGGTGTTGGGGGTCACCGTCCCTTCCAGCCTGGGCTGTCCTGGGGCCCCAATGTGGCAGAGGAGCCCTGGGGGCATCTGGGGTTCCTGCCTGGATAGGGGGTCTGCCGTGGGGAGTCCAAGGCCCCCAGAACACACATCTCTCAGAAGCACAGGCTGCAGCCCCTACGTTCAGAGCTGTCAGTGTTCCCACGGCAGCCACACAACCCGCCCTCGGACGCCGCCCGTAAGCTGGAGGCGCATTTTGGGGAAGCAGCGGGGGAATGCCCTGAGTAGATTCTTCAGCTGGGCATCCAGACCGGTAGGTCGGGGCCACCTGGAAGCAGTGAGGGCAGTCACATGGGGCTGGGCTGTGGGAG
Organism: Balaenoptera physalus; assembly: GCF_965194825.1. Lineage (NCBI taxonomy): Eukaryota > Metazoa > Chordata > Mammalia > Artiodactyla > Balaenopteridae > Balaenoptera > Balaenoptera physalus. The sequence goes on along the minus strand of NC_138885.1, from coordinate 135,927,904 downwards.
GGGCCATGTGGGGCCCCGTGGGGAGTGGGAAGGGTGCCCCCTCCTCCAGGCAGGGCTTGTGGCTTGGGCAGAGGAGCACAAGCTGGATTTCAGCTTCTACCTTGGCTCGCTGCCCTGTGAAGCTGCTGTGTGTCCTTGGGCAAGAGACTCAGGGTCTCTGAGCTGTGGTATCTCCATCTGGGCAGACAGCCCAGGGCTGAGATGGAGGCCAGGGAACCCATGCATGTGGGAGTGGTCCCTGCTCCCCGACCCCCGTAGGGAGAATCGCCCAACCAAGGCAACTGCTATCAACTGAGGACGCCAGTGTTTTCCTATGTTTCTGGAAGATTTCAGCAGAGTTTGGTGGATAACCCAGAGCTTTGCCACCACACGGGGCAGCTCGTGACCCAGCCCTGGTGTCCTGAGCTTGGCCCTGGTCAGGCCACGGCACCTGCTCCCTCTCCAGGGTCTTCAGACAGAGCACCAGCTCCTTGCTGGCCCCCAGGCTTCCTCAGCCGGGCCCAGCCTGCGAGACGCACCCACGGGGGAGGAGCAGGAAGGCCTAGAGGGCGCGAAGGGGCTGCCGGGCACCGGGCTGGGAGATCGGGTTTTAGGGACCCAAGGCTGCAGACACCAAGCGAGGCAGGTATCCGGACGGGGCGGGTGGAGCTCACCCTTCTGCGTCTCCAGACACCCTACTGCAGTTGTGGGGCTGGTCGGACATACACAAGGAGTTCTGGGCTCCTGCTGGGAGCACGTGCACGCTGGGCCCTGGGACAGGCCAGGCCCAGTTCTCACCCCCTTGGGCGATGGACACCCCGTAAATAAGAAGGAGCTGTGGGCATGCAGAACAGGGACCCGCTCAGGCTGGGGTACGCAGGCCACATACCCCCCGCAGCCGGCTGTGACCCCTGATGGCAACACGCCGCACCCCCGTGACAGTGAAAGGCCTGGCCCTCTGCTGTCCAGAGGACAGGACACACTACAGCTCTTTACGTGGCGACTCCTCACAACCGCTCCCCTCCTGACAGACCAGGGAGCTGGGGAGGTGACCGACTGACTGGCCCCAGGTGGCAGCGAGGTGGTGGCCCAGGGGTCTGACTCGGCTCTGCTTGGCTCCTCCACGCAGGCCGCTGTCCCCTGCTCCCCACTGAAGCCCTCTTGAGGAGGGGGCGTCCTGGCCGCCCCACCCCCTCCCGAGGCCTGGCCTCCTTGGCCTCCTCCACTGCGCCTGTTCTGTGGGCCCCGCTCCGGGCAGGAAGGAATCTGGGCGCCTCTGCTCAGGCTGGCAGGAAGCGAGAGGTTTCTAAATCCATCCCTGGCTTCGCATGCAGCTCGCTCTGGCACCAGGCACGGCCTGGGAGCTGCCAAGCCAGGCTCTCCACCGGCGGCGGGGCACAATGCCTCCTCGGAGAACAGGCCGCCGCAGGAACCAGGCTCCAGGCTCATGGAGACGAAGCCGCAGTTTTGAAATTCAGTGGGTGTCTTCCGAGGCCTGGCAGGTGGGGCGAGACTGAGCCCGCAGTGATCCTGCCCTGGGCTCTGAGTGATCCTGCCTGGGCTCTGCATAGCCTGGGGGCTATGCCCACTGTGGGCCCGGCCACACGTGACCCCCTCTGACCCGCTGCAACCCTGGGATCTCCTGAGACCCCTGGGCAGACACCCGGGTCTAGCAAGGTGAAGTCACCGGCCGGCCGCACCCGGGCCTGCCAGGGCCTCAGGGCTCCCGCCCTCACCAGGACAGGGGTGAACACACGTGTCCGGGTGCCATCATTAGGCAGGACAGCCGGGCGCTATATTTGGATACTAACCCCCGGGGACATTATCCTTGTGAAGCAACGCTGGCGGCTGGAGGGTAGGGCTTTTTCCTCCATCCCCCCTCGGCCCTGCCACCAGGGCTGTGCGGAGAAGCGCTCTCTGCCCGCCCTGCCCAAGAGGCCCTTTGTCTCCCTGAGGCACTGGATTCTCCTGGGACCCCCGAGAGCTTCCCAAAGCCTTGAAGGACCCACCCACATATCCCACTAGCTTGCTGCCTCTGTCCAGGTGGCCCCCTTCCCTCTGTGCCCCTCCTGCCGCAACCCCTTGTTCGGAGCTCAGGGCAACACTGAGTGTCGGGGAAGGGCCGTGGAACATTCTACACCACGGAACATCGACCAGTGGTGGACTTTGAGTACTGAGCCTCGGTGCTTCCACCTTTAAAACGGATACAGTGGTCCCGGGCTCACAGCAAGGGGAGTGAGTCCCCCCTCCCCCGCCCAGTAGGAGGCAGTCATGAGGCCAAGAAGCCCCCACTGAGGTGCACACCACGCCCCGCACACGGGTAGCTGGCCATCCCTGACCCACGGCTGTGGAGGAGCCTCTGCCTCTGAAGGAAAGCCCCCCGAGGGCCAGCACCATTTGTCTCCCGGCCCCGAGTGGGCACGGAGGAGGGAAGGAAGGGAGCGTGGTCTCTCCTAACTCGATGCAGCCACTGAGACCTGCCAGCAGGTGGGACATTCACGTGGAACTCCGCATGGGCCTGGCATGGGACACGCTGTCAGGAAACGTGAAACGGCCCGCCTGTCTGGTCAGGTGTGCAGACGCCAGGCTGGCGGGAGGGGAACACAAAGAAATGCCCTACCCTGGGCTGCTTCCAGGAAAGCACGGAAGCATCAGTGGTCACGCTGGCACGGCACGACAGCCTGAATCCCCCAGGGTCCCATGAAGATGACCTCCGGGCAGGGTGGCACTATCCCAGGCCAGGTCACTGTGCCACCAGGACAGGGGACAGTGGCTGTGGCTTCTCTGTACCCTGACAGCTTCTTGTCCTATCCTCGCCCTGGGCAGAAGGCCACGCCGGCTGGCAGGGTGACCTCTCACCAGGTCCCTGCAGGGCGGCCTTGACACCCAGTGGGGGGTTGGAGCTGGGGGCCATCCCTTCCTACTGCTGGGGTTCACCCCGAGGGAGCGTGAGGGGCTCCCCAGCAGCCAGGGGGCTGGGAGGAGGTGTGTCCAGGTCCCGAAGCCTAAACCCACAGGGCTGTGGCTCCAGGAAAGGGAGCCTGACCCCCGAGTCCCCAGCCCCTGCTCAGTCCTCAGCCAACAGCTGCAGAGCCGAATTAAATATCTGGTTCTGAACCCCTTCACGGCACCAAGGTGCTCTCACCTGACTTTTTAAAGGAGAAGAACCATAACCAAGTAGGGTAGGAGCAGGCCACCCCTGGCCCCCTGGCCTGGCGACCCTCTGTCCCACCTCCCCGGGAACACATGCCCGTGCAGAAGGGCAAGCCACTGTCACCCCCAGCAAGGGCAAAGCTCCCAGTCGTCCTCAGGGGCTTCTTCGTGACCCCAGATCGCCCTGGGACACAAGCTTGGACCACGAGCAGCCCCAGAGCACCAGGAGGGTGAAGACACATGGAAATAAGCATCACAGGGACCCTGCAGACCCCGCTGGCTTCTGGGAGGAGGTCTCAAAACTCCCCCACCTGCTCTGGGACCAACTGGAGAGGGGGTGTCAGGCACTGGTGCTGCCCATCGACTCACGGCCCCAGTGGTCCTGGCTGCCAGGGTATGAGGACATGTGTCTTGAGAGCTGCCCCCAGGCAGCCCTGACACAGTCACGGGGGCTCCAGGCACACGTCCTGCATGCCTGCCCTATGCCTCTGCCATCTCTTCCTGGTCCCATAGTTCTAGCAACCCATGAGCAACCACACCCGAAAAAAGGAGTTCATATTTAAAAGACAAACCAAAATCTCTTCTGCCTTCTCTGATAACATAATGAAAACCCAGAGACAATGGGACAACAGCTACGTGAACTTCAGAAAACAAGGCTGTTCATCGTAGGTTTATTATCCTGTCAAGCTGTCACTCGAGTACAAAGCCAGCGAAAAGCTCCTTGGAAATTTCTGAGGTCTGAGAATGTACTAATTACATGGCTTATTTCTAGGATCTACTTCAAATAGTTGCCAGAATTGAAAAGAGGCATATGAAAGGGAATGATGATGTTAAAATAATAAGCCATGTTTGAGTTAACAGTCTATTTGCACAGATAAGGAACCAAGAGCCCTGCCAGATCAACAGTTATTGCTGATAAAAGTCAGAACAACAAAGAGTACAAAAAAAACTGAAATAGAGGGCAGAGAGAAAGAAGTAGGTTTTAGAACATTAGCTGAAATCAATGAGGAGAGGCAGAGAGGAAGAGATAGGTAGATAGACAGATAGATGGACTGAAGGATGGATAGATAGACAGGTAGGTAGGTAGACAGAGGTAGATAGATAGGATAGATAGGTAAATGGATACAGATAAGTAGATAGAGGGATAGATGGATAGAGTGATAGATGGATAGAGGGGTAGATAGATAAGTAGATAGGTGGATAGATAGGTAGATAGATAGGTAGATAGATAGATAGATAGATAGATAGATAGATAGATAGATAGATAGACAGACAGACAGAATAGGTAGGTAGGTAGGTAGATGGATACAGATAAGTAGATAGAAGGATAGATGGATACATGGATAGAGGGATAGATGGATAGAGGGGTAGATAGATAAGTAGATAGAGGGATAGATAGGTAGATAGGTAGATAGATAGATAGACAGATAGATAGACAGAATAGGTAGGTACGTAGGTAGATGGATACAGCTAAGTAGATAGAGGGATAGATGGATAGAGGGGTAGATAGATAAGTAGATAGATGGATAGATAGACAGACAGATATGGAGGAAGCCAAAACCCCAGAGACTCCTGCTCTTTCATCAAGTAGAAGCCAAAGTATGTTGTTTGATAATGTAAGAAAATCAATACAGGAATAAGAACATCTGTGTTTCACATTTCATGGCTGGTTGAGTGAAAAATAGCTTGCCAATATTTCCACCTCATTTAAAAGGTAAAAGAAAATACATCATGTTTCAACAATAGGGAGAAGAGGAAAGAAATCAGCAACAAAAAATGGAGTGCCTGAAAATAGAACAAAAAGGACAAATATGTAATTTTCTTTGCTTCAAGCCTTGTCGCTCTCCAGATGGAAAAAATAAAAGCCAGCAATAAGCTGTCTGCAAGCGAGATAATAAAAACAGAATTAGACTGGAAGCCTGAGAAGAGCTACTGGTAAACTTCAAGCAGTTGGAATACTAGGGTTTTGATGTTAATATGAAGCCAAAGATCATTAAAGCAAAAACTATTAAGTATGATGAGGAGACAGATAATGATATTTCATGGTTGATAACGGGCGCATAATAACATGGAATCTCAATGTTATAAAAACACAGTGAAATATAGACATAAGACCTGCTAGAAAAAGAAAATAGAAACAATAACAATATGATTAGAATGGAAGAATCGAATACTCCATCATCAAGCACATAAAAAATTCAGAAACACACAAAGGGCTGGATAACACAGCGACACAGAATTAATGATTGTTTTGGTGGGAATTAAACAGAATGAACAGAACATGCTTCATTTTTGAGTATTCATGGTATGTTCACAGAAGGTCATCATATACCAGATCTCAAAGAAAATCTCAATAAAAATACAAGAGCAGAAATGATTTGAGCTATGTTCTCTCACAACATCAAGAAGAGATTAAGAACCAAATAGAAATAAAACATGAGAATTAAAATACACTTGCCTAGAAATAGAGACACAGATGCAGAGAACAAACGTATGGACACCAAGGGGGGAAAGTGGTGGTGGGGTGGTGGTGGGATGAATTGGGAGATTGGGGTTGACATGTATACACTAATATGTATAAAATAGATGACTAATAAGAACCTGCTGTATAAAAAATAAATAAAATAAAATTCAAAAAAAAAAAGAAAGAAAATACACTTGCCTAAAGAAAAAGCTGTAAACAAAACAAAAAGACAACCCTCACAATGGGAGAAAATATTTCCAAACGAAGGGACCAACAAAGGTTTAATCTCCAAAGTATACAAACAGCTCATTAAGCTCAATATCAAAAAAAAACCAAACAACCCAATCAAAAAATGGGCAGAAGATCTAAACAGACATTTCTCCAAAGAAGACACACAGATGGCCAAAAAAGCACATGAAAAGATGCTCAACATCACTAATTATTAGAGAAATGCAAATCAAAACTGCAATGAGGTATCACATCACACAGGTCAGAATGGCCATCATCAAAAAATCTACAAACAATAAATGCTGGAGAGGGTGTGGAGAAAAGGGAATCCTCCTACACTGTTGGCAGGAATGTAAATTGATACAACCATTATGAAGAACAGTATGGAGGTTCCTTAAAAAACTAAATATAGAATTACCATGCAATCCAGTAATCCCACTCCTGGGCTTATATCTGGAAAAACTATAATTCGAAAAGATACATGCACCCCAGTGTTCATTGCAGCACTTTATACAATAGCCAAGACATGGAAGCAACCTAAATGTCCATTGACAGAAGAGTGGATAAAGAAGATGTGGTATATATATGCAATGCAACATTACTCAGCCATAAAAAAGAATGAAATGATGCCATTTGCAGCAACATGGATGGACATAGAGATTGTCACACTGAGTGAAGTAAGTCAGACAGACAAATATCATATGCTATTGCTTATATGTGGAATCTAAAAAAATGACACAAATGAACTTATTTACAAAACAGAAATACAGTCACAGATGTAGAAAACAAACTTATGGTTACCAGGAGGGAAAGAGGGGGGAGGGATAAATTGGGAGATTGGGATTGACACTTACATACTACTATATATAAAATGGATAATTAATAAGGACCTACTGTACAGCACAGGGAACTCTACTCAGTACTCTGTAATGACCTATATGGGAAAAGAATCTAAAAAGGAGTGGATATATGTATATGTATAACTGATTCACTTTGCTGTACACCTGAAACTAACACAACATTGTAAATCAGCTATAATCCAATAAAAATTTTTTATAAAAAGAAAAAAAAAGGAAAAAGCTGTCTGAAGAAGAATGTTAAGAAGATAATGCCTGTCTATTAAGAAAAAAGGATGGAAAAACGGACATATCAAAATCTACAGAAAGTGATGAAGGAGGTCCTTAGGAAGAAACATCACAGGTTTAAATGCTCTTATTATGTTAAAAAAAGTGAGAAAAAATGATGAACTAAGCATCTAAATGATATCTTAAGAAAGAAGTATATATTTTTTAAAAGAGGCGAGAATGAATGCTGAGTTAATGCCAAAAATTTAAAAAAGACATTGTTACGTAAAACCTAGCCTATTCTCTAAAGACTATAAAAATGGGCACAATTAATGAGAAAGTGGGTCTCCTGATTTCCCTTTGATGAGTGAGGTGGCATCTATCCAAAGGAAAAACGGGGGAGAGAAACATGAAGATAAAACAAAACTTGGATATAGAGGATAGTAAACATTTAAGGGGATACTACACATCATTGTGTTTTAGTGAGAAATCTGGAGGATATGGCCCAAATAAATATAGCTGAAATACAAAGAGGAAATAAGAAACAGCCAAAATTAATCCATAGTGGAGGAAGAAACTGGAGAAAGGAACTCGCCAAACCACCCAGAGCTGATGGCTTCGATGATGAATTCATTCAACCTTCCGAGGAACAAATAGTTCTCGGGGCACATCAATTATTTCCTACCCTTGACCCCAATCGTCAGCTAAACACATATATTCCATTAGGCAAATAGGAGTCTAATCCTAAAACCCGATTAAGGAAACTCGAACAGAGGGAAATCAGGAACTGTCAATCAAGAAAATGCCATTATGGGACTTCCCCGGAGGTCCAGTGGTTAGGACTCCACGCTTCCATTGCAGGGGGCGCCGGTTCCATCCCTGGTAGGGGAACTGAGATCCCGCGTGCCGCGCGGCGCAGCCAAAAAAATAAAGAAAAAGAAAATGCTATTATACTATTTTCACTGGGGAGAAAACAGAGGCCCACAGAGAGTTTAAGCAGTGACAGAATCAGCAGGATTCATGCCCAAGTGGGTCCTATCGGAGCTCCACACTTTTTTTCCCCCACGCTTGCTTTTTGTACTAATTGCTAAAAGACAGCACCCAAAGGTAACAAGTGGTCAATCCAACTAGGCCAGCTGCCAATCCTCAGGACGTTTGGGGGCCTGCGGGGCTCCCCATGGGAAGGACTCTTGCAAACAGGTGATGCTTCCTGAGTTGACTGATTGATACTGGCTGTCTCAATTAGGATCTCAATAGGACTTTTTATGGAATTTGGCAAAATGGTTCTCCAGTTCTTTCAGAAAAAGAGGTGGAAAATACATCAAAGAGAGCACAACACAATGTGAAATATAACAAAAATGAACACACTAGTTTCGGAGGAGCTCTTCTAAATTGTAGAAAATATCATAAAGCCATGATAATTTAAGTGGTGGAATATGGCCCCAAAACATAGGTAAAAATTAACTGAAATAGACTCTAATGTGTACAATAAGGTATTAAATGTGTTAAACTAAGAAGAACCGAACAAGTGAGGTAGGAAAAACTATTTAACAAATTATGTTAGGATAATCGAGATAGGAAGGATATAAATTTTAATTCATGCCTTAATGTAACTGTGTTAAGAAGATAAACATTATTTCAAAATACAGAACAACTAAATAGAAACAGAACATAATGTTGTGGCCACGTGACTCAACTGAATTTGTGGAACAGATAGGACCCCGCCAAAATCACAGAGCTCTGAGGAGAGAGTAGGGGCACACATGTTAACCGAATAACTAACTAAAACATAGAAAATAAACATCACCAGGATAAACACAAATGAAACATGAAGAGAAGATATTTAGAACAAAATGACAGAGAGCTAATCTCTACCATAGTCAAGAGTTTGTAAAAGCAAATTAAAAATACCCCCAATGAATCAAGTATAAATAGCAAAGGTTAAGGTCAGATAATCTGCGTTTGAGAAAAAGCAAATTGCAAACAACTGAGGGAGAATAGCTCAATCCTCCTAAGAGCCAAAGATGGGCAAATTGAAACCAAAAAGGAAATCTCATTTAAACCTGCAAAGATAGTCTCTACAAACTCAATACTCAGGAACCTATGAGGAAATACATATTTTCCCATACGTTGCTGGTAATGTAAATTAGTGAAATTCTTTAAAAGGGCAACCGGGCCAAACCTATCAAGAACCACAGAATGTTCATGTCATGTGTTGTAGCAAGCCCACGTGCAAGAATTCTTGAAGAAATTAGTCAAAAAAGAAGTAAGGCTCCGCGTACAAAAGTTCTTATAGCAGCATCATTTATAAAATCAAAACCCTGGAAATGGCTCAACACAAGTAGGATTGGAAATATCAGGACATGTTAATTTGGCCTTCCTGCCATTGACCTAGGCTGCCTCCCCTGCCCTGGCAGTGAGGGTCAACTCACCTTCTCTGCTACCCCAAAGGAGCGTGTTTTTAACAAAGTGGGGTCTCCATTTCTAAGCCAAGGAGCTGCAGAAGAGGGCTCTCAGACCTAAGGCCTGTCCCGAGCGTGTCCTGCAGGGCACCCTGCGCGTACGTGTCCAGGGCTTAAGTCCTGTACGACGCCTGGGGAGAAAGGTGACCTCCAAAGATGCCTGGGGTGTGGGCTGCTGTGCTGTGCCTCGGCTCCTGGACCCCTCGCACAGAGGACGCGGAGCGTGCTTGGGAGAGGACCACCACCTGGGTGACTGATGAGTTGATGGGTCCTGGAGGCCCTGTCACCGGGCTTGGGGTGGGGGCTCTGGTGCGCAGGGTGAGCGCTGGGGTAAAGACAGCATTACGAAGGGACATCTGCTAGGATCCCCCCGCCCAGCCTCCCCTGCCCACCAGCGCACACCCCGGCCTCATCTCCCATCACGAGCCCGCCCTGCCCCCTTCCGCGTGTGCGCAGCTCCCCGGACAGAGAAGTCCCATCTGCCTGGACGGTTCTGGGTTTCCCAGGCTGTGGGGAAGGGCGTGCAGCAGTGTATCCTGTGGGAGGCGGGGATGAAGGTGCAGAGCAGGGAGGCCCCGTCACCGGATGAGTTCCGTCTGCCTGTCCTTCCGCTCAGGCCGGGATCTGCTGAGTGTCATCTGCTTCTGACCTTACATGTTCTGACACTGGCCTGATTTGATACCCCAGCTGTGGAGATTGTGAAACAGGGCGGTTAATGGTTTGATGGAAAAAGACATCATGGCAGGCCGGGTGCCAGGGCCCAGCAGTCGGTTAGCCCTGCACCTGGGGACGTGCGTTCGTCCTCTCTCAGGGGAGCAGTGGAGAGGAAGGGAAGCTGAGGTCGACGCGGCGGCCCCGGGCGGGGACGGGGAGGGCCAGGGCCCTCCTCCCCAGCTTCGGGCTCCTCGGCTGTGGGCCTGCAGGCGCACCGTCTGGGAGCTTTCTGAGACCCTCCCGCCCCTCACCCTCACCTCCAGGAGCCCAGCTCGGGTGCACGAAGCCCCAGACGGCGCCTGCTTGCCTTCTCCAGCATGCCTCGCCCCCGACATCGGTCCCGTCGCCCCAGCCCTGGATCTGTCCCCCAGGCCAGCTGCGGCTGAGCTCCCCGGCCCGGGCGGAGGGGCCTGGCAGGCCTCCTGAGAGCCCCCGGCCCGCCAGCAACAGGCCCGTGCTGGCGCTGCAGGGTCTCAGGGCGCACGGCGCGCTCCTCCCCCGTGAGCTGGCATTCCCGAAGGCTCTGTCGTGATGCCATCTGGGTGCGGGCTTCAGGAAGCCGCCTTGGAGAGCGTGGGGCAAAGGGCGCCCCTTTCTTCTGCCCGCCCAGCAACCCTGAGCACGTGCTGCCTCCTTGTCACAGCTGGGGCCTGACGCACGCGGGGTGGCTGCGGGGAGCCCGGGGTCTCCTGCCCCACGGCCCGCAGGCAGCAGCAAGTAGCGGCATCGCCCGCCCACTTCCACGCACCCGAAGAGCCAGCGGGAGGTGAAATGAAGAAGCAAAGAGTCCGGGAAGGGCCGGGGAGGCCCGCGGCCCCGTCCTCGGCCCGCCTTCTGGAAAGCCGCGCCTCCGCCTCTTCCCCGAGGGCAGAAGCCCCAGCTGAGGCCGGGCCAGGGGACGGACGGAGGCCTGAGCAGAGCTGGCTTGGCTTCCCAGGGCGATTTGGGAGGTGCTCCTGGCACGGGCCCTCCCCAAAGGCCCCCAGAGGTCCAAGATCGGCCGCCAGCTGTCCGCACTCCTGGGCTTGAGGGGGCGGCTGTGCTGTGGGGCACCTGGAGGGTCCCCCGCATGCAGGTGGGTAGAGGGTGTGGGAGGGGCGTCTGTGCCAGGTCGTCCCGACGAGCATGTGGCCCGAGCACGGGCGAGTATCAGGGCAGATCCTTGACAGACAACCCACGAGGGCCCCGGGCCCAGCTCCGAAAGCTCCCCGGCTGTGAGGGGGCGCGCAGGTGGGCCGGCCTCCAGGCCAGGCGTCCTGCAGGGCTCCGGTGAGAGGCTTGCCCAGCACCCTGGGCGTGGGCCCCCCTGAGCCCCGGGCGGGATGGGCCAAGCACAGCAGGAACCCCAGGAGGGTGACGGCCGCTGCCCCAGAGAGACGTCCGTGGTTAAGGAAGATGCCTGCTCTCAGTTCCCGTTGGGATCAAAACCAAAGCAGCTGTTCCAATGCTGCTGCTGAGCTGGGAAGAATTTCCTGACTTGACTCTTTTCACGGGACACACAAAGAAGGTCCTTTGTTCCAACAGCAGGCCGGGATCACGGCAGGCCCAGGAAAGACCCTGCGGTGGGTCAGCGCACCAGGCCTAAACCAACAGGCACCTGGAACCGGAGGGCTAGGCTTGGAGCCCACGGCTGCAGGAGCAGCTCCGCAAGCCCTCTGCACCCTGCTTCTGGGTCCTTCACTTAACTCACTGGGCAGCTCCTCCGCTCGCAGGCCAGAGACCCAGCCTCATAGCTGGGCCGCGGCTCAGGCCAGGCTGGAGGGCTCTCACGGCCCAGCACGGGGCCAGCGTGGCAGGGAGGGGTTCCCGGGAGCAGGCCACGGGGACCCGGGTCCCTTGGACCCCGAAGCCGCCGTGCGCCGAGGCGGACACGGTCAGGGTTTACAAACCTGGAGGCTTTGGGGCAGAGAGACTGGGATGAAGGTGAAGTTGGGTTCTCTGATGACCAGCTCGGAAGGCGGTGCCCCGTGCCCCTGGGCCACCTCTGACCACCTTTGATACCTTCCCCGGCCCAGGTGACACCTTAGAGCCTGAAGCTGTGCTGGAAGTGGGGGAGCAGGGCTGCCCCCTGGTCTCCTAAATCCACCCGGCATTTCTTGTCTGGGGGAGAAAATCGATATGCAGTCACTTTAAAACCAGCCCTTTTCTGGTTGAGTTCTGCACGTTCCAGATTCCTCTCCCTCCCCAAACAACACCAACAGGAAGGTCTCTGGGAATGAGAGTTTCTGATGACACATTTCCCCACATCCTCTATAGCTTCCCCAATTAGATTACGTTCCCAGTTAATATGTTAAATCATGTTAAATTTCCATTAGTGAACCAGGGCTGCACTTTAACGAGCTGACCTCTGGGACACGGTGGACTTGGTCTGGCGCACAGGGGGAGCCTGCCCTGCTGGGCTCACTGGCCCTGCGGGGACCCAGAGCGGGGATGGCTCAGACACCTGCGGAATCTGAGGCCCCCCAAAGCATCCTCAAACACGGGAGGACTCAGGAGTAACCCCCGGGCCATTCTCACGACGGAGGAGGCAGGGGTCCCGGTCCAGGGCTGCTGGAGAGAGATGCCTGCATTGTCTCAAACACAGAATCTCGCTGCGTAGCTATGGTCCCAGGGTGAGCTCTAACTGTTACAAACCTTGAAATGCAAAAACGGAACAGGCCCACATGCCAGGGCAGGTCACTCAAGAATGTCCACTGTCCTCCTGTTAGAACAAGTCATCAGCCCTTTGCTTTCCCTCGAGAAATTCCTATCCGTGAGCAGCGGTGCACAGCGCTGCTGAGAGCCGGCCAGCAGGGGCAGGCCCCGACGTACCCATGGTGGACTTTATCCCCAAGTGTCCTGGGGTGTGCGTCCTATGGAAGACTGTCTGGCTCGCGTGTGTCTGTGTCACTTAGTGCGAAGGTGGTCTCCTCTGACTTGCAGCTGTTTTGAACTGGAGTCTCTTCTGATTTCGGGAGAGCCCAGAAGGTTCCCTCTGCCAGATCAGAGCCGCCCTGACCTCAGGCGGCAGGCACCAGGCGGCTCTGGCCCTAGGTGCGCCTGCTTTAGGGGCTTCCCACCCTCAGCTGCAGCCTGGCCCTGAACCCCAGACCCCAACAACTGCCCGGTGCTGCTTGCGGGGCTGTGGCCTTTGCCTCACCCACAGGCCTTACCTGCACTTGGCTTGGACAGGGGTCCTTCCCAACACGCGTGCCCTTTGCCAGGCACCCACCTGGCTTGTAGTCCTCCAGCTCCAGGAGGACTCCCTGAGCCAGCCCGCTGTCCGGCTCTCGGCCTGCTGGTCCCCCACCTTGGGTCCCTGCCCTCCCGCTGGACGCTGTGCTCTGGTCATGGTGATGGCCCTCCTGCTTACACCCTCACTATGCCTAGCCTTCTCTCTGGGTCCCTCTTCTTTTCTCCTTCCACCCAATCCTTTGGACAAGTTTGTCCACCCCCAAGACCCCCCAGACCTCCACTGTTCCAGGAGACCCTGGAAAGTCTGCCCTTGGCTCGAGCACCGGGCTTGGTATTGAAACTGAGCAGGACCCTGTGGGGCTCCTGGGCACGGAAGCCTTTCTGTGTCCCCTGTTTCTTGTTTGTAGGGAATAGACTCCAGCCCCCATGACCTTCCCTGAGTTCCAGAGGGCAGATTCGAACAGTTGCTAATCAGGGAAGGGAGGGGACGCAGAGACAAGGCAGGAGCGGCCAGGAAACAATAGTGCAGCCTCGGGGCAGGGGCCTGGTTCCTCCTCAAGCGATACACATAACAATATCTTTGAGCTCTTCCACAGAACTAAAACCCAACAAATGGAAGATGTTGGCATTCTTCATTCCAGAGAAGACCAACTGAGGCCAGATTAAAGGAACCAGAGAAGCTCATCAAGAGATTACCATGAGACCAGAATAAAGGCACGCAGGCCCTGTGCACACCCTAATCTTACCAGCAACCCCACCCTTGAACTATTGCTATAAAACTCCTCACCAAATCCTCCCGGGTTGGGACACACAGTGTTTGAGGGCAGGAGCCTGCTGTGTCCCCCTCTGCCTGGCAAAGCAATAAAGCTATTCTCTTCTACTTCACCCAAAACTCTTGTCTCCGAGATTCTATTTGGCACCTGTGCACAGAGGCCAAGCTTTCGGCATCATTATCCAATGCAAGGGAACTTCACCAGGCCCACTGGATGTTGGCGGGCGCAGAGGTGGCCACCGAAGGCCAGCGTCCACCTCCTGGGAGCCACACTGACACAAAGAGCATCCCCACACTGCCCCTGAGATTCAGGAAGCGGCCACCTCGTGCCCTTGGGGAGTGTCAAGAGCTGGGACTTTGACTCAAAGAGACCTTCCTTACTAGCTGTGACCCCGGGCAGCTACAGTGGGAATTACAACAGTTCTGCCTCTTCCTGAGTCGCTGCCTACTTAAATGAGATAGTGAACGTTCAGGGCTCAGCACGATGCCCGGCTCATAGTAAGTGCTCAGTAAATGTGAGCTATCATAATAAACTCTTTTCTTGGACTGAGGGAAGTGACAACTAAGTAAGCATTCAGTAGGCAGTGAGTGAATTGATGGTTCTGGAGGAGAAATTAATGTTGTAGATGCAATATTAATGAAATTAATGTTGTAGATGTAATATGGGGAAGGCTTGAAAAGGGACCATTTATAAAAGTATGAGCAAAATGCACAGGGAAACTTAGTAAAGGACAAAGTGGCATCTCAGATCACTGGGGGCAAAGATGGGTTCATTAATAAACAGGACAACTGGGCAGCTCATCTGGAAGAAGACAAAATTTGCTTCATAATTCACACCACAAACCACAATTAACTCCAGGTAGACCAGGGGTTTAGACGTTGCCACTGAAACCATATATGAGCTCGAGAAGAAAACATGGGTGGATTCCTCTTGAATCTTGGTATAGGGAAAGGCTTTCCAACTATGACTCAGATCCAGAGGTGATAAAAGATCAACTCTCATGTGACTACTTTAAAAAAATATTACACGGCACCAAAAATGCTGAAAACAAGTCAAAAGACAACTAACAAACTAGGAGAAAATATCTAACATGTATCACACACAAAGGGCTACTCTCTGTTCTGACTTATAAAGAACTCTTTAAAAGGACCAGAAATGGTCTTGATAGAAGATGGGAAAAGACATGAACAAACAACTCACAAAAAAGATTTGAGGATGGCCCTTAAACGTAGGAAAGATGTTCAGATTCACTTGTAACTGGACACTGCAAATTAACACTCCACTGAGACACCAGTTCTCGTTCATCCAACGGGGAACATTCAACATCTGATGACAGTCTGCTGGCGAGGCTTGGGGAAATGGGCCCTCCACTGCTGGCGGGGTGCAAACTGGTGCACCCTCAGGAGAGCAATGGGCAGTACTTAATAAAACCACGTGTGCTCTTACCATTGACTCTGAAGATACAGCTCCAACAATATGAAAATGCATCTGCACAAGGTCATTCACTTCAACACTATCTGAAATTGGAAACTACCAGGAAAACCTAAATGCCTCTTCATAGGAAAGCGAAGGAAACACTATGCATGGTGGAGTATTATCCAGCTGTAAAAATGAATGGGAACATTCTCTGTGCACTGATAAGGACTGATTTCCAGGATATACTGCTCAGTGAAAAAAGAAAACCCCAAGTGCAAAAAGAATATCTATAGTGTAGTATAAGAATATCTATAGTATAGTATGAGTATCTATAGTATAGTATACTATATTTATAGTATAGTATGAGAATATCTATAGTATATTATCGTACAGTATGGTATAAAGATATCTATAGTATAGTATAAGAATATCTATATTATGGTATAGTACAGCATAAGAGTATTGATAGCATAGTGTAGTATAAGAATATCTATAGTAAAAGACTATCTATAGTATGGTACAGTACAGTATAGTATAAGACAATCTATGGGATAGTATAGTATAGGAATATCTGTAGTACTGTATAGTATATTAGGTTGGCCAAAAGGTTCTTTCGGTTTTTTTCTGTAAGATGGCTCTAGTAGCACTTAGTTGTCTTTAACGTCATTGGAAACAATTTTGTTAGATTGTATGTGACAGCTGTCATATCAGAGTGCATTTAAAAAAAGACGTCAAAATTGGTGAATTTTTGTGTAGCCATTTTAATATTGAAGATGGAAGAAAAAAGAAACATTTTCGGTATATTATGCTTTATTATTTCAAGAAAGGTAAAAATGCAACTGAAACGCACAAAAAGATTTGTGCAGTTTATGGAGAAGGTGCTGTGACTGATCAAACGTGCCAAAAGTGGTTTGCGAAGTTTCACGCTGGAGATTTCTCGCCGGTCGATGCTTCACGGTCGGGTAGACCAACTGAAGTTGATAGCGATCAAATTGAAACATTAATTGAGAACAATCAACGTTATACCACGCAGGAGATAGCCAACATACTCAAAATATCCAAATCAAGCGTTGAAAATCATTTGCACCAGCTTGGTTATGTTCATCGCTTTGATGTTTGGGTTCCACATAAGTTAAGCGAAAAAAACCTTCTTGACCATATTTCTGCATGCGATTCTCTGCTTAAATGTAACGAAAACGTTGTTTTTAAAACAAATTGTGACGGGCAATGAAAAGTGGATACTGTACAATAATGTGGAATGGAAGAGATCGTGGGGTAAGCAAAATGAACCACCACCAACCACACCAAAGGCCGGTGTTCATCCAAAGAAGGTGATGTTGTGTATATGGTGGGATTGGAAGGGAGTCCGCTATTATGAGCTCCTTCCAGAAATCCAGGCGATTAATTCCAACAAGTACTGCTCCCAGTTAGACCAACTGAAAGCAGCTCTCGACGAAAAGCATCCAGAATTAGTCAACAGAAAATACATAATCTTCCATCAGGATAAGGCAAGATCTCATGTTTCTTTGATGACCAGGCAAAAACTATTACAGCTTGGCTGGGAAGTTCTAATTCATCTGGCATATTCACCAGACATTGCACCTTCGGATTTCCATTTATTTAGGTCTTTACAAAATTCTCTTAATGGAAAAAATGTCAATTCCCTGGAAGACTGTAAAAGGCCCCTGGAACAGTTCTTTGCTCAAAAAGATAAAAAGTTTTGGGAAGACAGAATTATGAAGTTGCCTGAAAAATGGCAGAAGGTAGTGGAACAAAAGGGTGAATACGTTGTTCAATAAAGTTCTTGGTGAAAATGAAAAATGTGTCTTTTATTTTTACTTAAAAACCGAAGGCACTTTTTGGCCAAACCAATACTTCATGTAAGAAAGAAGAGGATATGGGCTTCCCTGGTGGCGCAGTGGTTGAGAGTCTGCCTGCCGGTGCAGGGAACACGGGTTCAAGCCCTGGTCTGGGAAGATCCCACATGCCGTGGAGCAACTGGGCCCATGAGCCACAATTACTGAGCCTGCGCGTCTGGAGCCTGTGCTCCACAACGGGAGAGGCCGCGATAGTGAGGGGCCCGCGCACTGCGATGAAGAGTGGCCCCCGCTTGCCACAACTGGAGAGAGCCCTCGCACAGAAGCGAAGACCCAACACAGCCATAAATAAATAAAAATTAAAAAAATAAAATAAATTTTAAAAAAAAGAAAGAAGAGGATATAAGAAAAAAAATACATCCACCTGCCCATTTGTACAAAGGAATACAAGAAGGAAAAACCGGAAGCTAATGAGACTGGTACCCACAGGGAGTGGGTGGGAATGGGGTGAAAAGGATGGAGAAATGCAGTGGGGGGAAATGACACTTCTCGGAAGCTACCTTTGAGGACAGCTCTGACTCAGAGCCCCAGCGTGATGGGCAGCTCTCTGCATCAACCTGCCCAGGCTTTAGTTCCCGGTTACTCAACCAAACACCAACCTAGGTGTTGCTGGGGCAGTTCTGAGATGTGGTTCACCTCTACAACTAGTTGGCTTTAAGTAGAGAGATCCTCCCTGATCATGTGGGTGGGCTTCAGCCTCCAGCTGAAAGGCCTTAAGAGCAAGTTAAGAAATTCTGCCTCAAGGCTGCAGCCTTGGCTCCGCCCAAGAGTCTCCAGCCTCGGCCTGCTCTACAGATTTGAATTTGTCACACGCATGATTGCAAGCCAGTTCCTTGAAATAAATATCGTTATATATAGCCTTTCCCTACACCAAGGTTAAAGGGGGGTTCTCCCGTGTTATTTTTCTTCTTGCGCTTGGGTGGTCTCATTGGTCACATCTAAATCCCTGGTAGGAATACATGTGTATGTTTATCTTGGTTTCTGAGCATCATTCTTTAATCAAAGGAACCGGAGCTCCTTGGAAAAATGGCTGATTCCAGGGCTGGGGCAGAAAATGCACAAAATAAGCTTGGAGAATCTCATGGTGCCAGAAAGTAAGGAACTGCCCCCAAAAGGATGCGGGGTGAGGGGGGGGATGTCAAAAGAACACAAAAGCCAATTTGAAGGTGCTGTAACTGCCAAAGCTGGGACAATTTAAGGACCCTTGTGATGGTGTTGGACCCACCCAGATTATCCATATAATCCCCCCATCTCAGGGTCACCTGGTCAGCAACCTCAGTTCCATGTGCAATTTACCTCCCCTTCACCATGTACTGTAACATATTCCCAGGTTCCAGGATTAGGATTAGGTTCCCAGGATGAGGATGTGGTCATCTCCAGGGGCTGTTATTCTGCTGACCACAGACCCCGGGGCTGGCTGGCCCCAGCTGATTTGCTGAGGTGCTCTTATGATGAGGACTTCTGCTTCTTCCTCCCACAATTATCTTGATTTTCTTTTTAAATAAAGAAATTTCCTAGCAACCTCACCTCCACCCCCGGCTTCTATTTTCAGCTGTATCACCACACTTGGCTCAGCTCCGATGATGGCAAACTCTGGGGCCCGGGTGATAATTACTCCTGTTTGCACTCTAAGCAGAGTTGGAAACCGTCTGCGGTGGCTTCGTTTCTAGCAACATGTCACCACTGCTTCGTTCAGAACGTCACTTGCCAATTGCGTTACCTCTTCTGTGAGGCCACCTGTTTGGAATCTGTCTACACAAATCACTTGCACAGAACTGGGGTCGGGGTCGGGGGGCGGGGGAGCGGAGTGTTGTTCCCCAGGGACCCTCGTGTGTCTTCTCTGCATCATAATAATGTGCACTCTTTAATTTAAACACAAATCACTCAGCAGAGGCAGAAAGCCAATTAGCCTAAAGAACAGGCTCTGCTAATTTTTAACATCCTGCCCCCCCCCCCCGCCCCCCTTTGATTTCTAACTCATGATTGATTTCTCAGCTCAGAAAAGGAGACCCTGAAGTCTGGGAAGAGGCAGCGGAGAAGGAGGAGGGTGAGGAGACCCCACCTGGCCCAGCTCCCACTCAGCCTCTGCTCAGACCCTGGAGGGCCGCGCCGGCTCCATGTTAATTGCAGGGGCAGGAAGCAAGCATCTCTGCGCCCAGCTCCTGTGTGTCCTGCGCTGTGCTGTAAACCGAGGTGCAGGTCTTTGTACGGAGGACATCGGAGCCCAGGCTGGAAACCCGCAGACACGCTGCGGACCCTGCTTGCCTGGCAGGGTCGGCCGCCCACCTGTGATCTCGGCATCTGGCGGGTATTTCTCTTTGCCTTTACTCGCCCACTGGAGCCCTCAGATGCCCCCGGGCCCTGAACGCTGAAGCAGAAACACAACCTGGGATAGCGACTGCAGACATGCCAAGTTCTGATCTTTGCTCCATTAGACGGAAGGGACCGGGCCTGGGCGGGGAGAGACGCCGACCCCGCTGAGGGGCCGAGAGGCCAGGGATGAGCCCTGTGGGGCAGGAAGAAAGACGTCTTGGCAGAAGGACTGAGTCAGGAAGGCGAAGGGGCTCAGCTCGAGCTGGGCCGCCCACGGTTCCAGGAAGCGCCGAGCCCCGAGCAGGCAGGAAGGACAGCCCTGGCCAGACCATGGGGATGGAGGGAAGCTGCGGGTACAGCCCTGCCCTCGGGGGCTCCTGTCACAGGGACTCGGTCCGGCCGCTCGACCTTACTCCCGGCTACCGGCCTCTCAGACCGGACAAGGTCCAAAGGGAACCCCCCGCCGCCTGCCACGCTGGCGCCCGCCACCCACCGTGACGCCAGGTCGCCGCGCTCAGGCCTCCTCCACCCCGCCGTCCACGCTCACGTGGCAGGGGCGCCCTTCTTCGCCCTCACCCTGGTCCTGGCCCGTGGCGCATCCACACCCTGGACTTCGGTGAAGCACCGCAACCGTGGCCTTGAGGGAAACCCTCTCACGGGGCCCGCGGCCCCGCCCCCCGACACGCCCCACACGCCGGAGACGCGGACTCACCCGATGGTCTTGCCCCAGTCGCACCACAGCGGCCTCCCGACGGCCTCCATGTCCACCTGGAACTGGGCGAGGCAGAGCTCGTGGAGGAGGGTGCTGAAGGTGGCGTCCTGGCAGGCGGTGGCCATGAAGAGGTGGCTCGCTGCAACGACAGCCCCCAGACGACGGTCACCCTCCGGCCTCGCCGGGCCCGCCTGCCCCCGCTGCGGGTCAGGGACTCTTCTGTCCACAGCCCACATCCCTCGGGGCTCCCAGCCCAGGGCCCGCCAGGGAGCCCCGTCTGACTCTGAGGCCACCAGGATGCCCTGGGGTCCCCGTGATCCCCGGAGGGGGCGTCTAGGCTCCAACTGGATCATTTCTTCATCAGTTGTTTCGGGGCCCAGCAAAGGCCCTGCCTGCTAATAGCGGGTCTGATGACGATGTCTCCCTGGGTGACAGAGACAGAATGGGGACCGCACTTCCTCTTGTCCGGGGCACAGGGTCTGACTCTCACACCACTCCCGACATGGTTCCCAAGGCCTGCACTTCACAGACATGGAAACTGCGGCCGCGAGAACAGCTTGCTGGGACCGGACCCTGGTTCATCACCCGCGAGGCCACGAGGCCTCTGCCCGGGAGTGAGGAGGAGGAATTCGCCCGCCCCAGGGAGGGCCAGCGGCACAGGGTCCTGGAGACCGCCGCCCGCCCCTCTTCCTCCGGCTCGTGTGGGCTGGGCCGCAGCACCCAGCACCCAGCTCACATCCTCTGTGTGTGGATGTTCAGCAGTTAGAAACCACCAGCAGACAAACTGTCACGTGAAATGTTTCTACCCTCCCGCCTTGATGAAGGTACAGTTAGAAATTACAAATGGTCGAGCAGTGCCCTGCACAAAGCAAAATTCACTCATTTCCCCCAAGCCCAAGACTGGCTCCCGTGGATGCCAGGCAGGTGAGGAAGCTTCTCCCCTGGGTCCTCCCCCCGCCAGGCCTCCTCCCCCTCCCGTTCTTCAGGCTGAACGTCCACTGTCCACCTTCTTGCCCCTCTTAGGGGTGGGGTCGGGCTCCTTGCATTCCCTGCTTGGGCTCTGCCTGCAGGGCACCCACCCGCCCCGCCCCACCCCACCGGCAGGCCCTTCCAATCCCTGGGAGGAAGGGCTGCGCTGGGAATTCTTGGACTCGGGGACATGGGTGGACGACAAGCTGCCACTTGAGGCGCTCAGGCCTGGTAGGGGTGTGCGCTCAGGTGGGAGCCCCTGGCCCCTCGGACTCCTCCCCCTCTGCCTCTGTCTTCCCAGAGTAAAATGCAGAGGAGCTGGTACTCCAGTCCCTAGAATATTTTGGCGCTGCTCAAAGCTCTTTACGACTACCCTGGGGTGGGGTCCTATGGTGATCATCGACTTACAGATGGGAACTGGGGATTCGGGGTTCAGAAACAGGCCCAAGGTCCGAGCACTGGAAGCGGTGTAGACTAGACTGAACTAACCTTGCCTCCTTCGGGGCCTGCACCCAGCCAACTCCCAGGCCGCGAGGCTCGGGACCAGGCCGGAAGCAGGAAGCAGGAAGTGGGGCAGAAGGCCTGACCTGTCCTCTGCTGCAGATCTCGGGGAGGGGGTAGGTGAGGAAGGTGGGGGGTGGTCAGAGAGGTGGTGACGGCAGGGGTGGGAAGAGCCATTCTAGTGTGTGACTCTGGGGGCTCAAGAGTTAGTGCATGGGGGGACGAGGTGGGGGGATGGGTAGGTAGGTGGATGGATGGATGGGTAAATGGGTGGGTGGGTGGATGGCTGAGTGGCTGGGCAGGTGGACACTAGGGTAGATGAAGGAGTTCACACACCACAGACGGGGCTCTGACTGGCCCACGGTGGGCAGAACGGAGAGCCGAACGGGAAGCTGAAGGCCCAGCCGGGGCGGAGGGGCGGACGGGCTCTCAGAGGAAGCCTGTGGACTTGGGGAGGAGCAGGTGGACACTGGTGCTGGTGACAGGTAACAGAGCCGACGGGCTGCCTTAATCAGAAGCGAAGGGCAGGCTGCCCCTGGGGGCCGGGAGGGCAGGCCGGGCACAGGAGCCCCTCGAAGGCAGGAGGACAGTGCTCTGTCCCCGCCCCGCCAAGAGCCTGAGGCGAGGCGGCTGGCGGGGGGGCCCCGGGGCCTCTGCAGGGCACTCACCTCCTGCCAGAGCCTGTGCCCCTGGACGCCGGGCCAAAGTGCGCAAGAGCCGTCCCCTCCCAGCACCGCTGGTTCTCAGCACGGCGGGGACTGGTGGCCAGTGACAAGCACACCGGGTCCGGGCAGGGTCGGAGGCTTGGGGTCGGGGAGGGCTGCGGTCGGAGGGAGCCACGACGAGGCCTCTCTGGTGTCCCGGGGGACGCGATGGCGGGGGCTCCACGCGCCTCTCCAGGATCCCCGTGACGGCCCCGCGCCCCTGGATTCCACGTCCGTCCCCTGACACGTGACGGGGTGGGAGGCTAACGAGCCCATTTACCTAATTTCAGTGACAGACTGCAGGCTGGACACATCTCGGCAGGGGGGCCAAGCTAACCAAGTGACATTTCATAGCAGTAAAAGTACAACTCTGTGATTAGTTACAAATAAAACCCCGAACGCAGGGAACCCACGGCACACGGAAGTGGAGGTGAGGCCAGCGGCCCAAGCTGGAAGCAGCCTCGGGCTGCACCTGCCTGCGCGCTGAGGTGCCTCCTCCCGCACCCGCCGCCTGGAGGGTCCCACCGTCCCCCAGGCCTGGACAGGCAGGCTGGGTGCCTGGAAGCCGGTCAGATGGGGAGGACCCCCGGGGTTTGTAGCTCGAGAAGCCGGGAGTAACGGGAGCGGGGGGAACGGGGAAGATGAAAGGCTGGCAAGAGGGAAAGCCCTTCGGAGGAGCCCCCAGGAGAGGACCCGCCCTCGACACCCTGGGAAGGGGCGCCCGGCTGGGGGTGAAGGAGTGAGGCTCCCGGGGCGCTCAGGGGGCCGGGGAGGGAGACGCGGGAGCCTCTGAAAGCCCCTGAGTTCACGCCGCTTCCCAGCAGCCCGGGTGTGGCCCCCTCAGGGTCCACAGGGCACGGCACGTGCACCCGAGGGCCAGCCGCGGGGAAGGGGCTGCTCCCCACCCCTGCCCTCTCAGGACACCCCGAGGAAGCCCACCTGCGGGGAGAGGAAGCGCCAGGGGCCGCAGGTAGCTCGGGGAGGCTTAGACACAGACGCACGGGGGAGCTGCAGCCTCACTCTGAAGGCCGGTCGCCCCTCCGTGTCCCACCCCCCGCCCCTCACTGCTCCTGGCATCCGCTCTGCGCTCCCCACCTGGACCGCCCTTCCTGGCAAAGCTCAGGCTCAAATGTCGCCCGTCCTCCTCCCTAAGGTCCCAGCACCACCCCCCCACCTCCGCATCTAGTGCCTTGTTTAGGGCTGGCGGAACCACTTTGCTGTCCTCTCCTCGCCCACTCTTTCTGACTCACGCGGATGTCCTCCCTGGTACCCAGCGGCTCTGCATGTTAATATTTGTCAGGTGAACCAGATGGTGGCGCCCAGTGTACCAGTGGATATTCTGCGTGGGAGTGAAGCATGGTGCCTCGGACCGTCCCAGGGAGGGTCAGGAAGCGCGGCGGGCTCCCCTCCTGCTCTGGAAGGGCTGGTTTACAGCGAACGAAGATGAACGCGCATCTCAGGGCGCTGGGTGCTCGTGACAGAAAGCAATGGGCTGACGTGGGCACTGGAGAGATCTGATCTAAGGGAGCTGGGTGGCTCCCGAGTCCCTGGAAGGTCAGGGAAGCAGGGGCCCACCAGCCCCAGAGTTAGTGCGCCGGGTGGGTGGAGGGCCAGAGGCCGAGGGCCTGGTTGGAATGGGCTCCGAGGGACGTGTCCTCAGGCCACAGTCCCCCCGTGAGGGGGTCCCTCCCTGACGCTCGGGTCGGCCTCCTGCTGCTGCCCCCTCCTCTGGGCCGCACACATCCGGCAGCCACGTGCCCCCGCCCGGCCGGCTCAGGCCCTGAGCGGCCACCCTGCCCTTCGGCCTCAGGGGTCACACTCTAGCCCGCACGGTCTGTGCGCTGCCCTGCCCTGGGCTGGCTGCAGGGCCTGCCCTGTGGCCTTGACCCGGCCTGGCTCTGGGCTGGTCCCTGGGCGGCAGCTCCCACCTCTCTGTGAGCCACTGTCTGCCTCCCAGGGCGGGACCTCTGCTCCTGGGAAACAGACACCCACACCCCGCTGCCCCTGCTCTCCTGCACCCACACCCCGCTGCCCCTGCTCTCCTGCACCCACACCCCGCTGCCCCTGCTCTCCTGCACCCACACCCCGCTGCCCCTGCTCTCCTGCACCCACACCCCGCTGCCCCTGCTCTCCTGCACCCACACCCCGCTGCCCCTGCTCTCCTGCACCCACACCCCGCTGCCCCTGCTCTCCTGCACCCACACCCCGCTGCCCCTGCTCTCCTGCACCCACACCCCGCTGCCCCTGCTCTCCTGCCCTGGGGGAGCCCAGAGCCTGGCTGCTCTCTTTGCGGTCGTTCCTGCAACTGGGACGAGGCTGGGCAAGCTGTCTGAGTGAATCTGGAACCCAGTTTCATTTCTAAGTAGAGGAGAATGACACTTAGATTTTTTTTTTTAAAAAAGAGCCTGATGTGGTTTCTTTCATTGGAAAGAGAGGAAACGTTATGGTTTTAACACTGAATAAAATTGCCCAAAGTTTTAAAACCAGCTGTTTGGGGCCAGATGGGTTCCAATCCTGTGTGACTGCAAATTTAATCATTCATAACTCATGTCTTTAAAAGGCCGAGTGCAAGGCTGCCAGGCAGACAGCAGCGAGTCGAGGCAGGACTTTCCCTGGCGTCGGCATCGTTCAGTTCAGTGAGCCTGGGGGCGCCTAGAGAAACAGCTGGAAAATGTCCCTGACGGGAGGAGAAATGGCAGTGAGATCCCTACGGCCATGTGCCCGGGGCCAGAAAGATGGGGCGGCAGGCTCCCCACGGGGGACCTCGGGGCTCTGGGGCATTTGGGTTTTCTAACGAGAGATGAGGGCCGAGAAGTGAGGACCTGATAGGTCTCATTTCATGCCTGTGCCCTTGGCCTGTGGCTGCACGTCTGCGGGACGGGCCCATCCTGCTGCCACTCATCCCACCCCACGTTTGCAGAGATGGAGCCGCAGACTCACACGGTCCTCCCAGAGCTGGGGTGACCGGTGGGAGGTGAGCCAAGGGAAGGGCACCTGCTGGGGGGCCTGCTTGTCAGAGTGACCGGCTGGGGGCTGAATTCAGAGCCCGTGAGCCTCCAGGGCCCCCAGCACACTGCCCACCCCCACCCCCAGGCCAGGCCCAGAGGAGGCCTCGCCACCTCTCGGCCACAGTTTCTTTCTCTGTGAAATGGGAACATCCCACACCAGGTGGGCAAACAGGGCTGGCTTCCAGAAGACGTGTTCACAGAATCAACCCCACCTCAAGACGAGTGGCCCTCCCTGTGGATTTGCAAACTGAGGGGCCCTTAGCGACTCACAGGAAGTGCCAGCCTGACCCCAGGGCCCAGCAGGGGTGATGGGAGGGGGCAGGAGGGGGAGGGGACAAAGGCATGGGACACTTCTGGAGGTGACGGATATACATGCTCACGGTCTTGAGTCCACGGGGGTGTATACCTATGCCAGAACCTTCCAAATGATACACTTTAAACATATTCAGTTTATTCTATGTCAATTAGACCTCAGTAAAAACAATAAATCTGAAGGGAATGTCAACAGTGGGTTATCTCTGAGTGGTGTAATTACAGATGATCTTTATTTTCTGCTTTATGCTTTTCTACATTTTCCACAGGTTAAAAGTATAATTTCTAAAATATTCTCTCTGTATTCTGTCCAGACCTTTTCCTAATAGCTATCGGAAAAATCCTTGCTCGTCATGTTCTTGCTGAGTCACTTTTTGCTCACCCAGCTAGGGCCAGCAGGGTGAAAACCACCCACTTCCAGGACTCTCCTGGGTACAGCCACTTGGGAGCCAAATGCCCAGGCAGCTACATGCCTGGCCTGTCAGTGAATGCCCCAGAGGATGATGTAAACAGAACTTGGTTTGAACATGTTACCTTCAGCCTTTCTCAGTCTACTCTGGAAAAAGAAAACAAAAACCCAAACGACAAAATGAAAAAACAAGAACTCTGTGTGTCCAGTAAAATCTCCTACTCAACCCTCAAGGCCCAGCGAACCATCACCTCCTCTGCCCTGCTCAGCGCAGAGCCGTCTCTGACCGTGCATCGCGCCGTCTCCTAACCCTTGGTTAGCCACCGCGGCGCCTTGGAGACTGCGTCTCCTGCACACCCAGCGCGGGCCCTCAGCAGGCTTCTGGCTGACGGCACACTCACTGAAGGAGCAGATGTGCTGCGGCACACCGCACTCCTGGCCAGGGACAGCTCTCTTAACTTTCCAGGTCTGTTCTAGCTTCTAGAAAGCTCAGAGTGGTTTGGGCCTCAACCTGTCCTCAGCCAGCATCTTGTGAGATGCTTCTCTCTCCTCCCTGCTTAAATACTCTGTTGATTTTATCCCCTTCTGGAGGGTTTTGGGGACTGCGTAATGTGATACCAGGTCATATTTTGGTGCCTTAAGGTACCTGTGTGTCTATCAAGAGCCACTGTCTGTATTCTTTTTGGAAGCAAGTTGGTATAAATGGATAGAATGCAGATCAGGCTCTAGATCGGTTACACATCAATTGCAAAAGGCCTGCTACTTCCCCTCCCACTGTCACATGCTGGGAAAGCCCCATCGAGGGTGGTGACAACTGCAGCTCACGTGGCCAGCTCCTGTCCTAAGCCCTCTACGGGCATTAGCTTATTTAATCCTTGCAAGTAATCAACAGGGCAGGTATTATTCTCCCATTTTACACATGGGGACAGAGGGGCCCTGAGAGGTTAGGTAACCTGCTCAGAGTCACACAGCCCAGGAGTGGTGGAGCTGGGGTGCAACCCCTGGCATGCTCATCTCAGACCACGTGGGAGAGATGGTGAGGGTGGCCACCTCAGTGCCAGAGACCCTGAAAGCAGCCCCAAAGGTTATAGATAATCGATGTCCGCTGAGGCTTTGAGAGCCTCGAACCAAGTCACCTCTGCAGTCTGGCTTCCCCAGGGCCACCTCCCCATGAGCGGCCTGGAGGGGTCTCACTGGAGAGGTGGGAGTCCCATGAGATGGATGCCTGGCCGTGTGTAGGTGCCCCGAAGAACACGAGGTCAAGCCAAGAGCCAACGGCCGAGCTGCCTCTCCTCCCGGCACCGGGGCCTCCTAGTCCCAGGGGACCAGCACTCTCTATCTGAGCAGGTACAGCCGACTCAAGCCCATTGCTCCCACTAAAATCACTGGTGTCCTTAAGGAACACGTGGTGCCGTCAGAGGAAAGCAAAAGGATTTTCATGATTTTAGAAACTAACTTCAACATCTCACTTGTTAAGGGAGTCTACCTTTGCGTGATTTTCTGACACGCAGATGAATCGCCGCACAGCGACTGGAGAAGCACGTCCCAGCGACCTTACTGACAGGGGCTGGGCCACGAGAGCCTGGAGACGACCTCTCTAGAGGATGGAGAACCTGGGGCCCAAGCGAGGAGCTCCCCAGCCCATCCGAGTGCCCATTCCTGCCGCCCGCGAGTCGGGTTCTCCTGAACCGGCTCCATCGGTCACCACGCTCCATCGGTGGTGGGCCGGAGGGCCCCTGTGCCAGCCCCTGAGTGGGTGCCGTGGTCCCTCCAGCATTCCCCACGTGGCCCCTGGGCGTCTCCCCACTGCCAGGCTCCGTCACACTGAACTTCCTCTAGAGCGAAAGCCCCTCGGCTTCCCCTGAGCTCTTCCTCTCCCGTCTCTGTTCCACCTAACGCCCTCTCTCTGCAGGAGGTCAGCTGGTCCAGCTCGCCCCCTGTCCCAGGATGCTCTCCATGCCTGGCAAGGGTAATTCCCGCCCTTGCCACCCTCTGAGCAGCCAGTCAAGGGCTGAGAGAGAGGAGGGCCAGGGGCCCTTCCATTTCCCCCTCAAGCAGCAACTTGCTCCAACGAAGCCCTCACCTAGAAGGTTCTCCTGACTGTCACCTGATTTTGATCCTTGTGGTCAGCCTGCAGACCCACCGGCCCCTTGCTCTGGCCCAGGGATGCTGCTTCTCCTCCCTCCCCTCCTTGAAGTGCCTGCTCTGTGCTGGATGTGGGAGGACCTGTCAATGTGTCCCCTGAATCCATGAGAAAATAGCATGCTAAATCAGATCAAACACCTAAGCGATGCAGAATAACATCCAAAAGGTGGGCAGTGGAGTCACACAAATGTAAGACCAAAAAATAAGAAAGCACAGTATCATCCCTGACAAAGTTGAATTCCACCTGGAAAGAAATAAAGGGCATCCCACACCCATCAGGACAGCTACCATCAAAAAACCAGGAAAGAACAAGTGCTGGTTAGGATGTGGAGAAGTCAGAACCCTTGTGCACCGTTGGTGGGACTGTAAAATGGTGCAGTTACTGTGGAAAACAGTATAGCAGTTCCTCAAAATAGTAAACATAGAACTACCATATGATCCAGCAATTCCACTTCTGGGTATTTACTCAAGAAAATTGAAAACAGGGTCTCTAAGAGATACTTGCACACCTGTGTTCATAGCAGCGTTATTCACAATAGCCAGAAGGTGGACGCAATCCAGGTGTCATCGATAGATGAATGGATAAACAAAATGTGGTATATACACAGGAGGGAACATTATTCAGCCTTAAAAAGGAAGGAAATTGTGACACATGCCATAGCATGAATGAACCTTGAAGACACTATGCTAAGTGAAAGAAGCCAGTCACAAAAAGACAAACACTATATGATTCCAATTCACGTGAGGTACTTACAGGAGTCAGAATCAGAGAGACAGAAAGTAGAAAGGTGGTTGCCAGGGGCTGGGGGAAGGGGATGGGGCGTTAGTGCTTCATGGGCAGAGTAACGTTTTGGGACGATGTAAAAGTTCTGGAGGTGGATGGTGCCAATGACTGCAGGACAATGTGAATAGCCTCAATGCCACAGAACTGTAACTTAAAATGGTTAAGATGGTCAATTTTATATGTATTCTACCACAATTAAAAGTAAAAAAATAAAATTAAAAAAACAATAAAGAGGACACAGAAGGTTATGCTATAAGAACCCCTCACGTGGACGTGCCTGGCAGGGATTAGGTGTGTGAATTCCGCACTGTCCCAGTGGCACAGAGCGTGCGGGAACTCAGCGGCAGAAAACTGAGTCAGAGAAGCAGCGTGGGGCTGAAGCACAGCGCTCACAGCCCTGACACAGCTGGGGGGCTACGATGAGGAAGGATACGTACGTAACATAGTTTAAGATGATAGCTAGACTCAACACATAAAAACTCCACACTCGGGAGTTCCCTGGCGGTCCAGGGGTTAGGACTCGGTGCTTGCGCTGCTGAGGGCCCGGGGTTTGATCCCTGGTTGGGGAACTAGGATCCTGCAAGCTGCTCAGCACGGCCAAAAGACAAACAAACAAACAAAACTCCACACTCTTCTTGTGGGTTTAGGGGCCTTTTACAAAAGGGAAATTCTGCGAGGCCCAGAAGGAGGCCTTCACGCACGCTAAGCCGTGGTGGTGGTGGTCTACGACTCCTCCCCGACCACAGTGTCGGGGGAGAAACCAAAAGGCTGAGTCACTGGGGTTGTTAAAAACTTGCTTCCAAATAAGTCATATTTTAAGAGGATATAAAACCCACAAAGACAGAAAATCAAGAAAATATTAACAACGGGCACAAGACAGAAAGAAACTCAGGGGATGCAGCCATGATGCCCAAGAACAAGCTTCATTCCTGAAAAAGGGAGAACAAAAACAAGTGGATTTGGCATTCAAGGGAAACGAACTGCTTCTTCTGGGGGGAGGGGGAGGGGTCTAATAACAGAGATAAATCACTGTCTCTTCTGATCGAGAGATGACAGGAAAATGCCAATTCACAACACTGGACCAGAAATGGCAAACATATGTCCACAGATACAGTGGGAAATAGAAGAATAAGATACGTACCTATATTAATGATATATTGGATAAAACGGACACGTTCACAGGAAAATGTGAAACATTATCACCATAAGAGACAGGAAACCCAAGAGGACCAAGACTCACGGAAGACACTGAAAACGTCCTCAGTCACCTTCCCTGCCAGACAGGGCCCCACTCGATGGTTCTGCAAGTGAAAATGAAGATCCTTCAGGTCCTGGAGGACCTCTTTTGGGAAGAAACCCCAGTGCTGTTAATAAAACCCACCAAAGAAAGTGCAGAGCAATCTCACTTAGGAATAGCAAAGCATAACTCAGAATAAGCAGTGGGCAACAGACTCCCAAGTCTGCTGAAAGGCAGCACAGGGACCCAAGGAACACTCCATTCATCCCAGAAATGCAGGAAGATTCACACTGGCGAACCCCCTCTCCACCTGGGGCCCCATTTCCCCAGTGCCAGCAGCCCGCCCCTCAAGGAGGGAATTCAGAGCTCTGCATGCTGCCAAGGACGAAATGATTCTTCCTTAACATCATAAAAGAGTATTTCACACATGGAAAGAAGACTCATTCTCTATCCCTTCCCCTCCCCATCCCTAGCAAAGATAAAATAAAATTAAAAAAGCATCTTGCCCAAAGGAGAAAGACTGAAGGTTTGAGGCCCTGTTGCCCTCAGCCAGGAATGAAGGGAGGCAGCTGCGGCCACACCCCCTACTCAGCAGAGAGTCACCCTCCAACCCAGCTGGAGCAGGGAACCAAGAGGGTCAACATGGGGAGGAGGTGATCACCCGCCCTTACAGATGATCTAATGATCTATCTGAAAAAGCCAAGGGGGAGAAGGCCGAAAACAAAACAAGAAGCTGGCACTGTTAGAAACCACCACGCGCACCAAGACGGCCAAGCGTAAAACAAATGCACAAAACAGGAGCTTATGTTCCAGCAACGACCAGATAGAAGATAAATTGGGGGAGATATCCCAGTCATAGTAGCAGCCAAAAAACACAAGATTTCTAGAAATTGAACAAGTAATCTGCAGGAGAAAAGGAATCCTGTGGGTGGGGTGGAGGACAGACTGCTGTTTCCTGAACAGGTGGTCTTGTTAAAATCCTCCCAGATCAATCAACAAATCAGGGCAATCACCATTTAAATCCCAACAGCCATTTAGCTAGAAAATCAGCAGACATTCCAGATGAATCAAAGATCTGCATGTCTAAAACCCTGGCACGCCGGAGGAGACCCTCAGTAGGCACGCGCTCTGGTTGAGCCCTCTCTGCATCTTCTCAGAGGACCTGACCTTCTCCAGGTTGCACTAGCTGTCACCTCTTCCACACTCGCCCCCGCCAACTGCCCTCCCCAGTCTCTGTCTCAGCCTCTCCTCGGCCTCGGCCTCCCCTCCCCGGCCTCCCTCGGGAGCCTGTTCCCCTCCTGCATCCACACCCCCGGGGCCATCCCTTCTATCCGAGGCTCTCACACCATCTTGACACGGATGCCGCCCCAGACGTCTCTCCCAGCCACACTTCTTCTGTGCCCTGCAGACACCTGCCTACTTGCCACCATCCCTGAGTGTCCAAGGGGACGTGTCACCCAACGTGGCTGCTGTGGATAGGGCCGCCAGCTTTAGCAAATAAAACTACAGGACGCCCAGTTAAACTTGAATGGCAGGTAAACGAGTTCTTTTTAGTATAAGTATGTCCCAAATATTGCTTGAGACACTCTTATACTAAAACGCTTTGTCGCTTCACTGACACGGAATTTAACCGGGGGCCCTGTGACTTCCTGGAGGCCTCGGCCGTGATACTCCAGCTGTCCGGCCTCTGCCCGCTAGGTGCCCAGCTGTTCTGCATTCCTCGCTGCTGCCTCCCTTCCCACGCCCGAGCCCTCTGTCCACCTGTGGAACCCTCTGGAGCCTCTCCACTCCTTCCAGCTCAGCCCCACCTTCCCTCGCCCTGTCTCCCACGCCCAGCCCCCGCCCAGCCCCCGCTGAGCTCCAGCACAGCAGCCCAGGGCTCTTTAAACCATGTGTTCCATCTCGTCACCGCGTTTAATATCCTCCAGGTCTGCCCGTTGCCCTTGCAATGAAATGTGAACTGCTCCCCTTGGCCCAGAGGATCGGGTCCTCCTGTAGCTTGGCTCAAAGCCCTCTTCCCCTCATGCGTCCATCACAAAGGCTTCTGGAAAGTTCCAAGAACCAAGGCCTTTGCATAACTGTCCTTGTGCTCTGGAGCGCTCTTCCCGACTCCCTGGGGCTTGAGATCAGGGGCCCCGCCGCCCGCGGCTTACTTCTTTCTGCATAGATGGCACCCTTCGCGTACGTGGCTCAACGGGAGCACGGCTTCTCAGCCTTGGCACCATGGGCGTTTTGTGCTGGACCCTTCTTCGTGTGGGGCTGCAGCGGGCAGCCCCCAGCACTAGGCTGTGTAGCGGCACCCCTGGCTTCTACCTACTAGAAGCCCCTTCCAGGCCTAACACTCTGGGGCCCACTTGTGTCCTGCACCAGGTAGAAGTTACCAGGAGAAATCAGTGCCTCCCCGGTGCTCCCTTATCTGCTCCTCCGCCCAGCCCGCAGCCATCCTTCCTCTCGCAAATGGACCCTGGAATCTTCTGGAGGCAATAAAGGCACATGCGGAGAGGACCAACCTGGGGTGTCAGTGTCACCAAGCTTCTGTTACCTGACTACGCCTTTCAGGCCTCTTCCCCCGGAACACGGGTTTGCTATGTGATACGTGAACTGCTTTCATTCCAGCCGACAATTGGCCTGAGTCTGTGACAGTAAGGCAGGCGTTATCATTCAGTCATTTGCTGGGTAAATTGATGCCTTTGGGCCTCCCAGGTGAGGTCTGGCTCAGGAGAACCCTTCCTGGTGAGCCTGTCGGGTGTCGGGGTGCAGAGCCCCGGGGAGCAGGGTGGGCGCCGCCCGGCTTGGCCGCGGAGGGCAGAGGGATGCGGGCCAGGTCTCTGGTCCCACAGAATCGACCGTGGGAACTGCACCCGGGAGGGAGGGCGCAATCGTGGAGGGAAATAAAGGAGACACTGTGAGGCCTAATGAGGAATAAATAAGAACGGCCTGGCTGTGATGCGACGCTCGGGCCCGCGGGGTCCCCTGCTCCCCGGCCGAGACCTGGCAGTGGGTCCTGCTCCAGTGAAGCTGCTTAGAGTCTGTGTTTTGAATGATGACTGAAGTGATGTCTTTCGATGTCAAAGAAAATACTAAAATAAAACAATCTTAGGGGAAAAACTTTTTTCTCCACCGACAACAATACCGTCATTATGTTACAAAGAATAAGTTCTTGTTTAGGTTGGGAGCCTCCTCTTGCCGCTGTGTTGACATAACCCTCCTCACTAAGAACAAACACATTCTCTAGAAATGTTACCCAGACCCAAGGTCATCCATCCTGGAGCAGGGAGGGCTGGTGCCAAGGACATCCCTGTAGGGGCTCCGTGTGTGTTGTGTGTGTGTGTGTGTGTGTGTGTGTGTGGAGGGCTGGTGGCTGGGGCCTGGGGACAGGACCGAGCCCCATCAGCATCGTGTTTTTCTCCATTTGCCAGGAAGAAAGTGCAGAGCAGGGGCGGGTGGGCACAGGGCCAGGGTAGGTGCTAAGGCCACAGCAGCCGCCCCATCTCCCCTTCACCCCTCCTAAGGCTGCAGCGTCTCCTCCTCGGGTCTTCCCGGAGTCCCCAGCAGAGCAAGAGGCTCTTGGGCAGGGATCCCACAGCCCTCAGGCGTGTGCCCTTCTCAGAGCCCCGTGAGCCTCTGCCACATATCAGGCACTGTTCTGCAAGGGACACGCCTGGCTCAGATGTGATGGGGTTACAGGATTGAGAAGTTCACCTCTCGGGGCTCAATCTAGGCTCAGTCAGGCTCAATCAGGAGAGGTCTTGTCTGCCTCTGTCGGCTTGGACAGGTGCGCCACTCCCAGTCCCCCGAGGTTCCTGGGATGGGATCTGGCACCCGGCACTCACATCCAGCCGAGAGGAGAGAGTCAGGAGGCTCCAGGAGAAGACCGATTGTTCAGCCTGGGTCCCGTGCTCCTCCCTGAGATGATCCTGGGGGGCGGGCTGGGGCCAGGGCCCACTGAGTGGGGAGCCCTCCGTGCCAGGTGGACCTCGGGAGAGACGGGCTCTGTGCCCGAAGGAGTGGGATGCTGGTGGCCAAACCCGCGGGGCTGCAGGGTCGGCAGCTCAGCATCTTCACTGGAATTCACACCACATGGGGCGCCCACATCGCACACTCTGCCAGACAGCACTTCTGAGTAGAAGCTGTGAAACTGCTTCATTCTGGGAGAAAAAAATCAGGAGGAACAGACTTTCCGAACTAGCTATTTGCCTTAAGTAAGGATTCCACCTACAACATTTCCTTGACGTGTTGCTCCCGCCACTTCCAATGAGGGCACAAACATCTCTCAACAGCCCTGGCCCGGGACTGATACTACGCACGCCGACTGGCACGCGCCTGTGGAAGGAAGACAAAACCCAGAAACTTCTCCCTGCACCTGAACAGAACAGAGAGGGTAAGAAACAAACACACCAGGTCGATTAGCAAAAAGAATCCTTCCGACTTGGACTCCAGGATTAGAACCGCCTCCAGACGTAAAACAGCACGGTAATCTGCAGTAGTCACGTCGACTGCATTTCCTGTGATGCCCCGGTCGGTTCCAAACAGTTATACTTCCATTTATACAGACTCACATATTTCACTAAATATAGCAGCCTTGCAAGAAAACCCCCAACCGCCCCCAGCATGCCAGGGAAGGTGCGTGTTTCCCAGGACAGATGACAGATGAGCTCGTAGAGGACAGTGTCAGCCGGCCCTCCTGAGTAAAGGCGGACTCATAAAAACAGGAGCTTACAATGAAGTCATCATAGACTAACTCTGCGCCCCCTGGAAAAGCCCTTCTTTTCTGATTGATGAAAAATAAGAAATGCCACCTTGTTTTTCTGGGTAGCAAAATCTTCATCACCAAGGAGATCTAGCTCACGTCACCACTTGGGAAGAAAACTGTGTGCTCCTGTAATTCTTCTAATTACCGCTGGGCTCCAATGACACTAATTAACGGATAACCTCATAAAGTTGTGTTTCTTTTTCCAAGATATAACATTAGCCAGACCTTTCAGAATAATGTTAAGATTCTAGGATTTTGAACTTCCACCAGAACATGTATTATTTTCTTGGTAAACAAGGAAGGTCTTTATATGTGACCGTGAAATAGTGTTTTATTTATACAAGCTTTAGAGGGTGCAGTTTCTGGACAGCAGTAAAGAACATTTATTTGTTTATTTACGTTTAAGAAATGAGCCAACCTGGCTCTCTAACTTGCTAAAACAGAAATGTTCATTTCTTAGGAAACTAAAACAGTAAGTTCCACGTCAAGCCCATAGATCCTAATGCAAAAGAAGAGAATAATAATATTATTAGACTGGGCTGGGCTTCCCTGGTGGCACAGTGGTTGAGAATACGCCTGCCAATGCAGGGGACACGGGTTCGAGCCCTGGTCCGGGAAGATCCCACATGCCGCGGAGCAACCAAGCCTGTGCACCACAACTACTGAGCCTGAGCTCTAGAGCCCGTGAGCCACAACTACTGAGGCTGCGTGCTGCAACTACTGAAGCCCGCGCGCCTAGATCCTGTGCTCCGCAACAAAAAGCCACAGCAATGAGAAGCCCGCGCACCGCAACGAAGAGTAGCCCCCGCTCGCCACAACTAGAGAAAGACTGTGCGCAGCAACAAAGACCCAACACGGCCAAAAATAAATAAAATAAATAAATTTATTAAAAAAAAAAAAAAAAAGACTGGGCTTTTCACATAGCTTCAGCCAAAACACTTATGTGGCAAGATCAGCTTTCAGATTACACTCTACTGAAGCAGATACTGAGGGTTTTAGGCAGATCCGACACTCCTTGGCGAATAGGGAGATTGGAATTGCAGCCCCTCTCGTCCCAGACAAGCCCCACGGCCCCAAGCTGCTTCTCCAGCAGCTACAAAGCAGTGTGGTGTCACCCCTTCACGGAGGGGCACCTCGCGGCAGGTGCTTCAGACCGGCATCATCTGTTAGGCAGCCAGGACTCAGGTTTCCCAGGGCTACTGGATTCTTTCACTCTAAAAGACCTATTTAGTTTTTATTAAAAGGTAACTAACTAAATACACGAAATGAGTCCAGCAGTTAAAGCAGTTTAGGAAGGTTGCTTAGCATTTTGTGAAAACATTGTGGACAGGGAAGTGAAGATGACAATTTCTCGTGAAATTTTGCTAAGGCTGGTGCAGGTTCCTGTCACCACGGGGTTTCCATCTACAGTCTCTCAAAACAGAAAGCCGAGCGTGTCCCGCCACCTCACCAAGGGTCCCTCTTTGAACTTCTATTAGCCAGAAGTGACAAGTCAACAACAAACAACAACAAGCTGTGGAGATGTCCCCGAAGAGGACAAAGAACATCTGCAAAGGAGGCTTATTGGCACATCAGCAACTGCTGGCCGTGAGAGAGTCAGATTTTCAGTTTTAACTAATTTTCTAGGTAAACGGCCCGTGTTCTGATTCCGAAACCCTGAAACGGCCGCACCCGCAGCGCAGAGCCGGGAGCAGAGGTGCGGGAAGGGGGCCGCGCGGCCGCCGTTTCCTCCTGAGCCGAGCGCTCCCGTGGGGCCGGGGTGGGGGGAAGCGTCCGACGCTCCAGAGCCCGCGACGCCTCCGAAGCCGCCCGTTCCCCCGAGGGAGGCGCCGCCCGCGGCCCCGTCCCGAGCCGGAGCCGGGGTGGCCGGGACGCCCGCCCTACTCACCCAGGAGCAGCCAGAGGCCGCGCCGCGGGAGGCCGCGCAGGCCCCGGGCCATGTTCGCAGCCGAGTCCTCCCGCCGCGCGCCCCGCCGAGGACTGAGCCCGCCGGTCGGCGCGCCGGGGGCGGGGGCGGGAGCGGAGCGGAGCGGGCGGGGGCGGCGGCAGTGCGGCCCGCCGGGGATGGGGGGCGCCGGGACCCAAAGGGACGGCCGACAGCGGGGGAGCCGGGCTCGCCAGCACCTGCCGGCCGGGGCGCCGGGGCCGAGGCTGAACCTGCGAGGCGACCCGGCCCTCGGCGAGTAGCCCTGAGAGCGCGGAGCGAGCGCGGGGCGGGACCCTTCCCGGGCGAGCGCACACCCGGGCTCCGGGGGACGCTCCTGAAGTGTTTGACAAACAAGACACTTGATTAACTAGGGCGGCTCTTCTAGACAGGGCATCTCCATGTCAACCCGGGCACCATCCCTCCTCCTCTCCCTGGGTTACAACCGCCCACTCCTACCTCGGGGGTCTGCTTTGCAAAAGGCCAAGGCCACCCTTGCTCATCCACCTCTCCCAAGGTGCAGGCACTGGGGATCCTGAGAGGACAAAACCAGTCCCGGGGCCTGGGGAGACTCAGAGTAACCAAAAAAGGACCCACAGGTCCAATGAGGAACTGGAAAGACAAGATGAGGAAGAGGGTGCGGGCGCAGGGGAGGCGGTGCACGGAGGCCCTGAGGCTGGAGGGAAGAGGGCTCTTGGGGGGACAGAAAGGTGGCCCTGGTGGACTTGCTGCCTAGAATGGGTGGTGAGAGGCAGAGGAGGCTGGGAAGCCCTCGTTCTGACTCTGAACTTGTGTAAAAAGAGAAGGGCTCCCTACGGTGACACATGAGAGCCCCGGGAAGCCTGAGGAAGCACAGATTTCCCCAGCTTGCTTGCTCAGACCTGACCTGGGAGGCATCAGCCCAGCATAGCTGAGCTGACCTGGGCTCTCCAAGCTCTTCTGGTGGCTGGATTCACCTTGCAGTGGTTGCTTCTTGTGACAAACTATTCCAAGAACTCTGAGCAATTGAGTAAACTTATGCTCATGCTAAGGAATCATCCACTGCCCTAGGGAGGAGGAAGAATCACTACCCCGAGAGCAACTCACATCTTTGCGGCTGAAGCTTCATACACGTAGCAGAGTGCCTAGTGCAGGACTCTGTGGTCAGCCCATGTGGGCGGACTCAGCACTTCCCTCTGCTGAGTGAAAGGCAACAGGGCCACCTGCTGTCAGCTCAGAGAACAGGCGGCAGCGGACAGCCAGGTGGTTGGGAGGGCACTCAGGGCCAGCATGCCTACAACCTGGGGGGTCCCAAGTGTCCTGATAGGGGTCTGTGTCAGATGGTGGCGGAGGCCACATGCGCTCTTGACTTGAGTAGCCCCTCTTCCCAGACCTTAGGAGGATACACCCCAGTGGGTGGCCTGGCCTCTCTCACTTTATTCATTTAAGAAACATCTGAGTCCCAACTGTGTGCAAGACTGTGCTGCGTAAACAAGGCAGGTCCTGCGCTTCAGTTGGTGGATCTAGTGAGGAACATCCAGAAAATCTAAGTAACGTGAATGCTGTGATACAGGAACCACACGTATGGGGCCTGGTGCGCCTGGCTCAGCTGCAGTGTTAAGAAGCCTTGAGGGCTGGGTGGAGGAGTGTGTAAGGGGCTGCAGGCCAGAGTAAAGAGCCAGTGACCGGGGACCAGGCCAGGTGGGAAAGGCGTGGTTACGGGACATGAGTGGGGCCCAGCCCAACCCTGTGAACCCTATACTGGGGACAGCCAGTCACTGGTTAGGGAGAAGAGCGGGCATCTCTGCTGCTCTCAGACTCGCCCTCCACTCACCCTTTTGAGTCACCCTTTCCACCCTTGGTCTGTGGGCCTCTCTGCATCTTCTTATGGTCAGCTCCTTCTTCATTACCCCAGGCACCTTCATTAACCTAGGACCCCATTGGGGTCAGCAGGAGCCATTCTTTGCAACATGTTCTTTGACACTCAACTGCAACAGGAGGCATGGTCTGAGCAGGGGAAGCCCTCTGCCATTTCTCCTCCATTTTCTCACACTCAACACCCTAACAGACACATGTACCTAGCAAGACGAAGTGTATTTCTCAAGTTCATGTACTTAGGAAGTTCACAGTTCTCTTGGGAATGCCAAAGTCAAGAGGTATACACACCATGGCACTTTCTCCCCTAATGGTTTTCTTTTCTGCACCTTGGGTCTGGGTAAGAGATGCCCCAGTAATTATGATGGGTTTTCCCTTCTGCAGAGGTAGGAAAGTGGGACAAACTCTTTAACACCTGTTCTTATAGCTGTGACACATATCTAAGAGTTGACAATTTTGCCCCGGCTAGATTTTGTCCGATGTATCTGTATTTCTAGCTGGTAGCATGGAAAATCATTCCTCTCCCTGGGCACCTCCATCTACATGGATGGTTAAACAACGGAAGAGTTGAGAAAATGGCCAAGTGCTTTACTGTATGCACAGTAGGGTTAAAGACACAATCTAGAGAGTTCAACAAGACCTGGTCAACTTTACTAAAAATTCAAAATTAAAAGAAGACTTCTGTTTCCAGCCATGATGAAATAAGAGGGACTGGATTTACCCTCCCCACTTCAACAAAAAAACTGGACAAAACAGATCAACAACACTTGTCACACTGGACCCCAGGAGAAGGATCCCTAAGAGATGGGAAACAGCTCTATTACAAATACATAACACAACCACACTGAAGGCGATCAGGAATAAAAGACAGAACCTAAGTAACTTTAGAGAATGATATTCTGACTGCACACTGTAAGGATAAAGACAAAAAGAACTTTACACAAATGCTGTACTCCAGGTAGTAAATGTTTCTCCCAGGGGTCTGATTTAGCAATGCTGTCATGACTTGATGTGTATGCTAGGTCTGAATAAACAACTACAGGTGTGTCTGGGTGCACAGATTGACAGAAATGCATACATTTCCTAGTTCTCTCTGCTGAGAGGGCCTACGACCAACTCCAACAGCAGTGAGCACATCTACTGACCAGATCTTGGTTTCTAAACATCATTCTCAAAGAAAAGGAAACACAGCTTGTTGGAGAAGTGGCTGATTCCAGGGCTGGTGCAGGGAACATATAAGATGAGCCTAAAATATTCTGTGGTGCCAGAAAATAAGCAAGTACTTGAAAAAGGATGGTGATTTTCAAAGACAAAGAACCCAACCCAAAGAAGCTCCTAATCCCTACAGCTGGAATAATCTGAGCGACAAAATAAGCAATGATAGTGTTATAACTCACAGAACAGAATGAACATCACTGAGTCCATACTGAAATAAATAATTGAATAAATACATGGGGGAGAAAGGACAGCTTTTCCTTATGGGACAATTCTAAGTAATAAATGTAGAAGGAAAGACAGACATACAAAATCATCATTAGACAAACACCACAAGAATAACTGTTTCAGGCAAGATTTGCTGATGGATGCTAAACCAGTGAGCACCAGTTTTAGGAGAAACAGGTATTTACAGACCATCAAAGACCTCCCTCAGTTACGAAGGAAAAATAGTAATACCATTAAAATACAGTGGAGGAACCCAACAGAGGCCGCCATAACCAAGTGATGAAGGATAATATCACCTGTAGGAGACGGCTCATGTACCCCAGATATGAAGTACTGAAGACCTCTTCTGTGGTATTCTTTATCACAAAATGCATAACCTCAATCTCATCAGGAGAAAACAGCTGATAAATCAAAATTGAGAGGCATTTTAGAAAAACAGCTAATCAAATACTCATCAGAAGTGTCAAGGTCATGGAAGACAGGAAAATAACTTAGGAACTGTCCCAGACTGGAGGGGATGGAGAAAACACAGTAATTAAATACAATGCAGGACACTGGAGTGGGCCCTGAAGCAGAAAAAGAACATTAGGGGTTAAAATTGGTGAAATCTTAATAAGATCTGTGGTCAGTAGTACTGCACCAATGTTAATTTCCCAGTTTTGATAATTTTACTGTGGTTATGTAAACTGTTAACATTACAGGAAGCCCAACCAAGGGCATACATGAACTCTCTGTACTATTTTTGCAACTTTTCTGTATTGGCTCTCAGCTTCCTCGCAGGAAAACCGAAGTTGTTTATAACAATGTCGATAATATACATAATAATGACATTCTCTGATGTGTCAGGGGACTATCACTATCAACCCTAAGTATCATGATGTTATTAAGATAAAAGTTCTATATAAATACTAAGAGGTGGCGGTTCATTTAATACTCATAGCTCACACCTACTTTATCCCCAAGAATCAAAATTCAGGCAAAGATACACAGAACCTATAAGCAATCTTATATTGTTCCTAGCAGTTCTCTAGAGGTAACACTTATAGCTGTATTAGTTTTCTACTGCTGATGTAACACATCACCACAAGCTTGGTGGCTTGAACAACACAGATTTATTATCTCATACTTCCGTTAAGTCACAAGTCGGAGACAGGTTTCACCAGGCTAAAATCAAGATGTCGGCAGGGCTGCATTGCTGCTGGTAGCTCTAGGGGACAATGTTTCCTTGCCTTTTGCAGCTTCTAAAGTGCACTTGCAATCCTTGGCTCCTAGCCACCTTCCTCCATCTTCAAAGCCAGTAACAGTGGGTGAAGCCCTTCTCGAAATGCCATTCTCTGGTTCTCTCTTCTGCCCACCCAGATAATCCAGGATCATCTTTCCATCTCAAGGTCAGCTGATTAGCAACCTTACTTGCTTCTGTACCCTTAACTCCCTTTTGCCATGTGACGCATTCACAGGTTTGGGCATGAAGACTGGTCAGCTTGGAGGGCCATTGCTTCGCTGACCACAGGAGCTAACACTTACTAAACATTTTACTATATGCCAGATAGATACTTTGCAATAAGTAACAATGATCAATAATGAAAAAAAGTTAAGTCAATATATGCAGAACTCTGGCTGAAAAACTATTTTTTAAAAAAGAAACTACCTGTAATATTGAGCTTCTCAGTTATACATATTATCTCCTTGGACTAGAATTAACATTGGCATTAGGCAGAGCCAACTGGGAATTTTTAGTTCCACTTTTTTGGTGATAGTCTCAGGGTATTTTACAACATCCCAGGCCTCTGGTGATCTCCAAACATAACTACCTGTATATTCTATGTGGTACAGCTAAAGTGCTCTTTGGTGTCCCAGTAATACAGTATGAAAGAAAAATGCTTCTGAGCAATAATTAAGTCTGCTAAAATTATCTGCAACTTTGCTGGCTGAAGATATTTGGAAACCTGGATAATCTGACCAGTCTTTTAAATTCTATAACAATTTAATTAACCAATGTCAAATTAGAGATCTTAGAGAATAAGATAAATACTGCTTTTTCACTTGCAGTTCCAAAGATTCATGAATTTCTCCAGTTTCTACACTTTACTTGGGAAGCTTAATAACAGTGTTCAATTTACATGGTCATGGCTAAAAGCCTTTTGATCTAAAAGTTGCCTGATCTTTATACCTTTAGGTTTTGAAGAGGACATCTTTATTTCAAAAAACCTCAAAGTTATAATTTCAAATGATCCTTTCTATATTTTCGATTACTAAATTGAATTCAGTAATTTGGTCTCTATGTATTCTAAAAGAGAATTCCACTGAATTAAATCCTTCTAGAAACAAACGACTAGAGGTATACTTCTCATGGCTGCTAGTATGTTAAAAATAATGTCTAATCCATGTTTCAACTTTATTAAAAAAGGTTACTCTGAATGTAGCCTTTTAATATAAATAACCATATGATTTAACAGATAGGAAGGAATCTCCATAATTCTAGGATTCTAATAACTTAATGTATGGCCAAAACTAGAGAATCATCTACTAATTTGATGATTCTCAAGTTTCATTTAATCGAGTCCTTTAAAAAATTTTTTTAAAAAATTAATTTATTTATTTTTGGCTGCGCTGGGTCTTCGTTGTTGCACACAGGCTTTCCCTAGTTGTGGTGAGTGGGGGCTACTCGTCGTTGTGGTGCGCGGGCTTCTCATTGCGGTGGCTTCTCTTGTTGCGGAGCACAGGCTCTAGGCACACGTGCTCAGTAGTTGTGGCACACAGGCTTAGTTGCTCCGCGGCATGTGGGATCTTTCCGGACCAGGGCTCAAACCCATGTTCCCTGCATTGGCAGGCGGATTCTTAACCACTGCGCCACCAGGGAAGTCCCCCCCAATTTTTTTTTTAAC
The DNA here is from genome assembly GCF_965194825.1 of Balaenoptera physalus. Lineage (NCBI taxonomy): Eukaryota > Metazoa > Chordata > Mammalia > Artiodactyla > Balaenopteridae > Balaenoptera > Balaenoptera physalus. Next base: position 135,884,647 of record NC_138885.1, on the reverse strand, counting down.
ATCCTGGAACCCAATTTCTGGTAGACGTTTGGACTGGGTCTGGTAATAACCGGAGACAAATTAATATACGAAATAAGCCCAAAAAGTCCATGAAAGAGGAAAAATTTGAAATCCAATAGTTTGATCTATAGCCTTACTGTCCATTTGTATTCCATATAAACACTGGTAGGTAATTTACACTTGGAAAATGCCACCAAACCTGCAGAAAGTATTAAATTTTACTATAGATTCTACCTTTATTAAATATAAGTACACCAAATATAAATGTTAAATGGGTAACTTTTAATCAAGCAATACCAACTAAATATTGAATGCTCTAAACATTGTAAACTGAAGAAGAAAATGCATATTTGTTCATCTTACTACTAGTAAAACTCCAACTTTAAACAGTATGTTACTTTTAAAAGTAAGCAATTAAAGAAATTTATGTTATCAGATAAAGCATAAAATTAGGTCTTGAAAAGTGTTCCAATTTACACTCTAACCTAATAGAACTTATTACAAAATGAACATAATATGGTGACCATTTAAATTTAAGTACTTTACCAAAGTTCACTCTTCCTAGTGAAAGCAGGGAAAATACATCTAAATGTTTAATACTAAAGTCATAAAAATGCATTAAATGTATACAACAGTAATTTAACTATCTTGGAAACTTAAAAATATACATATTCCAAAATGTGTATCTATAGACTCAGTTTATTTGCTATCCTATGGTTCAATATAAGAGTCTTAAAGACAACTGAAAAGTAGAACTAAGGACTTCAGGTAAATTATATTTTTCATATATGAAATAATAATAAACCTTTTCTTGGTTAACATTTAAAAAACTGATTTAACACAGAGTTTTAAAAATGACACCATTTCTGTTTCTGATCCAAAACATACAGCTTCAAGTCTCTAAGTAACAAGTTTGAAATATAAAGTTTATAAACATTAAAAATTATCTTTTAATTTTATATAGAGAGATCTTTATATTGTAGAAACAACAGTTGCTAGAGTTTAAGAGAGGGCTATATAAAGTAGAATATTATAAACAGCTAAACCCATTTACCAAGCCTATTTAATTGCATCATTTTGCTGTTACCGCAATTTTTTCCTAAGTGCTGTAGAATATTCTCTTGCAGGAGGGAGCTCATGCTTTCCAAAGAAATTCTATAGGTCAAGAAAAGAAGGAAGAAATAAACAATAAAATGTGCTATGCTAAATCTAAATTCCAGAAAAGTATATAGTTATCAGTACACTCTACTAAACCAATCATTGTAATTAAACTGATTTATCATATAAATGAATATCATATATACCTATTTACCATTAAGTTCTACCCCTTGACTAAGCATATCACTAAACTCAGTAAATACTCAGAAGTGGAACTGTTGGATCATGTGATAATTGTAGTTTAATATTTTGAGGAAGTGTCATACCATTTTCCACAGTGGCTGCACTATTTTACATTCCCATCAGCAATGCACAAAGTTTCCAATTTCTCCACATCCTCACCAACATTTGTTATTTTCTGGTTTTTTGGGGGGATACCAGCCATTCTAATGGCTATGAAGTGGGTATCCCATTGTGGGTTTTTTGGTTTTTTTTAATAAATTTATTTTTGGCTGTGTTGGGTCTTTGTTGTTGCACGCGGGCTTTCTCTAGTTGTGGCGAGCAGGGGCTACTCTTCATTGCGGTGCGTGGGCTTCTCGTTGCGGTGGATTCTCTTGTTGCAGAGCACGGGCTCTAGGCACACAGGCTTCAGTAGTTGTGGCACGTGGGCTCAGTAGTTGTGGCTTGCAGGCTCTAGAGTGCAGGCTCAGTAGTTGTGGCACACAGGCTTAGTTGCTCCGCGGCACGTGGGATCTTCCCGGACCTGGGCTTGAACCCGTGTCCCCTGCCTTTGCAGGTGGATTCTCAACCACTGCGCCACCAGGGAAGTCCCCCCCTCCACCCCCTGCCCACCATTGTGATTTTGATTGCATTTCCTTAGTGACTAGTGATAATGAGCCTACTTTCATGTGCTTATTGGCCATTTGCATATCTTCTTTGGAGAAATGTCTATTCAAATCCTTTGTCCATTTTTAAATTGGGTTTTTGTTTTTGTTGTTGAGTTGTAAGTATTCTTTATATATCTATATAGATTATATAGATAGGTAGATATAGATAAATATATGATAGATACAGATATAGCTATATTCTTTATATCCTTATCAGATAATATGGTTTACAAATATTTCCTCTTATTCTGTGGGTTGCCTTTTCACTGCTGATAATGTCCTTTAATGCACAAAAGTTTTAAATTTTGATGAAGTTTAATTTATCTATCTTTTCTTTTGTTGTCTGTTATTGGTGTCATACCCAAGAAATCAATGCCGTGAAGCTTTTCCTCTGTGTTTTCTTCTAAGGGTTTTATAGTTTTAGGTCTTACGTTTAGGTATTTGATCCATTTTGAGTTAGTTTTTGTATACAGTGTAAGGCAGGAGTCCCCAACCTTTCTGGCACCAGGGATTGGTTTCATGGAAGACAATTTTTCCACGGGGGTGGGGTGGGGGAGGGAGTGGGATGGTTTAGGCGGTAATGCGAGTGATGGTTTAGGAAGTAATGCAAGCGATGTGGAGCAGCAGATGAAGCTTTGCTAAGCTAGCCCGAGGCTCACCTCCTGCTGTGCGGCCTGGCTCCTAACAGGCCATGGACCGATACTGGTCCCCGGGGGTTGGGAACCCTGGTGTAAGATAAGGGTCCAACTCTACCCCAGAGATTACAACTATACTCTACTTATCGAAGTCTGATATCAACTGGTACATGTGTAGAAAAGAATTAACACAGCAGGCCTGCGATGACAGTCATCTGTAGAAAGACCTGCTTGCAAGACACCTCCCTGGTGTCTAGGAACTTAGATTTCAGGACGGTTCTCACCAATCCTAGTAGTGATAAGGGTGGCTCACTGTGCCAAAACTGTATAAACAATGTAGTTTGTGCTGAACAGCTGCTTTCCTTCTGAGAGTCTGGAACTTTTGGTACATGCTAGACGGTGGGTACCTATGTGTCCAGCCTCCAACAAAAATATTAGGCACTGAATCTCTAATGAGGGTAGACAGCATTTCATATGAGTTGTCATAACTCATTACTACTTGAGGAAACAAGCATGTCGTATGTGACTCTACTCGGGGGAGGACTCTTTGAAGCTTGTGCCTGATTTCCTCCAGACGTCACCCTATGTGCCTCTTCCCTTTGCTGGTTTTGCTCTGTACCCTTTCATTGCCGTAAGTCACAGCCATGAGTACAACTACATACTGAGTCATGTGAGTTCTCCTAATGTTTCACTAAGCCTTGGGGGTGGTACTGGGGACCCCCGACACAGGACATTTTACCTTCTTCCCAAGCTACAAGGTGCTCAGAATAGTTGCAGTACTTAATCCTCTCTCAACTTATATGCTACTATTGTCATACATGTTAATTATATTAGACCCTATAAAATACCATTATTGTTTTATACAGTATTAGTTGATATAAACATTTTGATCTTCAGTACATCTGCATCTCTGACCTTTCATCTAAAATCACTGTCCTTCTTCCTAGAAAACACTCTTTAGTATTTTAATACAATGGGTCTTCTAAGTAACAAATTATCTTAGTTTTTAATTGGGTAAAAATATATTTATTTCATTTATTCTTGAAGGCTCTTTTCCTGAGTATAGAATCCTAGTTGGTAGAATTATTTGGTGGCTTCTGTTGAGAAGCAGATGTCAGTTTAATTGTTGCACTCTTAAGGTAAATTTTTTTCCCTCTAGCTGCTTTATAGATTTTTTTTGCTTTGAGTTTTCAAGAAGTTTTTCTGTGTGTGTGTGTGTGCATGTACTACCTTTTATTTCTCTTGTGTATCCCTTATTCATAAAGCTTTGGGGCTCAATACATGGTTTTGATTGACTTTCAGCAGCTTTGCATGGTGGTCACAAGGACCATATTCAGGCAGTTTTTCTGATGCACTGAAGCCTTACTTTTCCTGCTTGGGATTTGAAAGGGCTTTACTACATTTCTGGCTTAATTTTTTTCATCATTTAAAAATTTTTTTCAAATATTGTATCTCCCCAATTTTCTCCCTCTTCTTTTTTGGTTAAAACTCCAGTTGCACAAAAGGCTTTCTCGGTACGTCTTTATGTTTCTTACCTTCTCTTTTGTGTTTTCCATCCTTTTACCTGTGTGTATCATTCCATAATTTTTCTGACCTTTCTAATTCTCTAATTTGTCTAATATGCTGTAGAACCTATTAACTGAGTTATTCATTTAAGTAATTCTATTTTTTATTAATGGAATTTCCATTTTAAAAATATTTCCAGTTTTATACTAGAATTCTCAATGTCTTTTGTCTCCTTGAACATAATACATCTGAATTAATTAGCTTTTGCTGTGTAACATCACCTTCAAAACTTAGTAGCTTGAAACAATGACCACCTATTTAGCCTCTAATTCTGCCAGTTAGCAATGGGCTGGACTCATTTTGGTGATTTGTCTTATCTTGGTTGGGCTCACTCATGCATCTTTGGACAGCTGCCAGGTTGGGTAGGTTATCTGCTGATCTATGCTGGATTCTGTCACATGTTTAAGGGCAGCTGGCTGTAGGCTGGAATGTCTTAGCTATCCTCCATGTACAGTTGGTCCTCCACATCTGTGAGTTCTGCATCTGCAGATTCAACCAACCTTGGATTGAAAATATTTGAAAAAAAAAATTCCAAAAAGCAAAACTTGAATTTGCTGTGTTCTGGCAACTGTTTACAGCATTTATATTGTATTTACAACTATTCACATAGTATTTACAATTGTATTAGGTATTACAAATAACCTAGAGATGATCTAAAGTATACGGGAGGATGTGTGTAGGTTATATGCAAATATTACGCCATACTACGTAAGATATTTGGGCAACCTCAAATTTTGGTATCCGTGGTGGGTGGGTGTGGGGGGAGGTCCTGGAACTAATCCCCCATGGATGCTGAGGGGTGGCTGTAGCCTCTTGTCCTCTAGCAGGCGCCCTGGGTGTCTCTATGTGGCTGCAGCAAATTTCCGAGAGAGCAGAATGATCAAGGGCTCTTGAGGACCAGGCTTGGGAATGGCATAACTTGTCAAAGCAAGTGAAAAGGTCAGCCCAGATTCAGGGGGTGGGAAAACAGACTCCACTTCCTGATCAGAGGAGCTTCCAAGTCACACTGCAAAGGGGCCTGGTTTATAGGGAAAGGAGTAATTGTGGCTGTTTTTGCAAACAATCTATCACATACAAGTATGGTTTTTAAAAGTGTGTCTGGGGGCTTCCCTGGTGGCACAGTGGTTAAGAATCCGCCTGCCAATGCAGGGGACACGGGTTCGAGCCCTGGTCCGGGAAGATCCCACATGCTATGGAGCACCTAAGCCCGTGCGCCACAACTACTGAAGCCCGTGTGCCTAGAGCCCGTGCGCCACAACAAGAGAAGCCACCGCAATGAGAAGCCCGCGCACCACAACAAAAGAAAGCCCACGCGCAGCAACGAAGACCCAACATGGCCAAAACTAACTAAATAAAATAAATAAATTTATTAAAAATAAAAAAGTTTGTCTGATAACTCAATTAGCTGGAGTCCCTGTGGGTAATTCCTATTACCTGGTGTTCATGCTAGTTTTCATTCATGTGGTCTTATTCCATTTATGATTAGTTATTTTTGATTGTGTACTCTTATTTACAAAATTATTAGTATGTGCAACAATTCTGGTAGAAACAATTTGAGGCCTAAAATGATACTACCTTGCTCCAGAGCAGTCCTACCTTCATTCCTTCTAGGCACATCTGGCAGAACTGGTAACCCCAGATCATCTCAGTCTAACTTAGGTTCTGGAGCTGAGTTACAGTTCCTCAGAGGAACGACCTACTTCTGGTTCAATCACTCCTGGAGGAGAGTAACCCACCGGTGTCCCAGCTCTACTGCTGAGGCCCCAGCCCCCTGGCTTCAGTGTTATCAGAAGGGTCCCTTAAACTCCTAGCTGTCCCACCTGCAAACAGTACTGGGGGAAAGTGGTCCCAAACAATGGGCATATTTCCCTGAGACTAATCTTCTCTTACACTGGCCAAATAATTTATAGTATCTTGACAGTTCTCCAGTGCCTTCAAGCAGATGTCTTTATAGTTATTCAGCTTTTCTAACTGTTCTCCATGGAAAGTTGGCTTTACTCACCTGGACAACTATAACTGGAAACAAATCCCCAACCATTATTTTATAAACAGGGATTCTATGTTTGTGTGTGGTAATTTAAAAATACATACACAAATTCTTTGATACACCTTTCTTCAAAAGCATGGACTGCACGTAGTGACGTGCATCTGATGGAATGTGGCAGAAACGACAGAGTGTGACGCCTGAAGTTAGGTCACAGAAGATACTGCAGCTTCCATCTTGCTCTCTCTCTCTCTGATGGCTCTTGCTCTGAAGAAGCCAGGTGTCATGTTGTAAAGACACCCAAGCAGCCCTATGGCAAGGCCCCTGTGGTGAGAGACAGAGGCCTCCTGCCAACAGCCATGGGAATGAGCCATCTTACAAACAGGTCTTCCAGTCCCAATCAAGCCTCCTGACGACCACAGCCCAGGCCAACATCTTGACTGCAACAGCATGAGAATCGCTAAGCTAAAACCACCCAGCTACGCCATTCCTGAAGCCTGACCTGCGAACTCTGAGATGATAAATGTTGTGTAAGCCAAATAATTTTGGGGTCATTTAACATTACCCCAAATAGTTTTGCATTAATAGTTTACAAATACAGTATGCTTGTTTTTAGCTTTTATGTTATTTTATTATTTTCAATATAATATTATTTTTATTTGAAAAGAAAATGGAATCCATAGCTTAAAATGTTTACTATTTAAATATGAAAGGTATGACTGACTTACCTCTTATTGCTTCTTTTATACCTAACCGGAAGCAGAGTTTTCCAAAACAGAGGAAGTCATCCTCACAATAGCATTAACAGACAGGCCACTGAGAGAGCCTTTATGACGCATTCTAACCTCCTGAAGAGCGTCTATGATGTGATCTCTGTGCCAAAGGAAGACACGCATGAGCATCTGCCCTTTCCAAAGCAGCACATTCTAGATACGGCTAAGGTACTGAAAGGAACGGTAGTTTACATACAACTTATAAAACCACTTAAAATGTAATTGTAGTCACTACCTGCCAGCTTTCGGATGTAGTTCAGCCAGTCTCTTCATGATCTTGGTAAAGCTACCCAGGTTCAATGTACTTGGAGGTACAAATTGAATAGGTGCATCAGGTAGTAATGTAGTGGATTCAATCTGTCTACAATTCTTCTTGATATCCTAAATAAACATTTTTAAAGTTTTATTTAAGTCAGTAATGATTACATAGAGATAATCCAGCTTATTCTAAATTTAAAAATTACAAATAGTAAAATCAAAATTCCTAAGATATTTACTTTGATTTGGGATTATTTTTTCTACCAAGTAAATTTACTTGAGATGTATTCAGGGCTATTTATTTAAAAAATGCCAAATACATGATGAAGTATAATACACGGGCTATGTCGAAATCAGCTTTTCTCAAACAGGATTCTCATCTGATCCACGGAACACAAAAAATGATGTTAACTATTTTCTCAATTTTCCCTAAGATAGGACATAACTATTCCATTCTAGATGCATAGGAGAGAGAGTCATTTGCTATATACAACGGATATCTTAGGCTTAGGGCATGAAGGCTGAATTCTCTTACCCAACCTGACAGAGAAAGGCTGGCCTACAAGGTAATTATATGTACATATTTATATCGTATATTCTATATCTTATTTACTAAATGTTTAATGTACACAAACTATATGCCCAGAACATGCTGGAGTCGGGGTGGGGAAACTAGTGCTATAAAAAAGAACCTCCATCACTTATGTATCTTATAATTCAACTGAAGAGACAAAATTAAAATGATCAATTAATTACTATTAACCATGAAAGTAGGATATAAATTATATGAAACCACTGTACATTCCATAAAAGTTCAACAAAGGAGGAGCTGCTACTTGCAAACCTAGATGAAAAGTCAGGGTAAGATATACAAAATATTACATCTGTCACATCAGAATATTACATATTTTACTTATTTGCTTATTGCCTTATCTCCTTCATTAGATTTAAGCTCTGTAACAGCACAGATTTTTGTCTGTTTTGTTCATTGCTACTTTCCCAGTGCCTACAATAGTGTACACAGTTGGTGTACTGTTTACTGAATAAATAAATTTTGGGATACAATAGTTTAAATAGTAGTTGAAACCACAGAGAGGATGGGTTTCCCAAGAAAGAGCCAAACTGCTAGTAAATAACAGTAGCTACTATTTACGGAGTACATTCTCCATGACAGGCACTGTTCTAAAGAATTTTCTGAATTAAACTCATTTAAAGCTCACAACATTTGTGAGGCAGGAACACTTATCCCCATTTTATTTTTTATTCTTTTAAAATAAATTTATTTATTTATTTATTTTATTTATTTATGGCTGCATTGGGTCTTCGTTGCTGCATGTGGGCTTTCTCTAGTTGTGGCGAGCGGGGGCTACTCTTCATTGCGGAGCATGGGCTTCTCATTGTGGTGGCTTCTCTTGTTGCAGAGCACGGGCTCTAGGAGCGCGGGCTTCAGTAGTTGTGGCACTCGGGCTCAGTAGTTGTGGCTCGCGGGCTCTAGAGTGCAGGCTCAGTAGTTGTGGCTCGCGGGCTCTAGAGTGCAGGCTCAGTAGTTGTGGCGCACGGGCTTAGTTGCTCCGTGGCATGTGGGATCCTCCTGGATCAAGGCTCGAACCCGTGTCCCCTGCATTGGCAGTCAGGTTCTTAACCACTGCGCCACCAGGGAAGTGCCTATCCCCATTTTAAAATAAGGAAGCTCAGACACAGAGGGCAGTAACTCGCCCAGCCCATGAGTAGGTATCAAAGCCAAGTTATGAATCTGTTGTTCTTAATCATCACTACCTCTTATTATAGACAATAAATATTTTCTAAATGAATGAATATAATGAAAAAATGTTGAGAATCTGAGAAGAAAGGTGACAAGAAACTGCTAGAAAAGTAAGAGTATAGTTTAACAAAGACAGCAGTAAGAGCTGCCCTGTCCACACACTCTAAGACAACATACTCCTACCCTAGCCCACGGTGCCCTATTTATTTATGACACATAACCTTCCCTCTACCAACTCCATGACCTGCTTCCTCAGCTAACAAGACCAAGAGTGGTGTTACCTGAACTCATGAACACCAAAATCATGGGTTGGATCAGATTCCCTGTCTAAAGAATGTGGAATTGGAACACAGAGCAAATGAGTTAGTCAAATGATTAACAGGAGCTTGAACTGAAAAGTACTGTAGAGTTAGAATTAAGCAAAATAAAGCCTAATGGAGGAAGAGAGAAGTCATGAGCAGACAGAGAAAGCCAGCGTGCAGAGAGAAACAGGAGGATGGAGCTTACAGGGATGCAGAGGCAAGAAACCAGGGGCACTACCTGAGGGAGGCAGGGAGGAGTCCCAAATCTCCAGCTCAAGCACCCTTGTAGCCTGACTGCAGTTTGTTTCCTTCCTTCCTATTGTGGATTGAGGTTATGCACCAAAAAACCCATCCTAAACACAAAGTGTCACTGAGACGAAAGGAAAAGAGTTGAAAGAAAGGAATGACCGGCACCAAATAGACTAAGTGGTCAAAAAGAAGGCAGATAGGGAGAAAGACCAATAAAAACATCACTAGTGACTATAGAAAGAGCACTGTAAATAAAATTTTAGAGACTGGTGTCAGATTATTAGGATGAAGAAACAATCAAAGAAACCCAGACATTGGGTATAAACTACTTGTTTGGCAGGAAAAACACAGAACAAATAAGGATGGTAACTTCAAAAGAATGAAGTCAAGTGAAAATGTTGTTCGGATTAAGAAGAGTTGTGCATAACTGTGAGTGGAGAAAGGTCTGTGAGTAAAGAAATGGCACTAATGGTACAGAAAAATAATGGGATAACTCCAGGAATTAGGAAAGGACGGGGTAAAGGACATAGGGAAAAGAGATCCCTTTATCTTATTCTTAAGGAAAAAACCAAAATTCATTTATTCAACAAATATTTATTCTTTCATCCATTTATTAAAAAGGAATTTTCTCTGATCTGTAGAGTCAAACTAATTCCAGTAAAAATCCAAGGACTTTTTTAATAGATAGTGACAAGAAGAATTATGAAATTTATACAGAAAGGCAAAGAGACTAGAAAAGCCAAAATAAATTTTGAAAAAGAATGAAGTTGGACTTACTATTTCAAGACTTACTATACAGCTATTATGATCAAGACAGTGTAGTACTGGTGGAAAGTTTAAGAGCTAGAAGAGAACAGAGAGTCTAGAAATAGATCCACACAAATATGGTCAACTGATTTTTGACAGAGGCACAAAGATAATTCAGTGGAGACAGGATAGGCTTTTCAACAATGATGCTGGAACAATTCCATACACAAAACAAAAACACAACCAAAAAACCAAAACCACCTCAATTCATATCCCTCACATTATAAAATTGACTCAAAATCTTTGTGACAATGGGTTTTGCAAAGATTTCTTAGACACAACATTAAAAACACAAGTTAAGGGACTTCCCTGGTGGTGTGGTGGTTAAGAATCCGTCTGCCAATGCAGGAGACATGGGTTCGATCCCTGGTCCAGGAAGATCCCACATGCTGCAGAGCAACTAAGCCCGTGTGCCACAACTACTGAACGTGTGCTCTAGAGCCGGCGAGCCACGACTACTGAAGCCTGTGCACTGCAATGACCAAGCCCATGCGCTGCAGCTACTGAAGCCCACGCGCTCTAGGGTCCTCATGCCGCCAACTACTGAGCCGGCATGCTGCAACTACTGAAGCCCGCACGCCTAGAGCCCGTGCTCCACAACGAGAAGCCACCGCAACGGGAAGCCCACGCACTGCAACAAAGAGTAGCCCCCACTCGCCACAACTAGAGAAAGCCCGTGCGCAGCAACGAAGACCCAACACAGCCAAAAAAACCACAACAAACAAACAAAAAAACCCCCACAAGTTAAAAAACAAAAAACCAACAAATTGCAATTGGTTAAAAATTAAAACTCCTGCTCTGAGAATGACACTATTAAAAGAATGAAAAGACAAAGTACAGGCTGGGAAAACGTATTTGCAAATTACATACCTATCTGATAAATGATTTATATTCAGAATATAAAAAACTCTCAAGAACTCAGTAAGAAAATGCATAAAGCTAAGTGAAAGAAGCCAGACTAATAAGGCTATATAATATTCGACTCACAGGAGATTCTGGAAAAGGTAAAATTATAAGAACAGAGCACAAGAGAACGTTGTGGAAAGATGGAACTGTTCTATACCTTGATTGTGATGGTGGTTATACATGCCTGTGGCATATGTCTAAACTCACAGACAGCAAAAAGGGTGAATTTTACTATATGTAAACTTAAAAAAATCTATGGAATGCCTATAGGATGCCAGGCATTTTGCTGAGCAGTGGAGAGACAAGAGTGAATAAGTCAACCTTATCACCTTCCATGTGGCGTTTAAAACCTCAATGTGGTAAAGATGAGAGCATGCATAATAAAATGACTATATTTTATGGTTTAAATAATTATGAGATGAGGTTAGCTGTGAAAAAAAGAATGATGAAAGTGTTAAGTAGCTACTTATAGAGTAACACTATCCAAGAATAAAGAGATACAAAGACTGAAAAGCATTGGCAGAGAGCCTAGTTACAGAGAAACGTTGTCTCTCTGCGGCTACGCCTGTAAAGATCTGTGCTTCCTCCAGGGACGACTGGGGTTGTACAAGAGCAGGTTAGGGCGCATCCACTGTTAGAAACAATTCAGACTAATGTCCTTATTCCCACTTCAAGACTGCTGTCCTAGAGTTATTTGTCCGAAAAAGCTACTTATCGCAGTATAGTGTATATATGAAGACCATTTAAGGGCTTGATCAAGAAAACTAACCTTTTGGTCAAAAGGGAAAAACTCACTGTCTTGCTCAGATCCCAGCTGCTGCCTCGGCCTAGTTCTAGGCAATCTAGAAATAGAGGAGGCTGAATTGATTTCTTTGCTGATGTTTTTCTCCAAATTATTAAAACTAACTTTATTTCCATTTTTGGACGGAAGTGGTGATGTATATTCTCCAGGAGTTTTGACAAGCCGCACATTTACTGATTTCCCATTTATTTCTATACCATTCATTTCTTTCACAGCCAGCTTTGCATCACTGTTTTTTTTTAAAGCAAGAGATGCATATCTAAAATATAAAAGCAGAAAACCAAAAGGTTCTTTGTTAATGACTTTAAATGGCCTCAACTTCATTGTGTAACTACTGGCTAGCATATATCTTTTATAAGAATAACTGCTCTTAAAAATAAAAGTTACTATACTTACCTTGGGATCAGGAAGAATATTAAGATAACTAAATACAAAAAATTAAAGATGGGACATAAAAGGTAGTTAGTATTTCTTCTGAATTATCACCTGTTAATTTTATATTAAAATGTAATGTAACATTTGCAAAGCTGATATATGACACAGTTGCACAGATTAGTGTTCTTGGGACAACTGGTTATCCATACCAAAAAATTAAAATTAATCCCTATACACAAACATAACCTCCAGATACAGCGAAGGCGTAAAGGTGAAAGGCAAAATTTAAAAACATTTAGCAGAACACAGAAGAGAATGTCCTTATGGCCTTGTAGTGAAAAAATATGCAGTCCAAACAGAGTTGGAAAATCTAACCAGAATTTTGGCCATAAAATTGAGAAAGCTGGGCAAGAGCCATCCTTCTGAAAGTGCCAGCTCCAGATGGTGTCAATGGAAGGATATATACCAAATCTGAAGAGCAGTTGCCTTCAAAAGATGGGACTATGGATAAATTTTTATAACCTCCTTACACTTTTGTATTTAACTGTACGTCCTAAATTTCCACACAGAATGTATAATATTTCAAAGTAATAAAAAACCATAAAGTTTCCTTTTTTCCAAAGGATTCAACAAGACACTAAAAGAATCTTTCACATCAAGTAATACTCCTAGGAGTACAACACTACTTTAATATAATGAAATATATTAACAATATATTAATTAATAGGTCCAAGAAAAGCATATGGTCTTAAGTGAATCCATTTAAGACAAAATTAAACACTTATTTTTAATAAATTTCAACCCAACTACAAATAGGATCCTTTTTTAATTTATAAAAATTTTCATATCTGAAATAAAGAGCTATCATTTTTTGTGATAACATAGTAAAGGCATTTCCATTAAGCTATCACCATTCTTATTTGATACTTTTGAATGTTCTGATAATGTCACAAAACAGGAAGTAACAACACACATACTGGAAATGACTATATGTAGATGATATAGCCATCTACCTAAAAAATAAAAAAGCATCAACTAAAAAGTAATTAAAATAAAAAAATAATAAAATTAAATATAATTTTCTGAGTACCTACTATATGCCAGCCTTTATTTCTACTGGTTTACTTATTTATCTCATGATAGTTCCACAGTAATGCTATGTAGGTACTATTATTATCCTCACTTTATAGAGCCTCAGATACAGAAAGGTTAAGTAACTTGCCCAAACGTATTCATGTTACTGACGAAGCTGAGACGTGAACCCAAGCCATCTGCTGTAGAGCCCGTTCTCTTAACTAATGCACTCGACTGCCCCCATGAAATGGTATGAAACAAGATAACTGCAGAAAAATCAATAATTCTCCTATATCTCATTAGTAACAAGTTAAAAAGTACGATGAAAGAAAGATTTGATTAAGAACAGCAACAATTAATGACTGTAGCTATTTGTCAATGTGTATCCCTCTACTAGGCTGGGAAACGCCTGCGGGAATGGCGCCTGGCTTAATCACCACTGTGGTTCACGTTCAGTACAGAACAGACCTCTGTTAGAACCTAGGGCATACCCAGTAAATGTACATTCATTGAATCTGGGAAACATACCTGTAATTAGGAGAAGAATCATAAATTGAAATGTCAGAAATTTCGTATTTCTGGAAATGAGACCTTAAATCAGCCTAAAAGAAGATAAATAAAAGTTTGTGAAAGGTAGAAAAACAATCAAAATATGAACAATTAATAGATTTGAAAGTGAAGCTCAAAAAATAAATCCTGGCATACCTCAGACACTGAAGGGCAGAGACCACCAACATGTATCAAGTAACCTTTATCTCTTCGTAAGGGTTCAACATTCTTCATTTCTGCTTGAAGATAAACATACAACAGAAGATAATCATTATTTTATCAATATTTTTAAGAGAAAATGTGAAAATTGTTAAGTATTTTATTTTTTATTATCAAAGAGATTATTATAAAGTTATTAGCAAATATCAGCACTAGGCTGAAGATTAAGAGCTTGGAGTATAGTTTCAAGATTTCTGGGCTTTAATCATATGTTAAAAACAAAGAGGTTGGACTGATTGATATTTAGTCTCTTGTGGCTCAAAAATGGATCAATAAATAGTTAGCCCTGGCTGCCTGATGGAAACTGAGAAGCTTTTTCTGTTCACTATGTACCCCACACCTGCAAAGTGCCTGATGAGGGTTTAGAGGAAAAGAACACCTGAAGGAATACTGATGTTGGACTAGAGTATGGAGAGAGAATGGTGGGCCTCTATCTACTAACTAAATCTTGGATTTAAGCTTTTAGCAGACAGTTTTCTGAAAGAGAAATGAACATTTTAAACTGATTTACTCTTTAAAAAAATGACATCCAAATGGCCAATTTTCTCATTTTTCATATGTATAAAGAAATACAAACAGGAATAAAATATTAAAACAGTGCAATCCTCCAAAATAATACAGAAGAAGACAAGCACTATTTTATAAATGAGCTAGGTTAGGATTTCTTGGTAAATTGTTAAGAACCAACCTAGTGTAAACTTCGGATCCCCTTTGTCTTGTACTATTTGATTTTCTTGTATTCCTGAGAAGTCAGCTCCTGTCAGGTTCTCTTTAGCATCAAACCAGTCTTCACTCACTTCTCGGTGATTTTTGGAGTCTGAGAAATTGGACACACTTAGCAAGGAACTATGTACAATGTTTAACCGTGAGAAATTATCTGAGTGATCTGCTTCCCAGTTTTACTTTAATTAACACTGATTCCTAGCTTATTAAAAGCCTTACTTTTCTGATTTTTAATTATCCTTTATTGAAGAAGAGATTTATCTTTATAGACAGAATAACAGTGAACATCTTTAAAAACGGGTTAAGCCGTGCTTCAAGTCTTTATTTCACTAAAAAAGCTTTCTCTTCTCATTGAGGACAAAACTAAAGAAAAAACCAAAAACCCATACAATTTACAGAGATACAAATTGGAAAGAAAAAAGAATTTTCAAAATGGAAAACATGAACCAGAAGAACAAAAGTCTGTATTATTATTTGGCATTATCAGATATATTAAGTAACCTTAAAGATATCAAGTAGATGTAATAAGAACATACTTCACATTCATAATCTGAATGATGCCATTCAATTAAAAATATTTAACAGATGGGCACGAGGGATATTTTAAATCTTATTATCTGCTTTCTGGCAATGACACAAGACAAACATTTTTATACTGACCTTTATCATTAAGTTTTAGTTGACTAAAGTCTATATCTACGTCACCATTTTTTAAACCATCCTCCTTGGGTGATGTATCTTGTTTAGGATGACTATTGTCAGGTAATAGAGACATCTGAGGATTAAAATAATAAAAACAACAATAATAAATAAGGAGTAACAGTTATTGCACTCTATGTGACAAGCATGCTTCACTGGCATTATTTACCCTCACAACAACAAAGGCTATGAGACAAAATCATTATTGACCCAGTTTATGGGTGAGCAAACTGAATCTAAGTAACCTGTTGCTTTATGTCTGTCACACAATGAGAATTATGATTTGAAACTAGTCTATGTATAGTGACTGTATGCTAACACCACCATTATTTAGCAAAGTGTGGCATCCACACACTAGCAGTACCTGAGATGATTTTTGGAGCTGCACATGTAAGTATTTTTCACATTAACATCAACAGTTATATATTTAATGTGTGGTTATAGGTACCTTTCATTTATGGGGAGTGATATTTCTTTCTCATACATAATAATAAGTTACTCTTCACAGATTAATTTTTTAAAAGAGGAGAATCATTTAAAAAATACAAAGCAAATAACATTATAGGTAATACCTGGCTATGAAAAATTGTGAAGGTGGTACATAAATAGCTGAAATTTAGAAACACTGCACTATACGATGCTGGCTTTCATGCATAACTTAATTTAGTAGGGTGGGTATTAAAATGTAATCCTAACAAAGTAGATATTGTTTTAGAGCCAAAATTAAGATTATAAAAATGTTATATCTGCATCTTGTACTTTTAAAAAGATTTATTGTTCTCCCCAAATAAGCAGGTTACACCATTGCTACCTTTACAATGATGAAAAAAATAAAAAAGTAAAAAACAAAACCCCTCCAGAACATTATATATCATTAAATGGACAAGCTGTTTAAGCAAACTATGTAAGAAATTTGAAGATATAAAAATCTGGTTTTAGACCTGTTAATTCTTTGTGGATAACTGAGATTTTCTTTTCTTAAAGATTAGAACAATGGAATAAATGATTTGCTAAAGTAATTTACTTTTAATCATTTATCTTAATAGAAAGGAATATAAATCAATCAAATATTTATTTCACTTTTGGCTTTGGGATGCATCTTATTGTTTAAGACTACCCAAATAATAATATAACCTCAGGGTTAAGACTAAAGTCAGAAAGCAGAAACAAACTTCAGGGGACTTCCCTGGTGGTGGCGCAGTGGTTAAGAATCCGCCTACCAATGCAGGGGACATGGGTTCGAGCCCTGGTCTGGGAAGATCCCACATGCCGCGGAGCAACTAAGCCTGTGAGCCACAACTACTGAGCCTGTGCTCTAGAGCCCGTGAGCCACAACTACTGAAGCCCATGTGCCTAGAGCCCGTGCTCCGCAACGAGAAGCCACCGCAACGAGAAGCCCGCACACTGCAATGAAGAGTAGCCCCCGCTTGCCACACACAACTAGAGAAAGCCCGCACACAGCAATAAGACCCAACGCAGCCATAAATAAAAATTAAAAAAAAAAAAGAAACGACCTTCAGTTTTCCTACTCCATTGACAATGGAATGTAACTCATGTTTCTCTATCACTTCACAGCTTGCAGAGCGCTCTTACACAGACTGTCGTCTGACAAACATCTCCTTGGGGGAACAAGAGAGATTAAGAAAACCTATGAAAGGCACTTAAAAATTATTTTCATCATTTCAGCAAAGGAGGAGTGAAAACTTTGCCCTGTCTAAAATAAATGGGGAAAAAAAAAAAAGGGATATTATTATTTTAACTAATTAATTAATTATTTTTGGCTGCGTTGGGTCTTCGTTGCTGTGCGCAGGCTTTCTTACCCAACATATACTACTGACATCCATTTGATCAGGACATTATGCTCCTTCTAATCAGTTATATCCCTCAAATGGTAGTACACAAAATAAGCCAGCTGAGTGAAAAGAAGGATGTGAGAGCTTCTAAAAATTATAGTTTACTTTGTGCAAGCCATAAGATTAAAGATTTACACTTGTTGAACTACTCTAAAAAAATCTCACTTGAGAGAGTGTCTTTTTCAGGCTCGAAGAACCATCAACATCACGGGTACTTTGATTATCTAGTTCAGAATCTGCTCCTGAAAAGCTAAACAGATAAACATTTCATTAAAGCATTTATCAATGTTCTGAATAAGGACCAAAACACAAAACAAAGTTAGCTGAATTAGCAATGTTTAAGATCTAATGAATTCTAAATTAGATAAAAACATAACTTACGTATGTGATTCTTCTTTCATTAGCTGGAAAGAAAGAGAAGGGAAGAAAAAGCTTTTAGCTTAAAATGTTTTCTGTCTAAATGAAGTAAAAATTTTATTCCTAAAACATAAATACATACCCTGGAAGCAAAAGCAGAGAAGGTAGATAATAATTTTGATTCTACCGACAGTGGAGGCAGCTCTTCCAGTGGTATACCCTTGTTTATCTTTTCTTTCAAATTCACATATCTAACTTTCAAGTCTTCTAAAACTGACAGTAGAGCTGATCCTAATTCCTTCTTAGTAGAACTACTTGATAAATTCCTGTTCAAAAGTTAAGTTCACAAAACTAAATTATTTAGGCCCAAGCCACCCATTTAAAACTAATGTCAAATTATACACTTAATTCTAACTCTACTAGATCCCTGAAATTTTTTCTTTTAAATGTTTAGTAAAAGAAAATGAATCACAGAAGATGTGTTTTTCCAGGGGCAAGATAAGCAATCCTCAGTATACATACAAGCCAGACAGAATGTGGTCGAATGTCACAAAAAACCCTCCAACTGACTTCATCCAAACTTGGACTTTATAAAGAAACCCTGAATCTGTCTTTTTACTGGATTCATCATGCCAACATGCACTGTTGCCTCTCCATGAAATTAAAATGTACTACTTTTTAAAGTCTGTTACCCCTAGGCCAGTTAACAAACCCAGTTATAATCCACCCCCTTCTGCCCTTTAAAAATGAAAACTAAAGAAATTTTCTAGAATAAACTTAAAGTTAGTGATAAATTTCTAGGAAGATACAGATTTAAAATTAACAATCACCTATAACTATAAATAGAGAATAACCTTTAAAAATTGTGAATCACTATGATGTACACCTGAAACATATAACACTGTAAATCAACTGTACCTCAATAAAAAAGCAGATAATAAACAAACAAACCCTAACAATCACCTATTTAATCCTTCTCTATTTTCCATTACAAGTTTGTAAATATCACTGCAATGGTGATGACACATTTGATAGTGAACATTTAAAAGGTGCAACTCTGCTTTGATGGCTCTCTGAATTATTTGCTGACAGCACTTTGATGGCAAATTCTTCTCCATCTCTTTAGAAAGTTGAGGTTCCCTTTGAAATAAAAAAATTGGATTAGGTAAGATTCCAAACATTTTTCTGTGTTAATGACATACCTCCAGAAACAGATTTAAAATTTCTTACATTTCTCTGTCAAGTTTAAATCAATTTCTACTAAAGATGGAAAGGCTGCAGAAAACAAGGATGTCAAGAGTCAATGCTAAATATATTCTTTGTAGGAGTTCCCTGGTGGAACAGTGGTTAAGAATCCGCCTGCCAATGCAGGGGACACGGGTTCGAGCCCTGGTCCGGGAAGATCCCGCACGCCACGGAGCAACTAAGCCTGTGCGCCACAACTACTGAGCCTGCGTTCTAGAGCCCACGAACCACAACTACTGAGCCCGCGTGCTGCAACTACTGAAGCCCGCGTGCCTAGAACCCGTGTTCTGCAACGAGAAGCCACCACAATGAGAAGCCCGCGCACCACAACGAAGAGTAGCCCCCGCTCGCTGCAACTAGAGAAAGCCCATGTGCAGCAACGAAGACCCAACGCAGCCAAAAATAAATAAATAAATAAATAAATTTATAAAAAAAAATACTCTTTTTAGAATTCAAGAGAGTAAATAAGTCTGAAATTCATACTTTATTTTACCAAGAAAAGAATTCTAAAGTAAAGTACTAATTTATCCAGAATCAACAGATTTTTCAACCCAAATCAAGCACTGGCCAGCATTTTTAAAAGTTATAAACATTCTGGAGGAAAACTGTTTTAAAATGTTATCTTTTAAACAGAAAATATAATTTACATTTTTCTTAATAATAATAATAATGCTTATGTTATTATAAGCAAATATTTTGCTGTTATAACAAAAAGCTCCAAAATCACTACTTCTTTGAATGTTAATAGTTCTTCCCTTGCTAATACCTGCCACTTCTAACTATTCTCGATACATCTGCCTCTGGAAACCAACTCTTCTATTTAATTTTATAGGACTGGATACCAGATCAAACTCATTAGAAGAATAAAGGATGAATGAAGGAAAAAGCAAATGATCTCAGAGCATGAAAACCAATTTGACTTCTCGGAGACTTCTCCCTTTCCTCTCCCCCACCACCTGGTTCTCCATGGATGCAAAGTAAATTATACAACGAATTAAAATCAAGATTAAAATATCCCAGTAAAAGTATTTACTTCTTCAAACATATGATGTTTTCCAAGTGTGCTATTTTGTTTTGGACTACAGGGGATCAAATGAAAAAAAACGAAAGTAATTAAATCACAGTGTGGGTTTGGGTTGGATAAATAAAGATAAGATGCCATGAGTTTTTCTGAAGGAATTATTCAGACTGAAATCTCAGTAAGTGGAAAGCTTTAACATTCTACATTGTTCTAATATTGATTTCTTTCAAGGCAAATGGCTGAAGCAGACGATCTCTTTAGGTCCCTCCTGGCTATTATTCAATACGGTTTACGTACCCTACACAAATGGCTGAAGCAGACGATCTCTTCAAGTCACTCCTGGCTATTATTCTATATGGTTAAGTACCTACACGAAAAGCAAATTACTATTTTGATTATTTCCTCATACGTATCTGCAAGCTTGTATGTCTGACTTACCTTTCAGAATGTTTCTTTAAGTCTGTGAAATCAAATGTTTTCCTTAATTCCAGGGAATCCTGAAAACAAGATTTAAAATCAAATTAGACATATATGACAAAACAATAATACATGTTGTATCTGGTAAGATGTAAAATCCAACTTCTAACTGACTTTGTGGCAATAGCTGCCAACAGAGAAGAACAGAGTTGGTAGCAATCTATTCACCTTTTTCCTTCATCCAGCATTTTCTCGCAAAAGCCTCAGAAACCCCTGATATAATTCAATGAACCAAAACATTTACATTAGCCTACAGTGCCTCTTTATAAAGTCAAATAAATTTTTATTATTAATCACATTGGTTTTACCTTATTCAGGAAATTTCCCTTAGGTTTTAAACTGTCAACGGAGAGAGATTTCCCCAAAGATCCTTTTGTCACAGCCATCTGTGGATCTTCATTATCTTGACTGTATGCCCAATCTGTGTTACATGCCACACTTCGTTTCTCACTTTGCCACTCACCAGGCCATTTTTTATTCATCATTGTTATCTCAGTGTTGCTTGATGTAGATACTACAGAAGATCTTGCACTCGTCGCCCTGCTTGTTGTGAAACAAGCCCTAAAATCAGTGCTAACATCCACTGTTTGATGAATTGTGACTGTACAACTTGGTACATCCGTCACTGATTTGGGACATGGTCCTTCCATATGGTGAAAGCATGCTTTATTTGTGGTATTGCCATTAGCAGCTTTTAGGGAGCTACCTTCTTCTATTGCCTGGTTATCTCTGATTGCAGACCTTGGTAGAGTAACAGAAAAATCTAAGGCTGGGTTAGGGGTGTTTTGTAGGCTTTTATAACGTGAATACCCACAGGCAGAAATTACTGAATCATCAAAAACAGAGGTCCAGGAAGTTTGACAATCTTTACAGGGCTGGAGTAATGTCTCTGAATCTTTGTCTTGTGGTAATGTGCTTGGATTTTCAAGGTGCTGTAACATTTTTTTCTCAACAACTGAATTTCCACAAAAATCTTTACTTTTAGTTATTTGAGACTTCACTTTGCCAGTACAAATTTTAGTTTTTAATGCTTTTTGAGGGTTCAAGAAACCACTCTTAGATTGAGATTCCTGGTGTTCAAGAGGACTACTCTTTAGTACAATTTCATCAAATACTGTGTGGTACATTAAACTAGTGTCTTGTTCCATACACTTTCCATGTTTTGGTTCATGATATTCTCTTAACATAACAGAATTCTGAAATTTGGAGACATGAGGTGAACCTTCTTGTCCATAAACATCAGCTGAATCTAAAGAGGTGCTAGAATTACTTTTTAATTTAACATGATTATCTTCTAGATTGCTAGCACAATTAACTCCATAACCTGAACTTCTCAGTCCCAAAACTTCCAGATTAGATATGTTTAATGTCTTCGTTTGGTCAAAAGGTAAATGGTTATTTATATATTCTCGTTCTTCCGCACTGTGATATTCTGGCTGTGAGTCATCATCTAGATCACGCTTTTGCACATCTTCAGGAGTTTCTTTATAATCGTCATCTGAAATCTTGTAGATTCTTTCCGAGCCAACAGTCTTATTACCTCGATGATTCAAAATACCAAAAAACACCTCCTTTCTTTTCTGCATTTCATAATCTAATTCTGAATTTAAATGAATAAGACTTTCATTCTTCAGTTTTGACTCTGAATGATGTATACAGTAGGTTTCATTCAGGAAAGCGTTGTCAATACTACCTTCAAACTCACTTGACTGAGAGTGAGTACTCTCTATCTTAGTATCTGGACTCACAGTAAAAGATGGCTCCGATAACTCTATTTTGTCAATACTGCTGATTTCTTTGTCATTAGCTCTTTTTTCTAATGCCAAGGAATCCCAGTCATGATCAAGAAAAGTCAATTTGGCTTCTTTACAACCATTAGGAGATAACAAATCTTCTTTCTTACGATTAGAAGGCTCATCTGATTTAAAAAAAAAAAGGATAAAATGTTAGCAGAAACATTACAGAATTTAAACCCAAGACCTTAGATGTAATCTGGCCTAAGCTCTTCCCAATGTAGGAATATACTTTTTACATTATCCATAACAAATATCCCTAAATAGTTGCTGCTATGGACTGAACTGTGCCCCCCTCAAAATTCATATGTGTTGAAACCCTAACTCCCCATGTGGAGACGGGGCCTCTGGGAGGTAATTAAGGCTAGACGAGGTCATGAGGGTGGCACCCTCAAAATGGGATCAGTGCACTTATGAGAGAAGAGACACCAGAGAGCTTGCTCTCTGTTTCTCTCCACCACGTGAGGACACTGCAAGCAGGCGGCCATCTACAAGCCAGGAAGAGAGCCCTTACAAGACCTGACCATGCTGGCACCCCCATTTGGACTTGCAGCTTCCAGAACTGTGGAAAAAACAAATATCTGTTCTTTAAGCCACCTCCATGGTATTGTGCTATAGTAGCCCCAGCTGACTAAGAGAGAAGCTAAGATTCTTCTTGAACTCTTTCAGTGGCAAAGCGTTTACTATTTAGAAGGCAGTCACTCCCTCTGTCATCTGTGGGTGCCTCCCAGTGTCCTAATATCAACCTTAGGCACTGCAGAAACAAAACGAAGAAGACATAGGTGCTCTACCATGCTGCTCATTAGCAGGTAAATGCTTAAGAAAGGAGAAGCAGACGTCAGAGAAAACTGTACATTTAAAAAGTGTTTTGAAACAAAATAGTTATTTTAGGCAAATTAAACAGCACTACAAAATTAGCTGGGTGAAAAAACATGGCATTTTCAAGAAATTATAAGCCAGCTTGTCTCGAGTGAAATAGCTCTAAGGGAGTGAAAGGAGCTGTGAACAGAAAGAGGCCTTTTATGATGTGTTAAGGAGTCTGGTTCTTATCCTAAGGCGGAGGACCACTGAAAGCTTCTTAAAAGGGTAGTCATGTGAATGCAACTGAGTTTAGACACCTCTAGCAACAGTAAGAATGAAGGCTTGAAGGGGGAGAATGAAGGGAGACAGACCAAGAGTACAGAAATGGGACTGGAAAAGAAGAGACTGGTAAAAAAGTTCCACAACTGACAAGACTTGGTGGTCAATTAGAAATGGTAGATAAGGGAGAGAGAGATTAGTGGCTTTCAAGTACATATTTTTTTTCCTTAAGAACACAATCAGAAACACGTTTTATATCAAGATCTAGCATATATGTGCCTGTATAAGTGAAACAAAAATTTTACAAAACAGTAATTACTCCAATTATGTCCAAAGTATTCTGCTATTTTCTAGTCTATTTCATTTTATTAAAAAAAAAAGCTGATTACAATCAGCTAAGCTGATTTCATGATTCATCAATTAGCTACCACCTGCTTAAATATCTTTCTAGGATAATGCTAAGGGTTACAGCTTGGTATTACAGATGAATGGGAATATCTGGTGCTAAAGAGATAGGGACTTCATGAAGAGGAGATTTAGAAGATGAAGAGGTAAAGCAAGGGGCTGGGGAGGGAGGTGGAGGGAGAAGATAATGAATTCAGTTCCAGGCAAGTGGAGTTTAAGGTTAGAGATAAAACACCCAGATGTGAATGTCTAATAAGCTGTTATAAATATGGGGTTGGAGCTAAGGAGAGTAGGGTCAGATACAATTATAAACTCATGTGCTGACTGTGTTTTTCTTAGAGATTTGTAGAGGAGTTCATGATATATTCTGGATACTAGGTGTTTGTTTTTCACATTTATAATATAAGTGACTTTCCCCCAGTTTATTGGCTATCTTTTAACTTTTAAAAATATTTTGTCATGCCATGGGCTTTAAGATTATGTAGTTAAATGAATCAGTCTTTTCTTCTCTGACTTCTGGGTTTGTCTCTCTGGCCTTCCCTACCACATGATTATAAAAGTATTCTTCTATAATTTTCCAATTCTTTGTGTGGGTGTATGTGTGTAACACTTAGCCCTTTCACACTATGTAGAATTAATGCTTCTCTCTAGCATGAGGTAGGAATCTAACTTAATTTTTTTCCAAAAAGGATGGTCAGTTGTCCTAATACCATTTGCTGAAAAATCCACTGTTTCCCGTCTGACTTGAAATAGCATTTTTATCACATTCTAAAGTCCTCTTAATAGTTACAACTACATGTATTCATAAGCATATAAAGGTTAGTCAGCTTGCTTTTTATGCCCTTGTTGATTATTCTCTCTTCTACCATTATGACAGAAAGAGAAATTTTAGATCCATGTGAAGAAAAAACATACACAACTTCGGTAGCAGAGGTCAACCTGCCCACTTTCTACTTATTACCCTGAAGGCAACTGTACCTGTCAGTAGTTCCTGAAAGCCTGCCTGGACAAAAACCCTCTCTTCTGGCTCACTTTCTCTCTCCTAAATCTTCCATTTACCTGAGAGATCCTATGTAGGCTGCCCATATTTACCAAAAATCACCTGAGTCATCTGTCAAGATAAAAACATGCTGAATCTTACCTTACTGGTAGGAAGGCTTAAGATGTAGCAACAGTGGAGAGGGAACTATCAAGTCTAATTACATTTAATACCACCTTCCACCCAGAATAAAGCCAACTGGACTAGCTTCTCACCTTTCTGGATGTTCCCATTACTGTGGTAGCCTTTACCAGAAGCTGTCTCAACCACTGCAGTGGCCTGCATCACTCAAGGACGTATATCCTAGAAGTATAAATATTGAACTGTTATTATACTCAGCATTATATTTTAAAAACTATTAGAAAAACAAGAATCTGACAAAGTAGTAATTATAGTCAAAGATTCTAATATCAAAAGCCTAATAAACAAAACATGTAAGACACTTGAATAACTTTTTTTTTTTTTTAATTTATTTTATTTATTTATCTTTGGCTGTGTTGGGTTTTCGTTGCAGCGCGCGGGCTTTCTCTAGCTGCGGCAAGCGGGGGCTACTCTTTGTTGCAGTGCGGGGGCTTCTCATTGCGGTGGCTTCTCTTGTTGCGGAGCATAGGCTCCAGGAGCACGGACTTCAGTAGTTGTGGCGCACGTGCTCAGTAGTTGTGGCGCACGGGCTTAGTTGCTCCGCGGCATGTGGGATCTTCCCGGACCAGGGCTCAAACCCGTGTCCCCTGCAGTGGCAGGCAGATTCTTAACCACTGCGCCACCAGGGAAGCCCTGAGTAACTTTTTTAAAGGCATGAACAGACAGCTACATAAAAGACTGTATTATTTAAACAGACAAGACATATTCTTCTAAAATTTCCAAGGAACATTTAAAAACCGTGTTACGGGGCTTCCCTGGTGGCTCAGTGGTTGAGAATCTGCCTGCCAATGCAGGGGACACGGGTTCGAGCCCTGGTCTGGGAAGATCCCACATGCCACAGAGCAACTAGGCCCGTGAGCCACAACTACTGAGCCTGCACGTCTGGAGCCTGTGCCCCGCAACAAGAGAGGTGGCGACAGTGAAAGGCCCGCGCACCGCGATGAAGAGTGGCCCCCACTTGCCATAACTAGAGAAAGCCCTCGCATAGAAACAAAGACCCAACACAGAAAAAAAAGAAAGAAGTCAGGAGCTCTTTAAAAAAAACAAACAAAAAAAACCAAAAAAAACAAACAAAAACCGTGTTAGGCTACCCAAAAAGTCTTAATCCAAAAAACAGAGTATTAAAGGCTACAATGTGACCCTATTTATGTCAAACCCAAAACAAAAATGTTTCCAAAACAAATTGTAGGCTTACTAAAAACCAATGACATGATAAGTCCCTACAATGAAATCTTTCAGCAACAAAAAGGAACAAACTACTGATATATGTAAACTGATGGATTAATCTCAAAAACATTATGCTGAATGAAAGAAGGCTGACAAGAGATCACATATTGTATGATTCCATTTAAATGAAATGTACAGAAAAAACAAATTTATAGAGACAGAAAGTAGATTAGTGGCTTTGTGGGACAGGGGATGGGAAGAGGGGTTAATGGTATCATTTCAATTTTAACACATGTGCCGCTGAAGCGAGCACAGGAAGGGTTATTAACTGCAAATGGGCATAAGGGATTTTATCAGAGGAATTAAAACGTTCTGAAACTGACTTATGGTGTGACAGTTGCACCACTTGATAAAGTGACTAAAATCACTGACTTGTACGTTTGAAACGAGTGAGATATATTTCAATATATCTGTTTTTAAAAAGTTAATGACAATGGTTCTTTGAACCCAGCTGCTACATGAGGAAGCCCAAGCTGGTCACCTGTCAGAAAACCAAGGCACCCTAATGGACACATGAGTGACCCCAGAGAAGACCAGCAGAAGAAATGTCCAGCCAACCCACAAAATCATTTTGAGCCTTCTGGCCTCTAGTTATCATCACTGTCTACACGCCTAAAAAGCTGAAGTACTTGTCTCAAGGGATTCTGGTGACCAGGATTACAAAGGTTCCTGATGAGTTTGGAAAAAAAAAAAAAAGAACTGATTTTGTTCTAATTCTCAATGAACTATTTCAATCGATGATCCTGAACAAATCCCCAAGTTTACTCTCCCTGTTCTACAATGAGAAGACATTACAAAGCAGAAGAACTCACTCCTTGGAGACAGTATGTCTAGCTTTGAAACCTGATTTAGACACTTAATATTAACAGTGTGAAAAAAATTAATGACAATGAGAACACGGGACTTCCAAAATACATGGGACCAGCCCAAAGTTATAGCCAAAAGAAGTCACAGCTTTAGATTCTTATTATTCAATAAAACTAAAATAAATGATTTAATAAGCAGTCAAGAATCTAGAAAAGAACTAAAGTCTTTATTTCAAAAAGTTGAGGATAGAATTAGTTAAGACAAAAGAAAAAGTGACCAATTTAAAAACAGTAAAAATGATAACTAATACCAAGAGCTATTCTTTGAAAAAATGAATTAAAGTAGATAATATCAGACAAATCTCACTGACAGTACTGAAACAAAAGCCAGCAATGAGAAAAGAAGCATTTTAACAAAACATAAAAATGTACTTTTAAAAATTGAAATTGCTATATACACCTTTGATGGATAATTTGTAAATTTAACCAAAATAGCCAATTTTCTAAGAAAATAGTTTAAAAAAAAAACTTACAGAGTGCTTCCCTGGTGGTGCAGTGGTTAAGAACCCGCCTGCCAATGCAGGGGATACGGGTTTGAGCCCTGGTCCGGGAAGATCCCACATGCCACAGAACGACTAATCCCATGCGCCACAACTACCGAGACTGTGCTCTAGAGCCCGTGAGACACAACTACTGAGCCCGTGCGCCTACAGCCTGTGCTCTGCAACAAGAGAAGCCACCGCAATGAGAAGCCAGCGCACCGCAATGAAAGAGTAGCCCCCGCTCGCCACAGCTAGAGAAAGCCCGCACACAGCAACAAACACCCAACGCAGCCAAAAATAAATAAATAAATAAATTTATTAAAAAAAAAAAAAAAACTTACAGAAAAAGCTAAACAGAATCAACAATAGAAAAAATTGAAAAGGCCATCAAAGTTTTATCCTATAACAATTCCTATCAAGCCTACTAAATTCTTAATTCATCTGTATAAACAAAAAAGTTCTAGGTCAAGTGAACAAAACTCTAACCTGGTCATAAAAACAGAGTGACGATCCCTCAATCAATTCCCAGACTTGTGTCAGTTACAGACCTAGAAGCCCTTGAATGAAGGGGAGGCTGGGTCTTCTTCAGGAAGAACCCCAAATACACTACTAAAAATACTCTTCCCTAAATGGTCCCTAAAGCCTTTTACCGCAGTAATTGTACATTGGGGAAAAGAAAATAATCAGGGGACTCCGGGAGGGCTCACGCCAGAGAGTGCTTCCCACAGCTTCTGCTGCCGGTGTCCTTGTCCCCATGGTGAGCCACAACCACCCTCCACGTCTGCGGGAGACCCTCCAACACTAGTAGCTTAACATTTTAGGCAGAAGAGAGATGTGAAAATGCCTCAAGATAGATAAAGTCTTGGCCTGCTGGAGAAATTCAAGAGTACTGTGTGATGGAAAATGAATATGGACATGATGGCTGGACCTGGAGCAGCTATCTTGAGCCAGCAGGTAACCTTGGTAACGGAGCTACATATGAATGAGCAATCACACAGAAAGTGCTGGATCTCTAAGGAATTTGTGGAACAGACTTACCATATCAGCATTAAACTACTTATCTCTAAAACCTTTCCCTATCCAAGAAATAAATTTTTGTTTTACTTAAAAAAAAAAAAAAAAGAAAATAACCACACCTTTCAGGAACACTGGCTCTGAACTGACACTGATTTTAGGAGACTCAAAACATCACTGTGGCCTTCCAGTCAGAGCAGGGGCTTATGGAGGTCAGGTGATCAAAGGAATTTTAGCTCAGGTTCATCTCACAGTGCGTCCAGTGGGTCCCTTAACCCATATTATGGCTATTTTCCCAGTTCCAGAACGCATAATTGGGAAAGACATACTGAGCAGCTGGCAGAATCCCTGCAGTGGTTTTCTGACCTGTTGAGTGAGGGCTATTATGGTGGGAAAGGGCAAGTGGAACCATTAGAATTGCCTGTACCTAGGAAAATAGTAAATTAAAAGCAATGCCACATCCCTGGAGGGACTGCAAAGATTATCCAAAGATAACTCCTCTCCTTTAGAGAAACAGCTCTTGGCCTGCTACTGGGCCTTGGTGGAGACTGAACACATGACCCAGGGCCACTGAGTTATCATGCAACCTGAGCTGCCTGTTATGAACTGTGTGTTATCTGACTCACCCAGTGGGCACAGCAACTTTCTATCATCAAGTGGATCTGGTACGTATACATATGTGATCAGGCCCTAGAAGCCCTAAAGGCACAAATAAGTTACATGAAGAAGTGACCCAAATGCCCATGGCCCCCACTCCTGCTACACTGCCTTATCTCTCCCAGGCTGCACCTATGGACTCACGGGGAGTTCCCTATGATCAGCTGACAGAGGAGACGACTTGGGCTTGGTTTACAGATGGTTCTGTGTGATATGCAGGCATTACCTAAAAGTGAGCAGTTGCAGCATTACCAGCCCCCACCCCTCAAGGACATCCCTGAAGGACACCGGTGAAGAGAAATTCTCCAGTGGGCAGAACTTTGGGCAGTGCACCTGATTGTTCACTTTGCTTGGAAGAAGAAATGGCCAGACATGAAATGATATACCAATTCATGGGCCGTGGCCAGTGGTTTGGCTGGATGGTCGGGAACCTGGAAAGAACATAACTGGAAAACTGGTGACAAAGAAATTTGGGTATGTAGCTAGACCTCTCTGAATGGGCAAAAGACGTGAAAATATTTGTGTACCATGTGAATGTTCACCAGAGAGTGTCCTCAACAGAGGAGGATTTTAATAATCAAATGGATAGGATGATCGAGTTTGTCGATGCCAGTCCGTCTCTTTCCCCAGCTACCATGTCAACACCCAGTGGGCTCATGAGCAGCAGCACCGTGGTGGCCCGGACGGGGATTCTGCATGCACTCTGCAGCAGGGACTTCCACTCGCTGAGGCCAGTCTGGCAAACTGCCAGCAGCAGAGACCAGTACTGAGTCCCCAGTACGGCACCGTTCCCCAGGGTCATCAGCCAGCTACCTGCTGGCAGGTTAATTACACTGGACTATTTTCACCATGGAAGAGAACAGTGTTTTGTCCTTACTGGAATCGATGCTTACTCTGGATACAGATGTGCCTTCCCTGCATACAATGCTTCTGCCAAAACCACTATCCATCGACTTTGAGAATGCTTTATCCACTGCCATGGTATTCCACACGGTAACGCTTCTGACGAAGGAACTCACTTCACAGCAAAAAGAAGTGGGGCAGTGAGCCCGTGCTCAAGGAATTCATTGGTCTTACCATGTCCCCCACTATCCTGAAGCAACTGGCTTGACAGCAGAGTGGATGGCCCTTTGAAGGCTCAGTTTCAGTGCCAGCTAGGTGACAATACCTTGTAGGCTGGGGCAAGGTTCTCGAGAAGACAGCATATACTCTACTAAATCAGCATCCAATATACGGTGCTGTTCCTCTGATAGCCCCAGGATTCATAGATCCAGGAATAAAGGGGCTGGAAATGGGAGTGGCACCATTCAATATTACCCCCAGTAATCTACTAGCAAAATTTCTGTCTCCTGTTTCCACAACATTATGCTCTGCTGGCCTCAAGAGGAATGCTTCCACCAGGAGACACGACTCCACTGAATTAGAAGTTCAGACTGCTACCTGGACACTTTGGGCTCCTCACGCCTCTGAATCAACAGGCAAAGAAGGGAGTAACAGTGTTGGCCAGGGTGACTAATCCTGACTACCAAGGGGAAACCGGATGACTACTTCACAATGGAGATAAGGAAGAATATCTGTGGAATACAGGAGATTCCTTAGGGAGTCTCTTAGTATTACCATGCCTTGTGATTATGGTCAATGGAAAACTAAAACAACCCAATCTAGTCAGAACCACTAAGGCCCGGACCCTTCAGGAATGAAGGTTTGGGTCATCCCCCAGGTAAAAAGAATACAAAACAGGTAGTAGAAGAACGCAGTTATAAATACCTGATACAACTACGTGACCGGCTGCAGAAATGAGGACTGTAATTGTAATGAGTATCTCCTCCTTATTCTGTTATGAATATATATATGTATATATACATCTATTAAGCAAATACCTTTGTTTCCTTTCCTCTCTTATTCCCTTATTATGTAACATAAAATGTATTGACCTTATCAGTATTTAAGCATTGTCAACTTTACATAACAGCATTTACGGAGAAGAGTAAAATCACTCAAAATTTTACCTCCTCTTCTGGGGCCAAGGGATTAGCACATTTTCAGTTGTATGCATGATAGCTGTATCATATTAGGTGAAATTATGATCTTGTAATTGTCTTTATTTGGAGATTAAGCATGGTTTAAGGAGATGCGTATAGGTGCCAAGTTGACAAGGGGTGAACTTGTGATTGTTAATTTAATGTGTCAACTTGAATGGGCTAAGGGATGCCCAGATAGCTGGTAAAAAATTATTTCTGGGTATGCCTGTGAGAGTGTAACTGGAAGAGATTAGCATTTGAATTGGTAAACTGAGTAGAGAAGATCACCCTCACCAATGCAAGCGGGCATCACCCAATAGGTTGAGGGCCTGAATGGAGCAAAGAGGTGGAGTAAAGGTGAATTTGCTTGAAATGGGACATCCACCTTCTCCGGCCCTTGGAAAGGTGACCACTGCTTTGCTTGGAATCTCAAGCTCTTTGTTCCATGGTCTGCAATGTTCTTCTGGGCAGGAAGTCAGGCTACACCAGGGCTCATGTTGCAGGTTTCCTTTCTTTCAGAAATCACAGTCCTGTACTGTCCATTATCCATCTGAAAACAGTTGTTTCACACACGTGGCCTAGTTTTCAAGTTGTTTTATGGCAACATGGTAAAACCAGTCTATTACTTCATCATGGCCATGAGCCTCATTATGCTTGAGAGTATGTTTTCTGACTACAGTACAATTAAGAATAACAAAAAAGACAATAACTTCCCAAATATTTGGAAATTAAACAACACACTTGTAAATAATTCATTGAGAAATGAATATATCAACAATGGAAGTCAGAAAATAATTTGAACTAAATGATTATGAAAATACAATACATCAAAATTTCTGAGATGCAGCTAAAGTAGTGCTTACAGAGTAATGTACAGCGTTAAGTGCTTATATTAGAAAAAAAGGTTTAAAATTAATGATCTACCTTAAGAAACTAGAAAAATTAGACGAAATTAAACCCTAAGAAAGTAGGATGGAAATAATAAAGAAAAGAGAGGTAAATAAAACAAAAATAGATTATAAAAAACACATCCAAAGTTTTTTAAAGAAATTAATAAAATTTATAAACCCTTCACAAAACTTATCTAAGAAAATGAGAAAACACAAACTACCAATATCATGCATGATAAAGAAAGGGGACATCACTACAGAATCTACAAATTTTAAAATGATAATAGGGTATATAATGAACAACGTGATCTGATAAACTCTACAACCTGAACATACTTCCATGAAAATACAACCTGGATGCAAGAAGAAATAAACAATCTGAAGAGTCCCATATCTCTTAAGAAATTAAAACTGTAATTAAAATCTTTTCCTCACAGAAAACTCCAGATGTAGATGGTTTCACTGATGAAGTCTACCAATCAAGTGAGGCAGAAATAGAGTCAGAATTCAATCCTAACCAAAGTCCATTAGAGAAATATGGATGAGGGGCAACTTCCCCATGTTTTATAGGTCCAGTAATATCTTGATACCAAAATCTGAGGACACTGCAAGTAAAAAATAAAGAGACCAATACTTCTCATGTACAAAGACTCAGACATCCTAAAGCAATTTTTTGCAAAGCAAATCCAGCAACACATAAAAAGAATAATGCATTCTAATCAAATGAAGTTTACCCCAGGAATACAAGGTTGGTTTAACATTTGAAAATCAACTGATGTTATTCACCACAGTAAGAGAACAAAAGAGAAAAATCACATGATTATCTCAACAGATGCAGAAAAAGAACTTGATAACATTTATTAAAACTTAGAACCAGGGATTTCCCTGGTGGTCCAGTGGTAAAGAATCTGCCTTCCAAAGCAGGGGACACGGGTTTGATCCCTGGTCGGGGAACTAAGAGCCCACATGCTGCAGGGCAAGTAAGTCCGCACGCCACAACTACTGAGCCCGCAGGTTTCAACTAGAGAGCCTGCGTGCCGCAAACTACCGAACCCACACGCTCTGGAGCCCACGTGCCACAACTAGAGAGAAGCCCGCACACCACAACGAAGAGCACGCATACTGTAATGAAAGATCCCGCATGGCACAACAAAGATCCCGCAACTAAGACCCAACACAGGCAAAACAAACTAACTAAATAACTAAATAAATATTAAAAAAAATTAAAAACCAAAAAACCAAAATCCTTAGAACCAATTCATGGTAAAAAGCCTCAGCAAACCAGAAACAGTAAAGATCTTTCTCAATCTAATAACAGGTATCTACATACAAAAAAGCCCCAATTAACCCTAAAGCTAAGATCATGCCTGATGGTGAAAAATTCAATAACTTCTGTCAAAAACAATACAGTTATTCTCTCACCACTTATATTTGATGTACTAGAGGTCCTAGCCAGTGCAATAAAGAAATAAGAAGCATACATATTGGAAAAAAAGAGGTAAAACTGTCTTTATTCAGACCATATGATAACATACAGGGAAAAACCAAAGGGATACTCAAAGAAACTACTAGAACTAATAGGTAAATTTAGAAAGATTGAAGAATACAAAGTCAATATACAAAACACAAGTGCACTTCTATATTCCAGCAAGAAACAATTGGAAAATGAAAACTCAAAAACAGTACCACTTACAAAAGCGCAAAAAAACATGAAACAGTTGGTGGTTAAATGTAATGAAAGATATACAAGACTTTTATATTGAAAACTACAAAACAATAATGAGAGAAATTAAGGAGGAACTAAATAAATGGAGAGATATACCATATTGTCGGATCGAGACTCAGTATTGTTAAGATCTGTTCTCTACAAATTGAACTATAGATTCAACACAATTTCACTCAAAATCGTAAGATTTTTGGTAGCAGTTGACAAGTTGATTGCAAACTTACATGGAAATGCAATGAACCTAGAATAGCCAAAACAATTCAGAAGAAGCAATTTGGATGACACCTATTTCAAGATTTACAAAGCTACAGTACTGGCAGTGTAGTATGTTAAACTAATAGATTAAAGAACATATTATGAGAGGCAAGAAAGAGAGCCACTTGACTTTTAAGAAAGGCATTAATTCAATTCAATGTGGAAAGGAAGTTCTAAGGCATATCCTATAAATGGTACTGGCACAATTAGATTTCTGCAAGGGGAAAAAAATACTGGGATCCCTACCTCACATTATACCCAATAACAAAAGTGAGATGGCTCATATTTCTGAAGGTGAAAACCAAACCTATAAAGTTTGTCAAAGAAAACATAAGAGAACATATTCATGACGTTAGGGTAGGCAAAGATTTCTTAGAACACAAAAGGTGTTAATAAAAAAGTTGTTAATTTGAACTTCAGCAAAAAAATTTTTTTTGAATTTTTGAATTTTGTTTTATTTATATTTTTATACAGCAGGTTCTTATTAGTTATCTATTTTATATTCATGTATATATGTCAATCCCAATCTCTCAATTCATCCCACCACCACCACCCGCGCCCCCCCACCTTCCCCCCTTGGTGTCCATATGCTTGTTCTCTACATCTGTGTCTCTATTTCTGCAAGGCAAACCGGTTCATCTGTACCATTTTTCTAGGTTCCACATATATGCGTTAATATACGATACTTGTTTTTCTCTTTCTGACATACTTCACTCTGTCTGACAGTCTCTAGATCCAGCCACGTCTCTACAAATGACCCAATTTCGTTCCTTTTTATGGCTGGAACTTCAGCAAAATTTAAAAACTGCTCACTACTGAAAAGTGAAAAGACAAGCCAAAGACTGGAAGAAACTATTCACAATTTATATATCCAACAGAGGACTCTTGGATAGATTATGTAAAGAACTTGCATAAATAGAACCTTTTAAAAAAAGACAATCTAATAAAAAAAAGGACAAAGTAGTTGGACACTTACTTCACATGTGCATAACACAAAGCATATGAATTGCTCTTAAGTGTATAAGCAACTGCTCAACATCATTAATCATCAGAGAAATGCAAATTCAAACCACCAAGATACCACTTCACACTCACTAGAATGGAAAAAACAAAACAAAACCTGGTAACACCTAATATTGTGAGGATGTGAACAAACTGAAACTCATACATTGCTAAAGTGAATACAAATTGTTAAGACCACGTATCTTGGAAAACTGGCAGTTTCTAATGATGTTAACCACATAACTACCCTATTACCAAGAAATTACATTCTAGTTTCAGCAATAAATACGCTTCTCTAGAGAATCATTCTTTAATACACTATTCAATAATGACTGAACCCTTATTTGTTAAGTCATATGCTAAGTGTTGAAGACATAAGTTCTTGCCCTAACAGTTAATGATAAGCACACAATAAATAAGCAATTCCCAAAAGTCACGTGGGAGGATGGGAATGGAGCACATTTTATTACAGAGCACCTTTTCTCAAACTTGCCTGACACATGAATCACTTGGAGCACTCTTTAAAAATACAGATTCCACAGCCTAATTTGGAGGCCAGAAATAATAGGAAATTTCTATAACCTGAAGATTTAGGGAAACATAAAAAGACCTCACCTAATCTAAGGCCTTCATGAGAAAGTGTCCTTTAACCTTTAACCTGAGATCGGAAAGAAGAGCAAGGAGGTGTAAGCTGTAATACTGATTATCGTATCAATTTAGTATTAGATTTTTATATAAAGGATATAGTGTCACACACAAAATGCATTTGGAGTTTTTAAAACTGAGAGTTGTATTTAAAAAGCAATTAAAAACTAAAATTTTGGATTTCACAGATAATTAAGTAGGAAATAATACAGCATGCTTGCATTGAAAAAGGTAAGGGAAAATCTATAAAGAAAGTGACACCTATCTAAGCTAAATCATGAAGATCACGTAGCGGCTGGCTAGACTAAGGAGCAGGGAAGTGAACAGAGCACCTCAACCTAAGGGGACAAATATGGGATGGCCCCAAGGTAAGAGAAGGGTAAGAAGAAGGGACAAGATAACTAGACTTATGTATAAAAGTGAACTCATTATTGTTGATGGTACACTCACTGAGCTAGGAAACTAGGAGGAAGAATACTTTTCTGTTCTTTATATTATTTTGATTTTGGGTAGGGAGCAGTGGTGATGATGAGTTCATTTTTATACATAGTCAGTTCAAGGGCCTATAATAATTTGAAATAGATATACAGATGTGAAGCTTAGGAATTATCTGGACTACAAATATTCAACTTTCAACTAATGTTTCAGAAATTCTTTTTAGCTGGTAGCTGAAAAGATGTGGCCCAATATCAAGAGCTTAATAGCCTTTTATTTATTTTTTTACTGCGATAAAACTGGCTAGCAGCTGTTAACCTTTGGGGTTATGGACTTTCTGAAGATTTGATAAAAGTCTGAGAAAATGCACATACATACACATATAATTTAAAAGATTTATAGACTTCTATACTACATTTAAAAACTGCAAGTTTGGACTTCCCTGATGGCGCAGTGGTTAAGAATCCGCCTGCCAATGCAGGGGACACAGGTTCGATCCCTGGTCCGGGAAGATCCCAAATGCCGTGGAGCAACTAAGCCCGTGTGCTACAACTACTGAGCCTACGCTCTAGAGCCCGCGAGCCACAGCTACTGAACCCGCATGCTGCAACTACTGAAGCCCACGCACCTAGAGCTCGTGCTCTGCAACGAGAGGCCACCGCAATGAGAAGCCGGCGTACCGCAAAGAAGAGTAGCCCCCACTTGCTGCAACTAGAGAAAGCCCGTGCACAGCAACGAAGACTCAAAAATAAAATTAAATAAATAAATTAATTAAATAAATAAAAATAAATTTAAAAAAAACCCTGCAAGTTTGTAACTCCTGGCTTAAGAGATTTTACTTAAGTCAGTAAAGATCCTACTCTAGGAATGCCAGGTAAATGTTTAAAATAAAGACTGGGTATAAAGAAAGCTAGTTTATCAAAATAATTAACATTAGGGCTCCCCTGGTGGTGCAGTGGTTGAGAGTCTGCCTGCCAATGCAGGGGACACGGGTTCGAGCCCTGGTCTGGGAGGATCCCACATGCCGCGGAGCAACTGGGCCCGTGAGCCACAACTACTGAGCCTGCGCGTCTGGAGCCTGTGCTCCGCAACAAGAGAGGCCGCGATAGTGAGAGGCCCACGCACCGCGATGAAGAGTGGCCCCCACCTGCCGCAACTGGAGAAAGCCCTCGCACAGAAACGAAGACCCAACACAGCCATAAATAAATAAATAAATTTATTTTAAAAAATAATAATAATTAACATTAAAATAGATAAGTGGTTTTCTTACTTTTTGGACTCAGGTACTCT
This sequence comes from Balaenoptera physalus, assembly GCF_965194825.1. Lineage (NCBI taxonomy): Eukaryota > Metazoa > Chordata > Mammalia > Artiodactyla > Balaenopteridae > Balaenoptera > Balaenoptera physalus. Next base: position 135,847,058 of record NC_138885.1, on the reverse strand, counting down.
TCACATTCTTAAAAAGTACTGAAAACCCCAAGGAGTATTTGTTTACGTGAGTAATATCTATTAATACTTATATTAGAAAGTCAAACAACAATTTTAAATATTTTGAATTTATTCATAAACCCATTACTTAACGTAAGTAACACTTTCAATTTAAAAACCGTGCATTTTCCAAAAAATTAGCGAGAAGAACATATATATTTTGCAAATCTCTTTACTATATGCCTTTACAAGCTGGAGCCTCATTCACATATGATTCTGCATTCAAATCTACCTTCAATGTTTTGCAAGCTTCATTCTTAAATATGAAGACACCCAAGTTCAAGAACTTTGACAAGAGGAAAAATTTTAGTATAACAAAAATACTTGCAAATCATATATCTGATAAGGGTCTATCATCCAGCATATCCAAAGAAGTCTTACAAGTCCAACAAAAAGACAAACAATGCAATATTTTAAATGATCAAAGGATCTGAATAAACACTTCTCCAAAGAGAATATACAAATGGCCAATAAACACATGAAAAGATGCTCAACGTATTAGGTAAATGCAAATCAAAACCACAGTGAGATACCACTTTACACCCACTAGGATGACTATTAAAATAGAGAGTAAGTACTGTCAAGGAAATAGAGAAATTGGAACCCTCTTACAGTGCTGGTGGGAATGTAAAACGGCACAGCCATTCTGGAAAACAATCTGGCAGTTCCTCAAAAAAAAAAAAAAAACAGAATGACCATGTGATCCAGCAATTCCGCTCCCAGGCATATACCCCTTTTTATGCTGCTCTGCCAGGTCTCACTCGTCAAACTATTCTCTCCCGTGTTTTCAATCCCGGAACCAAACCAGAAGCTGCTCTCCTCCCTCTGACACCTCCCTCATCCCTACCGGGTCTTGTCAGTTTTAACCCCTGACGCATCTTGGTCAAGAGACCACTGACTGTTAACATGGATCCGGGCAATAACCTCCCACCCAGCCAGAATAATCTTTCCAAAATGCAGATCTGGTCAGTTCACCCCACTGCTTAAAACTAAGCAACAGACTGTCACTGTTCTTTGGATAATGATTAAAGCTTTAGTACCGTCTACAAGACCGCCCCCCCCCAAGGGCCTGGGCTCTGCAGGAACCTTAGCACTTCGTGGGTTCCAGATGCACCGGCCACCGCGCTTCCTCACACAGGTTGGGCCACGTGCATCCTCCGCCTGCCACACCCCGGCCCCCCAACCACCTACAATTCCTGCTCAACCTTCAGTCCTCACCCCCAATATCCGTTTCTTAGGGAAACCATCCTGGTCCTCCACACAACATCAGGAACGTCCGGCAGTTTGGAAAACATCCCACCCTTCTGCCGTCCGTCCCACGTAGCAGGCTAATTAACTAATGTCCAGCGTCCGTTTCTCGCTCTGGACCGTGGCTGGTTGCTGCCGTACCCCGCGCCCGCTGCACAGGCCCCATTCGTATTTGTCGCAACAATACACGCGTGAGTGAATTCCCACCTTTCCCCGGAGAAATAAACGTCAGGTCCCGCAACGCAGCTCGAAAAGAACTTGAGGCGCGCAAGTCCGCCTTGGCGCCCGCGAAGCGAGGCTGGGGGACCCGCCTGGAACCGAATGCAAAGGTACCACATTGGGGGATTCTGGAACTCCAAGGCCCCCCAACGAACGCGCAAACCCTGCGGACCACGGCGGCGCCCCCGGACCCTGCCCGCTTCCCCTTCCAGGACCCGCTGGAGGAGGCGTCGTTGGCCTCCTTCACGCCGCGCGGCCCTCGGCGGGCGCCGACGGCCCCTTGGCGGGGACTCGCCGCCCCTGGGCTTCGCTGCCCGTTCCCCACACTCCCGGCCTCCGCCCTAGCCTGCCCGCAGCCGCCCGCCCCGCCAGCCCGACTCCCCGCTCCTCACACCTCGCAAGCGCGCTGTCGCCGTCGCCGCCGCCGTGCGTGAGACACCCCTTCTCGGCCGCCGCCTCAGAGAGAGTGCCGCTCCTCGTGCAGCCGCGGGTCCCGCCGGGTAACGGCCGTCCGCGGCCCGCCCACTGCCTGGCGGGGCGCTCCCATTGGCCGGTGCGCACAGGGGCGGCTCTGTGATTGGCCCGGCGCGCGGGCGCGAAGGCGGGAACGGAGTCGCCCGCTGGGATTTTGCACTTCCCGTGGGGGGGTGGGGGGAGAGGTTTGGCCCGCGGGCTCAGCTCGAAGCGACGCCCAGAGAGGCCTTAACTGCTCTGCAGCCCGCGACCCGTGACCTTCGGCTCTCGTCTGGACGGCGCGGCTGTGCAAAGCCACTGGAGGAAAAAAGCTGGGCGGCGCTCCCCGCCACCGCCGTCAGGGGCCCAACTGGCCCCTGGTTCGGGCCCGGCGCCCGCCAGGTCCCGCGCCCACAGTGTCCGGACAGCCGGTCCTGGCTGCCCTCCTTGGACAGCTGTCCCCACCGACACGTGTCCCTTCTTCGTGTCTAACACAGCGTGTCCTCCCTCGGGCGGTCTTTTACAATATCATTAGCAGGGACGGGGCTAGGGTGAGAGAATGAGTCATTTACTTGCCTTGGGCGCAGAATTTAAGGGGGCGTCAAAAATCTCGATAATCAAGATAAGTGATATTTTAATGCAGTCGTTGAAGGCAATCAAAAATAATGAAAATTCCAAGATGGACAAAATAGCCCCATCAGCACTCCTATTTTTCCTTCTGCCTCAGGCTCTAATATGGCTCCTCAAGGAACTGTTATCCTGTCTTTAAAAATGTTCATTCTTTTCATCAGGAATTTTTTGCATGGATTTTGACTTTTGCTTAAATCATGTTGTTTAAAATCGTCTCAGGTTGCATTAAAATCTTAGTTTTTTGATGCCATCTCCAGATACTCCCCACTAGCCCTGTGGCAGTGGGGTCCTTGCTTCTGGTAGTTTCTGGTGTCTGTGTGTAGCCTGAAGCACTGCGTTTGCTGCCAGGCAGCTCTTACATAATTGATTTGGGGCTTACATAGTTTGGATGTGAAGTGTGACGTTTTTATGAAATCTGTCAATCTCTTTGTGATTTAATGCAGTGATTTTAACCCCATTTCAGGTTCAGAATAATGGTATTTACACAGTAGTTTTTACTTGTTTGTTTTTGTTTTTGTTTTTTTAAAGTCAGGACAGTGGTTACTTTTATTATTTTTTTGAAGTAGAGTTGATTTACAATGTTGTGTTAATTTCTGCTGTACAGCAAAGTGACTCAATTATACATATAATATTCTTTTCTTATGGTTTATCATAGGATATTGAATATAGTTCTCTGTGCGATACAGTAGGACCTTGTTGTTTATCCATTGTATATACAATAGCTTACATCTGCTAACCCCTTTATGTACCTTTTATGATTTGATTATTTTAACATTTCCTTTTTTATATCTTTTAAATATTTTAACATTATTTCAGTCACATGTATTTAATGTAGAAAATTCAGGAAAATGTAAAGAAGAAAATAGAAATTCCCTATAACCCTACTTCTCACAGAACCTCACTTTGGAGGCTACAAACTTGACATTATTGTGCTGAATTAGTCTTTTACTGTGTTGTAGAATCTGACTTTTAAATTTTATTTATCATTTTCCATCTATGTTAAGTAAGATTGAGCTGTAGCAGGTAGTAGACCATGAAAACTGTCTGTATTCTCTGTTCTGCCCCCGTTCTCATAAACACTGTAATGAGTTTGGTCAAAAACATTATGAAGGCTGTGATCAAAGTTAGTAACATAACAAGAAACATATTTTCATTTATGAGAGGTTTAGAATCAGTCTTGTTAGTTCCCCAACCAGTGATTTAACCCAGGCCCCCTGCAGTGGAAGTGTGTAGTCTTAACCACTGGACCGCCAGGCAATTCCCAACGTTACTCTCCTTTTGAAAGTTGGGAAAATCATCTGTTTTCATAAATTTGGATAACTGGCCTTGAGGGCTCTGAAAGAAACAGGAATGGTGGAACAAGGAAATTTTGATGAAGAAAAAAGTGAGTAGTGAGTGGTTCAGTGAATTAAGCTATGGTTTTGCTGATGGGCTTGTAACGTGGTGAACACGTTACACCTGAAGAACACATGAAGACCCTCGAGGTTGGTCCTCTCAAGCAGAGATGAGGCTTAAACACCCAAATTTGCAACTTCCAGGGCCTTCTGTGGTAGGGGAAGAACGGAATCTTTCTCTCTGGACTGAGAAGTGTCAAGATATTGAAGAGCCTCATGGAAAGGGATGCTGGGCTGCATCTGGAGGCCGACTTGGGAGCAGGGGACTCGGGCTAGGAACCCACACACTTGTGCCTGACCCCGTGGCTACAGCAGTGATTCCTAAATTGTGCTCTGCAGAGTCCTGGTCCCAGAAGGCTCTGAAAAAAAAAAAAACAGGTTCCATGATCCAACAGTTTGGGAAATTGTACCTAGTCCATTTCCCTCTTAAGGAATCCCAGTGGCATTCACAAGTAAATACTCCTCAGCAAGCAAACCCATTGAATGTTATAACTGAGTGTTACCGAAGAATATTTATTTATAGAATTCTCTATACTAACATTCCTAGGAATCAGTGGTTATAGTTGGGAAACACTGGACTTACAGTAATAGTAGTAGTCAGAATAATGAAGAAGCAACATGTGCTACCATTTCTTGAGTGCTGTGCAGCAGACACTGTTCTAAGCATTGAACCTCTGGTGCTGAACAAGACCTTGACCTCCCAGCAGAGCAGAATGGTTACAGGGGTGGGCTGGAATCCTATTGCTCGTTCTAATCTAGGGCCCTCCATTTCATAGTTGTGTCCCTTTAAGCAAGTTGCCTGATTTTTCTGTGCCTCAGTTACCTTACTTATAAAATGGAGGCAGTAAGAGTGCCCACCTCAATGGATTATTGCAAAGATTAAATATGATTATAGATGTAGGGGAGGTAGTGACATAATCAGATTTTTAAAAATTTTACTCTAATAGATTGGAGGTGTGAAGAACACTGGAACAGAGAAGACCAGGCAAGGGTAGTTTGCCAATGACAATGGCCTGGTCCAGAGGAATAGTTATGGTGATGGGAAAAAGGATGGATTTGTGAGGTCTTTTGTAAGTAGAATTGATAGAGCTGTGTCCTTGAGATCAGAGTGGAGGTGGGTGAGGGAGGGGGACAGGGAATTCAGTCTACATCAGAAGACTTGGCTTTGTAAGCTGAACTGGATTTTGTATTTCTATACTCTGCTTATTGTCTTTTGTAATCTCTTTTTTATTTTTAATAAATTTTATTTATTTATTTATTATTATTATTATTAATTTTTGGCTGTGTTGGGTCTTTGTTTCTGTGCGAGGGCTTCCTCTAGTTGCGGCGAGCGGGGGCCACTCTTCATCGCGGTGCGCGGGCCTCTCACCGTCGCGGCCTCTCCTGTTGCGGAGCACAGGCTCCAGATGCGCAGGCTCAGTAGTTGTGGCTCACGGGCCTAGTTGCTCCACGGCATGTGGGATCTTCCCAGACCAGGGCTCGAACCCGTGTCCCCTGCATTGGCAGGCAGATTCTCAACCACTACACCACCAGGGAAGCCCTGTAATCTTCATAAGTAACCCTTTGCTGATCCTCCTCAATGCCCTTTGCTGGCCCCTCCTCCTTCACCCAACCCCTGTCAGGTTGTTCTTGGCTCTTCCTGTGCCCTCTAATTATTTACACTTTCTCCCTAGGCAAGTCTAGTCCCAAGACTAGAGAATCCCCTCTTTGCTGATGACTCCTAAATCTACATCTCCAGCCTGGGTCTCTTCCGCGAGTTCCACACTCGGTTCTCTGCCATCCTGGAGGGATGCAGGATGCCTTCCAGTGGAGGATGAGAGATGGTAGATAAAACAAAATCTCTTGTATGATAGACAGTGATAATTTGAGAAAAATGAATCAGAAAAGGGAACGGGAATTGTTGAGGGCTGGCAATTTCAAATAGGGTGGTCGGGGAAGCACTCACTACTCCATGCTGTTTTTATGTTTCATTAGCTTCTCGAACTTGATGTGGCCTAAATGGAACTCCTAAGCCCTCCTCTTTGACTTACTGTTTCGGTAGGACTACAGTTCACTTTCACTGTTGCATCAGGTAAGATCTTACTGTTACGTTGTAGTGTGCATCTCAGGCATGGGGGTCGTTTCTATTATTACACATGAACCCATCTGCTTGGTGTCAAGAGATTGATTCTGCGCGAATGATTTTTTTCTAGGTACTCCTATAATATTTCAATGTGTTTATTTGACTATTTCATGCAGATAGCATAAGTTACATTCATACATATTAAATCATATTTGGTAAGTAAATTGAAACGCTTAGGTTTTTTAAATCATTTTTTTATTGTTTGGCCATACCATGTGGCATGTGGGATCTTAGTTCCTTGAAGAGGGATCGAACCCGCGTGCCCTGCAGTGGAAGGGCAGAGTCTTAACCACTGGACCACCAGGGAAGTCCCGGTTTGTTTCAATTATACTTAAATTATTTTTCTAATTCTAAGATAAGTATGGTCAAACTTAGATTTAAAACAAAGACATGCTACTGATGCAGAATCGAGTGGACATGTAGAAGCTAGTACTATGACTGAAGAAGTAAAGAGAAAAAGGGACTGGGAGGAGGTGTGGTGTGAATTTCATGATGAATATTGATTTCAGTTTTCTGGGAAGAGCAAATGAAAGCGTGCTTTGTTACATAAAAACTGTTTAAAGATAAAGCTGACAATATTAAGAGAAATCTTCAGCAAATACATAGTATGATGGTTTAAAAAATATGTCCACAAATTCTTTGATACTCTTTCCTTTAATATCTAGGGTTGCTGTTCTACATCCTACGATGCTCAGGACAGACACCCAGCACCCAGGAGTGATCTGGCCCGGGACGTCAGTGGTGTGAGGCTGAGAAACGCTGGGTTACAGGGATGAAAAAAGCCAGCAACAAATTCCCAATAGCCACAGGAAAAGTTTTATTCTATGAAATAAATTTAAAAATTGTGTTCTCGCTTCCTCTGGATGAGGAAGTGTGTGCAACATGGATTTGCTGTGTCTGTAAGGATTGGCGCAAGAGGTACCAAACTAAAGGTTTGACTTCCTTCAGAGCCACTGATTTGAGAAACACCATCTTCCCAGGGCTGGTGAGACAAGCAAGAGTCGCTTCTTCACCAACTGTGAGACTTCCCTAGGCTCTGGTTTCCTCATCGGTGATATGGATTTAATAACAGCATCTACCTCTTTAGGGTTTCCATGAAAATCAAATGAGTGAAAATATGTAAAAGCATCTAACTAACTGCCAGGCATGTCTAAATGATATATAAGTGTTTGCTGTCATTAGTGTTATTTGTGAGCCAGATGGATATTTTACTGGTTAAACATGTTTGTATTAAGATGTTGTGGAAGGAACATTAAAGATAAGACAATGAAGTAAACATTTCTCTTTTGCTGGCTGCAAGGACACTGCAGGAAGCAGGAGCTCCTCTTTCTGGTTCCTTCTGCTGTGCTTTCTTCCTCCTTGTTCACGGGGCACCTGTGGTGAGCAGTTCGGGTCACCCGGTGGTGCTACCCTCGACCAAAATTTCTCCCAGTCTCCCAGTCTCGGCCCAAGTTTTCCTGTCTCCTGATGTCAGCCCTCTGTCACCCTGTAACTTGTCTGCCCCTAGTGGGTAGTGGCCCCAACCCCTCCAATGAGGTCTCAGTCCCAGTTTGTCGCATTCTCGGGTTCTTTAGATCCTCTTTCATCCGTAGTAGTTAATCCCCTATTATGAGTTAATCATTCTTTATATTACACTCTCCCTGTTCAAATTACTGGGTGGTTTCTGTTTTTGGAGCGGACTGATACACTGCATTCTTGAAACAACTTGGAACATTTAATGCTCATTAAGTAGACTTTCAAACTAAGTCTTTTGAAGCCGATCATCCTAAGATTTGTTCTAACAAATCTTAGGTAAATATAGAAACCTGTGGGGGAGTTGGAGCTGTCCTGGGATTAATGCAGAGTAGCTTTCCACATAAAAACATTGTTTTTTGAATATGCAGCAGCTATAGCAGGTCTGTGGCACTGACGTGTGGATTAGTGATTGGATAGTTTTATCTATGGAACGCTCAAGAAGAAGATCTGAATATCCTCGGCACAAGGAGGCCGAATTTCTCTTACCCGGTGAAATGTAGCTTTGCCTATCCCACATCCAGCCAGTGCTGGGGGACGGAACTTCGTGACCTCTAGCACTCTGCTGGGAATGTTTTCTTAATTATATATAATCAAGAAAAATGGAATGATTATATATTCCAATTCATGTCTAGCAGTCCACCATGGATATAGTTATGGATGACGTTATCTTGGTTTGCACTTGCTAATATCCTGAAAAGCTGGCCTGCTGAACCAGCCTTATGTGAAACCCAACGTATACGAAAGAGTAACTGAAAATCAGCAAGTAGCCCAACGCCGTTTACTTTTGTCCTTGGAGTTACTGTCTCTACTCTGGTCTGTAATTTCTTCAGTTTACTTTTTAGTCTAAGAGTGCTGATTCTTATAAGTGTTCTATTCTTATTCACTGTGAATACACCTTCTTTTTTAAATAGAGAAAGAAAAGTGCATTGATTTGATATGCTAAAAAAATAAAAAGATGATCCAAAATATACAGAACCATTATTATGGAATAAAGATCTTCTTTCTCAGTGGGAAAAAATAAAAACCATATTGCTGAAGTCTTTCAACATTTCATTTTTTAATTTTTCCAATAGTACACTCTTTAAAAGAAGTTAACAACTTCAATTCCAAATATAAGGATTCAATAATGCGAATGAAAAGCTGTCATTTTCAGTGAAGCTGTTGCCTAATTACCCTGGAAAAAAGTATTCTTTTGATTGAACTGATGCAAAAATCCCTTAGAAAAGCTTCATTGTTGCCTGTAAAGAGTCTTCTTAAGGTCACTTTTACTTCTAGACCATCCCCTTGTTTCTAGTGATAGAGTTTTGCTTGGTAATGGCTTGTGGTTCCACAGTGTTTTGTGTATGAAAAGCGTAGACTAAGAGATACTACTGAAGTCGCTCAAATTGTAGATTCTGCCACAAAAGGAAGTCCCAACACTGAAACATTTCCCCTTAATGTTCAGCAAGACACATGAAAAGAAAACTCAAGTCCCACGTTCATCTTTACTTTGATCACCGTTTTAAATGGCATGAAGAGGCTGCTGCGCCGTCGGAAACAGAGCTCCACGGCCCAGTGTGCTTATTAAATGGCCTGCAGGTTCGGAGCGGCCGCCCCAGCCCGGGTTGCGGTCTGCAGACGGAGGCATCTGGTTGCTGCCGGGGGTCCCGGGGCTGCGCCGGGTGCTTCCCGGGGGTGTTCTCTCAGAAGCAGGGGAAGAAGCAGTGCTCCCAGACAGCAACAGAACAGCGTACGAAACAGTGCTCTCCGTCCACCCGATCGTTTCCTGTTCAGAACTGGCCTTTACTGCTGGGACAAGAGGACACTCCTGTTGGCTTTCATTTTTTCCAGACGCTTCACTAAGTGGCCGTTGCTCACCTCGAGCTCTTCTGTTTTGTCCAATGCCGAGCGAAGCTGGAAATAAAGGCAAAAAGGCAGTGAGCTTGGATTCCAAGCCTACTGAAAAATAAATTATGACCCAGACCCACCGAGATTCTAAAAATACACATATACCTACACGTGTGTATACGTATATTTCTTAATTTAAAAAGGAACACAAGGCACAAGATTCTGGCCTCATGAGTAACTAGGGAACCTTCCTCTTCTGAAATAGCTAGACCCCAGACATGGCGCAGTCCTGGGGATCCTGATGGTCTCAGAGAAGGTGAGGCAAACAAACAAACAAGAGCTGAGCCAGACCAGCTGGAGGAGGTGATCCCCACAGCCCTGGGCAGCTGGGTGCTAGGGCTCTGCAGCCAGAAACCAAAGTGGGAATGCCTGAGGCCAGGGTGATCATCCCCGGGAGCCAGGGCCACAGAGCCTGGGGGTCACAGCAGGAGCCACATCAGCAGGGAGCCGCCTGGACCAGCAGGCAGTGAGGCAGAGTGGAGGTGCCCTAAGGCGGGGGGGTTCACAGCCCTGTGATTGTGGAGACGTGCATCATTAGGACAGAGTCTGCAGTTCTGCTTCCGATCCAAAACCCTCCAGGAGGGTGGGTGGGGTCCTGAGACAGGTTAAACGCCCCTGCCCTGCCTTTCACCAGCAGAGGCAGAAGCAGAAGCAGAAGCAGAAGCCCCCTTTGTAGAAATTTCCCCAAGTCAGGCCTGGGGTATAAATTCAAGTATATAAATTCAAATCAAGCATAATCTCATCAAACACCAAACACACGATGGGACAAACCATTTGAGTCAACGGAAGCAATAAACAACAGAAACAGACCCCCAAGACTGAACGTGTTTCAGTCGTCAGTGTGGAAAACAGAACAGCTGTGTATGAAATCTTTAAAGAAATAAGGATGCAATCAACAAAGGAAACATAAACAAGAAACAATCAGGAATGAGAATACGAAACAAAAGGAGGTGAAATGGAAGATCTACAAAAACTGTACATTATGCAGCACTGGGAGGTAAGGAGATGGGAAATGGAAAAGACAGATGGTAGAGAAATGCAGAGGGTCCATGAGAAGATCTGGCATCCTCTGATCAAAGTCCCGGGGGAAGGTGGAGTCTAGGGAAGAGGAGTTACTGAAGGAGATCGTGGTTGAAAATTTTCCAAAATTTATTTAGAAAAAAGACCTCACAGATCAAAGAAACACAACACATCCCAAGCAGAACAAATGGCAGTAAACCCACATGTTAACACATTAGAGTGAAATGTAGAAAATCAAAGGCAAAGAGAATGGAAGGGCAGCTAGAGAGGGGGAAAAAAAAAGATCACCTAAAAAGAGTTAGAATGACAGATCTCTTAGCAGAAGCCAGAAGATGGTGGCATGATAGTTGCAATCACCATAGAGAGAAAAACCACTGACAGGTGATTCTGGCCCTAAGCTCCTAATTGGCTGAACTACAATTTCCTTTATGGTGTGAGCACAGCCCTTCAGAGTGGTTTGGGCAGATATGACAATGAATGATTTGGCCGCGGGTTTCCCGGCGGTAAATCCTCCCTTCGCTCTCCCAGCTAGAATATCATTACCCATTCTTTTCCTAGAAATAGCCTAGAAAATTTACCTCTCTTTGAAGTTTCCGTTTTTCAGCCTTAAGTTCATCTTCTATCTTTTCAGCATTTTCAGCAGCCAATTTATAACGTGATACTTGGCTTTCTAACCTTATGACCTGAAAGGAAAGGAAAAATCATGTGTATAAATTGATAGGCCTGTTTTCTTTCCCCGATTGCTTTACTATATTTGAGATCAAAAGGTATAATTTAATAAAATGAGAGAAAACACCATGACAATAGTTATGATCTAGCACTTGGGACTATTACATAGGTTCTAGCCACGCAAGCTATTTGTTCATATTTATGAGCAAGCCAGTACTGACACCTATGAGGGACTCATTTCCTCCCTGACCCTTGTCCCAAGTGTGGTTCCCGCCGTGCAGACCCCATGACACCATCTCTCCCTGATATGGGTCGATCCTGCAGAACCAGGCTGGTGAGGCAACAGCTCCACCAGGACCTCAGCTCCAGTCTAATCTCTCCCAGGGTTGGGGGTGTGGGGAAGCAGGAAAGGGAGGAGAGAGGCAAGGGACTCAGAGAGCGGGGTGACGGAAGGCGGCTTTGGGGTGGCATCTGCGGCCAGAGACTCAGCCTGCCCTCAAAGGCATGCTTCCGAACACGCATCGCTTTCTAGGTGCGCTTCTCATTTTCGTCTCTACAAAAATTCCAAAAAGTTCCAGCCACATATACCCACAGTGGAGGGGGCAAGAGTACCTGCTTTTATCTCTCCCTTCGGTTAGGACACAGTCTGTCCCAGGGCCCAGCACGCTGGAGGCATGAGCGCCCCAAATCTAGGGACCAGAGCGAGCCGCTGGGCTGGGAGGGAAAGAGGGAAAATCCAGGCAAAAGGGACATCCCTGCATGAAGCGTTTTGTAATTAACCGATTTTTTTTTTTTTTAAAGAACAAACTGTCAAAAAAACCCCTAACCACATTAGGTACTTTCTGCAACTAACTTTGTTTATAAAGGATTAGTATCGATTGTTAACAGCCCAGATCCTAGTTATGACCTCTCCCTCCCCACATCCTCTCCTTGTAGGAAATACAGGGAGAGACTTGCTGCCTTGTTTATCCCCCTTAGGACCTTTTTTGGTTCTAAAATTCTCTGCTTCTTTTTGTCCTCAGCCTTCAAGCCTTTCTAGCAAATAAAACTTGAGTTAATCCTCAGTTGGGCGGCCAGTGATTGCTTTCAAGTTGTGCACGTACATTTTGTTCTAATGCAGTTATCTCTTGCTCAGATTTTGCAAGTTTAAATTTGAGGTCGCTGATCTGTCTGTTGGCATCCCCTAAAGGTTGAAAGAGAAGGAAAATCTGTTAAGCTCTTGGGCTTTTAAAATGTTAAAACAAGAGTTACCGGGAACCAAGCCCTTACTTTATAATCGTCTTGCCAATCTGTAATTCCCGACCTGTGGCCTCACAACTCAGGAGGCGCTCTTTCTCCGCAGCAGGGAGAGCGCCCTTGAGCAAAGAAGGCAAAGAAATGGTAGGGGGAAGGGGGAAGGGGAGAGAGGCTGGGCCTGCTTTTGTCCCCGTAAGCCTCTTTCTAGTTGACTGGCACAGAAAAATACCTTCCGATTTCCCCATACAATCAGCAGATCCAAAGACTGTATTCAGCGTAGTAAACGTGGTTTCTAGCAGCACGTCAGCTGGTGGTACCTTGGTGCACGTTTTGGGGCACCTGTTCTGTTTCTTAGGCTCAGATAGAAACATCCTTGCTCTGCCCACCTGCCCATTCTTGCTCTAGCCCACAAGGAAACATCTTTGTGCTTCTGTACTCAGGGCTTTTGGGGGGATGTTGGGAACACCGGCCGTTCCTTGCCACGATAGTTTTTCTCCTCCCGCATTAGTACAATAAAAATCGCGAATGGCAAAGGGATTTCTTCTACACGAGGATTGACATTTACTTTGTAGATCCATCACATGCACGTCCGTCCCGTTTTGTAAGACCCCATCTTCCGGGTGCAGACTGTCTAATCTGATATTCCTCTGTCTCTCTTCCAGCTGCCCTTTGAGTTTCTTAATCTGAAAACATCCACCAATAAAGCACGTTAATTTCTCTATTCTAAATGAGACGAGAGCCTATCAGAAAGGAAGCTGCATGTAACGTAAAAGCCCACACCCCCTAAGTACAATCCGATGTTGCCTTGCAGTTATTTCGTGTGTCTCGAAGGGGCCAGAGAGACAAGGGTTCCATAATGAAGCAGGAGAGAAATGTAGTAAGACATTACAATCCACCAGGAAGATGGGGGAGTCTCTCCCGTTTCATAAAGGAACAAAACCCAAATAAATAAATGAAAAACCTTGTGCCAGTTAGTACTCTTCTCAGAAAGTAATAGTAGTATACAGGATGAAAATGGAATTATATTTACTGTAACAGGCATGCATTATTTTGTAACTCTGGGTGAGAAGTTATTTCTAAGGTTGAAGTTCCTCTCGAATTCAGGAGGAGATTTTCCATAAAACAGTTTTGAGTGTTTATCTATGAGTTCATAAATCAGTACACGATTCACCTTTGCTTTATTCACTAAAAAGCCAGGAAGGGCCACCTGAAGCCTTCCAGGCACAGCAGCGCTGTCCCCGACAGAACCCAAACAGGTTGTAGGTTTGCCACCTGCAGAGAGCTGGCCTCTACATAGCTTTCTTCCCTCTGAGAGAGACACACGCACATAGAGTAGCTGGAATTGCAGTTAACAGCCGTGACTGTAGAATCTTCTGCTATGTAATGGGGTGTCTCCCAGCCCTTGTTCTGTTAACCTCTAATCTCTGCGGACTTGTTGGAAGTCCCCCCACACACCGACAGGAGCAGAGCAGACCCCCAGTGACATACAAACCATCGGTGCATGCTGCTTTAAGAAAACAAGTACAGAATTACCATGGACACATGTTTTTAAAAGATCACAGGCACTTCATGAGAATCCTCCCAGCACATTTAGTGCCTTACCCAATTTTGAGAGAAATCTTCAGATCTTGTAAAAAGCGAGGCAAATACCTTTGATTAGGCTTACGCGGGAAAATGAGAGAAATCGAGCTTCCTTAGGAAGTGATTGTGGAATAATTTAATACTACCCTGCATATGAAAAAGACCAAATAGGACAACTGTGTAGTATTTCTTGAGGTAGAAGAGATCAAGGAAGGTAAACTATAGTTAAAACAACTTGGATCAGCTGTAACAAAGAAATACCTGCTGGACAGGGGTGCTGATCACTGAGAGATTTACAAAACTGACTTTTACGGGCCAGTGGAAGAGGAAGGGTGTCGGAATGTCTGGGGAACACCCTTGCCTCTCAAGGCTTAATCGAGGCCTTCTACATAAATCTTTATTTTAAGCAGCAATTCATGTAGCATGTACCAACTTCAGACCATGGCCTTGAATCTTTGGGACATCCTCTCTAAATCTGATATGATTTCTGATCTTTTACTTGGATAAGAACATTAAGAACACTGGTTGGCTTGCTAATTATTTTCAGCCACGATGCATCAGGGGTTTCCTGATGAAGCAAGAAGCTAGAATGGGAAGGTTCCCGGTTTCAGGTGCCCCATTCCAGAACCCGTAAAGTAATAAAAAGATCGTTACCTGTTCCAATAAGCATTCTCGTTCATCAACAAGCTTTTTCAACCTAATATCTAAAGAAATCAGAAAGATACAGGTTTAGGTGACTCCATGGACTGCCCCTTTCAGCAGGTTGCTAAACTGAAGAAGGAGCATTGGGGTTAGTGAAACTGATGATGAAGGTATTATACACGTACCACAGCGAATGAGGCCACAGACAGGATGGGGGAGGAATTCAGCCAAGGGGGGTGAACTGCGTCAACCTCCCGCACATGCTTGTCTCGTCAGGGCAGCATCCGGCTGCATGCAAACAGGCTAATCTTCTACTCTGGGTTAGCATGCAAGAGCTCTAGGGCCAAACCACACTGCAACACAAGATCTCACAAGGCTTCACGGTTTAACATCATTAGCAAGGTACAAACACACTGAGAATCGGGATCAAATATCACCAGCATTTTCGTTAGCCTTGACTTTCCATGTTTCCATCCCCCAAGGGTCGATCTTCCTCATTTCTCTCAAAGACTCACCAATGTCAGAGTTCTGACTCTGCTTATGAACCCTAAGTGTGCCGACAACACATCCCGTAACCCACTTGTTGCTATTCTTTTGAGGATATTCTTTTGAGGATAATTAGCAGTAATAACTTAGGTTTCTGTCATTCTTCCCACCCCAGATATAGAAGTCTGCATATATGTAAGCACCTAGAAATCCCCCAAACATCTCTCTGAAGGGGCATTCAGTAAAACATTCTCCAGACTACAGAGAGGAAACCAAGACCCAGGGAGGATTTTAGGGGCAAAATCCTACACCAGTTTCAAGGCAAAATCAGGACGACGTGACGGTGGTGGGCGCTCAAGTGTGCTGTGCCCTCACTGTGCGCCAGGCACTGTCCGAGCCACTCACACCGCCTCCCGCGAAGCCCTCCAGGTGGGCACTGCTGCCACATCCCTCTTCTACAGATGAGGACCCAGGCCCAGCAGCTTTCCTAAGGCCCCAGGGCTGCACCCCTAACCCCTGCACCCACTGTTTTCCTAAACACAGCCCTCTGAGTCAGACCGGACTCCTGGCCTGAGGCTCTTCTTCCCAGGTTTTGATTAGCTGTGTGAAATGGAAATAATTCACACAAAACGCACCTTTGTTTTCATTACAAAAATCATCTATCCACATTCTAATCCAAGTTACGTGTTTTCGCTAATTGTTTTTCCAAACATCCTAAATTGCTATTTTGAAAGGCACAATAACAAAATAAATGAAAACAGAAAATGTTATGTATAAGATACATTTATAATCCTTTTGAGTTCCATTTTAATTTACATACAAACTGCTTCTGACAGATGTTTTACTCTGTCCCTTCCATAAATGCACCCAACACTGAAACAAAAATCAAAAATAAATTAAAAACCTGGCTCTCTTATTCAATATCACTTTTCATTTTATCTTGTATATTTTATATTCCTATATACAAAAACCACAGGCATCATAAGAAACACTGAATATATCAGAAGGTGATTTGAGGCTCACATATCTATTTACAATTTTATTATTATTTTTTCTATTAGAAGACTTCAAATATCTTAGACAGAAAGTAAAAAAAATGTTAAAATGTAATAATAGTGCTAACAATAAAAAACAAGAACAATCTGACCTTTAGTCTTATAGTGAAAATATGAAAAATGGAGAGAGACAAATGGAAGTTTTAAGGAAGAGAAATTTTAAAGCAGAAGTGGAGAAGATTAAAACTAAATAGTTTCAGGAAACTGGAAAAAAGAAAGAAGCAAAATTGTTTGATATAAAGAAAATAAGCACTGAAATAAGTCAGGGAAAGACAGACAGTATATGTTATCACTTACATGTAGAATTTGAAAAATAAAACAAACGAATGAATATAACAAAATAGAAACAGACTCACAGATGGTAACTAGTGGTTACCACCGGGGAGAGGGAAGGAGGGAGGGGCAAGATGGAGTAGAGCATTAAGAGGTACAAACTACTATGTATAAAATAAATAAGCTACAAGGGTATATTGTACAGCACAGGAAATATAGTCACTATATTATAATAACTTTAAATAGAGTGTAATCTATAAAAATATTGAAACACTATGTTATACACCTGAAATGAACATAATATTGTAAACCAACGATACTTCAATAAAAAAAAATTAAAAAAAGAAATGAAAACGAGTGCTGCTTTTTTTACAGTCTTAAAAGTCAACAAGTCTAACCTGTGAAGTGAACAGTGTTGCATGACTGGTAATTACTGTGATACTGAGCAAGAGTGCTGCAAACCTATACGCACTAAGCAGCCTTGCTCATCATTGGTCTCTAACACCCAAATGATAAGCATTAAAGAAGATGAAGTCACACTGTCTCAAACTCAGAGTTTTCTTTTACACTGGGAAGTTAAAATCAATTGGCAATTAAAGTTATTTTAGTAACATTGTTAAAGGATTACATTTTTAAAAAATCTGGTTTTTATATATTAAATTCCACCACACTTTCTGGTGTGAACTTTAGAGACCCGGGAAACAAGAAACAAAGTGGCGAGGCCATACAGACAGTCACAGGGGCAGCAAGCAAGCACCGGGACCCCCAGCCCTGCCCCAGAGGGGCTTGCGTGTTGTGACCGCGTCTGTCCAGGCTGCAAAGGTCAACCACCAGCAACAACCATGGTCACTCGGCACTTACTCTCTAGCGCTTTACTGGGTCTGATCCTCACCACCACTCTAAAAGGCAGGTTCTAACCCCAATTTCAGAGTAAAATGAGACACAGTAAGGGTAAGGAGCTTACTCATAATAATATATTGTCAGGAGGATAATTTTCATTCTGTCGGTTAATTTCATCCAATCCGGGGCCTCCTCTCCCCATGGCAGAGAAAGTCATCTCCCTCCATATTCGCAAAGATAATGATCACAAGACTGACATCTCAAGAAATCCACTGAGTGTGGTCCCTTCTCCGCTCCCTCCTTGCCCTGACTTAATTTGATTATAATCCATGTGGTCAGTTTTCAACTTCCCCAGGGCTAGCCTCCCACGCCAGGATCGCCCCTCCTTCCTGTAAAAGGCAGAACAGGGCCAGGCTGCTGAAGAGGTCTGTACAGATGGCAACTCCCTACAGCAGCTGCTGCTTCAGTTCAGCCCAACAGCTGAAGCCTTTCACGTCTCAAAAAATTCGTTCGTCTTTGAGGTAAGAGGGGCAGAGAGGGTGAAAGGGAGAGAGCGAAAGGGTTTTTCTCCTGCAAGACTGTACTCCCTATATAAGATCAGCACACTGAATAAGCACATATTCTGTATGTGGCACGCTCACAAACACCCCTTCCTTTCCTTCTGGAGCCCGGACACTTGGAATGAATCTTACTGTTGTGTTCCCTTGTTTTGATGGCCATGGCGGCACGTCATACAAGGCGGTCTCCTAGAAAAGGAATCTATCAATAGAAAACAGGAACCCTAAACTGTCTAAACACCCAGAAGCAGCATTCCAGGGTCCTAGTGACAGTGGAAATTTAAATGTTCAGGTCATTAGGTTTTCCATTAATTGGAAATACTCAATGTTATAGAAAGTAGTCAATGCAAGATATCCCATTCTTAAACACTCTTTTCAAAAATTTTACTGCTTCCCAACCTTTGTATGTTATAAAATAGCCTATAATTCAAAATTCTGTTACCTTTCCCTATTTTTTACAGAAACTCACAATTATACTTACATACTTTGGAAGGAAGATTAACATTTTACATACAGTAGGCGTGTTCTGGTTTGGGGTTGAAAAATACCCCAGCTTTTTGATTTAAAGTATCAGTGATCGATGCTTTTCTCTGTTCTGCCTTATAGTGAAACCTCAGTGGTCCAGGTTCCTCTGGGGTTGTGGCTGACAGGTCACCTTTTGATTCTTTTCTGAGTCTGAGTTGTTTGACATTGCGATCTTTCCAAATTGCCTTATATACTTCCACGCCTTCCTACGCTGAATATACCAAAGGTAACCATTTCTTGATAATTCAGGGGCCTTCGCGTGTACACTAATTACTGTGTGGGGCTGTAATATCATCTCGCCCTCGGAGCAGAGTAATTGATGTTCATATTGAAGGCTCTTAGATTATCAGGGATGGTTTGGCTCTTCAGAATCCTTATCTTTTTTTTTGCTGCCTTTCCAATTCTCTGCTGCTTCCACTAGAGATTGGGTCCTACGTGCTTGTTCACGCGCAGAGCACCTTCCATATAGGAAGTGATCTACATGTTTATTGATTAAATGAGGGATGAACACTTGAGACTGCTGGCTGGCTGGCTGGAGGGATGGGAAGCCTATAATAATGCCCTTAAATGTGCTGTTGAATAACATGGGAAAGAAAGGAAAGAACTTAAAATGGTTTGATGATCTCACCACTGAGTGAGTTTGGCTGTTGAATCACTTCCCCAGAGGCCTTTAAAAGTAGGAAGGAGAGCTGTTTCCCAATGTGCATTCCGGTATGAAAGCAGCTTTGCTAAAGTTAGAGATACCAACTTTAAACTCCTTTGCAGCCCTTGGACTTGATTCTCTAGCAAGTCCCATAGTTTTCTATTTATATGGCACAAGTGGAGAGAATTGATCAGTCCCATTATCCTCTGCTTCAGGACACTTATGCAGAAATAGTCAATGTTTATTTGAAATTCTCATCATCCTCTTCAAAACATTCTAAGTATTGGCACCTGTAAGCAAAGCAACAAGATGGAGACCTTTCTCAACTGGGCTCTTCATCAGAACCACAGACCACAGGAGATTCTATGAGGAAAGATCTTACTCAAGGATGGTCCAACACTAGTCCCAGTCTAGATGCCGGGAGAGAAGCTATTCACTACTGACGCTGGATATTACGCATGAGTCCTCCGTAGAACCCCAACTGGGAATTAGCAACCCAGAAGTAGATAAAAGTAGATTAAAGATGATATTATGTAGCCACAGTCGGAATTCAAGTAGCACAAGAGTGATCACAGGCTTGTAAAGTTATAAAATGTTTTTATTTCAAATTTTGTTGAGGTATTGGTCATTTTTGCACTCAATTATATCTTGTAACAATAATATGAAGTCATATGAGCTCATAAAGTGTCAACAGCATTCAAACTGTACATTCCCCTGTAATTTTAATATTTTATAATGGTTTTTTATTTAACTTTACTATTATTTTTAAAATGTTTCTTTATATAGAAAATATATATCTTGTTCAGGAAGATCAAAACAAGAAATTTCCGGTAAGAATATACTGAAAAACAACAAATGAAAATATTTATACCAAAATACCAAGTGATTCAACTATTTAAAATATCCTGTTAGAGTCTAATCAGAAGTTTGCACAAGAATAGCATCCTTTTGTCTTGCTCTACTGAATAATGATGAAACAAATACAAAGAGAAGTAATTTTAAGGTTAAAAAAATAAATTTTAGAAATGATTCTCCCTGCCCAAATACTGCAGTAGGAAATGCAATTACAACATGTATCTCTTCCAGAAAAAAATTAAAAAAAAAAAAAGTCTTTGTATAAAATGACTTTGGTACATAATTGTCATGAAGTCAAAATCTCCTACAAAATAAATTCAGGTATCCTCAAGAATGAGATCCAAAAGTATTGGTCTGAGATAAAATCCTTATATGAGGTAAAAGCAAGTAAGTTATCCCTAGTGCTGTAAGATGTTTATTTGCTATCCCTAACATGATTAATTACTGTCCTAACATGCAAATCTCATCACTCAGTGACCTATAGGCTGTTTGGCCATTTATGTACCTTTTAAATAAAATACCATACAGGTTATATTATACATATCAAGATCAAATATGAAAGCACATATATTTAAATGAGACATCTTCATTTAAATCATACTCATAATGTGGAAATCTCAGGATACTATTTGGTCACTTCAATTAGATGCTGATACTTTTGGTCAAGAATATGCACATTCATATCAGCTTAAGGCAAAAGCTAAATATTTTGATGCTGATTTTAAGCAGGAATAAAACAGTGTACATTATTGTTTGATGCTCTTGGAATGCTCTCCATTAGAACTAACTCTAATAATAGAAGTGTCCTTCTCATCTGTGTGATAACCTTAGTGATGAAATAGAAATCTACAGGTAACAGTCTATAGCTTCAAGGATTAGATAACTTGGTGGTGGATTGTCATTCGGTGCATCTATACCAATCTAGACCATTTTCTGAGTCTCACCGGTGGAGTCTCTCACAGTTGGACTTGCTGTGCAGTCCTGGCCTCTCCCTAAGACCCCGCCTCAACCTACGACAAGGTACAGTCCTCTTTGTTTCTGCCCTTCCCGTGTCCACCTGTCATCTCTTCATTGCTTTCTGAATTAAAGTCCCCCACCTCACCTGCTGGTGCCACGTCATCATTTTCTAGACTAATGCTATCTGAAACCTTCCTGATGGTCTGACCTACATTTTCTGATGTCACATGCTCTTCTGTGCCTTCTGTTTGACAGGCATCGTTAATGTTCTTTGAGAGACCTTCGTCTTGGAGCAGGGTGCTGCCTGGCACTTCCTCATCGTCTGGACCTGGAGGATGGCTGGGAGTGGTGCCATCTTCTTCAGAATCATCTTTTATAGCACCTTCCTCTAATTCTTTATTACTGGCACTGGTGCCTGATGACTGAACTGTATTATCTTCAAAATCCAACGTGTCTCCATCAGCTACTGCTTTCCCTGTCTTAGTGTTTACACCAAAATCGTCTTGGTTAAGTCCTCCATCCAACTCAATTTTAGGATTTTCTGGACCATCGACATTTTTACTGCTTCCTACCGCAGTGTTCTGTTTTGGGTTTTTAGTGACCTCATTTTGTGCTTCTACAACTGGTTTTTTGTCAGTAAATTTTACCTGCTCTTCTTTCACTTCACTTAAATCTGGGTTTTGAAATGTTAACTCTTTCTGAACATCTTTGGTTTCTACAGGTGCTGGTGATTTTTTCTTCTTGTTTTTCTTTTTCTTGTTCTTCGTTTTCTTGTGCGACGAATCCAGTGCCTCTCCCTGTTGGTCATTCTTTTCTTCATCGGGCTCTTTCACACCTAGGGGTTCACTTTCAGCATCTACCGTACTTGGACCTGTCACCTCCTGAGGACTGCTTTTGGCTTCTGGAGAACAAGGAATGGCTTGGACTTCCAGCTTGACTGGTTTCTCATCCCTTAATTTTCTTCCTTTACCCTCCTCTTCATTGTTCTCCCCACCTACCTCTGTGCTCTGAATTGGGACCTCCTTGGGCTCAGCTACTTCCTGGTTGGTGAGTTCTTTCTCTAAATCATGCCCTGAGCTTGGGTCCAAGCCTTCTGGAGCATCTACCTCCCATTTTTCACGGTGACTCACTGTGTCATCGATACCCCTTGGAGGACTTGAGGCTACTGTGCCCACCTGCTCCCCCGATTCAGTGAGCCCCGCCTCTGGCACAGCCTCTGCGGGGTTCCCCCTCTGCTCCCCAGTGTCTGCACTGCTCTCCCTTCCAACTTCAGGTATTTGCAAGGGAGCAGATTCCTGACGTGGTTCTATGCTAATCTCTTCCAAGTTGGTTTCAAAATCTTCCTGTTTTTCTTTTTCCCACTCTTCTGCAGATTCTTTACTTTGGTTTTTGACATCCAAGGCATCACTGCTGCCCTGCCCAATCCTAGGACCTGGGATTTCACCATCTAGTTCACTGTTTATGACCTCACTTGACTCAACCTGCTGTGTGTTTTCAAAGAAGGAAGTGTTCTCCAGAATTTGGCTTTGAACCTGTTCCGCGTTCTCAGTATTTACTAACGTTCCTGGGGAGGGGGCACTGTCTTCAGAGGTTTTCTGGTCCTCGGCATTGTCACCAGGATGTAACACCTCTGTGTCCACACAGTCCTCTCCTGGGTCCTCTTTGTGCGGTCTTTGCTCAGTGTTCTGCAAGATTTCTCTTTTCCCCTCATTCTCCACCATTTCATTGTTCACCTCCACTTCATTGGCTCTGCCTAAAAGACCATTGAGAAAATTGAAGGGACCCCGTGATGTGGCTGACCGCACAACATATATTACAACGCAAACACATGTTCTCTTTCCCAGCCAACCCCGCTCCTAAAGAGAGAGAGAGCCGTCAGAGCAGCACGCGGACAGAAGCCTTTGCCAGTTCTGTGCGGCAAAGCAGCCATCGCGTTAGCAAATGCCGGATCAGCGGAGGCCGCTGCCACCGTGTCAAAGGCAAGAGTGGCTGCTGGTGCCACCTGGGGTGAACTGACTTTCAAAGGTGAAGTTAAGTTTTAACAAATAAGAAAGAGCTCTGGATCAGGCAGCCAAACTCTGCAAGATGAGGGGGTTCAGAAGGACTGAAGGTTCGTGGTCCCCATTCTCATTTCTGGATGCACACGGGGACCACTCCTACTTTTCCAGCTGTCAAACTGCACTGCATATCACGCAGCTCTAAGAGCAGCTTTCAAATAATTTTTAAAAGAAACATTCAGTTCATCTTAAGAAACTCAGCCTCAAGGTCAATCTCAAGGGAAGCCACTTTTGAAATAGCTCATGGAGGTAAAAAGAACTCCACCCTCCACCTCCTCATCACTGTCTTCCTGGGGAAGCAGCCCGTGCCCTCAACACCTTGCTCCTTTCCTGGAGGGAAGGGGGCCGGTTACAGCAGGAGGGGAACGCCTCAGATCAAGAGACCGCTTAATTAGATGTAAATCAATCAGCGATCAAAGAATTATGAATGAAAGAGCCTGTTGCTGCTTTGGAATGAACAGTTACATTTTGGATTCCCCACACAAACAACATCGCAGCATATGAGCTACCACCACGATGCTGAAAGTCAAAGCTCGGTAATTTACGACCAGCAGTCTCCAGGGAAGATGGAGAGCCTGGCAGGATTCTATTCAGAGTCAGCTTTTCCTCACCCCTTAAAAATCTCTGGTATTGCATATGTTTTATAATGTACATTTTATATTAACTAAATATTACACAAATATAAATAAAAAATAAACATATATCTTGGGAAGTTCCTACAATTCTTTACAGGGATATGTGATCAAAAAATACATGGAGACCACTTACAAAACCGATGTTTCTTGTTCTTTAAGTGTTTGCTACACAACAGTTATCAAGGATTTATAAAATGTATATTTGAACAAGAGCAGCATGATAAATTCTAGCTGCTCACGTAGGGAACATAAAGGTAGGATGGACACTCATCTATTTATCTTCCCTCAGCAGCTCTGACACAACGAAAAGAGCTGTGTTTCTTGAACAGTCATCAAGGTAATGAGGCACCTTCCCAGAAAGCCAGTCCTGGGAAGCTGGGGCCTACAGGTTTCCTCATGTCCATGAAGAACCTTCCAAATGGAAACTACAGCCATGGTCCCTGACCTTATCCCAGCCTCACTGTGAAAAGCTGGAAATGGTTGCGAGCAAGGCCTTATTTGCTGGCTACAACTTCAGGCGGCCCACCACATGCAGAAGGTTTATCCCAAAGCCAAGTATATTACGACAAATATTAATTGGTGAATCTTTTCAGATATTTGAAAACTGTGTAAAATATTCCTACAATATATTGGGTTTCCCAATTTACATTCTTTCAGAAGCAAAAATGTGACATACGAAGGAACATCACCTCTGACAAAGGGGCGGACGTTTTCAGACTCTTGTTGGTAAGGAGAGCCCTCCACAATGACCACACTCACCACCCAGGGCTCCCCGTCCATCTCGCCTACACCCAGGGCTCCCCGTCCATCTGCTGTCCACAGGCACTTCAGACTCTCAAAACGCTTAATGGTGCACAGGATTTGCAGCATTGGCTTGCAAATACAGTCAACTAACCTACTTTACGGCTCTGCTATTCTGATCTTTTGACAATTCTGTAACGGAATAAGTCACAACGCCGTGTTTGGCACATAACTGAAGAAAACCAAATACAATAGAACTGTCAACACGGTCACTTAATTTTGAGATTATTTTCCTTGTTTTCACAGTCTCACTGGCAGCTTTGAGAAGCAAAAGAAACGTATTCTTAAGCCATTGGTGGTGAGCACTGAACAGAGGTACATGCCAGACAACACACGTGGGTGATGGCATCGTTTGACAAGGAAGTTCCCATGAAGTGACAGAACGAAGGGCATGCTGGGTGATTGTTAATCGATCAGTGATGATTATGTCAACTCTACCAATGCATGGAAGGTGAACCAGTGATGACTGGAAGATGCAAGGATCAAAGGAAAACAAGTACTTACCTAGCGTCCCATCCCCTGTTGCCTTGAGGGCATTTAACTCTTCCTTTGTCATCTTTGTAGAACCTTGGTAGCCAACATTATTTAGAGAGTCTGAAGTCTCTCCATTGGTAGCTATTTCTGAATTTAGGATTACTCCATGTTTCTGGGAATAAAAACAGGCTCATTGTAATACTCACTAAGTGATATTAGGTTAAACTCTATTTTATAAATAATAATTTAAAAGACCCCTATTTTTCCCTAAGCCGAGGAAAACTCTACAGAGACAGAGGTGCGCTAGGCTCCAGCCCTATAAATATTCTATCCACACACACTGATCTGGGATGTCTTCCTCCAAGGGTCCTTCTTCCTTACATGTTCCCATCCACGTCTTGATGTGCTGGTGACAAAACACTTTCCTCGGGCATCCTTTTTCACTGTAGGCTGCCAGAAAGTGGAGCATCAAGCAAATCACTATAAAGTGGTCTTTACCTCTAAAACCCCGGCTGTGTTCTTTAAAAGGAGAGATAGAGATAAAGAAATATGTACGTGTTCTGAAAGGTGGCTGGAAGGTTTGTTATATTCAAAAGAAATACAATTCGTGCTCACTACACAGCAAAACACTTTAAACGCGGCGACGCTTCACAATGCCAGGACGCCCCCGTCACCCGGGATCACCCCCTCCCTCACCCCCTCCTGCCGCCCATCGCTCCTTCTCTTCTGCTTGGAGGAATTCCCAACCCTGTACTCATACCCTGGTGGGAGCGGCACTGAGAATCTGAGCTCGAAGCCTGCTCCCTGCTGGCTTACTGCTCTGGCCTTGACCCTTCATTATAAGTAGCTGACATGGATGTTTCCATTGGCGATGCACGTGCCAGCCTGTGGCCATACCCCCTAGACTCAGCACCGCCTTCTACAGTGCCAAGAGTCCACCCAGAGCTCTGACCCCCGCCCGCTGCTGCCCGTTGGTTTATTTTACTCAGTTTCCGGCCAGCAGCTGAAGCCCCCTTGACGTGGCCCAGACAGAACTTTCCCACCATCCATGGGATCTCCAAGTCTAACTAGCGTCAGTCACACCACTGTTCAGCTACAGAAGTCCTTATGTTCCAGACTTTAATATAAGAAAGAAATACATTCTCTAACTTGGAGCAATGTCCTGGAGAATTTACTGGCGAGTTTGAGAAAACATTTAGACAGCCTATCAAAAAAATTCTTGGAAATCAGAGTTGCTTACAAGATCAGATATGCCTATAAACATCTAAAGACAATCAGCACACCCCACGGAATCTACACTGACTTCACACGTCTCTTTGGGGTCAGTAAACCCACGATCTGATTTTATTAACAGAACTTAAATCAACGACATAAAATTAATGAACCCCACAAACCACACACATTCACCCTTGAGAATCCTGGAATTTGCTGTTGTCGCCTGGATTTTTTAAAACTGTACTTTGGCTTCATACCTTTAATTCCTCTTTCAGCACGACTACTTCTTCTCTAAGATCGTCTCGTTCACTCCTTATGGAATCAAAGAACTCTTTCTGCCTCTCTAACGCCTGAGTGTGTAGCGGAGCAAAGAGAGAGAAGATTCGCACAGGTGAGCAGACGACTTCAGAAGCAGGACTAGGAAGGAGGCTTCTACTATGTAAAAGGCTAACATCGGCAGGGCATTCGACAGACTATGCTTAAAGACACAAACACAATGCAGTGTTAAGCGCTGCACTTAGTTTACGCCAGCCAAGACAGGTTGCTGTGCGTCCTCCCTGAAAGACATTAACGTTCTGAAGGATGCTCTCTTTTTTACACCCTCTCCTGGCTTAGTCTGCTGTTTCACGGCATAGTTGGAGAAGGGACAGAAGCCATGCGCCCATTTAAATGAGGGATAAATAAAGGAAAAGAAGAAACGTTTACAAACCCCCAGTGACAACTATTTTAGTAATTTAGACTATTTTTGTAGGTTGATTCTCGGTGTTTGTTGTCACAGATAAACATAAAGTGGTCCTGAAGCAAACACAACGCACACACAGACATGCACACAAAATCTTAAATAAGCGTCGGTGAGCATATCAAAGTGAAGGCAAGGTGCAGCTTCACGATGCAAAGGCGCTAACGTTTGCTTCAGCATCTAGAGATTGTTATCAGAGCCGTGTGGAGTGAGTCGCCGTGTTTTGGAAGCCATTTGGCATCGCGGAGCACAGCCGTCACTTTATTAAGCATGTTCTTTCTCCCTACTCGTCACTCCTAAATGCAGATGGGCTGCCTCTTCTTTCCCTGCGGAGGGAGAGGGGCTGACATCTCCCTGGGGAGGCTCAAGGTGGGGATGCGTGAGGCACAGCACCTGCCACCTTGCAGCTTCCTCAAAGCCCTTGCAGAAAAAGGCCAGGCAACACGGGACAGGGAATTCCAAGAGGTCTGAGCCTCCACGCATGAACCCGCCCAGCGTGCCTTCCTCAGTCCTCTGATTTCTGTGCCGCTGGCTGCTCCCAGGCAGGCAGGGAGCCCGGGAATGCTGACCAAAGGAGAATCTCCACGTTGGAAGTCCACTTCCAATTTGGAGTAAATGTCAATTTGGGTAAGTTCGTGTCGTCTCTCTTTTATTCGTTTTGTGTCCCATGGGGGTTCCATGCAAACTCATACAAGCCTTTTTGCAAACCAAAGATTCTGAAAGCGCTCAATTTGCTAAGCAGACTGCCCACTTGAACAGATTTCAAAGACTGGAGAATCCTACCCCTATCTTTTTGTCTTTCCATTCTATTGTTTCCTGAAGATCAGAAATCTCCCTGATATAACTCGCCTGTTTCTGCTGTAGCTGTCGGATTTCCTGAAGAATAGGAACAGATAGAAAGAAAGCAGATACAGGGTTAAACGGGAAGAAACTCTGAAGTGTAGACAATCCCTGAGCCAGCAAGTGCCCTTGGAGGTCCCAGCACCATTTTTTCTCACTGATCCCGAGTTCGTTCTCAGGATGCTGGGACTTTATCCTTGTCTTTTTCCCCAGCTCCAAGTGTAGGAAGAAAACCAGCTGGAGTGAAATTCTCACTTACAGGCACTAGAGTTCTAACCAAATTAAAAAAGTAAAAACTCAAGCCTGTATTAGTTTCTTTTTGTCGCTGTAACAAATTAGCACAAATTCAGTGGCTTAGAACAACACAAATTTATTTTCTTACAGTTCTGGCGCTCAGAAGTTCAAAATGAGTCTTACGGTGTCCCCAAGGCATGGGCAGGCCTGGGCTCTTTTCTGGAGGCTCAGGGCAGGGGAGAATCTATTTCCCCCTTTCTTTAGTTCCTAGATGTGCCCACAAGTCCTTGCTTTGTGGGCCCTTCCTCACGTGGCTCTGACCTCTGCCCCCGTGGTCACATCTCCTATTCTGCCTTTGACTTTCCTGCCTCCTTCTTGCAAGGACCCTTTGGATCACTCTGGGTCCAAGCAGATGATACAGGATAATCTCCCATCACAAGGTCCTTAACTTAATCGCATCTGCAAAGTCCCTCTGGCTGAGTAAGGTGACATAGTCACAGTTCCAGGGATTAGGACATGGACATCTTAAGGGGGCATTATTCGGTCTGCCACACCTCCTCAAACAAACACAAAACCACCAAAGAATGAGAATCTTCACTAATAAAAGGAACTGTCTCCTCAAGCGAGGCATAGAGAATTCGCCTAAACTCAATTTTCAAGAAAACTGGTAGCTTCAGTAATGACCCAACAAGATGCTCCTAAGTCACACACAAAGAAAAAAAAAAGAACAGAAAAGAAAAACAGGAAAAACTACTCACCTCAAGCATTTCTTCTCTTTGCTTCAGGGCCTCCTTCACCTCAGCAAACTGAAACTGGAGGATACTGTGGGCATGCTTTTCCCTTTCAAATTCCTATAAAGGAGGAGAAGAGCATTCAAGTTCCAGTGGAATCACATTTTTCTGTCACTCTAGTTCACGTTCTTATGATTTACCTTTACCTGGAACAAATTACCTGTTACCATGTCATCACAGTTTTCAAGGCCTTTTTAAAAAATAAATTTATTTACTTTTTTTTGTATTTATTTTTGGCTGTGCTGGGTCTTCGTTGCTGTGCGCAGGCTTTCTCTAGTTGTGGCGAGCAGGGGCTACTCTTTGTCGCGGTACGCGGGCTTCTCATCGCGGTGGCTTCTCTTGTTTCAGAGCATGGGCTCTAGGTGCGCGGGCTCAGTAGTTGTGGCATGCGGGCTCAGTAGTTGTGGCTCACGGGCTCTAGAGCACAGGCTCAGTAGTTGTGGTGCACGGGCTTAGTTGCTCTGCTACATGTGGGATCTTCCTGGCCCAGGGCTCAAACCCATGTCCCCTGCATTGGCAGGTGGATTCTTAACCACTGCGCCACCAGGGAAGCCCTCAAGGCCTTTTTAACAACATGAACCAGTTTCTCTGGATTTTCTAGAAGACACCCCTACGATCTACTGTAAAATTAACCTGAGGACAAACATATGGACACCAAGGGGGGAAAGGGGCGGGGGAGGTGGTGGTGTGGGATGAATTGGGAGATTGGGATTGACATGTATACACTAATATGTATAAAATGGATGACTAATACGAACCTGCTGTATAAAAAAATAAATAAAATAAAATCCAAAAATTCAAAAAAAAAAATTAACCTGAGGAGTTGATGCAGCTGACAGTATGACCCGATTTCTTTACAGGTAAGCCGTGCCCTGGGAAGGCCCCCCAGGCTGCCTGCTGAGGGCCTGGAGGAGGCAGCTTTGCAAAAGAGCGGTAATAAAATCATCCGTGAGTTTGAAATATGCCGATGAATACTCTTTGGGACAAAAAGGGATGGTCTACCTTGGCAAGTTTATCTCACTAACAGTAGGCGGCCAGCTCTGTACCTCAGAGACAAAACAGAAACAGGCGGGGGAAGCAAAGCCCTTGTCAGCACAAAGCCGCTCCCTCAGTCCAACCCTTGCCTGCATGAAACTCATCCCTGGAACCGGGCAACACACTCTTCTGTCTCCCACTCAGCTCACCACAGCAGCGCAGCCCCTAACGATGGTGTGGTGCCCACCCAGCTGCCAGCAGTTTAGGGAACAGCAGGGAACACCTTCCCTCGATTTGTTACTGGTTATTTTAGATGGGATTTGACCTTAGCTCACCCTGGCATCATGTGCTCACCCACTTTCTGAAGTCTGGGGATGACTGGACCCTCCTAGCTGTGACAAAGACACGTCTGTAGGGCTTTGCTTCGCCCATGGTCCCCACCTTGGGTCAGCGTTCCAGGATCACCCCACTTCTCTGGAATTAGATTCGGGGCTTCTTGGTCTACTTCCTGATGCCTAAATGAGGGCATTCTAGGAGCATTTAGAATGCGTTACAGTACTGTTCCACCCAAGTGGGTTCAGAATATGCTCTCTGCTCCTAAATTATGAATTACTTTCAAAGAAAGCTTTCATGACATCAGGTCTCATGAAAAGTTTCTCCTTTGTTTCAGAGTTCAGTTATCAGGAACTTCATGGACAAAACTCTTCTTTAGCTTCTAACTCAACCACAGTAGTGAAAGAAGGAGGCCCTTGAGTTGTTATGGTATTTGGCTTTAACCTTTAGGATTTAGAGGATATAGCTAGTTAGAAAAAAAAAAAGATAATGACACTCACAAATTAAATTTTCTATTTATCTCAGCAACTCTGAAAAACTGGATAATATTCTAGGATTTGACAAACCAGCTAATTCCTTAAAATATGAAAAACAAGTATTCCTTGCTCTCTGTCTCACAAAGAACAGCTAAGCCCAGTCTTCACCAAATCAGCCTACCGTCATTAATTTCAACATATGCTCATGCTTTTTGTTGATATCATAAGTTAACATATTAATTCCAGTGGTTCTTAATGAAAGCCCAAATAAGATTCTACCCTTTTCTGAGGTTAATGAAGGTTTTTAATTCTCAAGTGGAGTAACCGTGTCTTTTCCCAATCAGCAGAAAACAAATGAACATAATTTTCTTAAAATCCTTGATACTTGGAACTATTTCTCTCTGGTGTTGAGATAACAAAATAAGAATGAAGAAATGTATATTAACAGGAAAATCTTGAAGTATCTAATTGTGCTTTGTCCAAGCATGCTGGGTCTTTCGTAGGCAGGTTTTTTCACGGTTATGATTTTACCTTACATTCAAAACACACAAATGTCCTCCTAGTAAAACTGTCTCTAGTTTACATATTGAAATTGTGCATACCAATACTGCAAGTCCCTCAGCAAAGAGCATGGTATTCTTATTCTTAGATGTTTGGGCTTCCAGGGCAAGTGGAGAACTATTGTTTTTAAAAAAAACACACACAGGGCTTCCCTGGTGGCGCAGTGGTTGAGAATCTGCCTGCTAATGCAGGGGACACGGGTTCAGGCCCTGGTCTGGGAAGATCCCACATGCCGCGGAGCAACTGGGCCCGTGAGCCACAACTACTGAGCCTGCGCATCTGGAGCCTGTGCTCCGCAACAAAAGAGGCCACAATAGTGAGAGGCCCGCGCACAGCGATGAAGAGTGGCCCCCGCTTGCCGCAACTAGAGAAAGCCCTAACACAGAAACGAAGACCCAACATAGCAATCAATCAATCAATCAATCAATCTTTAAAAAAAAAAAAGTCTATTAATTAAAAAAAAAAAAACTACACACACACAAATATACACATACACATGTATAACATGTATATACCATATATCAAATATATATACATACACACACACACACACACACACACATATTCTCCCATTCTTACATATACCATATGTATATCCTCCCATCCTTACTTATACCATTTATATATATAGTCTACTATAATTACATATACCGTTTATATACGTATGCCTGTGTATATATATATTCTCCCATTCTTACATATACCATTTACATGTATATTCTCCCATCCTTACATATACCATTTATATATCTCCATATTCTCCCGTCCTCACACACACCGTTTACATATGTGTACACCCCACCCTTCTTTCTCGCGCCAGCACGTACTTTGCTCTTCTCCTCGCACTGCCGCTTGGACTCAGCCAGCTCCTCTTCAAGCTCCAGCATCATGTCCTTCAGCATATCGACCTGGTACATAAAGTTTGTCTTCTCATTGTCTAGCTGAGCGTTGGAAACCATGGCCTTCTTATATTTTTCTTCAACTTCTGCTAGTGAGTCCTGCAGAAAATAGGTCATGTTTTTGAAATTGTAGTAAGGAAACAGAAACACAGATTAGTTCAGTATTTTTAACAAAACCTCCAAAAACGCAGCCCTAAATTTAGACTTTATTTCTTAGAGCAAATGAATCAGAAGAAGAAACACATGGCAATTTGAAATGCCCCAAAAGTCCCCCTTTTCAATTTGCTCCAATTCTCATGACTCCGGAAATTAGTTATTAACTGTGTCTAGGGATGAAGATAATTTACAGTCATTAGGACAAGGGGGACGCTGGGTGGAAGGGGCTCTGGTCACAGAGGCAGCAGAGCCCTGGTTGTGGGGATCTGATTCTGTAGCCCGTTGTACAGGTGTCTGAAGTAACCACTCAAGACACGTGACCAGAACCTGGGACAGAGCCAGCGCTGGGGAGGGGGAGTAGAACACCTGCCACCAGCGGCCCACTGTCCCCATTGGGGCTTATGAACCAGGAAAGGCTGAAGTGGAAGTTCACATGTTCAACCCATAGGAAAACTCAACAAGGTACACAGGCCTCACTGGGTATGTCCCGGAAAGACAAAGCTCATTCTTTTGAAAAGCCAACCAGGGAAAGAGGCCTGCAAAGTGAACATGCCCCCCTCAACCCCGGGGCTCACACACCGGCAGGGCAGGCAACAGAGTACAGCAGCGTGTGGGTCCCGAAGCACAGGCCAGCGGGAGACGACTCTGGGAGAACAGAGAGCAGCATCCCAGGTGCAAAGGACCCTGAGCTACAGAAAGGCGGGCACTGGCGGGTCGGGCGTGTCAGGTGCTACCAGGAGGCTCTGCGGACACCAGCGCTGCTCTCGCCTGCACTTGCAAACCAGGGCAAGGATTTCAGGTGGGACCAGTGACTCCTGCGCTGCTTCCATGGCTCTCTTTCCAACTCCAGCAGGAGTTGAAAGCCAGAATCTTAATTTTCCCCCCTTTTTAAAGAGCGGTGACAAATAGGAAACTGATTAATTAGTCATGTGATTTGGTGCCCCTGGGATACTGAACTCAGACTGGTTTGGGGGTACTTTCTCAGGAGCTGAAAAGGAAGGAACAGATTTACCATCTCTTGCTAGACTCATGAGCTGCCCGAGCTGCCCTGTGAAGCCAGAGAATAAAGTCCCTGACGCCCCACCTCACTTCCAGGGAGCCTGGTAACTCAATTTCCTGGTCGGCACAATGCAGTAATTCCACTTTCTACAAGTACCGTGTATTTACTCAAATAAATCCAAGAAGATACACATTCAGACATTGCTTCGGTTAGTAAAATGGCACAGTATGCAAATGATTTGTGTGTTTCAAAAGCACAGCAACAGAACTTCCTTATCGGGAGACATCAGGTGTTTTGAGAAGCAAATTAAGTTGAAGCACTCCTTGTATGTAAGGACTGCAGAAAGTGAAGAAAACCAAAAACCCTTCTTCAAGTGTAGGGTATGCTTCTGTGGGAAATGAGAAACTGTTTTTAAGCCAGGTGTGGTGGGGAGGTGAGTACAAGACATGCACCAGGAAACATGTTAGTAACATTTGCTAATGAGGAGTTACAATTTTCAAGTCTTGGTTTCAAAGCTGCCTTGGGGAAAACCATGAGCCCACCCCCATGCTACGAGCACTCCTGCCACTTTGAGGTCTACAGTCTGGAGCCTCTTTAGAGCAAGCATGCAGTCTGAATGTCTTCTGTAGGATTTTTTAAAGTTAAGCTGGGTTAATATCATGAGTCCACACTTCCGTAAGCTGGTACCTTCATCTCTTTCAATCCCTGCATGTATTTGCCTTCTACATCCTGAATCTGGTCCTTTAACTCATTGAGTTCCTGGGGGAAATGGCAAAAAAAGGCAAATGATGTCAAAGGGAAAAATGCACAGAGACCACAAAGAAGGAGAGGCGATTCTCTGATTCTTTTCTACTCCTGGGCGGTTTCCTTATTTGAGTAGTTGGAGCAGCAATCTTCTTTTAACTTTTTTAAGTGTTAAAAGGAAGATAAGATGAATTTCAACACTACAAAGATGAAAATTTAGGTGTAGCTCATATATGATATTTTCACACAATTTTATCATAGGTATGTGTCTTCATATATTTTTACACAATTTTACAAAATAGGCAAATGAGCTTCTGAAAATGGAACAGGTTAATTTACTCATATTTAACAGTTCATTCAAGCTCTTTGAGTTCTGCTCTGTGCTACATACAGTAAGATACTGAAGACAGAAATCAGCAAAGCCTTGTCCCTGCCCTAACAGAGCCCAAGGACTCTACTTTCCCATCTTGTTCACTGCCACATTCCCAGGGGCTGGTGTCTGGCGTGAGCTGGAGTTGCAATAAATCCTTACTGAACGACTGAATTATGCTCACAACCCAAGACCAGACACAACTTATGACTGCAGCGAACTCTACTTCAAGGCGGGAAAGGATGACCAAAGGGCTGCAGGAGGCCGAGGGACCACACAGGGAGGGACATTTCAGGAACAGAAGTCAAAACATTGTTCTTATAAAGCGCAGGAGTTGGAAGGCGTCTGCAGGGGAACCTAGTCCCACCGGACCTGATGCTTAAGCTCTTCTCTGGCCTCCCTGGCAAGTGCCATCCATCTGTTCAGGTAGCACCAATGGGGGCTGGTTCCCTTTCACCAGTTTTCATTACGAGAAAGCTCGTCCGTAAATGAAGCCAAATCTGACCCAGAAGAGCCTCCCTGGCCTTGGTGCTCTCTCCAGAGGACACGAGGTCTGGTGACTCAGCCTTCCCTCTGCACAGTCTCCTTTTCAGATGCAACGTCCCTAGTTACTTTAACAAGCAGAGGCCCATTTCTCTGTCACGCACTCAGTGTTGAGGATGTAACAGAGAACAGTGTCCGCAGACCAGTGGGAGAAGGAAAAATCACTAAGATACCGCGATGGGGTCTACTGAAGGCATATTACGCATATTACAAAGGGAAAGGAAGGGCACGCTGCAGGCAGAGGGCGGGGATGCGTGAAGGGCAGGGTGATACCGTCGGGAGCAGCGGGTAATCTGTGTCCAGCACCTTCCATCGCTGAGGGCGGAATGTCCACTCCTGCTCTGTGTACAGAGGTGGTTGAGCACCTCAGGGCAGCGTGGTGGGGGGGTCTCGCCCAGGTGTGCCCGGGGGGCTGAGGGATCCCAGCGCAGGCGTGCTGGCCCTACCCGGGCGGGGAAGTCAGGGGCGGCTCCCTGCAGGAACCAGAACCGGGCCGGGCCCTACTGTTACTAGAACACCAAGCTTAATGGGAGGGAGGGGAGACCAGACCGAGAAGAAAGAGCTGGAACTTTACAAATTAAATCCTTTTTTACTTGAAGACTGATTTTCACAGAAGGTTTCTCTCGGTCATGCGTTAAGCAGAGAGCCTTACCTTGATTTCCCTAATGGAGGCCTCAGTGTCAATGGAGATGGAGGTGTCCCCGCTGCCCCTTCGAGAGGAAGTCCCACCCAGGGAGGCCAGTGTGGCTGCAGACAGGCCGGGCAGGCCACGAGACCCCTACAAAGTGGCAAAGAGCAAGTGCGATTTCAGCCAAAACCAAAATTATTTCTCAGTCTACTATGATGGTACCTTTACTTGAATTCAGTTTCCAAATTGGAAAATCTTCGGTGGGTTTATGGTGAGCAACAAAAAGAGGTTCACCTCGAGGGGCCTTTCGGATGCTCGGGGTTTGTCTGGATTAACTGTAAGCTCCATGGCTGGGCCCATCGTGAATTCCTTCACTGTTCTGCAGGTTTAACACACACACTGGAAGTGGCCCCCCGGGGACCCCAGAGGTTGTGTGTTGCCTGGTGAGCCAGCCACTAGTCCTGTTCACCCCATGGTGAAATTCTTTATTAAAGATCAAGTAGGGCTTCCCTGGTGGTGCAGTGGTTGAGGGTCTGCCTGCCAATGCGGGGGACACGGGTTCGAGCCCTGGTCTGGGAGGATCCCACATGCCGCGGAGCAACTGGGTCCGTGAGCCACAACTACTGAGCCTGCGTGTCTGGAGCCTGTGCTCCGCAACAAGAGAGGCCGCGACAGTGAGAGGCCCGCGCACCGCGATGAAGAGTGGCCCCCGCTTGCTGCAACTAGAGAAAGCCCTCGCACAGAAACGAAGACCCAACTCAGCCATAAATAAATAAATAAATTAATAATAATAAAAAAAAAGATCAAGCAATATATTTTCTTGTTAGTTTCATCCATAAATTTCGGGACCCTCGTGGTTTATAGATGACACAATATAAAGCTCTACAGAAATTCCTTACCTTCTCCGTGAAGTCTTTTTCTGGTCTCTCTTCAACCTGGAGAGGAAAATGGACAAATGTTAAATACTTAAAAGCATTAAATGGAGAATCTGGATTTAGGGGGTAAGATAATAATAAAATAAATCATCAGCTTCCTTTGTGATTTTAAACACTCCTTTGCCATGAGACTCTCGGATACGCTGGTGTCACAGCGGTGGCCCATGGGCAGCTCAGTGAGCCTGGTTGAATTTCACCGTGTGGTTTTTCAACTTTCACAATTTCCACAGGAAGATGATTTGTGAATGAACTGAATCTGAACAGGATGACTTGACCAGTTTCTATGTGTGTGCAGGACACAGCGTGGGACAGGACAGGCACCAGCCTCGTTCACCCACCACGATTACTATGATCGGAACGTGAGAATACGACCAGGGTTCTGGGGGCTGGAAGATGCAACCACACAGAGTTGTAATTTTGACTATCACTAAACCTGGTCTCCAAAGCAAGAGAAAGCAGTGGAGCCAACTGCAGTTTTTCCACTGCTCCTGAGTAACTGAGTCAATGTGAAAATTCTAGTTTAAACATTTTGAGATATACACCCAGATGTGGGGAGCTGGCTAGGGGTGGGTGACGGTACAGGAGAATTTGCTGGGTGAAAAGGGGGACCCCAAGAATTTGGCTTTTCAAAATCTTTCCTGTTTGGACTGTCTCTGAATCCTCTCTTTTCCCTCCTGCAAGCAGGGGTCTCTGCGGGACCCCCAGCAGCCTGTGGAGCCCCAAGACAGCACATCTGCTTCAACCCTATGGGAGACCCTTGCCCTGTGAGGGTCTGTTGGGGTCAACAGTCTGAGGCTGCACTGGTGCTATTTCTTTCTCTGATTAGCATCCAACGAAAGGCCAACTTTCTCTTCTTCTTTTTTTTTTTTCGGCACATTGAGGGCTCCTTTCCGAAAGCCCATGGGAAAGGTCCCAGAGGGCGAGAGAACCCTGCACCAAGTTGTCTCCAGACTCTCTGGATTTTCCCATCATCCCTCCAATCCCACCTCCTGTAGCTCAGAGGTTCTTAAATTTGATGGCCAGGGAGTCAACTGAAGATGCCCGTGACGGGTGGGATCACACCGTTGATTCAGGAGACCTCATGAGTGAGCTGGGACCCTGCGGTCACCCTTGACTGCTTACGCCACAGACCATCCAGACTGCAGGTGGACAAATCCTAACGGGTCTGGGTCCAAGGCCACCGCAGAGCGGCTCACGAACAGGTCAACTGCCCACAACGTCGTCATGCACGGGGCGTGTGGGTGCAGGCGCTAAGCACAGGTCAGGATGCCGTAATGGCGGTGATTTCCTGTAAAGACGAGCACTTCCTCTCCTCTGCCCACCCTGGGCCCTTGCTGGGCTGGATGCCCACATCCTCACCATCCTGTACCCCACCAAGAAGGCTCACTGACTGCCACCTTCTCTCCTTCACGCTCCTCGAACCTTCTTTGCAAGGGCAGGATGCCGGAAGTAACTGCTAGAATAACACAGCAAAGTGTGAGAGCTAATCAGCCGACCAAGGGGATCAGATGGAATCGTACAAAATACTTGATTAATTCAAAAGAAGGCAACTTCTGAAACCAGCTCTGAGCTCAGGAGAGTCAAGCTCAAGGGTCTTCTGCTTGACAGATCCAATTTGGCCCCCGGGTCTGGCTCCCAAATCCACTGCATCTGGTCTCACGCACCCAGCTCACATCTGGGTCTTCAGCAAGGACTTTCTACTCTCAGCTAACCAGTCTCCTTCTTGTCCTGAGGAGACGACATGAAGGAGCTGCAGCTCTCAGGCCAGCGGGGTGACCCGCGCTGGCCTCACTCCCAGCTTGCTAAATAAGCCCCTGGGCGGGTGGGGCTTTGGATTCTGGCGTTCCCTCCGCCCAGAGGACTCTCCTCTCCACTGGGCCACAGCCGGCTGGCCTCCAAGGACAGGAGATTTCCAGACACTCTTGGCCACGTGCATCCTTTTTCACTCTCGATGTGGCAGTCATAGCCCGTTAGATAAAGACAGCTCACTCACAACCATGTCGCACACCATCTGCCATTTGTTGGCACGTGCATTTAGTATGTGTAAACTTATATATTTTTTCAGATGTGCATGTCACACCAGCCTAACTAGATATTCTGGAACATCTGTAGATGGCCTACAATTGAGATGGTTCTATCTCATCCTCCTTGGCAGAGCCCCAGGGAGCCCCGGACCGATGTTCTGAGTCATGAGGATGATTTTAGCATTTCAAGTGTGGGTCTCCTCTCCACTTGGGAATACAAAGATTCCTGAAAATTTCAAATAACGAAGGAAAAGCTAACTCTCTAGCACTTGCTCTGCTGCAGGATCCATTCATTAGTTCTCCTGGACACAAGGCCTTTACGCCCTAGAACAAGTTAGTATGCAGAACAAATATTAATGAGATGAAAATAAAGAGGGTAATTTAACTGTTGGTGGAAAGGGAAGATTCAGTTGAACAGGCTATCAAGTTACCGTGAGAAGCTTGTTGCTGTTTTGCTCTGCAGTTTAAATAGTGTCTTTCCTGACTGTTCATCAGCAACAGATAAATATTGCCTAGAGAAATGAAGCTCCAGAAATCCTATGTTCACCTACAGAGATATCCGTGCCCATAAAAGAAGGACCCCACTTTCTTTTTTGTAGTATTTCTTGTGAGAAAGACGAGAAGAACTATACACCAGACCCCAAAGCACTGGTTTCCTGGGGGCCTTTAGCATAGCTTTGTTCTGCATTGTCTCACCATAAACACAAACACTGCTTTTGTAATTTGCAAAACACCAAATAAGGGAGAAAAAACCCTAAAACCATAGCTTTCTCTTTAGTTTAAAGAAAGTTTAAAAGTAGTTTGAAAAAAGCCTTTGTTCTGAAATAGATAACGCACTCAGAATGTGAAAATTCAGGACATGTTTTTAAGTAGAGACCACGGAGGGAAAAATTAAGCTCTCAATGAGAGTTAGAGCCAATCTATGCTTGACTATTGTTTCCAATCTGTATTTTATGTATCAGGGTGACTGACGTTTGTCTGTTTTCTGAATGACAAGGGACATGTGTATTTGCCAGCCTTCCTGCAACCTAAGAAGTACGCAGAGCCCCATGGAAAGTGGTGCAGTTTTGGTTGGGGGAGGGATGGATTGGGAGTTCGGGATTAGCAGATGCAAACTATTATATATCGAATGGATATATTTAATATCCTGTGATAAACCATAATGGAAAAGAATATGAAAAAGAATATATGTATAACAATCACTTTTCTGTACAGCAGAAATTAACACAACATTGTAAATCGACTATATTTCAATAAAACAGAAGGAAGGAAGGAAAGGAAAGAAGGAAGGCAAGGCAAGGAAGAGAAAGGGAGGGAGGGAGGGAGAAAAGCCGTGCAGCAGCATGGAGTCATTGCAGCCCCACCGGATGCCACTAGATGGCAGCCTGCGTCGAGCGGAGTGGGACCGGCCCAGGGAGCCTTGGTCAGGCAGGGCACCCCTCACTGCCCCTAACAAAGAACAGATAAGTAACCCTGACGGTGAGTTTAATTTGACATAAAGCATAGTACTTTATCTCTGAAAATAATATGCAAAGAAACAGAATAGATGGAAGGGTTTTTAAACACTGTCGTTCCTGCTGCATGATGTGACCCAGGGCACGCCGTGGACCACACGTGCCCCAACACGCTGCAGCCCACGGCAGCACGGGACCCGGGACGAGCCACGGGACCTCGTGGACATCGTCTTCTTATCCGAGGAAGGGCGGCAGCACCACAGGTCTTGCAGCCTGTTAGCCTTCCTACTCTCATTTACTGAGCAATACTAAACGTTTTAGGTCAGTGTGAAAACTTTATAGTAACAGGCTTATGAAACATGCAAACCAGTATTTTATAATCACAACGGAGTGTATAAAAAGGCATCTTTTAAAACCTACGGGAGGCAGTCACTTCCAAAAAATTTCTGTGAACTTTAAATTATGGCAACTCTTCCTTTCAAAAACACTTAACGTAGCACGTTAAATATTTTATTAATTCCAACCTTCTAAAATCGTGTCTAAATGAGCATACTATTTAGGCTCACTGAAATATAACGTCTGGTGAGGTTTCAAACTCCAAGTTTTCCATATCACCATCCGGCTTGCCCACCTTCCTCGAGACAGAGTACAGCAGGCGGGCGTGGGAAGACCCTAGCAAAGGGGCCAGGGACAAAGGGACTTTTCCTCGTGGTGCCCCAAGCCCCAGATGGGAAATGGGATCACGGAAGCAGTGTCATCACGGGGTCCGTCTCGAGAAACCAACTGACAGTACTGACGCTGCTCAGAAAACACCCATTTTAAGGGTAATTTCCCTTCAGATACAAACAGCAGTGGAGGCTACCATTAGAATGGAAATTTCTGGTTTTAAATCCGATAATATTGACCTCATCCTGAGTGACTGGTCCTTGAACTCTTGTATTTATAATTCAAGACCTGTTTTTCCACCTGGTTCCTGCTTCCACCTCTTCACACGACACAAAACATGAGTCATTACAGTCTTTTGTTTTTCTAACTCAGATGGGGCTGAGATTCCTGTTCACCACCAATGCTTCTCTGAAAACACACTGGCACGTGAACCTGGGCGCCACGCAGGACACCCCTGACCGGTGCTTCCGTGACCCGGCAGGTTCACCGGGTTCTGAGGCCTGATGACACAGCTGCGTCGGCCCCTCCAGGCGACGCCCTCTGCCGGGCTCTCCTCCGGGCCTGGATTACCCAAACTCCCGAGTCCAGCTCCCTGGAAGTATCCTGCCTTCTTCCCTCGAGCCGGTGCTCTGAGTTCTATACTGTATTGCGCCCATTTGCTGGGGTCTGCCTCTCCAGCCTGTGGGTCTGTGAGGGGAGCAGGTGTGTTCCTTCACCACTGCAGCCCTGTGCCTAGAACGTTCGATAAACACTGGCTGAATGAACGGACCCCAACTTCCTCAAGAGGAAGATTCTGGAGAAGAAAATAGGGCTCACCTAAAGAATGTGAAAAATGAGATGAGGTCCAACAGCGTATGCCCTTCTGAGATGGGGCGGGCACCCTCTCTGCTCCCCACGAGGCTGGAGGACCCGGAGGGCGGGGCACACTTCGCGTCTTTGGATGCTGAGGTACCTTTATTTTCTCAAAGTGGGACAAGCTATCATTTCCCTCATTCTGGTTACTTTTGTTCTCGGACAGCGCTCCCCTCGCCCACCCCCTGGGGCACCAGCCTACATCCCACACCCAGAGCCTCCCAGGGCGGCCCCTGCCCCGGCTCGTACTTCCTCCCCAGAGAGGCCCCTGCCCCCTGCCTTCACCCATACCACCCCCTGGAACCATATTCCTGATGCATCACCAGGCGGGATCGTTCTCCCCGAGCCAAGTGGCAACACTCACAGCCCTGGAAAACTCGCCCAGGAGAAGCAGGTTATCAACCCAAATCTTTTCTTGTTTTTGTTTTTCAAGCATATCATTACTCGTCTTTGCAGGTGGAGTTCAGGAAGTCTACGTGCCTGGCCAGGTGTCCCTAGCCCGGAATGAGAGCTGTGACATCTTAACCTGGGTCTTGGAACTCCCTGCCCGCTTCCTGCTCTGCGTCCTTCTGAGAGGCCAGGCGGGGAGGGTCACTCACCCCGCGGGCCTCTCCCTGGGCACCGCCTGTCCCTGCAGCTCCTCCCTCCCAGGCAGGAGGACCAGGGGAGTCTGAGCACAAGCTTCCTGGCCTCTTTGCAATCAACAAGGCCAAATGCATCCACTTACACTGTTTGTCTCGCAAGCCCCAAATGCAAACTCCCAGCCCTTTCCAGGGGTGTGACTGTCCAGGCTCAGAAGACAGAAGCGGGGCAGATTCCGTGGAAGAGGACTGAGGTTTGGAAGCACAGAGGAGAGGGTTCACTCAGCTCCGTCCTCCAGACTCTCCGCAGAGGCCAGGAGTGCTGCCCACGCTCCATCCTTCAGAGGACCGGGAGCCACTATAACCGCGTGGAAGTGCCCTGCGCGGTACACAGGTGCCTCTGCCTCCTGAGGGCCACACCCAGAGGCGTCCTCAGCTCTGACGCCCCACACCCGCGTGAGGTGCCCGGATGCTGACCTCTGCTCACTAACCGCGCCACCCTGAGTCAGTCGACCTTTGTAAATGAGCAGCTGACTCAGGGGAGAAAGGAGGTGGAACCGATGACCTGTGTGTAATGAACTGAAAAATCAGCTCAGGCAAGTCCCTGAGAGTCTTGCAAACCCAGGGCTCTCAAGGGACCAAGGGACGGTGGGGAGGTCTTGCCGGGCCCCCCAGTTACCAAGAGACCCCCGCCTCTCGTCCTCAGGCCCCAGGGTCACGGGCACGATGCACGTTCACCTCTAGTGTGCACTAAACCCATTTTGTGGGAGTAAACTGTTGTCAGATTTAGGAAGCAGATGACAGAGGAATTCATATCTGGTTTCAGTCTCTTCCGTCCGGGGAACTAGACTGCGTTTCTATGCTGTGACTTCATCCTGATGCCGGAATAAACCCAAAGACGTCAGACCATCACGGGCTCACAGTTCCCTGCTTCGCTTGAGCTGCGCCAGGCAGGGAGCCCAGGAGGGGTCAGGCCTCGGCTTCTTCTGACCACCGTGAACTTTCATGTTCCCCAAAGTGGGTGCCAGAGAGCGAGCATTACGCCTGAGGACGAGGGCTCTCCACGTCGGATCTATCGTGGGAAAACGCCGACGACTTGCGTCGGAAACACGCAAGCAAGGGCCTGAAGGCGGAGGCAGGCAGGCAGGGCCACGCAGGCGGGGGCTGCTGACCTCGGAGCAGGGATCCCTCAGCTCACGAACGCTGAGCTTCAGTCCCGTCTGCCACGTGCAGAAGAAGCGACTCGCCAGGTTTTGAACAGTGAATGTACGTGATATGGAACAGCTGGATATCTTACTGCCCCTGCTTGACTGGTCCTGGCTGGAGCAGTAAGCAGTGAGCTTTGTGGGGTGTCCGTCAC
The DNA here is from genome assembly GCF_965194825.1 of Balaenoptera physalus. Classification (NCBI taxonomy): domain Eukaryota; kingdom Metazoa; phylum Chordata; class Mammalia; order Artiodactyla; family Balaenopteridae; genus Balaenoptera; species Balaenoptera physalus. The sequence continues at coordinate 135,803,869 of NC_138885.1, read as the reverse complement.
CCCACATTTCCTGCCCCACCTGAGCGCGGTCAGCAAGCGGCTTCTCCTATTCCCCTCACTGCTGGGGGGCGAGGGGGCAGCTTTCAATTCCACAGAGAAACAGGCTCTCTTGTTCTAATACTCACCTGCCTCATCTATCTTTTGTTTTCTTACCCTCGATGTGTAAATGGCGGAGAGAACATTTCTCTACTAGCAGGAAAGCATCAGGGCAAGCCCAGTGACGAATGGCTCTGCCCTTGGCCTTGGAGTCAGGGAGAGCAGGGCAGGCGTGGGGTGACTGAGGCCCCCGATTCAGCAATACAGGTTCAGTCTGCAAAAGGGATCCATCCCTTTGTTTGCGTCGTCAGAAGAAGCAGATGTCTGCATTTGGTGTGAAGACTCCTGGCTTTAAAAGGCTGCATCTAATTTAAAAAACAAATCAGCAGCACCCCGTGGGTGCACGTGTGCAAGTGGGCGACTCAGCCCCACGGCCTCTTCTCTGATGACCAGGAACACTTCCTGAATTTTAGACATCGATGCGTCTAACTGTGGTGTTGTGTAAGTGAGTTACAAACCACAGTCAAGCTCCAAGTTCAACTTTGCCCGTCTTCGCCTTCTTCTGCCCAGGGTCTATGAGGAGGGGTCCTGGCGCTCGGTGTGGCAGCCCAGGCCTTGTCCACTGAACGTCCTTCCCTGGTCATTGTGTCAGCCCCCCATCCCAAATGTCCCCCGGGCAGATGTGCCCTGCCAATCCCTTATGGTCGAGAGAACAATACAGTTGCCTCACACAAAGCATCAGATGCGGTGAAACTGTCTAAAATCCCAAAGACCATGGGGAAAACACACAATAATGAGACTTAAATGATGGAGACTAGGTAGCAGGACCCCTTGCTTTCGGAAGCAGAACTTGGGTCATCTCAGGCCGGGTGACAAACAGGAGAGCAGCTCTGTCGTTTGTTTCACAGGCACTGAACAGAGGACCAATGGGACAGTGGGGGATGGAACAGAGCTAGGGGTGCTGTGGCACTCGCAGGCCGATACTTTATCCTAAAAAACCGCTGGGCTCCAGTAACAGATAACGTTCCAAACAAAACGTTTAAAAGTGAACCCTTCACTCTAAAAGAATGGTACAAATGAACTTACTTACAAAACAGAAGTCGAGTCACAGATGCAGAAAACAAACTTATGGTTACCGGGGGGGAAAGCGGGGGGAGGAGGAGGAGGGATAAATTGGGAGATTGGGATTGACATATACACACTACTATATATAAAATAGATATCTAATAAGGACCTACTGTGTAGCACAGGGAACTCTTCTCAATACTCTGTAATGGCCTATATGGAAAAAGAATCTAAAAAAGAGTGGATACTGTATATGTATAACTGATTCACTTTGCTGTACATCTAAAACACAACACTGTAAATCAACTATACCCCAATTAAAAAAAAAATAAGTTAACTGGGACAAATACAAAAAAAGCCTTCAAATTTTTAAATCATAAAAACAACACATCCAGGCACATGGCTACATTTCTCCCGCACTGCGCAAAGTTCCCTCCTCCCAGTGAGACCCCCCATCTCTTAAGCGCTATCAGCAGCTTCCTAGACGGTCCTTGACAAACTGAGCAGTGCAATTCTGATCTCACTGAATAGTCATTTTCTAAATTTGGAAGCATCTTCCCCGATCCTGTTTTTGCTTAGACCTGAAATAAATCATGGAAAGCCTTCCTACTTTCTCCCGGTCCAGACGTTTGGAGGCGGAGGGGTCTTCTTACAGGACAGAGGAGTGAAGGGTCCAAGGGGAGGGGGAGGGAGGAAGGAAGGAAGTGGACAGCAGCGAGAGCGAGAGGCCCACTCACCACTGGGCTGGCCCGCGCCGAGCTGGCTCTCGAGGAGGTGCGCGAGCTGGACTTGAAGTGGCCGCCGTGCTCCGAGGGCTGCCCACCCAGCTGGCAGCGGGACACGCAGACAGAAACAAAGGAACAGGTCAGCGAAGATGCAAGGAGAACGGAGGCCACAAGACAAAGGCTCCGGTTAGCTGGGAGGTCAGCCAGGCGCAGCCCAGAAAGGAAGGAGAGGTTAGTGCGGCCGGTGGCCGGCCCTGGGAAAGGAGGCTGGGTCTTCCCAGCACATCCGACATGTGGCCACTCAGAACACAAAACTTAATCACACTATCAAAAGAACACAGAATTCTTGGTTAGTAGGAAGAAAGTAACACAGAGCATCTGTTCAGCTGGGGTGTGGAGGACACCTAGTTTCTGCGCAGAAAAGCCTCCACGATGTGGAAGAGACAGGTCTTGAGAACGTGAGCTGCCTGCCAGCACAGAAACTGAAGAGCGGGACAAGGTGGGGCTGGCTTTCAGGCAATGCAGAAGTTTGCTTCTCTACTATCTTTGCAAGTGAATACAAAATAAGATTCAGGGTTAACACAAAATCAGGCAAGGCTTTTTAAAGTGCCACAGGACCTTCTATCTGGGGGCCTGCGTGTACATCTGTCTGTCTACCCATCTACCTAAACTTTCTCTCTTCTAGTAAAGGAAAACACCAGCAACTCGTGTATCTGGAGGCTATGCCTTCTTAACTTTGATTTGTATTCACATTTGTTATAGCCCTAAATGCATGTTCAGTTTAACAACAATAACAACAACAAAATCTTACCTTCCTATATGTGTACATATAACCCATATCCCCTCCCTCTTGCGTCTCCCTCCCACCCTCCCTATCCCACCCTTCTAGGTGGTCACAAAGCACCGAGCTGATCTCCCTGTGCTATGCGGCTGCTTCCCACTAGCTATCTATTTTTCATTTGGTAGTGTCTATATGTTCATGCCACTCTCTCACTTCGTCCCAGCTTCCCCTTAAGCCTGCCCCGTGTCCTCAAGTCCATTCTCCACATCTGCGTCTTTATTCCTGTCCTGCCCCTAGGTTCATCAGAACCCTTCTTTTTTTTTTTTACATTCCATGCATATGCGTTAGCATATGGTATTTGTTTTTCTCTTTCTGACTTACTTCACTCTGTATGATAGACTCTAAGTCCATCCACCTCACTACAAGTCACTTTGCTATACAGCAGAATCTAACACAACATTGTAAAGCAATTATACTCCAATAAAGATGTTAAAAGAAAAGTATGTACGTATCTGAAAAAAATCATAAAATAAAAGCACTTCATGAGACCTTAAAAAAAAAAAATCTTACCTTCCTCTTGAACAAGGCAGGGCGGGGGGGAGGGGGGAGGGGAGGTGGAACTTGAACACCGTTTAGGACCACAGACGCTGGCACACTGAGAAGCCGGTCTGAGAGGCCTGTGCTGGCTGTCCTCTCCCCGCCCCAGGCCCCCTGGAGACCCGCGGGCATCATTCCTACTGCAAATTATATGGGGCCACAAAACTTCAGGGGCGCTCGTGATCCTTATCGTAAATACCATCGTTTAGTTTGCCTGTTTTTCCACCAGAGTGGAATTCCCCAGGGCAGAGTCTGTGTCTATTTTGTTCCCTGCTGAATCCCCAGCGACCAGACGAGGCCTGGCACACAGTAGGTACTTGAGAAATACTTGTTGAATGAATTGTTTCAAGTTTAGGCTGTAAATAGCCTTGGTCAAGATGAGCAAATTCCCCAGACCCATCTTGCCTGGACTCATTCCTATGTTGGATAAATATTTATTGTGTATTTACACTTAGGTGCAAGACGCTATTTCAGATGCACAGATAATACAGCTGTACATACACTGTGTGGAAGAATCACTGCCATGTATGGCACATACAAGAAATCTACCAGCATTACTAGCCTCACCTTTTAGCTTTATTTTTCAAAATAAAGGAAAACACCTAACGTCAGCACTTTAAAGCAGAAGTATTTCGCCTTTGGGTTTGCTGATACAAGAGAGAGGAAAACTTCCCCCTGTAGACAAATCCTACTGTATCCTATGTCATTCGAGTCCTGGTTTACGGTGCTGAGATATGACAGATGGTTGTTAATACGGTTTATCTCTGACCCAAGTTTCCCCAACTCCTGAGTCTCAAATCATCCGATCTGACTTGATCATGTGGAAAAGAATAAGCGTAAAGTCTGTGTCACTGTGGTCCATGTGGCACCTTTGGAGTCGCCCATACTTTGGAGTCAGCGTGGCTAATGTGGACTGAAGTATGTTATTCAACAGCAAGATCTGAGTCCAGGGTCCATCTCTTATCGGCCATGAGACCTTGCGAAAGTTACATACCTTGTCATCTATGTCATGAAGTAGAGACACTGACCACACAGGTTCTGAGGATTATGCAAGAGAATACAAGCTGGGCTTTTCTCAAGCTGTCACTTTCTGCTAGAAACAACTTTCACGGCTCCTGGACCAGGTGGCATCGGTGGTGATGACCGCTTCCCAGAGGGTCAGAACTAAGAAGGTCACTTCACACACGGCCAAGAGTCCTTCCTACAACATGCACACAGCTTACTAATGGTAAGGAAGGTACAGAATAGAAAGGTTTTGAAGCAAAACCGTTCTACTTTCAAGAACTAGTCATTTAATCATTCAACTGTAATTGTAATTAGTCCTTTAATTGTAAACACATACTGTGTCTGAGGCTAATTTCTTGGGAGAATGGAGATGGGGACAAGTCTCTGAAAGTGGGCTCAGGACTGTCTTGGGCAGGCCTGGGGTCAGCGTGGAGTCGGCTCACAGTACTACAGGTCAGGACAGGAGGGACCCCCAAGGCGCAGTGTCCTCACATTTCTGTACGTGTATTTGTCAGCGGCCACAGCTCCTAGCTGCACAGAGAGCCTGGGGAGACAGCATTCCTGGGCGTGGGGAACTCCGCATCCCCCTGCAGGGCTATCCTGAGGGCTGGGGGTGGGGCGGAGATGGGAAAGGATGAGGGGTCAGTGAACCTTCCCTCCCACTAGGCCTGCTGATCTGTGGCTGGCACACAGCTCATGGCCCAGAGATCTCTTCTGAGGGATTTTACCCCGGGGTTCAATTTGTCCCATTTAATCCAGCAAACGCACGCTGTGCTGCTTCTGCAAGAGAGTGCAGTGTTAGGTGCAGAAAAAAAATGTCTTTTGATTCTCTTTTACTTCTTCGGCCTGGTGTGAGACCAGGGACGTGAGCCCTATTTTCGGCATTCTGCTGTCGGGACAAGAGGACCTTTTACTTCCTAACTCCCTAAAGCCATACCGCCCAGGCAGTTCCTACAGGAGGGTTTAAAGCACCAAATAACTGCTACACAAAAGAGCAATCAGCGATGCCTGTCACAGTGCCCCGAAGGTCAGGAATCGGCTACTTGAAAAAGTCCATCTGCAGAGGCAACATGTAAAGAGAATCTATGAGACGTACATCCCGCCAGACATCAGAAGTTCTGCTTTGGTGCTTGGGAAGACCCATTCTCTTAAAGAATTAGGCCGCTGCCTCTTACTGACAAAAGAAAATCATCTCGCTGCATTTTATCCGTCCTATAGGCCTGAGCTATTCCATCCATTAGGTATGGTTTATGAGCTTTTTAAGGGCCTACAAAAATATTTAAGAACTGGGAAAAAAGCTTAATACAGCGGGTTCCACTGCATTAAAATTTTATGCAATATAAAATTGTTCAATGCAAGTGTTCAATTAGATGTCAACAAAAACTCGTGTTACATAGAACTGACACATACACACCACTACGCATAAAAGAGATAAGTAATAAGGACCTACTGTATAGCACAGGGAACTCTGCTCAATACTCTGTAATGGCCTATATGGGAAAAGAATCTAAAAAAGAGTGGACATATGTATAACTGATTCACTTTGCTGTACACCTAAAACTAACACAACACTGTAAATCAACTATACCCCAATAAAAATTTTTAAAAACTCATGTAACATCAATTATTATAATTAATATTTATAAAAACTACATTCTGAAGAAAACCGTAGGCTACCCTGGCTTACTTCATAAGAATTCCTGAATATTCATGACTGGAGAAATACAATAAATCATAAAGCTGGATCATTTAGCCAATTAATTAAGTAGTCAATTACTTCCAAAAGCAAAATTATAAAAGCACTTTCAAGTATTTCTTAAGCCATCATAGTTCATGTGGGACGTGGATGCATCTTTCTAGGATTTGTGCAGGAGCCTCAGGATGGAGAAGCATCTGCCCCTGGGGAGGGCTGACTGGGTCCAATGCCCAGTTTCAGCTGGTCCTCAGGACAGGTCAGCCAGTTTCCTCACTTCCATTGGCTGATCCCATTTTGTCTACCTTTATCCTTCACTCATTCACTCGTCTTTTTCATTCAACAAGTATTTCTTGTACAACTACTGCACCTTTATTGAGAAACCCTATCACTTCAAATCCTTCAAAGAGGTGAAAAGACAACAAAATAAAAAAAGGAAATTCCTTATGGGTAATATTCTAGTCCTTAAATTTGCTCATCTTCCTCGATCATCCAGAGGTGAGAATAATTTGTGGCCTGTTGAATTCCCTTTTGACTCTTTGACTCCTTTTATTATTATAAGATCACTTCATCCCCTTGTTGCAGGGAAAGAGCAGATGAAACTCAATTAAGATGAATCTTTCTCCCTTTGACCTCAACATAAACTGATGAGTGAGGACATTAAACTAACCACCAAAGGCTATATGACTTACGTTATCCATGACCCTTATTACCATGGAAAACTGGGATGAGACAGTGTTTCCTCTCTATGACTCTGGTTAGTTATCTCCCAGGGCTGAAGCTGTGCTGAGAGAGTCACCCCAGGGTCATGCAGCAGAAAGCTCGGGAAACACGAAAGTGCCTTACAGCGTGGGAACCGCAGGCACTGCTCCGCCGAGCCCCACCGAGACTGCTCTCATCCGACACAGACGCCTGTGACGAAAACAGACTGTCAGGACAGGGCGCCTTTCCTCTCTCCATCGGCACCCAGGAAACACTGAAATGTAAGCTAAGGAAGAGTGACACATGCCAGGAACACGTCCTGAAAAACATCACGATGGAAGACATGCAAGAAAGGCTCAAAACCACCTCCACAGGCAAAGACTGTGCAGCAAAAAAACAGGGTCGTGCAAAAGTCCAAGACAGAGAAGTTTTAGTTGCTGTCAACCAACTGGCATGCAATGGAATCTCCAATAGATCCTTTAAATCTATGACTCTGAAAAATATTCCTTGCTAAGTAAAAACTTGTTAATCTAGATTTAATACGAGCAGATAGTTCAAATATCCTGAGTTTTCTCATGGCATCCTCACAGTTGATGCTTAGAAAGTTACTCCAATATGAAGTGACTGTGTAATAAAAATAGCATGTTGATTATAGCTCAATTATTTTAAAATTCTTTAAGAACTGCTAACTAGAGAACAAAACATTTCATTAACTTGAAAATCCTATGTAATTAATCACTGAGGGTAAATAGGAACTTACAATACCATGAATGGAACTTTAATTTTCCCTATTTCTCCTTGAGGACACAGCGGGTTTGCTGGACCAGTTATACATCTAATTCGTAAGTGTGCAATCTGATGGAAATTCAGAAAGTTATTAACAGTAAGAGTATAGCTACTCTGAATACTTAAGTTTCCTGCAGGGCATAAGTACCTAGTATTTAAAACTGGAAATTTCCAAGATAATATAACATAATGGATTAATATCTGTTAAGGTTACCAAAGCAATAAAAAGCTATCTTTCTTTTTGCCAATAGATTGAGCAAATGTTGCCAATACTTTATTCCTGCCTAACAATCCTATACAAACACGTGTCTTCCCCAGCTACTGTCAACTGTCGGGAGAAATAAACCCCAGATCTGGCCAAGGAGGGCTGCAAGTGTAAGCTCCACATAAAGGGGTAAATCACCCCCCAGAAGGGCTGCAAACAGGTAAGTCCAATGCACTCAGAGCAGGTGTTTGGTGGGGGAGGGGCGCGCATGCGCGCTGAGGGCGGGGGGGGGGTTAGTCGGAGGGTGGGGATGGGCGGAGGGGGCAGGAGCGGGCAAGGGGTTGTGGGAAGCACACGCACCCGGTAACTCCCAGCCGGCCGGGCAGCGCCGTACATATAGGAGGGCTGGAGGATGAAAGCAAATGGCAGGTTTTTAAACCCTTGAAAAAAACAGCAACAAATAATAGTGACAAGGTAATCATGATGCTTTTGGTGATCATGACAGCCAAGTTACTGTACGACTGTTAGAAGGAAAAGAAGTCCACAAAGGCACCATGCCTTCAATAACTCTGATAGATGGAAATCCACATTTACAAGAAAAATAAACATGAGGTGATTTTTAACTTTAAAAATAGTGAACTTCCCCAGAACCTCTGAAATATGTCTATTTTCTGGGCATCTCTTTTCAGGCATTCCTAGAAGAAGGGGTCGGGGAGCGAGACAGAATGGTGAAAACGTCAAGGACACCAGCAAGAGCCCAAACCCACGACTCAAAATCCCAGGTGAAGAAAGCACTTGGGGGTGTTAATACACAGACTTCCCCACAGAACAGTGCGGCAGGAATAGCCTGTTTGCTTCTATCAGAGGCTCCCAGCCAACAGCCTCCAAGATACAAAGGAGCTGTAGGGGCTTCAGCTGCCCAGGGCTGGCACGCCCCTGGCACAGGGGAACCCACACCCGAACAGAGACAGAGCCTGTGCGGGGTGTGCTGGAACACAAGGGCAGCTCGCTGGTGTGACGGAACACAAGGGCAGCTCGCTGGTGTGACCTGAGCCCCACCTCCGAATAGCATTATAACCTGTTTACCGGCAGAGGCCACGGAGAGCCCAGGGCAGGGGGCCCACGAGCTGGTCAGGGAACATGCAGGAACAGGGATGAATCACTCAGCAACGCAAGGGGCAGGACGATGCAGGGAGGTGGCAGTTCAACCTCCATAACGTGATGTGTTCTTGGAGCTCGGCCTCCGACCTCGTCCTACGAGAACAGGACTCCTATACCTGGAGCTAAAAAGGCCAAGCACCTCGGGGACGGCCTTGTACAAACAGGAAACACAGCGGAGAGCGAGTCAGAGAAATAACGCCGTTCTCCCCACTTTCCAAGACGGAGGAGTTAGATTATGCACAAAAGCCTTCCAAATTGCTTCCTGGATACATTTACAGGAGAAAAATGTTTTTTTAAAAAAACAAAGGAAACCCCAAATGGGGAACAATTGCTGGAAAAGGAGGAGAGACCCAAGAGACCAATTTTTTGGACTTGAGCTTTTGAAAATATACATTTAATAGAGCCTCCTTTTTCCTAAACTCCTTTTTAAAAAAAAATATAAGGTCTTAAATTATTTTTGATTTGCTTTAAAAGGATGAGAAAAGTCTTAGCCAGTTAGTCAAGCCAATTGAAACATCTACTAAGCTTTGCTCTTCGGACTTCACATGGAAGAGGTTGAAGCATCCACGTCCATTTAATCAGCAAGTCAAGTGACAGCAGAAGGAAAGAAGAGGGCAGAATGATGTGAAAAGGAGGAGGACAGACCCGGTTTCCATTCTGGGCAGACAGGGGTTTGGGAGCAAGGCCACGACTGAGAAGCCCGAAGTCGGAGCAGGAAAGTCCCTGTAATCAGAGAAAACGGGCCGGAGGGGAAAAAGGCTCACAGCTTCATTTCATCTCAAAGGCATCATCAATTCACACGAAATTGACTTCTGCAACAAGATCCGTAAAAGACATGCACTTGCGGGGAAGAGAGAATGAGGGGAAGGAAATAAAGACAGTCCAGTTAACTGACAAAACTATTACGTGGGACTAAATTAGGACTTGTGAGTCTACACACAGGCAAAAACAAGTTTCATTAATTTGAACTGACAGCAAGGTCAGTGGGGTTTTGAAGGTCTTTCTAATGCAGATTCTAATTTTTACAGTTTGGTGGGAAAAACTCAAAATCAGGAATTTGCAGAGATAGTAACCTCTATTCTATGTAATAAAATATTTCATTGGAGATGATCTCGGGCTTGGTTAGGTATTTACACAATGCACATGTGTTCAGGATTCATAGAAGACATGACAGATTCAGTGGTACATTTCTGAGACCAACAGTCTATACGAGATTTCTGGGGAATACTACTATATAAATTAGCCGTTTCCCCAAATAAAATGTTCTATCCACATTAAAGGACCCTTGAAGAGGAGGCTAGCTGCTTCAGATTTCCATGTCAGCAGTATTCTACTGATCACACAAACCCAGGGCAGCCCTTGAAGGGGATGAAGTAGTTCTGTTGAGGTAACTTGGTGGCACCCTAAGACATTTCCCCATCCTTTCGAGATCCCGTAACTTGTGCCAGTCGTTCCTATGCCTTGGATCAGGTGCACCAGAATGACCTGAGGGGCAGGTAAGTGGAATCCTGGGGTGGGCAGGGAGAAAGTTTCTAATATTTGAACACAAACCCTGAAACTTGTTCCAGTGGTTGGGAGAATGCCCTGGGTAGAAGCCATTTTGTCAATTAATTTTGGTGAATAATTCACATCCAAGTATTAGATAACTAACACCATGTTCTATTTTACAGAAAGTATCTAAGCTTGGAAGTAAAGTTTTCTGAATGACGAAGTGCTCTTTTCAACAGCAAAATCTCCCGCTGAATTAAGAAAATGCACACGATACACAAAAAACTCAAGGCGTCAAAACCCACCAATCCTTTGGTGCTTACAGTTGATCTTATATTCAGTCAGAATTAACATACTAGGGGAAGGAAGGGTTGGAGTATTTGTTATTATGAGGGGCAGCGGTGGGAGTTTGGGAAGAGGGAGGAGCTTCATCAATGTCTGGAGCGCCCCCTTCCGCCCTCCCCACGCAGCAGGAGTAGAAAGTTGGGGGCGGGGATGAGGCACGACAGGGGTGAGGACGAAGGAAGGACTAGGAGTTAGACTACTGTGGCTCTACCTGGTTAGTTTCTATTTATTCTTTCTTTTCCCCTATGTATTCTTTAAGATTCAGTTGACATTCTTTGTTATGACACTTCCTGGCAAAATCAGTTTCTGCACGAGTGTGAGGGGCGAGGGGGTCTGTCTTCTGTTTTAGAAGTAAATGCTTCCAGAGGACCTAACTCACCTGCTTGTCTCTGTGACTTTCCTACCTAAACTAGTTCCCTAATGTTTGCTGAGTGAATACAAATCTCACCTAGGTAGGATAAACAAGCCTTACCTATTAGGGCTCTTAAATAATTGAGAAATATCTGCCTATCAAGATTGGTGTATGTTCTTAAAGTATGGGAAGGAACGTTATTGTGTGGACGTTTGGATTTGATTTGATTTTCATTCCAAGTCTATTCCATCCTTGTGAAATTGCCCCAAGTATGCATGTACCCTGCAAAGTAATTCTGCTTTCAAGAATTCTCAAGGAAAGAATTTCAGGTCTTTCTTCTTTCCCTTTTGATTAATCCCAACTACCAGACAGCCACATACTTTCTTTCACTGTACCTAATTCAACACCACAATTTGTATTCAAACATTTGAATCTGAATTCAAATGCAAGAGAGTGGGCTAAATCCGAATTAAATATATCATGGTAATTACCACCCCAAAATGGACTTTAACAGTTATCCAAATGAAACTTCATAAAATAGACATTCAAAGAGAAAAGAGAGTGGAATTTACACACACAGGATTGCATGCTACAAAACCTGTAGTTTCTGCAGAGAGGATGTGAAAGATTTAAATGCAAACCAACCAAGGTGTCCTCTCTGGATGATGACAAAGTAGAGAATCTGCTGTCACCGCCGTAGCTGGAATTCTGAGCAGCAAAGAAGACAAGGTAAGTGATGAGCACTTCCTTACTCTCCCCAAAGCACCACCTGTCCCAGTCAAAAGGCAAATGTGGAATGACACAACCAAACCAGTATTAGTACTCCAGGAATGCCGAGGCAGCTAGAGAACTGATACCCTCTACTACAGCAGAAACTCTTAACCACTAGGGGTTCTAAGCTGTGTTTTACTTTTCAGTGTTAATATCTCAGTGAGGTCGTGTGATTTAACTATTATCATTATTTAATTATTTACATTTAAATTTAGCTATTATTATTTGTTATTCCTTACTAAATCTCATGATGGACCATCTATAACCTCTTAGTCTAGACTTTCCGTATGACATCTCTTCTTAGGTAACTAAAATTCCATTTATTGCACAATTTTCACTTTTTCCTCAGCCCAGACATCTGAGGGCTACAGCTCAGCCCTGAAGCTCCAGGGAGGAAACAGACATCATCAGTCTGGCCATCTTGTTCCTGCCCCCAGACTGGTACTTCCGACGTCTATGAAATATCTCATTCCCATCCAATTTTTCTCCAAACCCATCCTTACACTGTTCCTGGAGTTTTCTGCTCCTATATAAGATGCTACATTAGAAGTACGTTACTTGGTCCTTCAATCGTTATATTGGGGTGGCCAAAAAGTTTGTTTGGGTTTTTGTAACCCGAATGAACTTTTTGGCCAACCCGGTATTTCTCGATTATTTATTAAATCAATTTTATATCCAATTTCACTCTGTGGTGAACAGTTTTATAATCAAGTTCTTTTGTGTCTGATTTCTAGAGGCATTACTTACTCTTAACTAAATCATAAGGCACACTTCTACCGTTTCAACATAAAAATCAAAGATTAAAATATATGGATACATGTACAACGTAGAGCTTGATGCCACCTTGTATGGTCACAAACATGCTGGCAACTACATGTTTGGGATGTTCTAGAGAAGAATGTAATACTGGGTAGAAGTTGGACTAAAGAACTTCTAAAGTAACTTCCAACTCTGAACTATGATTCTTTGTGATCGATATGGTGAAACTACGCATGTAGGGTGAAAAGTTACTAACTAGTCAATTTAACCCCAACAAGCAGTGGGGAGCCGTCAGAGCTCCTGCCCTATAAAGCCAGCACTAAACAGCCCTCAGGGACGCTGCGCACAGGAAGCAAAACTGTCCACATCCTGTAAGAAGGGAACAGATGTTGCTTGCTTCTGTCCCCGGAGTGCTGTATCACCTTAAAGAAAAACATAACAGAGCTTGAGAAAGTCCAAAGGCTGTCAGTGCAAAAGGCAACATAAATAGGAAGACACAGCCTTTAAACTGGGAGGATTTTTTAGTTTGGAACGAGAAGAGCTTAGCTGAAACAGAAGCGTATGCAATCCTTAATAGGAACGAGAAGGTAAAACTGGACTAGCCAGTTTCAGAACGCTAAGAGGGTGTCCCGTTAAACCTTTGAAACCTGAAAATATAATTTAAACGTATATATGATATTGCTTAATATAATTAAGGCAAATGAAAAGAAATACTGTTTTATACAGCTAGTAAAATTTATCACTACAAGAAAATAAATGAAGCAAATGCAGGAACAGGAAGATTTTAGATAATGTAATGTATAAGAGATCTGCAGCAGGTCGGGAAACTGAATTAAAATGTATCTGGTTTAACCATCTGAAATCCCCAATGACCTCCTTGGTAAACCCTGAGACCTCCCCCACTTCTTCCTGAAGGCCCTGCTATCGGTTCATTTCTTCTTCTCTCCCACCCTGGACAGCGTCCCTCTGCTTCCTTCCCTGGAGCTATGACCACTGCGAGCATCAGTGTTCAGCAAAACACAGGCTCTAGGGCACGCGTCTTTGAAATTACAAATGAGAGGTGGACAACAGTGGAAATGTTGAATTTAAGTATATTTGCGGGTGGAATACACTTCATATGCACATTACACACATCCACCCAGGGCAATAAGATAATGAAGGAGCTAGTACTTAATTCGACCTTTTAATACCTAAGAGATTCCTTTCAATGTCGATCTCTTACCTTAACAGTTAGAATGTTAGAAGATGAACAGTCTAAGATTGCTAACCAACTGAAAAACATTAGCTTTCATTCTATCATGCACACACACACACACAGAGAACTACTATAACACAGAAAAGAACCAAAGAAGCTAAATTTAGCGATATTTTAAAAAAGCTTTGCAGCAGCCTGTTTGAATTTCGTGTCATGCAAATTTACTAACCCTGCCAGATCTTCTATTCAGGGGCTGTGATAATTCTCCATCGTAACCATTTGTCTGTTTCAGCGAAGAAAAGGAGAAAAACGGACATCAGTATACAAACGCAGACACAGGTACAGATCAGCAGGGAAGAATTAGCCGGGTATAAAGTGAGCTTCTGGAGTGCAGCGGATGGACACGGCCAGGGTAGCACACATCCCGGCAGGCCCCCCCCGCTGCCTCCACGCTCCTGATCTGCTCGACTACACCTCAGGAGAAACCAGCCCCGTCGGCGGATCACATCACCCTCTTAGTGTCACTGGTGACTAGGGGGCACTCACTCGGGGACGGGAGGAAATGCCAAGTCCCCATGGAGTGAGGCGCACGGGCCTGGGTGCACTTGCTTTCCTCGGCAGTTTTTGGTTCCAGTTTTGTGCTGGTGATGCGGGAATCCCAGCCTGTGAGGAGCCTGGATGCCAGGCAACGTGGGCTGATAAACCTCCACCTGAGTCAATTCGTCTTTGGTTCTTGGTTCAGCATGAAGTCCTTAAAAACCACGGCTCATTATGAAGCTGTATTCAGAAGATTCAGAGAGAGCGTCTACGCAATTTATAATTAAATGCAAACGTTCATCACGGAAAAAATGTCTATCGTGGCAGTATATCCTCTCTATCAGTTTTTCATTCATCCAGTCCTCCTACTTTATTTTTCAAAGTGAAATCTGAGCACATATTTCATGATTTCATAATTTGTTCTCCAGAAAAAAAGAGAATGACTAAGTTAAGCATATGCTTGTCTCCCTTCTCTTCCCAATTCCCAGCCAAAGCTCGGGCTCTAGAACTGCTCTCATTCATCTATAAGGAAATTTCTGCTGATTCAAGGTAAGAGCTGCCAAGTGTCAGGGACATAACCAGCTCCTGAGACAGAAAAAGGAGGAGCAGTCCCCACAACTGCTAAAAATGGAAGGAGATGCCAGGGGATCATGGACCTGAGTCCAGATTCCAAGTAGAAGCTTTGTCATATAACTTTAGGCAAGTTATTTAATCCACTGGAACCTCTACCTCCTTGGCTGTGAAAACGTGCATGGTAATAAATACTTTACAAGGCCATTGTGAGGATTAAAGCTGATTAAAATGAGTGCCCAGATCAGTGCTGACTGTATGGGTAAGTGCTAGGTACTGAGGAAGGACAGGATATGTTTCCTTGTTAAAAGTTTGGGGGAGGGGAGACGGTTCAGCACATATTATGCAGCTGTGATGTTGATGAAGAATAAATATATGGATTTCCAGGCAGATTATAAATCCAGATTCATGAAACCCTGACTATAAAACTGTGTACTTACTTGTGTTACAATTCAAAAGCAAGTCTATTCGAAGTTTCTAAATGAAAAAGAGTATGTAGAAATCCTTAAAAATTAAAATTTAAAACTATGAGTACATTAAAACATTTCTGAAATAAATTTGATAGTAAAAAACCTTTGGAGATTGGCAGGAATTTTATTCAGTCTAATTTCCTTTTTTTCTCTCTCTCGAGAAATAATCTTGCATGTCAAGGACTTGTATATTTCAGACCTCAGTCTTATTCCTTTGATATCTGTTTAGAAGCTAGTTTCTGGAAAAAATTAATATTGAAGGCTAACATCAATCAATTTTAGATGATTTTTACCTTGCTAATAAATAAGGAAGAAAAATGTATTGCATATATAAACCCTCTGGCTTTCCACTGTTGCTTATAAAATACATACTGCTGTAGATGGATTTTTCCTTTTTGATCTTCTCATTCTCTTATTTAGCCTGCAGCGTAGAGCAGAGGGTGGGTGAAGGTTGGGAGAGCAAATGCCCTCCTTCAGTTGTCCCTTTCTCTTCTGGCCCTCCACGAAAATGCAGGAAAGACCCTTCTTTTGAAGGCTTTGTGGAACATCCACACTTTTCTGTTGTAATGAAACTCTGTCATAGAGAACGTATCCCTACGACGTAGTCCCAAATCTGTTGACCTCACCAACAACATCTCTGTAGTGAGAAGTACTTTGACCTTCTTAAAGAACACACCAACTTTCTCCTCTTGGGTAGTTTTTCTGTGTTGAATTCAGATGGGTGGAGCTGTTTTTAGTGGCATAAGAGGGTAATAAGGAGAGTTGAAAATTACCTGTAACAACATTAGAATAAAAAGTCCACAGAAGGCATATATCACCTTCATCTTAAGTCAGGTCTCGGATGTTCACCTAGCTTTGTTTTACAGAATTTTTTTTCAACACTCCTCAGACCACCTGCATCCTGGTCACGGGGCGTGCTTCCCATCCTAGGACATCGGAATACCCAGAGGCCCGGGAATATGCATTTTAACAAGTTCCCCAGGTGAATCTTACATATAGTAACATTGAGAAGCACTGCTCCAAGAGAGAACAAAATAAAGACATTCACCAATCAGCATTGTCTAAAAGAGGATAAGCAAGATATAAGAATAAATGTCCCATCAAAACCAATTATTCTAATGGTAGCTTGTGATTAGTCAGAATGCTAACAGCTACATGCAGTGCTGTCAAAGTATAACCAACTTCATGCGTGACCATGCAAAAGGCAACTGTTATTATTTTAATGAATAGTTTTAGGTATTCTTCTACTGAGTCAAAAGACAGAGCACCTTCAAGGGCATTAGAGATGGGGAACAAAATAAGAAAGGCAAAATCACAGCTCTGAAGTGCAATCCCTGATGCACTCAATTTAGTTTTAAAGTGGAGGACAGCAGCCTCACCGGGAGACTCCGGGGACCAGCGTGCTGCGCCGATGTGTGGTCCTGTGAATTATCATCTTAAGGGTAAAAATATATTTTAAAAACCGGAGTTTGCTAGATATTTTTTCAGTGCAATGGAATGAATGAAGCACAAAATCCTTTTGGAAAAAGTCCTTCAAGCGAAGAAGTGGATAATCCGCTATAATAATTTCAGTGCTGAGTCACTGTAATGCTGAGTGTGATTAATGCTGGTGAGATTACATTTTTCTTCCTTTCAGTGTAATTTAAGTTTACAGGGTTTTCAGAAAGCATAAGGCGTACAAACTCTTCTAGATGGATGTAAGAAGGGAAATTCTGAATTTAAATCTAAAGGCTTCGTTTTTGTTACCGGATTTGGGGTCTTTCTCAAAGAGCACTTTCTGGCCAAAGAGCCACCTGGGACATTTAATTTGAAAGGATACAGATTAGAAAATAATAAATTTTTCATTAGATAAAATGACTTTAAATTCAATCTCTTAAAGGAAATGTAGAGGCTTGGGAATTCTTGATCTGATTTGAGTTCCCTGAAGAAGACACCATCTTTCCCATCTGGTGTCTGCAGCTGCTACCCCAGAGCCTGGCAGACAACGGTGCTCACAGGCCGCCGGGAGAGGGAGATAGATGGTCAAGCACCCACACCTGGGTTCCAGACCCGCCCATGAGGGTCAGAGCTGTACCCAGGAGGCTCCGGGAAGAAGAGAGCTCGCTGTGGTGTGTGCACCTGCCCTCCGGCTCTCAGTCCCCAGGTAAGAACAGTTGCGTGGCATGTGTGTCTTTTCAAACAAAGGTGTACAAAGGCTCATGAGATTAGTGGAAACGCCACAGGTTATTATCTCCCGCGCAACACTATTAGGATCAGGTCACACGTCTGCTCAACCGTCTCACCCAAGCGTAGGGACCCCCGTACTCCAAGTCAGGCTGCGACTGTCAGAGGAGGGATGGAAGAGAAAAACAACAGAAAAGAGTTGCCCAAAATCAATTAAAAAGCTACGTAAGGCATAACAGAAACATAAAACAAAAAACAGGCAGTCTTGAAAATCTTAATGAAATTAAGTTTTTTTCATGACTTCTAGGATCTCGTGTGGATTTACAAATGCAATTACGTTAGCATCACCATAAAGTCCATTAGCGTTAAATAAAACTTCCACGGCAGATGTTGCTCTAATTCATGGAATCTGAAGCAGTCTGAGCAATCCTTTCTCCTCCTCTACCTGAAACATTCTATTTACATTAGGCAAAAGGTCATCAGATGTGTCACTCTCAATTTTTAAGTAAAGAAAATTAAGTACTTATGGTATCTAAATCTAGGTTTTCTGAGAATTCCATACAAAGGCTAGAAAAAAAATTTCCTCCATTTTTAAGGGTTTATCATCACTGTCAGTGGAGTGAAGAGGGCCTGTATTTTGAGAAAGTCAAGAGATAAAAGATAGGGTCTTTGAACTTTGCAAACAAAAGATTTCCGAATATTAAAATATGAAAAACAGCAGAGATTGGCCCTACGCAGAGATGGAATGAGATGAGCCCCCTGGCGGGGGAGGCGCAGAGGGGAACCCTGCTCGCCCACCAACCAGGAGAGGCCACTTCCGGGCCCCCGAGGGGCTTCGGGATTGATGCTGTCACAGGACCCTGGCCCTGAGCAGGCCTCCTCGCTGCTCTGGGCTTGTTCTATGTCTGTAAAAATTAGAAGGTTTGACTCTTATCCCCAGGATCCAAGTTCTCAAGGTCTGTGATTTTTAAAGAGAGTTATTTCTTTAGATCAAGTGCATCACGGGAAAGAGCAGGGGAGCACGCCACCCGGCTAACGACGAAAACGCATCCACTGCTGACTTTCCACCTTCTCCCCGTCTCTTACTTAGCACCCTAATTGTGGAGCTCCTCCATAAACTTTTATATCCTAAAACAAATAGGCTTGTATCTTGGCAAAGAATGGTGTCCAGCACAGAAATTTAGCTCATTTCTGGTTAAAATCGTTGAAAATGAAATAAATGCTATAAACACCCAAACAACCACTAATAATACAATGGTTTTAAGCTCTTTGGGATCAGGAAACCCTCTGAGAATCTTAAGAAAGTGACAGATTATTTTCCCAGAAAAATGCAAGTACAAACAAAATCTTGAATACAATTTCAAGGAGGATCGCAGATGGAAAATGCTGTTTTGAAACAGAGTTTGGGTTCTTTCTCCAGTCTCTCTCCTATTCTCTCTTGAGCCCAAAACTGTCAGGTTTTGCCCTCACTATTTCCATTAAAAGTGCCCTTGTCAAGCTCACCGACGTCTTGGCCAATGGTCATGTGAGTCCTGTGCTCACATGATCACTCCCCTTCTCCTGGAAAAGGTATCTTCTTCACTTGGTTTCAAGGACCCGACCTTCTCCTGCGCCTGCTGGACAGCTATAATTTCTGACCCTTGTCTACAGATTCTGCAAACTGAGTTTTGCATTGATAATGTTTGGGTTACATAAATCTTACTTCCTCTCGCGTGAATCATGTCAGAGGGCATGTGAGGAAGTTACAACTACATGGCTAAGGAGAAAGTTTCAAATAGCAAGGAAGCTCTTTAACTGACTTCACCTTTGAACCGTAACTTTCCGGCAAAACCACGATGGATATGCTTTTGGCACTTTCAGGACAATGACAATTGTTAATGGCAAAGCAACAGTGTACAGCCATCCCTCGGTATCTGCGGGGGTTGGTTCCAGGACCCCCCCAGATACCAGAATCTGCAGATGCTCAAGTTCCTTATATAAAATGGCATAGTATTTGCACATAACCTACGCACACCCTCCTGTACACATTCAGTCATCTCTAGATTACTTGTAATACCTAATACGATGTAAATGCTACATGAATAGTTGTAAATACAATGTAAAATGCTATGTAAATAATTGCCAGTTCAAGTTTTGCTTTATGGAACTTTCTGGACTTTTTCCCTCCGAATATTTTTAATCTGTGATTGGCTGAATCACGCAGAACCTGGGTATATGGAAGGCTGACTGTATCACCTTTCTAGTTTATTGTTATAAACAGCTAAATTAAATGTACATTTGGTGCGTATATAAAAAGGCTAGGAGTTGTATCATGATTTAATTGCCACGGTGATTAAGTCCTTCAGTAAAATGGAGTGGCTGCGTTGAGACCGAATTATTACCAGCAGAGAGATGCAGCTTTAATCCAGTGGTAAACTACACCGACACGCTCAGATTAATTCACTGACTTAAAGGACTAAGCAAAACACGTTTTTCTCTACTTCACTTCCCAAAGCATGCCATGTTTTCAAGTATAATTATGAAGATTTTTGGAATGTTTAAGGAAGAATGTGTATTTGTGTTTATCAACCATCAGGCTGTCAGTGATGAAGAGATTTCATTATAGTTGATGAAAGGAAAGGCTCCTGAGGCCCCAGGCTGGATGGATTCAATGTGCTCCAATTTTCCACCAGCAGCCTACAGCAGCTTTCAAGGAGCTTATAGGAAACATCACTGAATAATAGATACTTTAACTTGTAGTTACTTTCACTGAGATTCCAATTTGCTGGGGAGCATGTGGACTTCCATAAGGACAGAATGAGCCTTCATGCTCCCCTTCACCACGCTAGCAATGAGGCAACTTACTCTAAATGGGGCAGTTTTGTGATGTGGACCAACACGAACAAATGAGGACGTCCACTCTGGGGAGGAAGACACAACAAAACTGCTTACGCTTAGCAATAATCTCTCTACATCACAAAGAGACATCCCACCATTGAATAGACTTTAAATAAGCACCTTAGTTAGATACTGACTATGTAAGGCTACAGGGATAATGAACAAGAACTTTGAATGCAGGGATGGAAGGGCCAGGAATGTGGACGCAGACTGTACCATGCAAACTCAACCATCCTGGTTACTGACCCTCAGACTTCCGCGGCTACCCACTGACACGCGCTCATCTTCATCAGATGCCTAGGAAAAAGAAAGGATGAAAACAACCATGAGGAGATGGTGTAACAGACACAGAGAAACCAATGACCAGCTCTCAGAGGGAAGCGGCTGACCCGACACATGGCAGGGGGGCAGATCAGGCCCCTCTGAAAATCTCAGTGCACGTGAGCCTGGGTTTTCGCCAAAAGGGCTTTGTTTGTGCACCTCTGTTTAACAGAAGACTGGTTCTGGGTACCACGACTTTAATTTCATTACAGTGACGGTATTCACTTTGCTGGTAACCTACAAACATGTAGCTTAATGCATATTACTCTGCAAATTATTCATGGGTATTCAATAGCGAAAAAAGCACTAAAACTGTCATGAATATATTAATACTCAGAAAATTTTCAAACACGCTCCCCTCACCAAAGTCAGGTCAAAATGCTAAAAGCTGAGTTCACAGTCTTTGTTTAGGTAACAGTATCAGTGTTAGTTAATTTCTTTCATAAGTATCATTAAGATATATAGATACAGATCTATAGATAGATGTATATACATATAGATAGATGGATAGAGAGACAATTTATGTATTTCAGCCATTAACACTGCAAATCAGACTTCAGTCAAAACGCCGAGGTAATGAATGAACACAGTACTAACCGACGTGCTTCTTCTGGATCTACGGGAGTAGCGCTCACTGTCTTCCTACCAAAGCAACGGAGGAAACAGCACAGAAAGGTTAGGGGCAGACACGGAGAAGGCTTAGATACTCCATAATACAGTATTTCTGATATAAATGTCAAACAAATATTTTCTTTGCTTTTGCTAAAAGGCTTCAATTAAACCACTGGGGGAAAATGTTTTCTTCTAAAAGTGGGTGGGGGGCTTAAGCACACAAATAATCGGCATATTTCATTTTGGCTTTAAAAACAAGTGCACGTTGGGTGAAAAGCAGGGTCTTAATTTTTTCTGAATCTAATGTGGTCCATTTAAATCAGCCTACTTTTCTTCTTACATTCAAAACCTTACTCACTTCTCTTCAGGAATCGGAGGAGAAATCATTTTCGTAAGAGATCCAATACGGGTGCCACCCTATCTGCTATATCTTGTGCATTCTAAGGTGCTCCATTTTGCATTTGGACGTCTCTGAAGTCGGGGCATATCTTATCATCAAAGTTGCTCATGATTATAATTAGCAACTTTTTTTTTCTTTCTCAGTGGTATATAAAACACTGACACATCTTTTAACTGTGTCTTACGATTTGATAAACATATATCTGCCGGTGCCATATAAACTTGGAATGATGGTTTACACATAACAGAGGTTGAAGTTAATAATTTTTTAAATAGAGGAATTGTGTGTTCTTTATATTTCAACAACTGTTTTCTTTTATATTATACACAGATCTCTAAATGTTAGGTAATTTTATGCTCCCTTAGATTATTTTATGTGTCAGGGACATCTAATAGGACAGTTCCATACTGGCCAGGTTCTCAAGTGCTACAGGTATGTGATGATGTCCATGAGGCCAGTCAGCAAGGTGACAAGGACAGGGAAGAGGTGGGGAGCGCTCAGGTGGATGAATTCATGAGAGGAGGCATGAAGCCGTGCTCCCTCGGGACCAGTGGACAGCTCTTGGAATACCCCCTCTTCTAGAACCTCCCGCCAGGGGGCAAGATCTCCCCCTGGGAGGGTCGTAAGGACAGGGGTATCATGAGGGGCGGGCCAGCTCTTAACCGACTAAGGAGGACAGCTAAGTCGTGCCAGGAAACAGGGTGAGAAGGTAAAGGAATTTTCTCACCAGAGGACAGTGGTTTCTCAGGCACAGCTGACGGGGGTGGGGGTGGGTACCCAGCAGGGAAGTATAGAGGTTGGAATGGGGTGACTGGGCAGCTGACTGCAATCGTGAGTGAAGGAAACGCAGCATCACGTGTCCCCCTGGATTCCAACTAGAGCTGGCTGGACCGGATGCTCGTGGGAAGGTTCTCGCGCCAGGGGCACACGTCCAGCCTGAGTGTCCCCGGTGGGGAGTCCACTGCAGAGGAGATCGGGGTCATGGTCGGGGTGGAGACCCTCACAAACGCTGGCCTGGAAGCTCCAGGAGTCAGCTGCTACTGAACAGACCTGACACCAACGCCTGGCCAGGGCCCCTTCTAACCAGGCTTCACATGGGACATAAACAACCAGGCCAGATGCAAGCACGCCCAGCAGGAAATCGCTCAGTATTAAATTAGGGTGCAACAGGGATCTAGCCATGTAATTAAACTGTGGAAGAATCCAATTACAAACCATTTAAGCTTTTAAAAATCAGATTCAAGGCCTACCATCCATTGCTCGATGTCGCCCCACTTTGTATCCAGCCCATAATATTTCTACAGACAGAAGGGAAAGAAAATTAGGCAAGAAGTGCAACGGTAATCGCATAGGACACTGTTCTGACATGCATTTCCAAACTGCTGCCTAGCCTCAGGGTCAAGGTAGCATGCCAAGGCAAAGCAGGGAAGCACATGGTCAGGCTCTGCCCCCCAGGCGGCCTGTGAGCCTGTGAAGCCTCCCGACCCGCTCCCTCGGGGAAGACAAGAGAGCCCAGGACAAAGCAGTCCTGGGACGAGGGGGTGGCCTCCGGAGAGACCAGGAATCCAAACTGAGCCCAGCAGCTTTCAAGCCCCTCTATAAAGCTGTCCATGCCTTCAGAGCAGGTGTACTGCAGGAATAAAGCACGATTTAAGAGAAGCCAAAGCCATTCCCGTGTTGCTACAACAGGAGTGAGAACACCAGAGGAAAGGGGGAGAAATGGTGTGCTGCCCCTAGATTTCTGGTACACTTGCTCCAGCTATCTGATAGCCATGCTAAATTTAGGCCCTCGAGAATTTCTGGGCTGTGGACGTCTTTATAACATGCCACTGATGGCAAGATGACCAAGTAGGCTGTTGCAGAAGAGGTCTTGGCCCAGGGAAGAAAAGTTCTGCTTGGTGTTTTCTTTAGCCAACACCTCCATGTTTTCAGCTTGCCTGTCTAAACCTCAATGGCCCAAGTTGGAAACAGAAAAGCAGATTCAGGGTGGCTACTACTGTTACTAAATACAGCAATTCCAAATTCAGGTGGGAACCCAGGTAGACTCTCAAATAATGGGGCTTTGCTGTTCTCCTCACTTTCCCCTCAATTTCTAATAAGAAAAGCAAGAAACAACCATCCAAACCTCCCCTATCATATGACATAGATAGGATTTTCCTCTTACACATGAAAAGCTTATAATCAGAAGAAAAAAACTGGATGCTAGAGTACACAACAATTTTTGAAATTGTTTTACAATTACCAAAACAGGCTACTGCTATGTTTGGTTTAGTTTCCATTTATTTTGAAGGGCGGCCAGATTTAAATTATATATGTGGCTCTTCAATGGTCTTGCCCCTTTCTCTTAGAGGTGGCAGCAAGTAGAAAATTGGAAGAAGAAAATCAGGAGGGAGAATTTAACAATGCTTTAAAAATTCAAACAATACAGAACCTTAATATCCAAAGCACATAAGCCATATCTTTTTCTGTAAGTTCCTTTCCTTAGACTGTAAATCGAGAAAGGAAATAAACGTAAACACTTCCTAAAGTCATGTTTTAACATCAGTTTAAGTGAAATGCAACGGCTTAAAGCTATTCTGCGTTCAATTCATGTTAGCCCCACTCTCACTGTGAAATTCCAGATGTGAAAATTTGATGCCATCAACCTTCCTTTATCTCATGGCTTAATTATAAAGACAGAAAGAAAATGTGGTTTTTAAAAAGGAGGGGGCCTATAGAAATTGACAAAAAGTAAATTCCAAAAGAAGTCTGTGTTATCTGATTTTCTATTTCCATATTTCCCTTTTTGGCCAATTCTATACCCATATCAAATACTGCATTCTACCTATTGCTCTTTTTAGGACAAAAATAAGAATCAGTATTTAAAGTCTTTCCTCGAGTCCACAGGTGGCCTTATAAACAGCTGCTGTAACTCTACAGCTACATCTCCATGCCATTCCATGGAGGGAGGACACCCTTGGAAACAGTTAAGTGTGGTTAACGAGTAGTCCTGGTGTTAGCTAGCAGTGGCAGCACAGCAAACTCTAGAAAGTGTACGATATTGCAAATGTAAACTGCTATGATTAGCCAGTGATTCATGCAGAAGGAAGCAAAAGCCAGACGAATGAAGAAGTGCTTGACTTTCAGAAACAGCTTTGATTCCGCAGGAGAAAAACCGTGATGGATGTAGCTGATGGGCTGGAACAGAGCCTTACTGCTTCCTTTTCCGTTTCCTGAGTCTTAGTGACAAGGAAAACCTTCCTCTCCCTTGGACACATCTTTATTATAAAAATGTGTATCTGTTTTCCCATGGAGGGCTTCCTGTTCTCCCTCTAGTTGTACTTTGTATACAAATGACCATCCTGACAAAGTTCTACGGGTGCATCCCTGGTGAGTTGGTAAAAAGAAAATAATCTCGATCCAGCACCAGATGGGAATGAATCAAAGTGGAAATGACCAGATAGGAGTCCCTTGTCTAGGTTTTAGGCAATTATGTCCTGCTCCATCGGGTACTGTGATGGTTCCCAGCCTTGTCTTTTACCTATGAAATTCTTACCTAGATTCTCTATGTACGGGTTGGAACTCTAGCTTCAATATACATTTCCAAGTGGACCCTGCAAAAACTAACAATGTCCAAATAGATTCTGGCACCTACTTAACTGGTTTCTTAACACTCTGGGGGACAGTACTTATGCAGAGTGAGCGGGGCAGGAAGGAAAGGCAATCTGGAACTGTAGCTGGTAAAGGAATCCAAAACCAGAATTTTAAATTTACTGATATAGAGTGTTTAAAGGGTTGGCATGTTCTAACCTATGAAATTAAGTCACCTTGTTTTGATTTTCTTAGTTGCTCTCAAAGACAAATACAGTTCTTCTTTATCTATAAACTAAATAAATTCGTAAACACGAAGCTATCACAGGTGTCGTAAGTAACAACAATTCATTTTTGGGAAAGACTCACTGTAAACACTTTCTATAAGTTCTCAGGGCACCGCTTACTCCTTCCTTTGTTATTGCTGGATCAGGAGTCACTGACTAGGTTGTTTTCCTCTTTATTTTCTGTGTCTGGCCTGCTCAGTGCATTTATTTCTAAACCTCAGCTGCTTTTACAAAATACTAGGAAACCGAGAATATTGGGGATAGAAGGCAGGTGTGTTTTATTTAAGCTGTTGGATTTTACTGTTATATCGTCGTTTTCTTTTTTTAACTCAGATTTTAAATCAGTATGTAATAATCTCCTCATGTGTGGTAATATGCCTTGATAGCTTAAACCCTTTCTAATACAATTATATGAGAGGATAATCTTTCTTTTTAAATATCTGATTGCAAAAGGTTTTCCAAATTCTGAGGTGTGATTTTTATTTTGTCTTAGAGTTAATTTTTCTTCTTAAACAATTTTCTAATTTCTTGAGAAAAGGGAGATGGGAAAAGCTTTCAATACACAGAAATGTATGCTGACGGCTGCTTTGCGTGTGGGCTGAAGTGGGGACCTAAGCATTCTTGTTGAAACCGATTCATAAATAAAGCAGTAAAAGAAGCAGTAAGAACTTCAATGAGTTTTCAATCAAAGGTGTTATTTCTGAAAGGTGACCAGGTCCTTGGCAAGGGAAAAAGAGTACATGCAAATTAGGAAATAAAGAAGGAAGAGCCTACCTTTTGAACCTGATAGATCTATAGAGGAGGGCAAAAGAAATTGGGAAAGAAATATAAAATCCAGTTACAGAAGTATAAACATCAGAAAGAAAGGTTCTGTAAGTACCTAGAAATATGAGTAAAAGCCATATTGGAAAAAAAATATGAATGAAAAAAACCTTTTGAAGTCTCATTGAAATAATCAGTAATTTCATAACAGATTTTACATTCTATTTTAGATATGTTGGTGAAACATAGGCATGTCCGCACAAGTCTACAAGAATCCTGCTACTATTCTAATGCAGAAGTTTGCATAACCTGTTACCGTTAATGGGAAAAAGAACTTCCATCTTCAATTTAAAATTTCTTTTCACCGTGATCAAAGTTTAACAAAAAAGTACAGAAATTTAATTGGAAAGTCAACTGGTCAAATTCACAAAGAGTGAAGACAGAGGCTTTCACATTCTGATTCATGCAGAATACATGGAAAATTCAACAGATACAAACAGAATACCAGGAAAATTCCAGTCAAATGGAGTGATCACTGGAATATAACTGAAAAAAATTTGAAAAGCTTATTATCATACCTTGACACATTAGTTTGCTCTAGAGCTTTCTCCTAATTTTGTAGTAATCTCTAGGTAAGACTGAGATGTCTACTCCACCCAACCGTTCATTCATTCATTCAACAAAACTTGGACTGAGTCAGGCATCGTCCAAGGCACTGCCACAACTACAAGACTCGAGACTTGGTGCTTCTAGTGCTACGTGGGTGAGCACAGGTCAATATATTCAACACTATGACTATTAAACATTGTGCCTCCAGCAGAGATGTTTATCAGGTCAGTAGCAACAAGAGATGCGCTCTGGTCATCATCACATCACCTGGGCATCATACCACCATTTTTTTTCCATTAGTGTAGGTTCTCGAACAAAGTAAGAGGTTCACTCAGATTTCCCAAAGAATATCTACATATTCTCCCTAAGAAATCCATTAAAAAGGAGCTCATAATCCTTTGAAACAGCCCCCAAGCACAGCTAATGTAGTCGGTCCTCACCATCCTCACGGGTGAAAAGAACCATTCTGGAGGGTGCAGTGGGCGGCTTGGAGGGCTGGGGCTGCCTGGGCCATCTGGACAGATCTGCAGCCAGCTCGAGGCCCCCATGTCCTCAGGGTCTGCTGGGGCTTGATGACAGGTCTACACTCCTCCAGTACTGGTGACACTTCTCACCTCTCCTCTGTGTGTACTCTCATGCTGGCCTTGGAGGGTCCCAGGCACTAGTGAGGCTTCAACCACGACCCATCTCTGACACCCCCCCGGTGGTGATGCCAGCTTCCTGCTCTCCTGAGCCCCCAGCGACGGTCACTGCTCTCCAGGCATTCACAGCCTCCGTGTGCCTGCAGCCGAGCTGACCTCCTTGCTAAGGAAAGCCTTGGTCTTGCTCAGAAGCACCTGTGCAGAGGTGGGGTGGCACGCCAGCCGGTGGAAACAGGGATTGTATTTCTCAATTTTTACACCAAAATATCAACCCTACTAGTTAAACACGGCTCTTCCAAAACATATTCATTTCCACTTAATCAACAACTTAAAATGCCAGTGCCCGGGCTATCAGACTGTATAACCTCAGATTGTGGTGCTATTTCTAATAACAGGCCCGGAGATGTGATATGCGGAGGGGAGACCGAGGGATGTTGTCTGTACACCGTCCTCAGTCCTAAAAGCGCGTCCCCAAACCTGCAAGCTTGTCTGTCTCCTCTCTCTAGATGTGCACACGAACGCCCCTGCACGCCCACGGGCCCACCCGTGCACACTCCCCCAGCCCGGGACACGGGTCACGTCAAGAATCAGCTAGACGAACAGCTGCTGTTCCCGTGTTCACAAAGCGTGTTCACAGCGGACACAAAGGTCCGTTCTGTGTTTATATGACGAGCCCTGAATCAGCACCAAGGAAAAAACTTGTTTTTCAAGGTGCACGTCTGCTTGCAAAACGCTGGGGACTACGTGGATCTTCTCTCGCCTTGGTGGCGGGTGGCAGCATGCTCTCTGCCAAGGTTAATCCCAAGGTTAACACACGGACGCCGCCCTTTGCTTTCGCTGTTGGTTATGCACCTGATTTGGAGGCAGAGGATGCACTGGGAAGGCTACAAGCTTTGCAGCTTTTCCAGGTCTGGATCTGAATCTTGGCCAGCCACTCGCTCAGCTTCTGGGAAAACTGTCTAATTGAGGTCCGTCTTCCTCGCCTGTCAATAAAACCCGGACAGACCCCTCTCCAGACTGTGACAGCACCCAGTTCCGGCACCGCCACGCGCCAGGGGCTCCAGGAGGTCCCTGCCAGGCCCCCCGCCCCACCCCAGATCTCTCTGACTACGAATAAAAGATACGCGAATTTAATTCTAAACCTTTCAAATCCCTTTTTTGAGGAAGCAAACATAACGCTTTAAATGGCAATGCGCTCCTGTCCCAAGCACACTGAATTTATGATAGCAAAATGTCCTTTGTATGAGTCAGTGCTCCTGGGCTCGCACATCGATACGAACCACGGGGCAGAGCCAGGGCCCTCTCTCCATCCTCCCGGCCTCCGCCATCTGACTCTTATCACCCACGAGGCCTTCTTGCCCGTCCTGGCTTTCCCCACCTGCAGCTTCTTCGTTCAGCGTCTGCACTCACCCACCGTGCTGCCTGGAGTTACTTTCTCTGCTTCCTGCCTGACAGATACAGGCCCCCCACCCAGGGTGTCATTCTGCACCCAGATAATTCACCGCGTGGGGCTGGGCCATCAGGCACGTGGCCTGATCCTGAGAAAGGTCCCTGGAAACGTGTTCCCACGTCTGAAAGCATCTCTGCGGTGGCTGAATGCTGAGGGCACCCAATCAGCAAACTGCTTTTGTGCGAGACCTTCCATGGAACTTGAATCACGACAAAACATTTTCATCCCTGTGAACCACCTAAGTGTCTTTACTGCAAGAATAAAGAATTTCAATGCAAACTATTATATAGAGAATGGATAAACAACAAGGAACTACGTTCAATATCCTGTGATAAACCATAAGGGAAAAGAATATGAAAAAATGTTCGTATATGTGTAACCGAATCACTTTGCTGTACAGCAAAAACTAACACAACACTGTAAATCAACTATACCTCAATAAAATAAATTTTAAAAAAAGAATTTCAAGATTCTAATGCCATCTACTAACCAACGACACTGTGTGTCTGACCGAGTGAGGCAAACTATGGCATTTTTAATCAGATTTCCCAGGTTTTAATCAAATTTTCTCTGCAAAGCCCGAGGTCCTTAGCAAGCACCAGACACCCCAGGGCAGGCCACGCTGCACAGGAGCTGGGCTTGAATCTCAGCTCCTGCCGGGCCAGGTTGCTTCAGTCCTCCAGGCTCCCCTGTCCTGAGAGCACAGTGGGGCTCCCAGGGCCTGGCGAGGCTGCTGTGAGGGGCAGTGCTGTGCCTGGCGTGGCAGGCGGCGGGGGACCCTCCACACGGTCCCCCCCTCCCCTCACCGACATCCAACGCCCATTTAATGATACCAAAATTAAATGGCCCTGACTTAGTTTCCCATCTTTGGGTAGCAACTGCAGTTTTGCGGCTTGAAATATTGCAACTGAAGTGCAGGAGTTCAGCAGCAGATCACTCTGCAGAATTAAAATGGAATGGGAGGGGACTTTCTTTGACTCCAAGGGGGAAAAGGGTGCTTTGCTTTGAAAGGAGGCCCTTCAAATAAATGGTTTCTTACTTAGCCGAATTCCTCTTAACTTTCATTTTCTAAATCAAGAACTTATGCCAAAGAACTCTGTAACAGGCTGCTTATGTTATCAACTATATACTTAATTCAATTCTGCCCATAATTAAGGCTAGAACATATTATAATTTGGAAGATAGATATGTATGTATATACTACGTAATTCATTTTGGCCTTGATTTTGTAGAAATTTTACCTTTGTGAGAGTAACTTTCTCTCACTTGTGAGACAAATGATAAAATGATTATCATTGATAACACCACCAAGAAAACCAAAGGCAGGCCCCCTGACAGGTTCAAGGTCATCTTTCCTGAGTCCAGTGCTCCAGCTCCAACAACAGAGCGGAGGGGATAGCCACAGGCCACCAGAGACACTACCAGGCGGCCACTCAGTCAAATGTGGCAAAACCTGGAGGGGCAACAATATATTTTGAAAAATTCTTCTTACAGCTCTTTCAAGGCCTTAGTATAAAAAAGACTGGGGGCTGGAGGGAAAGCAGGGGAAGCAGATGAACGAATGAGCCACTGCTGGCGCTGGAGAATGCAGCCTCACCCCGAAAACTGTGATGAAGCCACTGCATTAACCGTCGAGCTTCCCTGCCAGTTGGTTTCCAAAGCAGAGGGGAGGGGCTGGCAGCGTCCTGCACACGGGGGCTTTGCAAGTAGCTACTGAATGGACAGCAATATTCTAAACAGACATCGATGCCAGGCAGTTTGAAAAATCAATTTGTTATTTAAAATCTCTAACTTAGGGAATTCCCTGGCGGTCCACTGGTTAGGACTCGGCGCTTTCAGTGCAGGGGCCCGGGTTTGATCCCTGGTCAGGGAACTAACATCTCGCAAGCTGCGTGGCTCGGCTCAGTCAATCAATCAATCAATCAATCAAATCTCTAACTTAAAAACCAGTCCAGGCTAAGAGAACTATTCCATTAGGTGGCCTCCAACGAGTACTCTTTACATCAGAGTCTGGTACCCGGCTGTTGGCTGCTGTCAGGGTGATTCCTAAAGCCCAGGTGACACTGTCTCAGACAGGTTAAGTGACAAAGGTCTACAAAACAACACCGCCTGTCCCTTTTCTCCACCTTCCAGCCCAAATACTTCACCCCATAGACTTTCCTGAAAATGCCTCTGAGTGTCCTTTAATAATGACTCCCGGTCACGTCCAGACCCCAGAGTTTGTTTACAGACAAGTACGAATCAGGTTCCCATCCTCACCCTTAACTGAGCTAATGGCGGAGGGGAGGAGCTTCAGGCGACCCACCAGCCTCAGGAAGTTTCAGCTCAGTTGTAAAGTCCAAATAACTAACATGAAAATTCAGGTGTCTCTATTTCCAGTTTTAAAATAATAAATATGATTCTGGGTGGGGAAAGGCACTGAGAAAATGCGAACCCCGTGCTTCTCTGAGTAAATTAAGAGAAGAAAAGCACAAAAAATTAAAATACTAAATTAACTAGAGGCAAAATATCATAAAAACGAGAACTTAACGACTATATTTGTATTTCCAACAGTGAGGGAGAGTGTGGTGATCTACTTTCAAATATTTGCTTCGTCTTTGTTTACGGGTAGTTACAGGACAAGCGATGCCTAAAATACGGTCGGGGTATGGCTGCCCGTCTGCTCGGGCCACTTCCCAACATCACCGCTGGCGTGTTGTGTGGCCCTTCTCTCAGGGACATGTCCCCTCCATCCCCAGCACTCCGGGGGCCACCTTGGTGGCTCCCACCCTCCCGTCATCAGGACCCAGGTATGACTCTCCTAACTAAACCCCTGGGCTTGAGTTTCTAGTAACCTTCAACCGATTCTTGGCGCCACGTGGGAGAGGTTTCCTCCTCAAGTTCAAGCCTGGCCACGCCCCTCCCCCCGCGTACACAGGTCCACGCAGAGTGGCAAACCCCGCAGGTCAGGCAGGGAAAGACAGTGGGCACCTCACCTCTACAGGGAACGTGACCTTGGGAACCTGGCAGAAACTGCAGTGGTTTTATGAGAAAAACTGGAAATCCAGAGTTTTATCTGAAACCTCACAAGTTTTAAGACACCGGTTCGACTTTGAAAATTTGGCTACATGAACCAAACCGGACTCTGAGTATGAAAATCAGCCCTGGGGAAAGCAGCTGGCCGCCTCGCCAACACAACACATTCAAATCTTCCAAACAAGCAGAGCCGCCGGTGGGCCTGGCACGGCTCCCCAGACCCCGCGAGGCTGAGGCCCAGGGGAGAAGGCGGAGACCATGGAGAGGGACTCGCTCATTTGCTGCGCGGGCTTCAAGGTCACAGGAAAGCCCACCCCTTAAACTGCGAGTGAAAGAGCCCTCACGCTGCCCACGTGGCTTCTGGCTCCGGCTCAAGGTGGTGAAAGAAAGTAGCAAACAGCATTAACAGGTGTGTAAACACATTACTATCCACCTTCCCAGGAGGGCAGTTTCTTTCCTGGTTATTTCATCCAGTGTTTATTCTGTTCTCTGTATCACACAGGGGCTTCAGGCCTCATGAAACCTATGAAAAAGTGTAAAAACCACAGGGGAGGTATTTTTAAACGAGACTGGTTAGTCTCAACAAATAATAACCCGTTCTTCTTTCACATTTTAATTCAGAGGACGGGCATTCTAGCTCAACAGTTAGAACCTCAAGTCCTGAGCCAGCACCTCTTGGCTCCTTCCGGCCAGAAGGCTGGGCCGGGGAGAGCCACATGGGCAAGTGCTCTGTGCGGAGGCTCGTCCCAGGATCCGACAGGTTGAGTGTCCAGGATGGGCCATCTGGCATCCGCGTGCTATGCCACGCCCTGACCTGATCTCGAGCCAAAGTCACAGGCACAGGTGCCTTCAAACCGAGAGCGACAGCAGAGGGGCAGGTGCCCCCGTGCGGGCCCGCTCCACCTGGAAGGAAGCCTCCCGCGAGAACCGACGAGCCGCCCGGCGTTACCTCCTTCTGCTGCCGCTCCAGCTCCTTCATCCGGATCTCTCGGGCCTCCGCTCGTGCCGCGCGCTTTGCCGCCAGCCTGGCCTCCGCCTGCAACAGACGCGGAGATGCTGTTAGGAGACAGACCAGCGGCTCCTGTCCAGGACGCGGTTGACAATGATGCTCTTGTTCAGAGCTTAATAAATAGTAACACAGACTTGTAAGCGTTAAAAGGGTCCAGGAATCACGCTCACCATAATTACAGTAGTCACGACTGCTCCCTTGTATTGACCCCTTACTAAATGCCAATGGGTGCTATTCTGAGGGCTTCATGCATATTATGCCATGGACTCCTCGTTAACAGCCCTATTGGGGAGATGGTGTTACCATACCCAGTTAATAGATAAGGGAACTAGGGCACAGAGAGGGTAGGGCGCCCACGGTCACACAGCCCGTAAGTGGCAGGGCTGGGCGGTCTGCCTTCCTCTGGAGCAATGACAGATTAGTGCACGGATCAAAGCACTAGAGCTGGACAAGACCCTAGGTCACTGGTTGAACCCCTCCCTTTACAGAGCAGGAAGCAGAGGCCTGGAGAGGCCACCAGACCTGTCCAAGGTCACAGGGCTGAGACTCTGGCCCTGCTTTCCAGAACTCCTGTCCAGTCACCCCTCACTACTCCCCGCTGCCCCCCAGCTGCCTCTTCAGCACCTGAGCACTGGGAAGCCCATCTTTTCTCAAGCAAGACATCTTCGACCAGAGCAGAGTGGTTCCAGCTGTTACAAATGTTACATTAAAACAAAATCTGGGGCTTCCCTGGTGGCGCAGTGGTTGAGTCTGCATGCCAATGCAGGGGACACGGGTTCGAGCCCTGGTCTGGGAAGATCCCACATGCCACGGAGTGACTATGCCCGTGAGCCACAACTACTGAGCCTGCACGTCTGGAGCCTGTGCTCCGCAATAAGAGAGGCCGGGATAGTGAAGAGGCCCGTGCACCGTGATGAAGAGTGGCCCCCGCTTGCCGCAACTAGAGAAAGCCCTCGCACAGAAACGAAGACCCAACACAGCCATAAATGAATGAATGAATGAATGAATTTTTAAAAAAACCCAACAAAATCTGGCTCCATTTAACTACCTGTCAACTTGTAGCTGATTTGCCTTATTCTACTCAAGAGCATCTAAAACCCTTGACCAGGACCAACCAATGCCGTCGGACCTGGCACTTGAACCCTGTTTCGCATTCTACAAATCTCGAGCTTATTCATTATCTCATGTGATAAAACGGCCCGGTGAGGTGAACGGTGCAAGGGTACCAGGATTCAGGTTTTCCGGTGTCAAACAAATCCATCCTTTCCACTTAATTTTTTATGGGAATACACTTGTGACTCTTCCAACAGTTCTGACAGCTTTTGCCGTTCCCTAGGTCATCTTAAAACGGGGCCATCAGAGACGGCCACGTGCTTCTGATGTGGTCACTGGGGCCAGCAAGCAGTGAGGTGGCCCAAATGTCCTGTTGCCCAGTTTCTTCCCAAAGGCCAGGCACCCTGTACCGCAGGCTCCCACCAGGACCGTGGCTCCTCATGTCAAGGACGTCCCTCGCCCTCACCCCACAATTACATTGCACAGAACTACAAATTCGTCTTCTTTCTAAGTTCTAATCTAAGTTGAAAATTGACCACAGCTGATCTGTCAGAGATTAGCTAGCTAATGTCCTTATAAGGAATTTATTCTATAACCTGCTTCGTTCATGTGGTTTCTTTATCAACCCAGGCCCAGGTCCTTCAAATCAAGGATGTCAAAAATCACAACTGCATCAGAACTTTGATACCTCATTGCCATTTTCAATTTTCTAAACCATGTTACATTGTGTGATGAGCCACTCGCTCAGGGTCTATAAAAAGATCCAGCCAAAACGGAGGGGAGAGGAGGGGAGGGGAGAGGAGGGGAGGGGAGGGGAAGGTTTGATAGACTGACATCTGGGTACACTGACTCCCTATAGCCCCATCAACGGGCCAGCAAGAGGTCTGCGTCCACGCTGAGTGCAGCTGCCTCTCCAGCCCTTCCTGGGCTCCCTGGCTGTTGGCTCAGGGTCTAAGCCGGTGTGGACCAGGCAGCCAGAGCCCATCAGCTTGGGAAGAGGGCGGTGAGGAACAGCGAGGGGATTTAGGAAAAGAGAAGGGAGGGCATGGAGGAAGAAGAGGTGGGTGGAGGAGTGAGAATGTGAGAAAGAGGCTGGAAGAAGGAGGGGCTGCCAGAGGGGGACAGGGGAGAGAGGCGTGTGGCAGGCAGAGTTCTAGGGTGGTCTCCGAGATTCCCGTCACTGCTGTACACGCTCTACATTCTCCTCTCCCCTTGAGTGTGGCCAGAACGGTGAGTATGACAGATGTCACTCCTGTGACTGGGTTACATTATACTGCAAAGAGAAATGCACTAGTAATGAAGGTCCCTCATCAGCTGACTTTGAGTTCATCAAAACAGAGCTCCAGGGTGGGCCTGACCTCATCAGGGGAGCCCTGGAAAAGTGGGCCTGGAGGTCAGACAGAGACTCCTGCTGGCCTCGCAAAAGCAAGCTGCCACGTGCGAGAGGGCCTGTGAGGGGTCACATGACAAAGAATGAGAGCGGCCCAGCTGACAGCCAGCAGGAAAATGGGACCTCAGTCCCACAACAGCAGGACGTGAATGCCACCAACAACCACGTGAGCCGGGAACAGGGCTCTGAGCTCCAGAACGGACGCAGCCTGGCCGAGACCTTGACTGCAGCCTTGGGAGACCCTGAGCAGAGGGACCCCGTAGGCTGTGCCCAGACCCCTGACCCACGGGAACTGTGAGATCATCAACGTGTGCTGTTCTAAGCCGCCACATTTGTGAGTATCTGTCACGCAGCAGCAGACAACCGACACGAGGCGGTGGGGTCTGGGATGACTCCTGCTCACCCAGCGTGGGTGCCCCTGTGACTAAGGAGCCCGAGCCCCGGCACGCCCACCTCCTCCCCAGCCTGTCCGTCCAGCCCCCTCCTCTGCTCGAACTCCTCTCGGGACCGGAGCAAAGATCCTCAAAGAGACCACCTCTCTGAGCAGGTGGTCCCTGCCACCTGAGACGGCCTCCCTACCAGACTGGCAGGCCTCCAGAATCATGTCCCATCAGACCCCAGCTACTCTGGTGGGCCTCTACCCACCAGCAAAGGGCTCCCGTTGTGGCCCACCTCCTCTCTGGGCCTCACGCCCACCCAGCGTGTCTGTCCTGTCCATGAGAACAACCCCCGACCTGAGGGACCTGGGCTTGGGTTGACAAAGGGACCACATGAATGAACCAAGTTACAGGACAAGCTCCCTGCGAGGACACGAGCTAGCCAACCTTGAAGACAGATCGATGCGGTCAAGCTTCACCTTAGATTAGAATGTGGAAGGAGATAAATAATTCAGTAGAGTTTCAAATGCTTGCAGTCACCGCCGTATGAAGCACCTACATCTCACAGGATTCTTCCATGACTCATATGCGGGGAACAAGGCTCTCGTAACAAAGGAAGTGGTAACAACCATGCTTGCTTCTGGGACTCTGGCTAAAAGCTAACGGATACACAAGCCAACGTCTGAAGGGGCACAAAACCTATGCACAGCCAACTTCATTAGCACAAAACCAGTATCAGCAGAATAACCCCGACACAGCCTGCGATGCTTAAGAGAAAAACCGCACAGAGCTCTGACAACACACTTCACTCTAAAACGCTGACATTGCCAAGAACACAGAACAGCGAGACACAGAGTGTCACAGGTGCTGCTCATTTAAGACAGCATGAGAGGAAACGTCTGGTAAGATCAGGAGTCCAACGACCAGAAAGTACAAAATAGCGATGGTCCACCCTGGTGACCTGCAGGCACGAGTTCATTCCCCCCAAAACTTCCAGGGAGGCCCAGCCCTGCCCTCCAGTTGCCGACCGTCAGGCGAGCGGTTCCAGGGGTTGGTGTGCCCCCGGCCAGGGCTTCGGTGATGCAGGACAAATCCTTTGCAGACCGACACTTTTGTAAAATATAAACTCACACGCTTGAGGTCACGGCCGTGTCACACTGTTTGAGTCTCCAAATGCACACTTTCACTTTCTGTCCCTCGCCTGCAGGGGACTGCAGCTTCCTGGCCATCAGCACCCCAGCCCAGGCCTCGCGGCACTGCCGAGACTGCAGGGGAAGGACTTTCAACGTGCAGTTTGGGGCCCCAGTCTCAGGGGGTGCACACAAAGCTCTCGGGGACCATGTACAAGTGACAAGTGCTACGGTGGGTGAGAAACCGTGCTGGGGCTGCTCTGCAGGAGAAGGTAACCCGTCCGGGTGTCGGGAAGGCGTCCTGGAGGACGGGAGCCCGAAGCCAACGCCGAGGAGCAAAGAGGAGAAGGCCAGGCGAGGGGGCGGGCGGCAAGGGGCCAGCACAGGGCGGCGGAGTCCCGAGGGCCCGGCTGCCCGCGCCAGCCTCAGCCCTGGTACCTGGAACCTTACCTTGAAGGAACACGGAACCACTGACGGGTCTGAAGAAGGCAGAGCACAGTGGGGTCTGACTCTCGCTTTAGAAACGTGGCTCTGGCTGAACGTGGGGAGCAGGAGTGGGGTGGGGAGGGCGGCGTGAGACCCGGGAAGTGAGGAGAGGCTGCTTCTGAGCGGGGGGGGGAGGGAGGCCGAGAACATGAACCACGTGCCAAGGACGAGCGGAGAGGCGAGAGGGCCCTGGAGGGAACGTCAGGAGCCCAGGGTCCCAAGGAGGCCCACGTGGCCCCAGGAGCCAGCCCGTGCCACCTCGGACGCCACTCAGCCAAACCCGAACCCAGGCACACGGTCTGCTGACGCCTCCGGCCTCGGAGGTGGGGCATTTCTCCACCCTGACCCCCTCCCCGCCGTGCTCCCAACCTCAAGGGAGACGACAATGGCCGAAGGGAAAGGATGGAGCAAAGGAGATGGACCTATGGCATTTAGGGTACAAACGATAAACTGCACAGGGCTGTAAAACAAGGTTTGGGAAACGAGACTGCCCAGGCTCCCCCTCCCCCCGCCCCCGATGGCTGTCAGCTCCCACTGGAGGTCAAGGTCAGTGGGTCCTCCACTGGCTACCAAGCCCCAGGCCTGCTCGCTGTGACCGCATGGCACTGGCAGGGCCGCGCGCCCCCCCAGAGCTTGGTGGCCGGGCCGGTCCTGCTGCCCGTTCCTCAGCCCACTGTCCTCGAAAGGGGCTCTGGAGCAGGCGTAGCTCCGGACCCCAAATCCTCCTTTTTTGGCCCAAGACCATCTTTGTTGAGATACACACTGAGACATTCAAGGATGACGTGATACGGCCTCGCTCAGGTGGGGAGAGTGGCCGTAGGCTGGCAGCTGTGGGGCTGGTGGCAGGAAGGGGGGCCCTTGTGCCCCAGCGGCAGCCCCTGGGGCTTGTGAAAGATGCAGAGTCTCCAGCCCCACCCCAGACCCGCTGAGTCAGGGCCTCGGGTGCGGCCAGTCTGGGCTTCCACCGGCCCCCAGGGAGCTGGTTGCTCCCCCCAGCGCGAGGACCTCTGCCTTCTGTTACCCCATCTCCGCTTGGGTATGTTTGACATTTTTCATAATAAATAGCAAACATTTTTTGAAGGAAGGAAGGGGGTGGGGGAAGGGAGCAGAGGCTGAAAGGGAGAGAAAGAGAGAGAAGGAAAGAAATGAAGAAGCCCCAAGGCCAAGCTCACTGCTGCGAGAAGGTCGCCTGGCGCCATTGCTAAAAACCCTTGCAGTGTTGACCCCCAGCCCTCACCATCGGGCCCCCCTCCCTGTTCCCGCGCACCTCCAGCATTAGGGAGGAGGGGAGGGAGGAGCTGACCCAGCCGGGCCTCCTCTGACGAGATCCAGGCTCCCTGGCTTTCTCAGGACCGCCCAGTGTTGGTGGGGAACGAACGCCAGAGTCCCAGCCCCCTCACAGGGGACACAGCCCCCCAGGATCCTACCGTCCTGACCTGGAACCTCATAAACAGAGCTTTACAGACACGGGGCTTTAAAGCAAGGCACCCTTTGATGGTGGAGATGGTTGGGAAGAGAAGATTCCTTTTATCACCAAAGTTGCCTCCTAATAATTCTAAAAAGCTGAACCCTTGATTCCAAAGTTCCACTTTTACATTTTATTTTGCCAGAGATAAATAAGACAACACTCCGATACTAAGGTGATATGTATGGTCTGAGAGATGCTAAAAACACACAAAGCAGCACAAGTCTGAGCCCCAGGGCCTCCTAAACAAATGGCTAAAAGCAGCCAGGGGCACCCAGCCAGGGTCTGGGACACCAGTCCTACAGCACCCTGCAGGTCCAGGGGTGGAAGCACGGAGGCCACCGGCCAAGGGCCCGGCCCCAGGGGCGCACATGCTGGCTGAGGAGGTAGACAACCAAAGTGATGCTTCCCTCTGAAATGCCCTCTCTCGGCGGCCCAGACCCGGGCTGGGCTGGAGAAAGGCTGGAGGGTTACGTGAAAACGTCACCGGCAAAAACAGGAGTTACATTGGTGATGGGTCTCTGCACTAGGCCGAGGGCTTGGTCAGCTGTAGTTCTAGATGGGACCACAGAGCAGAAGTGGATTCTACCAGAGCGGGACACAAAAGTCAGCGGATAAACAGATGCACACCTGTTCTACCAGTGACCCTGACCGGCCTCCTGCTCGGAGCACCAGAAACTCCCAGCTGCAATAAAACTGTCTTCCAGAGACAACGGCTGCTCCTTTCTTCAGGGTCAGGGAACTCAGGGACAGCCCCCTGCTTGGCCTGGGGATTGAGCAAAACTAAAAGAGAAGTTATGCACCAGGACGGGAGGAGAAAGCCCTGGGTGAGGCGTGCCCTGCCCTCCGAGCCGGGCCCCTGCACAGCTTCCTTCCTCCCTGAACTCCTGTCTGTGCTGGAGGTTTTGTAAGCAGTGGCGGACACTGCCCGAGGGTGCGGCAGCCACACACCGCCCCCAGTACCCTGCACCCCAATTCCAGTGACGTCGGGGGCTCTAAGAGCTCTGATAATATCTGTATCCTTTTGTGGCTCCTACCCGTTCAACCCCACATCATGATCTTCGGAAAGCAGAAACACAATAAACACTGGTGGAACCGAAGTCCTGCCTGCTTGGAGAGGACAGAGGTGCCCAGGACATAGTCTCAACAGCTTTCTAAAAAGCCCCACACGACTTCCGGAGTCCTGACTCTGCATACTTCCTGAGCTTCGAAGCTTTCCTGGGATTCAAGCATGGTGTGGAATTCTAGATCCCAAGACCTCTCACCCCGCAGTCCCAGAAAAAGTTCTTATTCTGTTCTTAAATTCTCCTGGGGTTCCAGAATTCTACATGGAAGCTGGAAGGGGTTTATGAGCCGTAACTCTAGGACGACTCTTGAGAAATGGGCCTGAGCGGCTTTCGTCATTTCCTCCACCTGGAAGGAGGAAGGCCTGGAGCCCGGAAAGGCACCGATGTGATGCCGTGGGAGCTGCTCCCAGTCTGCCCCGCAGAGCCCAGGGAGACTTTCTGCTCATTACTGACGTGCCAATCAGTGACCCTAATGCTCTGTGATGGCAGAATTTTCTTCAGGCCACGTGATATGTTACCACTGTAGTTTATAACCTCTTGGGGAAAGTTAAAGGATGAATTTAAGGTTCACTCATGTGAATATAATAGGAATATCATGCAGTTGAAGCCTGCAGTGTGACAAAGAACTGGTTCTGTTTAGAAACAAGCAGGGGCCCTCTGTCTCCACGTGTGACTGTTCCTGGGAATGAGGAAGGACTACAGCTCCTGTTGGGCAAGGCTGAAATCTCAGAGTCGCTGGTGGACACACACAGCCCCGTGTTAAAGTGATTTACAACATGCTGCAGACGGCGCAAAGGAACCATGAGGCTGTGATACAGAATCCCTTTCCTGACTTGCCATTTTTTTTTTTTTTTTTCTTGAAGTAGGATTGAGTTACAATGTTGTGTTAGTTTCAGGTATACAGCAAAGTGATTCAGTTATTTTTTTCATATCATATTCTATTATAGGTTATTACAAGATATTAAATATAATTCCCTGTGCTGTAAGATATATCCTTGTTGCTTATCTATCTTATATACAGTAGTTAGTATCTGTTAATCCCAAACTCCTCATTTGTTCTGCCTCCCTCCCTCCCTCCCCTTCCCTTTTGGTAACCATAAGTTTGCTTTCTAAGTCTGTGAGTCTGTTTCTGTTTTGTACATAGATTCATTTGTATTATTTTTAGATTCCACATATAAGTGACATCATATGGTATTTGTCTTTCTCTGTCTGACTTCACTAAGTATGACAATATCTAGGTCCCTCCATGTTGCTGCAAATGGCATTATTTCATTCTTTTTTTTATGGCTGAGTAA
Source organism: Balaenoptera physalus (assembly GCF_965194825.1). Lineage (NCBI taxonomy): Eukaryota > Metazoa > Chordata > Mammalia > Artiodactyla > Balaenopteridae > Balaenoptera > Balaenoptera physalus. Next base: position 135,762,647 of record NC_138885.1, on the reverse strand, counting down.
TATTCCATTGTGTATATATACCACATCTTCTCTCCATTCCTCTGTCCATGGACATTTAGGTTGTTTCATATCTTGGCTACTGTAAATAGCAATGCTATGAACATTGGGGTGCATGTATCTTTTTGAATGAGAGTTTGTGTCTTTTCTGGATATATGCCCAGGAGTGGGATTGCTGGATCATATGACAACTCTATTTTTGGTTTTTAAAGGAACCTCCATACTGTTCTCCATAGTGGCTGCACCAACTTACATCCCCACCAGCAGTGCAGGAGGGCTCCCCTTTCTCCACACCCCCTCCAGCATTTACTATTTGTAGACTTTTTAATGATGGCCATTCTGACTGGTGTGAGGTGATACCCCATTGTGCTTTTAATTTGCATTTCTCTAATAATTAGCAATGTTGAGCACCTTTTCATGTGCCTGTCGGCCATCCGTATGTCTTCTTTGAAGAAATGTCGATTTAGGTCTTCTGTCCATATTTTGATTGGGTTGTTTGTTTTATTGAGTTGTATGAGCTGTGTGTATATTTTGGATATTAAGCCCTTGTCGGTCGCATCCTTTGCATGTATTTTCTCCCAGTCCGTAGGTTGTCTTTTCCTTTTGTTTATGGTTTCCTTTGCTGTGCAAAAGCTTTTAAGTTTAATTAGTTCCCATTTGTTTATTTTTGCTTTTATTTCTTTTGCCTTGGGAGACTGCTTTTGGGAGATCTAAGAAAATATCGCTATAATTTGTCAGAGAATATTTTGCCTATGTTCTCTTCCAGGAGTTTTATGGTGTCATGTCCTATATTTAGATCTTTAAACCATTTTGAGTTTATTTTTGTATACGGTGTGAGGGAGTGTTCTCATTTCACTGATTTACATGCAGCTGTCCAGTTTTCCCAGCACACTTGTTGAAGAGACTGTCTTTTCTCCACTGTATATTCTTGCCTCCTCTGTTGTAGATTAATTGACCGTAAGTGTGTGGGTTTATTTATGGGCTCTCTATTCTGTTCCAATGGTCTATATGTTTGTTTTTGTGCCAATATCACGCTGTTCTGATTACTGTAGTTTTGTAGTACTGTCTGAAGTCTGGTAAGGTTATGCCTCCAGCTTTGTTCATTTTCCTCAGAAGTGCTTTGGCAATTCTGGGCCTTCTTTGGTTCCATATAAATTTTAGAATTATTTGTTCTAGTTCTATGGGTATTCTGTCATGGGTATTTTGATAGGGATTGCATTAAATCTGTAGATTGCTTTGGGTAGTATGGCCATTTTAACAATATTAATTCTTCCAGTCCAAGAGCATGGGATATCTTTCCATTTCTTTGAATCATCTTCAGTTTCCTTAATCAACATTTTATAATTTTCAGCAGATAGCTTTTATTACCACCTTGGTTTAAGTTTATTCCTAGGTATTTTTTTTTGACGTGATTTTAAACAAGATTGTTTTTTTACTTTATCTTCCTGATACTTCCTTATTAGTGTAAAGAAATGCAACAGATTTCTGTATATTAATCTTGTATCCTGCTGCTTTACTGAATTCATTTATTAGTGCTAACAGTTTCTGTGCGGAGACTTCAGGGTTCTCTATATAGAGTATCATCTCATCTACAAATAGTGACAATTTTACCTCTTCTCTTCCAATTTGGATACCTTGTATTTCTTTTTCTTGTCTGGTTGCTATGACTAGGACTTCCAATACTATGTTGAATAGAAGTGGTGAGAGTGCGCATCCTTATCTTGTTCCTGAATTTAGCGGGAAGGCTTTCAGCTTTTCACCACTGAGTGAAAACCCACTGGCTGTGGGTTTGTTGTAAATGGCTTTTATTATGTTGAGACATGTCCCCTCTGTAACCACTTTGGTGAGTTTTTGTCATGAATGGAATGTTGAATTTTGTCATATGCTTTTTCTGCATCTATTGAGATGATCATGTGGTTTTTTGTCTTTCCTTTTGTTGATGTGGTGTATCACATTGATTGATTTGCGTATGTTGAACCATCCTTGCAACCCTGGAATGAATCCAACTTAATTATGTGTATGATCCTTTTTATGTATTGTTGTATTTAGTTTGCTAATATTTTGTTGAGGATTTTTGCATCTATATTCATCGAAGATATAGGCTTGCAATTTTGTTTTTTTTTGTAGTGTCTTTGTCTGGTTTTGGTGTCAGGGTGGTGGTGGCTTCATAGAATGAATTTGGTAGTGTTCCCTCTTCCTTTCAGTTTTTTTGTAATAGTCTGAGAAGGATACCTATAATAAGCTCTTCCTTGTATGTTTGGTAGAATTCCCAAGTGAAGCCATCTAGTCCTAGACTTTTGTTTGCAGGGAGGTTTTTTGTTTGTTTGTTTTTAATTACAGATTCTATTTCACTTCTAGTAATCAGTCTGTTCAAATTAGCTGTTTCTTCCTGACTCAGTTTTGGCACGCTGTTATGTTTCTAGAAACTTGCCCATGTCTTCTAGGTTGTCCAATTCGTTGGCATATAACTGTTCATAGTATTCTCTTATAATTCTTTGTATTTCTGTGGTCTCAGTCGCTATTTCTCCTCTTTCATTTCTTATTTTGTTTATTTGGGTTCTCCCTCTTTTTCTTCTTGGTGAGCCTGCCTAGAGGTCTGTTGATTTTGTTTCTCTTTTTAAAAAACCAGCTCTTGGTTTTATTGATCTTTTCTATTTTTTAATCTCTATTTTATTTATTTCCTCTCTGGTCTTTATGATTTTCCTGAGTTGACTTTGCTACAGGAAGTGGCAACAGCTACCAACTTTTGTTTTCTATGTAAACCCCCAACTCCTCATATGCAGTAGATTCTAAAAATAGTTTGCTATTCAAAGCAACCAAGCAGACTGGGCAATGCGTTCTCCTGCACAGGCAGGAACAGGAGAGGGAGCGTATACCAGCTGGCAGCTCAGAAACAGTGGCGATCCTGGCCTCTGTACCACATGTGTCCACTGCCCCCGCGTCCCTCAGCTGCCACGTGCATTTTACTCCACTCTCAACATCTCATCTTTCCAAACCCCTCGCTCAGGCAATCACGGTAAGTTCCCCCACGAGGGGGCCTGCTCTTTTCAGCCATGACTGTAATTATGATGGCCACGGAGAAGAAGGCACTGTGGGATGACAGTTGTCAATGGGGGAAGGGCCAACGCTCGAGAGGGCATTCTGGAACTGTTGTGGGGGGGGTGCTGGGAACTCACAGTGATTGGAGGAGGGGACTAATGGCATTTAGGGGGCAGGGCATGGTATGCCAACCATCCTGTACTCAGGCCCGCACAATGAGGAACTTTCCCATTGGCTACTCAAGCAGATAGAAAAACCACATTATAACTTTCAGACCTACAAATTCATTCCAACTCACTTATAAATTCAAAATACATTCTGAGTAGTTTTAACATACACTGAATATTCCAGGAATGCAATCTGCATGGAAATCAAGGGGAGATCACACATGGCTTCGTTCAGAACCTTCCCAAGAGTTACTCTCAATATTCACATTCCGTCACTGCAATTTACTTTCATTTTATTTCTTTTTAATGTTACAGTTAAAACATTATATTGACTTGAAATTATGTGTGAAGGGAGATTTTACCACCTAGGAACTTCATTTCAGGTTAGTAATAAGGATGTTAAAAACTTGTTATAAAAAAGGGGCATTGGGTCTGACAGAGCTGCAAACCACAGTTTTAAAACTTCGGGGTGGGATGGGGGGGAATGAACCCCTCTACTGCACGGCCATGCTTGTTGAAACAGCCCAGCCACAGGTTCAGGGCACAGGTCTGGGGGCCAGTGCTTAAGCCACAAAATAAACAAGACACGTTATCGATTTTACTTGACGATTTGGAGGACATAAAGTTAAGGACTAAATTTTAACTGGTTATTTAAAACACTATGCTTCCATCAAAATCAAATCAGATGAGTTATGGACTGTAAAATGATCACGGAATTTTATGATAAAACAGCAGCCTTCAAAGAAGCCTCTACCTCGCAAGGCCACTTTACATCACTGCTTGTTAGGAGCCGGCTCGTGGGGGACCAGGTGGAAAAGCCACCTCTCGCGGCTGTGACTGTGGTGTTCTCAGCGGGGCCCTGAGTTTCCGAAGACAGAGACTGTCCAGAGAGGGGTCTCAAGACCAAGCTACCAGCGCCGGCTCTGTTGCTGACCCGTTATGTGAACTTGGACAAACTGCATCACTTTTGAACACTAGCCCTCAACACCGGGGGGCAAGGGGACCAGGTGACGTGATCTCTAGGTGCTCCCCTTGCCGCAGAAATGCTATGTCTCTACACTGGGGTGAATTCTTTGCACCCTGAGACTGTCCGTAGAGTTCTCTTTCCCCATTTTGCTACTGGAAATCTCCTGACTTTGCTTCTCGGAAAAACATACCAGAATAACAAACATTTTAATCAGGAACAAAATTATTCATGTTCCTTTATCAAGAGCAGACTAATAACATTTACCTATTCAAACTTCGCAACACAATCTTTGGCTTAACAATGACCCACGCTCAAGCTGATGAATAAAAACAGTGCACAGGGCTTCCCTGGTGGTGCAGTGGTTGAGAATCTGCCTGCCAATGCAGGGGACACGGGTTCAAGCCCTGGTCTGGGGGGATCCCACATGCCGCGGAGCGACTAGGCCCGTGAGCCACAACTACTGAGCCTGCGCGCCTGGAGCCTGTGCTCTGCAACAAGAGAGGCCGCGACAGTGAGAGGCCAGCGCACCACGATGAGGAGTGGCCCCCGCTTGCCGCAACTGGAGAAAGCCCTCGCACAGAAACAAAGACCCAACACAGCCATAAATAAATAAATAAATAAATAAAAATTAAAAAAACAAAAAAAAAAACCAAGAATAAAACAGTGCACAGGACTTCCCTGGTGGCACAGTGGTTAAGAATCCGCCTGCCAATGCAGGCGACGCGGGTTCGAGCCCTGGTCTGGGAAGATCCCACATGCCATGGAGCAACGAAGCCCGTGCGCCACAACTACTGAGCCTGCGAGCCACAACTACTGAAGCCTGCGTGCCTACAGCCCGTGCTCTGCAACAAAGAGAAGCCACCACAACGAGAAGCCCGCACACTGCAACGAAGACCCAATGGAGCCAAAAATAAATAAAATTAATTAATTAAAAAAAAAACCAAAAAACAGTGCACAGCATCTCCCATGCAAATAAAGTTCTCTTGTTGTTAATACATTTAAAATTTTTTTCTGAGATGAGTGGTGCTCACACTTCCTTCAACAGTCTCAACACACTGGAGTTACAAGCGAGGGCGTGATGGCCACAAATGACCTTGTGTGTGCCCGGCAGGACCGACGGGTGACAGGCAAGAGCGGCCTGGCCTCACCTGTGCAGCTCTCCAGGTGACAGGTGCCCTCCAGCCAATGCCTGCGGGCTCCATACCCTTCACTTCACCTGCTCCACTCAGGGTCTTCCCTGCCAACTCCACACCTTTCAGGTGACACAAAACACTAACACCGTTCCTTCTCGGAATAAGGCTGGACCCTCCGGCAGCTCCACACTTTCCCACGTAGGCCGCACACAACTACTGACAGCCTTTCCTATGCTCAAGTGATTCTCCTGGAACCGGCTAGGAAAGAGCCGGAAGCCGTCATTTCCATCCTCAACAAGCTTGTCTGTCTGGACGGCGGGGAGGAGCTCTACAGCACGCAGGAATGAGGCTGGTGCCCAGCGGCTCCCAGCGTGGCGTGACACAAGTGACAGCTAAAAAGGTGGTACAGTACGAAAAACAGAAAAATAAAAATGTCTGCAGCTCTGCCATTTCTACTATTCCTTTCCTTATTTAGAAAAAATACAGTTCATTGAGTGTTCTTTTGTCTGAAAAACTACCAGAAGTAGAAAGGAAACGTTAATCCAATGAAGACTTTTCAGTACGCACTCCGGAGCAAGGTCTTGTGTCCTAACAGGCTGCCTTAGTAAAAAGAAACCCTTCAGCCCTGATACTGGGGTTGTGAGGCCCCAGGGCTGCAAAAGAGAGCCTGACGAGAGCAGTGATACTCGCTGACTGCCTGCCAGACCTGCCCGAGCATCGTGTACGGTGCTGACATCATCAGTACCAGCTCTGAAGCAGCAGGGCTGGGTCTGAACTGGCCCCACTGACTGCTGGCTGTGTGGCCTTGGGAAAGTCCCCTGAACTTTCTGAGCCCGTTTTCTCTTTATGTGTTAAGTGGAGATAACGAAACCACCTCTGAGGTTATGCAAGGGGAAGGGAAGACTTCTACAGAAGACACTTAACAGGGCTGACACGGCAGGGGTTTGGGAGATGCTACCTACTGTTACTACCTACACAGTGTCTTCTACAACGACGGTGTGAATTCAGCTCACAGGAGGTTTAAAAGCACCAGGAGAAGACAAACATGCTGAAGCACTCACCAGGAGAAAGAGTGCTGGGGAGATTTCAGAGGAGGCAGGTGGAGATTCCCCACCCACACCACAAGCCCACTCCTGTTTCTCTTCCCACAGGAAGACTACACACCCACTGGCCAGAGATAATAAAACAGATGTGAGGATCAGAAATGATGGTGCTCTGATAAGCTCTATTACACAAACATATAAATGAAACATTGTAGTTAAAACAAAAAGTAAATCTTCCTTATAGTAATTTAAACTACAACTAGAGTAGTTGTACTTTAGCGTCCAAACAAAACTATTTATACGGCTTTAAAGTTGTCAAGTTACAGTATTAAGGAGAAAACCACTTGAAACTCTGGCCCTCCCCCAAAAGAATACATGAGGCGCAGAAAGGGGATTTTAGAGGTGGTCTGCAATCAAACACATGGCAATTCTGAATCACTTAATCTTGGATGTAGTCAAAATAGTGCTTTGTTTAACTTAGAAGAAAGAAGTTCATTTACTTAATTTTATCTAGACTGTCTGAATAATGAAAGTTCTGGTAAATCCATTCCATGAAAATATGGAAATAAGCTGCTTTAAAACACACACACACAGACTAAAATTTGGGTGGCCCAGAGTAAAAGCAGTAAAGTAATAAATATTCCTCTTCTCCCTGACCCACGTCTAACATATATTGAGATGTAACAGGCTTACTGCCTTAACAGGTTAGTATTTCGAACCTTATGGCCAATGGAGCTCCAAGATTAAAACTTTTAAATATGATCAGATATTTCGGAAACATTGGCATATGAGTAACTAGTCATAAACATTTCCTTTCAATAAAGATGTTTAATAAATAAATAAATAAATAAATAAATAAAGTCTGTGGGTTCTGGAAAAAAAAAAACACATTTCCTTTGCTGAGTCACACAGCCTGATTTTTCAGGGATAAGAATTTCCTCTTGAACATTGCCTTTTGAGGAGCAAACACAGCACACCAACATGTGGCCTCATAATTCTGTAGAAAGTAGATAAGAACCAAACTCTAATCAGGTAATACACCAATCAACTTTGCCTGAAAACACTTCAGCCGCTATAAATAACTCGATTTCCTGTGCTCACTGTAAGTGGCAGTTTAGACGGCAGGGTTGACAAAAAGTTTGCTAAGGAGGCTTCCACTACTTTGATATTAGCTCAGGCTGAACAGAAACTAACCCTTAAAGAAAAAGGGAAGTTGAGTCTCCATCTTTGCCCTAGTGGGACACTCTTGCTACCATGAGAAAAGACCTAACTTAACTGTTTTTATACCTTAACTGTTTGGGGAAATGATTCACCTAAAGCAAACCACGATTCCAATGCTCAAAGGTCTTCTGTTGAGCCCAGCAGGGTCAGCCCCCCAGCACTGTGTTAACCCCCCCGCCCCGTTCATCCACATGTCCCCTCGCCACCGGGACCTGGGGACCTGCGCACTGGTACCTACAGTAAGATGAGACTTGGGGGTCCACGTTCTACCCTGACAGCCTCTCTCAGAATGGGGCTGGTCGTCTGTGAGGACTTAGTGCTAATCAGTATGTGGAAAACGACCAGAGGTGACACAACCCGGCACGAACATGGGGAAGTTACAGAAGTTAAAGAAACATGGTTTCTACACTGTCCTCTCCTGCAAGGAGCCTGGACTTCCTGCTCGGATCCTGCTTTTTTCTTGGCCCCGTGAGATGGAGCTGGACGAATCCATCTCCTCCTGCCAACCCCAGCTCCGGCCTCACACCCAGGTGGCCCCGGCCCTCCTCCTCCCCGGAGACCCCTGATCCCGGGACACAGGGTCTCTGGGCGCAGAACACAAGCCGGCACAAGCCAGTCTGAAATGCCCACCGTTCTCCCGCTGGAACGCTACCGCCCAGGGTGGCTGCTGGGCCACTCCTTCTGACACGTCCCACCCCACTGGCCCTTCAGCAACCGTTTCCTTTTCAACCATTAACCTCAAAAAACAGTTCCGCTCTAAAAAAGTTTTTGCTGCTATTTACTTAAGCAAGTTCACAACTGATTACTGAAAACCCCTAGGACCAAATGTGTTTCAGAATTCAACATTTTTGGATTTTAGAAAGGTAACAAGATGCATACACCATATATTCTGTAACAACCCAGAGTAACAGCCCTTAGTCAAGAACCTTAACACGCCGGCAGAGAAATGTACGAATATTCACACTAAGAAGAATAAAGACTGAAAATAGCCTCCCATCAGCCAAATGGGACCTGGGGACCTTGGCACAGATACCTACAATAAGATGAGACTTGGGGGCGGCGAATAGCCTCCCATCACTGCCAAATGAATCCTGCTAACAACTTACAAAAAACAGAAACAACTTCTGATTTTCAGAGCTTACTGGATCCTGGAACTGGGGGTGGGAGAAGGTGGGCTGTGCCCACCGAGCACCTCCTCAATCAGCAGCTCTTCCGGTCTCTTCTGTCACCAACTCCCAGCAGCATCTCTGTGAAGCATGCATCTCAACCAGATCCAGTCCCAGGGTTAAGTTAAGGGTTAATGAGACGGTGCAGCCAGCGCTTTCGGGTGACAGGTGTTATTTCTACTCCTGCCTCTGACGGCCTGACGCTCCCTTCCTCACATCCTGTTCTCCATGGTCACTCTTTTCTTCTCCTTGCCCAGCAGTTCATTCCTCTGAGCTCAAATCTTGCCCAGGATTAACATCAGCCTGTTCTTGCCATCTATGGTTTGCCTAGGCGGCTCCTTGGGAGCTTGGGCATCTCTCAGCGGCATTCCCATCCTTCTTTCTTCCAAGGGCCCTTCCCTGATGGTGATTCAAGGATCTCTCTGTAGGTTCCCAACTAGGTTAAGGGGTAGGAACCAGCTCCAAAGGTCAGGTCCGGGGGTGGAACGTTAAGTCAGGTCAGAGGAGCACACTTACCAGAACCTTGAAAACATCCACCTGACTGTCCTCGGCAAGGAATGTAATTTTCAAGTGCGTATTCATCAGAACCTGTTTCTACACCCCTCTCTGGTGTTGACCGGGAAGCTCAGGGCGGGGCAGTCTTATTCATCTTGAATCTTCCACAAACACTCAGTAGGTGATTAATTCCTACCTGGTGAAGGAGTGATTATTTGGGGTTCACACTTTTATCAAGGTTCCACACAGGCCGGATAAAGTGGAAATCTAGGGTCTCTCTCTCCCTGTCTGCAGTACTAACTTAATGATGTACTTCTTTTCCAAACTGCGCCCTTTCACCTTTAAATATTCCCATTCGTCATCAACCACAAGCCACATGAAAAGGGGTAGTTACAAACCTTCCCCACCTCACCCCCTGCCCGATTTTAACACCAAACTACTCCCACATCCATGGTTCCAACGCTGGGTGTTGAGCCGGATAACTGCAAAATCCCCCAGAGGGAGGAGCCCCTCCGGACCCGGAGACCCCAGGAGACCAGCCAAAGTGGATCTGGGAACTGGGGTCCTCGGGGGAACTAGAGAAACCGGGTGCAACCCATTGGTTCTAAGGCCCAGCGCAGGGTAAGTGCTCCAAGCCACCCAGCCACTGGGGGTGCCAGCCTCAGAGTGAGGGCACCGCCTCTGGGCACCAGTTCCTAGGTGCTGTATTTTGTAAAACATCAAACTAGCAGTTCTGGGCGAAACTCTAGACCACGCGCAGGTCTCACACCTCGGCTGGATCCGCGGCCGAGTCACGCAGCTGGGCAGAGCCCGTCAAAAGGCCGTAACTGCGGGCAGAGGGGACCAGACGAAGTTCCTTTCCGTCCGGCTGAGGGGCGCTGCCCAGGGAAATGTGCTTTCCAGGGCGCAAGGGGGGGGTCAGTGCACACCGAGCCGCGAACTGAACCGAGAGCAGGCCACCCCCCCGCTCATGCTCGCGTGGGGACGTTCGTTTAAGGGGGTCCCCGGCCAGGCGAGGCAGCCCCACACCTCCCCGGGGCACAGATGATTGCGGCGGAAGGTGCCGCCTGCCCTTGGCCCCTAGAACATCAACAAGGACCAAACACTGGCAGTCAGAACCAAAAGTTTCGAAAATGTGTTTTCTTCTTACCAGTCTCTGAGCTTCTGGGCTCAGACAGTCTATTTCCTGGTTCTGCGCGGCCGCAGGGTTGGTCATCCTGCCGGCTGCAGGTCCACCTTCTCACACAGCAGGGAAAGGGAACCAACGCCCGGCTCCCCGGATCCGCGGGCGGACCGGCTCTCAGCGCAGCCGCATGCCGAGAACGGCGGGGCTACTGCCCGGAGACAAATCCGCGCGTCGGGACGGGAACCTCGCCCTTTCCGAGGCGGAGGCGCGCCTCCGCGGTTCCGGGGCTGGGGCGCGGCCGCAGGGGCGGGGCGCAGGTGGCCGGAGCCCGGGAGCCCGCGGGCCTGGGGTGGCGGCGCCCGGGAGAAGAGGAGCTGGGGCCGCCGCCAGCCCTCCACCCACGAGGGTCCCGCCCGCGCTCCACCACGCACCACGCCCGCCCCGTTATCAGCGCGCGCTCCTCCCCGCGCCCCAGCGCCGCGGTTATTAATCACCACCCAGCCCTCCTCCGCCCCCCACCCGAAAGGCGGTGGGGAAAAAGGACCCCAGCCGGCCCCGCCCACAGCCCCGTCGGCCGCCCACCCACCCGCCGAGAGAGGGCGAGGGGAGAGGCCTCGAAGGATGTGGGGGAGTGGGGAGGCGCCCGCGCGTGGCCTGGGTCGCCCTGGGGAGGAGCCTGCGCGGGGGCGGGTTCTGCGCGAGGGGCGGGGTCCTCTGGGGGAGGAGCCAGAGCGGGGCGGGGTCCCCGGGGCGGGGCCCGCGCGGGGGCGGGGCGGACTGCCCCGCCAGACCCCGCCCCCGCCCCCCTCGCCGTCGGTGCTGGGCTCCCTCCCCAAGGTGTTCTCCAAATTCAGGCCGAAGTGAGCTTCTGCGGCCGCGACGACCTCGCCTTGGCCCCGCAGCACCTGCTGGTCGGGGTACCCAGCTAACGCGTCACCCGGAGAAAGGGCCGGCTTCCAGGGCGCCCACACCGCGCGGCCCGCGGGGGTGAGAGCAAGCATCCGAGGGCCGGGTGCGGCCCCGCCCGCCTCCCCCTCCGCAAGCGGCGGCGAAGAACGCGGTTTGGCGCGGATGCGGCGTCTCAAAGCCGGGGGGCTGCACCGGCCAGGGATCCGGCGGGAGGTCGTGCGGGGCAGGGGCCGATCCGAGGTCCCCGCCGGGCGCCGCGCGGAGAGGGCGCGGAGAGGAGCGTCCAGCGGCGGGACGGGGCCCCGGCCGCCCAGCACGCGCCTCCTGCAGCCGCAGAACTCGCGTCGCTCGTTCTTTACAAGTCCTACATGCAAAGCAACGAAACGTCTCCTGACCTCGCCAGGCCGAAGCAGAAGCGACGGGCAGGAAGCGACGCAGATTTTCATCGGAATGCCAACCTGCCCCGGCCCAGCCCCCTGCCTGTGGCGCCTGGAAGCTTCCCGCGCCCCGCCCCCGCCCCCGCCCCCCCCCCCCCCCCCCCCCCGCCTCCTACCCTGCGTCCAGGCGGCCCCGGGCCCTTCCTGCCCATGCCCTGGGGGCACGTTTTCGGAGGCCGTTCTCAGAAAGACCACCTCCCCGCCCCCGAAACGAGAACTTCAGTACAGAGCGGCTGGGCCTAATTCTCTGCAAAGGCGGCTCCAGCGAAAGCCTCGACAGACCGCAAATATACATTTAAATGTTACAGTCCCCCAGTTCCCCACTCTCTGCCCCACTCACCTCCTTCTCGGTAACACGTTAGCGTAAGGCCCGTGTGCACTCGCCTTCCCGCTCTGGCTTCAGGGCAGGGGGCTCTGGAAGGAAGGGTGTATGTGTCGGGGGGCGTAGGGGGGTGGGGAACAGAGAAGGTTCTGAGGGACCGAGGTCCTAACCTAGGAGAGAGTAGGGACAGCAGCAGAAAAGCAAGGCCGAGTAAAGACCCGAAGTGGCCTGTGCGGGAGAAACAGCAGGATTCCACTCTGATGAGCGGGAACACAGCGCCGAGCCTTGCCGGATAGCACCGTTAGGTTGGCAAGAATAATTTTCAGAGAGATTGAAATGCATACCTTTAATACCTTGTTTTCTTGCTATGACACTTTTAAAATATGTCAGTGCGTTACAGTTCTTGACTCTATGGAGTTAAACTAGTTGGCAAAAATAATTTTAAGCTGTTCTACATAAACAAGTACGGGACTTAGGGAATCTATGGTGGAAAGCAAAGATGATTTTCTTTAAGAGCTCCACAGATGAGAATGATAGCCAGTTAATAAAATCGCCTTCTGGGAGTCTTCAGTTTGGATATTCTGATCTAGATAAGCAAATTCTAGAGCTACTTGCCACCTGGAACCTTATGACCACATGTCCCTGAGCAGGGCACAGGGAACAGGCTTCTTTTGTCCTGACTGTCACAGGGCAATGCCTGTAGACACCTGCACCCTCCCCAGCTCCCAGGTGGCCGTCCAATGGCTACTTATCAGATTTATGAAAACCACATAGGGAAGGGGTTAAGTGGCTCTGGAATTAAACCATCTGGCTCAGTTCTTGGCTCTGCCACTTACTGTGGGATCATGACTAAGTCATGTAGCCTCTGTGTCTCGAGTCTCATCTGAAACATGACAGTGATGATGAAAGTGCCCAGGGCGGAGGGGGGGACCCCCACTGAGCACAGTCAGGGGAGCCGCCTTGCTGCCCCTCAGCCCGCTCTCTTCTCCTGGCCTCCAGGCGCCCAGGCCTTCCTGCCCTTCTCCGCAGCGGGAAGGAAGCTGGGCAACGACAGGTTTAAATGGCTGAGAACCAGGAGACATTGTGGGTAGCCCCAGAGAAGACAACAAACCCGCAGCCTCCACAAAAGCTGTGAGAGGGCCTGGCTGCAGGACACTATCATGGGGGAAGAAGCAACTGGTTGACTAGTTTTATTCCCAGGAACAAACTAACAATACCAACAATAAAATAATGACAGTAAAGGCACAAGAGATTTCTGATTCTACTAAGCAGTAGCAAATTAGAGAAAACTGCTTTGCTAACTTCCTTCTAGATGAGAGGCCTCTGTGTTCTGACATGTGTTCCAGCCCAGCCGTACCGTGAAGATGGCTCAGACCCGTCCCAGCTGTAGGGAAATGTCAGTCTATATTTTAAGTGGTGCTGAATTCACACTTCTTGGTGTTACTTAGACCCGGGGGCCCCAGAACAAAGTGTAGAGGGTCTAGTTGCCTTCTGTTCATTTTGACATAAGTAGCTCTCTAGTGAAAAGGGCCCCTTAGGAAGCCCCTTCCCAGGCAGTCTCCACCCCCTTTGTTTAAACTCAGCAAGGCCACTTGGGAGGATGATTGCTGAGCGACTGGAGCCTACAAACGTGGTGCCGGGAAAGCCCACGCGGAAGTCAAAGAAAGTGACATTTTGCAGAACGGAAACCATGGACGGGCACTGGTATATTTTTACCCCAGTGCTCACACCTCTAAAGGCCACTCGGCCGAATAATCTAAATCCTTTAGCTTGAGGAAGACAAAACTAAAACCACCTAAGAGTGTCAGGTGAGAAGAAATCAGACAAGAAGCCCCAGGTTTTAAGTGTCAATCGACAGATGAAAGGATAAAGAAGATGTGGCGCATATATACAATGGAATATTACTCAGCCATAAAAAGAAACGAAATTGAGTTATTTGTAGTGAGGTGGATGGACCTAGAGTCTGTCATACAGAGTGAAGTTAAGTCAGAAAGAGAAAAACAAATACCGTACGCTAACACATATATATGGAATCTAAAGAAAAAAAAATGATTCTGAAGAACCTAGGGGCAGGACAGGAATAAAGACATAGACGTAGAGAATGGACTTGAGGACATGGGGAGGGGGAAGGGTAAGCTGGGACGAAGTGAGAGAGTGGCATGGACATATATACACTACCAAATGTAAAATAGATAGCTAGTGGGAAGCAGCCGCATAGCACAGGGAGATCAGCTTGGTGCTTTGTGACCACCTAGAGGGGTGGGATAGGGAGGGTGGGAGGGAGACGCAAGAGGGAGGGGATATGGGGATATATGTATATGTATAGCTGATTCACTTTGTTAAAAAGCAGAAACTAACACACCATTGTAAAGCAATTATACTCCAGTAAAGATGTTAAAAAAAAAAAGAAGCCCCAGGTTTCCATCCTCAGAGAGGTTGGCGGAGAAACCCAGGGCGCCTTTGAATGGTCTGAGCAGCATGCGGGCTGGGGAGGGGTAAGCAAGCGGGTGGCCATCCATCCGGACCGCACCAGTGTGGGCCCAGGGTCTTTATATAAAGAGCTGTGAGGTCAATGACAGGTTCAGTTTCCCTTCTTTAGGTCAAGATCCCACTTCTAGCAGGTGGACTCTATTTCCAGCCCCTTCCAAGCTGCTGACCTGCAAGCACCTAGTCACTGTTTAAACCCAGGGACTCTGTCCTGAGAGGGACCTTAGGTTTTGTGGAAGCTCTGACTGTCCCGGGCATTCCTAAAAGCCACCATGGATGTGGTGCTCTGAGCCCTCTCCACAAAAGTGTAATGTCCAAAATCTCAAAAGCAGTTCTCCGATGTGCAATAAGATTATGTGCAGGAACTTAATTTCTTAAGGGACCCCTAGAAGAGAACAAAAGGTAAGTAGAATGATCTAAATTTGCTCTAGGAACCTCAGACTCATAGCTAACCAGCAAATGCCACAACATTTAACCACTTTGGGGTCACACCCAAACTTGGTTTACTGGTCTTCATGGTGTTGGGCTGCTTCTGGGTTCACTAGCTTTGCCTCCTGCTGTGGTTGGTGCTAAGTGCTGGAGCAACGGAGACAAACCCTTCCAGGATGTAGCACAAGGCAGAGGGCAGGCAGGGGAGGGCAGAGTGGTTCCTGGCTGCACCCCTAGTTAATAACCCACACAAAGCCATTTTCCAAGTCACAGCCATAACAGCTGTTTTTCATGAACATGAATCCCTAGCCATACTGATTACAGCAGAATAAACATCTCTATATTACTCCTATCAACAGTGAGCTTACATGTATGTTATAACTTTAGATGGATCCTTCTGACTAATATAAAAACCGCTTCATATTATAAAGCTGGTTCATGAAGTGATTACCGAGATTTGCACGGCACCTTTCAGTTTACAAAGCATTTTACACAGGCACACCTCAGAGACATTGTGGGCTCGGTTCCAGACCACTGCAGTAAAGTGACTATCACAATAAAAGGGAGTCACACGAGTTTTATGGCATCCCAGAGCATATAAAAGTTATGTCTGCACTACACTGTAGTCTTTTAAGCATGCCAGAGCATTGTGTCTAAAAAACAAGGGACATACCTTAATTTAAAAATACTTTATCGCTAAAAAATGCTAATCATCATCTGAGCCTTCAGCAAGCCATAATCTTTTTGCTGGAGGAGGGTCTCGCCTCTGCGTCGGTGGCTGCTGACTGATCAGGGTGGTGGGTGCTGAACGCTGGGGCGGCTGCGGCGATTTCCTAAAATAAGACAATGAAGTTCGCTGCATCGAGTGACTCCTCCTTTCACGAACGATGTCTCTGTAGCACGCAATGCTGTTTGATAGCATTTTACCCCCAGTAGCCCTTCTTTCAAAATTTGGAGTCCATCCTCTCAAACCCTGCCGCTGCTTTATCAACTCAGTTTATGAAATATTCTAAATCCTTTGTGGACATTTCAACAATCTTCACAGCGTCTTCCCAGGAGCAGATTCCATCTCAAGAAACCACTTTCATAGCAAATCCACAAGAAGCAACCCCTCAGTCATTAGCTTTATCAGGAGATTGCAGCAATTCAGTCCCATCTTCAGGCCCCACTTCTAATTCTAGCTCTCTTGCTGTTTCCACCACATCTGCAGTTATTTTCTCCACTGAAGTCTTGAGCCCCTCAGAGTCGCCCATGAGAGTTGGAATCAACTTCTCCCCAACTTCTCTTAATGCTGATATTTTGACCTCTTCTGGTGAATCACAAATGTTCTTAATGGTGTGTAGAATGGTGACTCCTTTTTAGAAGGCTTTTAATTGACTTTGCCCAGATCCATCAGAGGAATCACTATCTATGGCACCTATAGCCTTATGAAACATATTTCTTAAATACAAGGGTGCTACAAACCTTCTATTTGTAAAAAAACACAGTATCTTTGAAACACAATAAAGTGAAGTACAATAAAACGAGGTCTAGGCAGGTGTACACACACGGAGGCCCACAAAGGTTGTATAACTTGTCCACAGAGGCACATTGGCAGAGTGAAGTCAGGTTTTTAACCCAAGTCCCTGCTCAAAGTCCAAGCCCTTAGCATCCGGCGCACTGCCTGACACAGAGGTGCCCCCCTCCCCCCAGCCACCCAGGGATCCTCACTGGGAACAGACAGTCACCAGACAGGCTGTCTCCCTGGGCTGAGCCTGGACCAATAACCCCATCTCCTGCTCCAAGGGTGTTGGCAAAGCAGTGCGCGTACCCAGGTCCAGGCTGTAGCTCGCTCTTCTGGTAAGACCCAGGGCACTGGTAGAAACATCAAATGAGGGAGCCACTCCCTGCCTGCCATTCACAGAGAAAACTGTACCCCACAGTCAGCTGGCCCAGATCAGGCCCACGGTGAACTTGACACTCGGGCCTGGGTCCTGACTGCCTCCAGCGGACGGAAATATTGGGGGCAAGAGTGGCTAGAAAGCAAGAGAGCTCGTTTCTAGCATACAAACAGCTCCTGCTTACTGAGCACACGCCCTGTGTTGGGTGTCCTACAACCACATACTTCACACTCACTGCTGCCTGTGACTCAGGTCTCACTCTCCCCGGAGACGATGAGTGGGCTCTTCCAGAATGGGAGCAGGTGCCCACCTCACAGATGGACGGATGGATGGCTGGATGATTCTCCCAGGAAAATGGAGGACTTTGATAGTTTATCATTAACTCTCATTGATCTTAAGTATTTTATATTTTTGGTAGCAACTGAGAATAGAAACCCTCTTTTTAAAACGGCATGACTTTTGGATTTTTTTTTTTTTTTTTTTTTTGCGTAACTACCTGGCACGCAGCAATTCACCACACTTTTTTTGCATCTAGTATATATTTTGAAAATCCCTTTGGATTTTCTAAGGAAGGTGATGAGCTTGAGTTTTGGTTGGACTGAACTTGAAGTGGGGCAGAAAGCCTTGAGGAAGGTGTCCAACAGGCACTTTGGCACCAGAAGTATGAACCGGTTTAAGGTGGTGATAAAAATGGTAGCATGCATATAACAGAAAAGAGGCTGAAGGAAGGAATCTGGGGACTCCTACATTTAATGAATAAGAGAGCGTCAAGAACAAGCCAAGACAGACAACGGGTTGTTAGGGAAACAGAAAATTAGAGGCGCCTTCTGGAAGGCACTATTCAGAAGGCTGGCGTGAATACTGGTGTTAAGGTAGATGGAGTGAAGAGGACAGGGTCGAGAAAGCCTTTAATTTGCAACTAGAAAAACACCGGCTATTGTATCCTCTTATTGAAATTCTACATTTAAGCATTTTCAGTGGTTCATGCACACAAAATAAATGGCACGTTACAGCCTCGGAGGAAGACAGAATCAAGAAGGTTTTGGGTGGGGAGAGATTTGTTCATGTGTTCATCTGTTTTTAAGGATGGAAGAGACTTGAGCCAGCTTGGAGGCTGGAAAGTGGGAGTTAAAGGAGATTGAGCCAAAACAGGGTGGGCGTGTGGGAGACGGTTGACTAAGGGACAGTGGTGAGGGCGTTTCTGGACTTTCCGGATTTGGCCCGATTCTGAGCTAAATGGGGATGAGAAAACCAAAGTGGCCAGGAGAGGACAGATAACAAGAAGCACAGTCCTGGTGCAGAGACTGTGGACACAGAACTGAGGGACGAGGAAGGGTGGGAGTAGCAGAGATTGAAGGACCCGCCAGAGAGCCGCCTCTGGTCCAGCCAGGGTGATGCTGTTTTCCGTGCCTGAGCCCAGAGCCCTTCCATGGGGCTCCAGAAGGCCCAATAATGCTGCTGCAGGGTAAAATCTGTCCACATTTAAAATAATTTCTAACTTATTTTACTCTGGCATTAAGTTCATCTCCAAAAGTGTCCAGCAGTAAGTCTATAGCAATCTTGGAGGAGGGAGGGATGTATCCATTTTTTCAATCCATTCCTCAGAACTGTTGACCCTTAAGACCAGACCAGATGATCACAGAACCCCCCCCACCTCCATATATTGTGACTAAGGAAATGGCCACAAACACCTCCAATAAAGCACCTCTGAGGAAAACCAATTCTGTTTTTCATGAACACAACACACTGCAAATACCACCCAATTATTTTCTAAAAATACTGAGAACAAAACAACTCAAACCCATTACATATTTCTCAATCATATAGGAAAAGACTTTGAAAAGTCCCTGTAAGTCAACCCTAATGCAAAGAAAAAATATCTATATATGCACTCAGAATAGTCCATTTAAGAAACTTTTGATCAGAATAGATAGTAAAATAGGGAAATAGGCTTTACTTTCAACAATTGTATTCACTAGCTAACAGAACACCCCACTGATGAGAAATAAATGAAATGCTTCAAAATATATTTAGGAATATAAAATGATGGTTAAAAAAATAGAAGCAAAATTTCTTCTAGATGCTCACCGATTTATTTGGCTCTGGCCTCAGTAATCTTGCCTATGAATTTAACATTCTAGGAGAGAGAGAATGTGCCTAACAATCAGAGCCACGAAACAAATCTTTACCCTGCTAGCTGAAAAATCCAGAAATCAATCAGGCTACAAATGTGATTGACAAATGTCAGTCACAGAAAGGAAGTGCGGGGAACACAGGAGTTTATAATCTAAATTTAAACAGTACCCATAGCAAATAGGGAAATTTGAGGGCACATAGGATGAATTCAAAGGTTTAAAATCCAGGCACTCCTACTAAACAGCTTGACTTGAAGACAACCTGACCTCAGGACAGACAAAAATATCAGAAGTAAGCAACCTTCCAACATTTTCTCAGAAAATGAATTTTCCTAAAGGAAAATAAAGACTGTAACACACTTTAGCACAGCACTAAAAACACATGCCCCCACCCTAAAATAAGGGTTTTCCCCTCTGCGTTTTAGCCCCTGAAACAAAGGGCAAAGAAAAGTCATCAAATGTTAGCCTCCAGGAAAGTACCAGACTATGGGTACCTTTTTTATCATCAATCCATATGAACCAGATATCTTTCCAGCAGACTTAACATAGAACATAAAAGCCTCACCTTTGAAAAATGAAGATTTTAGATGAACTTCAAGAGAAGTTTAAGGAAGAGCGAAGAACAGCCATCTGGAGAGACGTGTTTAGCATGAGAGTGGAAATTCTGGAATAACAGGAGATCAAATAGCCACTCCTGACCACGTCACCTCTGAGTGCCAGCCGAGAGGTCAATTAAAGGCACCTTTATACCGGCCACCTCACTGGGCAGCTTCGACCCGCCTACCTTAATGGAAGGGCGTGGTTCCCTAAGCCCACTGTAGATTTTCCAAATGCCTCTTCTGCCCCGTGGGTTTGACTTTAGTTACTCAGATTACACTGAAGCCCCTTCCTCTTATCCCCACTTCTGTTGAGGCATTTGTATTAAATATGGGGTGAGACTTTATGCGGAAACTCTAATATAAATATGGAGCAGGGTTTCTTAATAGCGGCACTATTGACATTTTGGGTGAAATAATTCTTTGTTGGGGGGCCGTCCTGTGCATCAGAGGACGACTAGCAGCAACCCTGGCCTCTACCCACTAGATGCCAGTAACGCTCTGCACCCCACCTGGATAACCGAAGGTGTCTCCAGACGTTGCCACATGTCCTCTGGGAGGGAAAGAGAACCCTGTTGAGAACCCCTGATCTAGAGGGTTTGAGCCTTCATCCAAGGTACCCACACCGTAGAAGGACACTGACTTATCAACTTACCTAGACAAGTCACCTCAACAAATACACAGCTAAACATGCACAGAAATAATGAGCAAGACAGAAATATTTTAACACGTTCTCTAATGTCTGTAGCCCTCTTTTTTTTCAAGTAAGAACTCAAAAGCAGGGCTGGGTGCTGTAGTCAGGAAGAGCAAGGAAGTCAGCACCAGACACTGAAAGGTAGGAAGTGGCAGCCACAGGGTGGGAAGTTTGAGGCTGAGATTTCAGATGTGGTACAGTCATGCGAAGACCAAGGGTGTAATGGTGGAGGTGGGCTGGAAGGAAGAACATTGTGAGTGAGAAGGTCGAAGAACCGAGTTTTGCCTCCTGACCCTTCGGGAAGGCCCAATCAAAAAGGGGCACCTGATGGAGCGCAAAGCCAGAGCGGGGCCGCCAGCAGCCGGCACAGTCAACACAGCACAAAAGCCCTCAAACCTCCAAAGCAGAGGTTTGGGAGAAAAGCTGGTTGGAATCCCTGCTCTGTCGCTTACTAGGTCGTAGTTTCCGGCAACTCCTGTGACCTCTTCAGCTTCCCATGTGACACAGGAGAGACGCAGCCACCGGGGAGGTGGCAGATAAACGGTGGGACCCCAGGCTGGCACCTGCCACGCGCTCTGCCTGTTATTCTAAGGAACACAGATTAGTTTTCCTGCAGATAAGAGACTCTGGAATTACAATTTACATACAGGTTTAGAGAAGCCATAGGTAGAGTCCCGAGTCACTTAATTGGCTCGGATTAGGTTTAAGGGTTTAGTGTCAGCATTTTTGAGCACTTGGAGCTCTGCCCTTTTTCTGGAACGTCCCACCTCCAAGCCCAGAATTTTGGGCTTACTGCTCTCCCCAGAGCCAAGCTTTTGGCATCGTTGGTCCTTAGACAAGTGTACTGTGAATACAACTCTGTACAAATGTACGAATGTAGACAAAGACTGGAAGGAAACGCAGTAAACACAAGAGCTGCTCTATTTAAGTGATGGATTCGTGGGAATTTTATTGCTTTTCAGAATACCCTTAGATATTGTTTGAATGCTCTTTTTTTATATAATAGTTTTAGGAACTTGAACTTTATTCAGGAGGCAGTAAAGGACCCACTGAAAGTGTTTGAACAGGGAAGTAGGATTTTGTTGGAACAAAGAACCTGTAGGCTACAAAAAAGTTAAAAATCACCCTCCTAATTCTTTTGCAAAAATTTCTTGGCTGGTCTCACTATTTATTCTTCCAGATTAGCTTCAGAGTCTACTTTTTAACTTTAAGCCAAACTTGTCCCCTAAACTGGGATTTTATTTGAATTACGTTATAAATTATTTGGGATGGATTAACATCTTTTTAATACCGAGTCTTCTAATTCAGAAACAAGGTAACTCTCTCTCCATTTTTTAATCTATGTCCTTCAGTATATTGTTATACTTTCTTTCATATAGGTCCTACATATTTCTTTATTCCTAAATGCTCTTTTGAATGGGATCTTATCTTCTTGCCATTATTTAAAAAAAGTTATTGTGGCATATGGGAATGCTATGGATTTTTTTTTTTTTGTAAGTAGGGAAACTTGTTCCCTGAACATATTTTTAAATTAATTAATTAATTAATTTTACCTTTTTATTTTGTACTGGAGTATAGTTGATTAACAATGTGTTAGTTTCAGGTGTACAGCAAAGTGATTCAGTTAAACATATACATGTATCTATTCTTTTTCAAATTCTTTTCCCATTTAGGTTGCTACATAATATTGAGCAGAGTTCCCTGTGCTATACAGTAGATCCTTGTTGGTTATCCATTTTAAATATAGCCATGTGTACATGTCAATTCCAAACTCCCTAACTATCCCTTTCCCTCACCCTTCCCCCTGCTATGGATTTTTGTTTGTATCATTACAAATTATTTCATTGAACTCTCAGTTTTAGACTGATTTTTTTGGATTAGCTATGTACATAATCTGCAAGTAGTTACAAATTGTATCTATTCCTTTTCAGTAGTTATACTGCCGATTTCTTTATCCTGTCTGAACAACAGAACTCCCATCATTATAATGTTACACTAGCCCTGGTCTGCCATCTCTTCTTAAATTGGATACTCTGAAATTAGGGAAGTAATAAGGACTCAGCAGCTTTGTGGGTTTGTGCTTGTACTGTAATAATACAGGACAGGACACCTGCCTTATTAGCATTTAAACAGCATTAAAGTTGCCTATAAAGTAAACAGAGAATTTGTTGTCAGTCACCTGATAAAGCCCCTGAAAGGAAAGAAATTGTAAGTCTCAGAACAAGACACTCTTGCCTAAAGGCCACAATCTAATTTTGACCAGTAAAAGATAAACAGGCAAAGCGACTTGAAGAAAGATTAGTACTGAAGTCAGTGAAAAGTTTATTATTGTGAGTGTTACCATACAATTGTTTTCTGCAGGGAGAGGCCCTGTGGAGGGATGACACTCAGATTCTGGGGCCAACACTGTGTGGGCGGGAAGCCACACCTCTGCCTAGAACTTGCTGTTGGTCTTGGGCCAGTTATATAACTTCTCTCTATGCCTCGGTTTCCTCATCTGTCAAATAGGAGTAACAATGGCACCTAGTTCATACCGTTTATAAGGATTAAATGAGTGATTATTCATAATCAGTATTTAAATAAATAAAATGCTGGCTGTGAGCATAGTGCTTGGTTTACAAAATGCACAATGTTACAAAGTACTTCAAGGTGCATTTCACCTAAATCTAATGTAACCAGTCACCATTTACAAAGGGATGTGGGAATTAACTTTTGTCCCAGACCAAGGGCCCCTCCCTCTTGCCTTCCGGCCCCACCCCACTGTGGCTTCTATCTCAGCCTGCATCTCTGCGGGCCAGGAACCCACAGCCTGCAGGGCACACCCTGGTGCAGGGGAAATATATGAGCTTGTTAAGCCCATGGAAGTGGAAGACTAACTGGAATTCTAAGTCGTGGGGCTCTAGTAGGAGCAACCATTATTACTCTTCTAGAACAAGTGGCCTGAGCTTTGGGACAGTTATTGTCTTTCAGGCAACCAGTCACTTCCTAGTTGAGAGTTCTGCTCCAGATGGCTGGACTTGACTGTGTCTGCAAAGAACGGTATTAGGCAATAGGAGCCCAAGAACTTCTCTTTTTTGGGCAAAGAGACTCTCTTATGGTACAATTTTTGAAAAAGAAGAAGTTGTTCCACAGTGAAGCAACTAAGAGTTTTGAATAAAAATATTCCAAGTTTTCAGTTCTAATATTCTATGGTTATTTAAAATACTTGTCCTACCTTTAAAATAAAATGTAATAGAACTATCTCTATCTTTCAGCATCTTTATCTCTGGAAGGAGGCAAAGGGGAGTAGGCAGTAAAGAACAGGAGAAATCAGGGAGAAACGGATACACTTGGGAGGGGGGGTCGAACTCCAGTGACTGCCTCCTGGTGGTCACCGGTAAGCATTCCCAAGGGGCCTGCGCTAAAGGTTTCATGTTGGCTTAATAATGTCAGACAACCCAAGTGTCCACTGAATGGATAAATACATGTGGTGTATCCATACAATGGAATATTACTGGGCCTTAAAAAAAGGAAATTCCAATACATGCTGCAATGTGGATGAAGCCTTGTAAACATTATGCAAAGTGAAATAAGCCAGATGCAAAAGGACAAATATTGTATGATTTCACTCACATGAGATACCTAGAATTGTCAAATTTATACAGAAAGTAGAAAGTGGTTGCCAGGGGCTGGAGGGGACATAGGAATGAGATTTAGTGTTTGATGGATACGGTTCCATTTGGGAAGATGAGAAGAGCTCTGGAGATGGATGGTGGTGATGGTTGCACAAGAGTGTGAATGCACTTAACCCTACTGAACTGTACACTTAAAAATAGTTAAGATGGTGAATTTTATGTTACGTGTATTTTACCACAGTAAAAAATAATTTATATTAAAAGTTTTACTCTGTAAGAAAGTGGCCAAATCGACCTTGGGATATCTACTTTATGGCATCCCTTCTGGCTATAAAAATGGTGTCTATGATGAGTATGTAATAGAATGCAAAATGCTTGTGACAACGCTGAGTGCACACACACACACACTCAGTAACACACACACTCAACACACACACACACTCAGTACACACACACTCAACACACACACACACTCAGTACACACACACTCAACACACACAGTACACACACACACTCAGCACACACACACACTCACACACACACTCAGTACACACACACACTCAACACACACACACACTCAGTACACACACACTCAGTACACACACACACTCAACACACACACACACTCAGTACACACACACACTCAACACACACACACTCAGTACACACACACATACTCAACACACACACACTCAGTACACACACACTCAACATACACACACTCAGTACACACACACACACTCAGTACACACACACACTCAACACACACTCAGTACACACACACACACACTCAACACACACACACTCAGTACACACACACACTCAACACACACACACACTCAGTACACACACACACTCAACACACACACACACCCCAATAACATCTATGAAAAAATAAACAACAACAAAGACCTTAAGGAAATAAATCAAACTAGAGCCACGGTTGTCTTTATGTTATAATGCTTTTTGTTTCCTTCTATTTTCCAACGATTATTTTGATACGCATGTACTACTTTTAAAGGGGGAAAATAACACAGAATTTCATTTTTCTCTGTAACTTTATTTGAAAAGAAAGGAAGAATGAAAAGAAAAACCTTTATGCCTTTTGTTCCTAGAGGCTTTTAAACCTACAAGGAAACTGCAATTAATTAGTTTGCCCACCACTTTCACTGCTTTCCTATTTTTGTACCATGGATGCCCCTGGCAGGCTGGTGAAGCTTGTGGCCATTCTCAGAATGGTATTTTTTAAAATTAATTAATATTTGGTTGCGTTGGGTCTTTGTTGTTGTGCACAGGCTTTCTCTAGTTGTGGCGAGCGGGGGCTACTCTGCATTGTGGTGCACGGGCTTCTCATTGCGGTGGCTTCTCTTGTTGCGGAGCCGGGGCTCTAGGCAGGCGGGCTCAGTAGTTGTGGCACGCGGGCTCAGTACTTGTGGCGCACGGGCTTAGTTGCTCCGCAGCATGTGGGATCTTCCCGGACCAGGGCTCAAACCCGCATCCCCTGCATTGGCAGGCGGATTCCGAACCACTGAGCCACCAGGGAAGTCCCAGAATGGTATTTTTAAGTGCTTAAAACAAAGTATATAGGGTTACAAAGGAAAGTGATTATTCTGAAATATATTATCAGAATATATTTTAAAATTGTGATATAGCGTATCAATCACAGTCCAGACAGGAAAAAAGGAAATTACACCAGTTCTATTAATAGGAGCAATTTAATACAGGTGTTGGATGACTGAGACGGCAAAGGGGACTCGGGTCACACAGAGGTAACACTTTGTGGAAAGGCTAGGGCTGGGGGAAACAAAGGGCTGGGTTAGCGTGCCCCGAAGGCTCGGAAGGCACCGTGCTCCAGAATCTCCTACAGGGCTCCATGATGGTGGTTTCTGAGAGCATGAAAAATACTAGAAATGGAACTGACCGCGGCTGCCTGGGTGAAGGCCGTTGCTCGGGTGATGATCACAGAAACAGGAGGCAGACAGGGAGGAGTGGGTCCTGTCTCCTTCCTTGGCCTCACAGTCGCCCTCTAGGGCCTGGGCAGAGCCCGGGGAGATGAGGTGTGCAGGGCTCCAGCCCCAGTATCAGAGGGCTGGGAAGAAGCGGGGTTTGGAGCAGAGAGGCAACAGCCTAATAACCAGCCCAGATACGAGCTTCGTTCTTAGTGTACTGAGTGCCAAGAGCTCATATCCACCATAATAGCGACACAGACTTGTGCATTTCCACAGCTGTCTGCAACCACCGGAAAGTGACATAAAAATAGTTGGTCCTTGGTGATGAAATCACACACACTTCCAAAGTTTTGGGCCTACATTCATAATTGGAGGTAACGCTGCTCTTTTTTTCCGATCCAATTTCAGGGATCCTTTGAAATCTAAACAAAGACCCTTGGAGGATGATTGGACCCAAAGTTAAGAATCCTTCTGGGTGTTTCAAGATGTCGAATACAGTTCTTTTTCTTCCTTAATTTTGGCTTTAAAAAGTCACATGACTGATCACGTGCTCACATGATTGATCATTGATACCAGGTTTCTTTTTATGCTTTGAAAGGGAAAATAATACTACCGCAAATTCATGCCTTGGTGCATCTCTCTGATATTATCAACCATCCTGCAAATAGTAAATAGTAATTTTTGCATTTTATTGATCATATTATGCCTATTTCTGAATGCCACAGAAAGTAAAGTAGACACACAACTGTGCTTACATCCTCACCCGCTCTCCTGGGGGACACGGATTCCTGGGTGGTCTTCAGAGCTCTTTCCTGTAAGGTCCCCTGTCAGCCCCACCACTTTGACTGTGACCCAGATGTCCCCCAACACCAGGTCTCTATTTCTTTTCTCTTGACTTACCCAAGTTTCAGCCCACCTGCCACGTGGACATCTCTACCTGGAGGTCCCAAAGTCACCTCAAGCTCGAGACGTATTCAAAACAGAATTTGTGTCGCCTCCAAGGGTCTTTCCTCTGCATTTCCTCCTCCGAGGGGGCGTTACCAGCCAGTGCCCCCTAAGAAGGCTTTCTCTAATGTCTCTGGGCTTCAGTTCCCTCATCAGTGAAGGAGAGGCAGTAACAGTCACAACCTCCTGGGCTGTTGTGAGGACTAAATGTGCTGCCAGGTCTTGACATCAGTAAACGCCCGCCCCTGCGAGGTTGGTGCTCTCCCCCCTCCGCCGGCAGTGCATCCATCACCAAGTCGGCTTCCTCTCCTAATGTCACTTCAATGTGCCCCCAGGACCACTGCCTTAACCCGGCCTCAGCGTGACTCCTCAGAATGATCAGAATTGTCCCCAATGCCCACCCCCCCATACTGCTACAGAGTCTTCTCATGCACTCATTCAGTCAGTCATCATGCGTGGGTGAGGTCTGCCACGGGTCAGAGACCACGGATGTAACAGTGAGCAAGTTGCAGCCGCACCTCCGGGGGAAAGACTGATGTTAAATAATTGCCAAATAAGTAATTAATTGTCATGATAAGTGCCATGACATTCCATGAAAATATCCCCAGATGCGGACAGAAAACAAAACTTTGTGTTTCTAAGGAAACAAGAAGTGATTCCAGGCGGGGAGGGGTGGGGAAGGAGAGCCCTCCTGGGAGACCTGTGAGGTTTCCCTCTGAGAGCCGGGCAAAGGGCAAACTCCCAGACATCACCAAGCCTTCTAGATGCCGGCCTGGCAGACATCACCAAGCCTCCTAGATGCCGGCCTGGCGTTCTGCCACCAGCCACTCAGCCATCGCCCTTAAATCCCGCAGACCAGCGACAGAAGACTGCCTCCTGGTGCTGACTTCAAACCTTTGAGACGGAGCCCATGTTTCTTTTTTTCCATGAAGACAATTTATAAAAACGTAACGGTAATTGTAATAAAAGAGGACCCAACCCTCAGCTGAGGAACTTTGGTAACAAGCTCATTTATGTCAGAGTTTTATTTAATAGAGAAACAAGATCACTCTTCTGTCCCCCAGATGGAATACACACGCATTGATAAGTCTACTCTTAATCTATAAAGTTTGAACAATTCCACCGACTGTAAAAGCATTTCATCATGCTCTATGAAGAAATCAAAAACTGTAACTATTTACTAGAGACACTGAAAGTCAGTATTTTGTGGCTTATCTATAGCAATAATTGAAAATACAAGGTAAATCACATTGCAAGGTTTTGTTTAGAGTTTCAAGCTAAGGGAAATATTTTAAAATATATATCATCAATTCTAAGATATTTGTAAGGTCTTATTTCAATATATGATAAAGTAGGTACTCTCTTAGAATAACCAGAATAATAAACCAAATATAAAGTGAACTTAAATGTAGGTCAATTTTTTTTTAAGGGCAAGATAAAATCTGTGTTATGCAGGTGCAGAAAATTTTCTGCTTTCCAGTTTGAACAAGTAATATGATCATAATGGACACCTAAGAATTTTTAAATCTTTGATTTCTATTCAATTTTTAATTTTTCAAATCTTAAATTTCTCATTGAACACAAAACTGTAACTCTCTTGCCTAAGAACCACATGTTCCATTTCTATTTTAAGAAGTTTTATGTTGTCTACCACATTTAAAAAGTCACTAACAAAACAAGAAATGGAGGGCACTGACCCTTCCTCTGTAAAGGGTCCATAAGTGACTATATGTCCTGAGACTGAGTTGCTTGTTGTGGGCTTCTGTAGACTTCTAGAAACTGTGAGGACCTAATACAGTACCATTCATACCGCTGCAGAGATTAGAATGAGGAAAAGAAACTCTCAACCTGGTGAACAGTGAAAAAGCCTTAAGAAAAATGTTGCCAGACCGGTCATTCATGTCACTTTAACTGGAATTTACTTAGAGAGGTGGTCTAAGATATTTCACAAGGGAAACACGCACACGCATGCCCAGACACATGTAAAGCCTGTACTGACCAGGGGCCCTAGCCCCTGGCCAGCTGGCCAGCTTCTCCGAGGGGACCACGGAAGTGGGGAGAAGGAGCAAGGAGCTGGTGGGCGGCCCACTGCAGCCCCTGAGCCTTGGCAGGGCCCCCTGAACCGGCTCCTTCCCTTGCCCCCAGCTCTTCCTGCTGCATTTCTCTGTGGTTGTCGTGAGAATACAAAAGACTCAACACAAAAGTCATTGCAGTGGTTCACCTCTGATTGGAAAGTGTCCGACTTAAGTGTCCAATAGCGAGAGAGAATCTATTCTGTGCCATCCTGGGTTTCTGACGTGTGACAAAAAAATAGCTTTCGTGGGACCATGGGCAGTGCCTGGTTTGTTTTCATAGGTTGAGGCTAAGTGTTTCAGAGCCCGAATTGAGATGTGAGAAGTCTCCTCCTCTTGGATTTGCACCTCCATGGCAGCTTAGAACCGCCCACTGCCCCTTGCAGGGTATGTGAGCAGTGCACGTTGTTACACGGCCCTCGGCTGACACCACAGAATTGTCGACACAAGGTCACTGCTCATCACGTGCAAAGGGGGGTACCGGTGCTACAGCAATAACTGCCACGCGAACCAGAAGGGGTTCGCTTAGTTCAGGATCCCGGGACCCTTTTCGGATGCAATGGACTGGTTCTCCTTATACGACCTGAAGATACTGTGAGTCTCTTCAGATAAAACAAGGGGGTGGACGGGAACCTTGGAAGGGGAGGGTTCGCTGTAAGCATCCCCCTGGCCCCCGTGTGCTATGCTCAGCACCTCCGCTGGACTCTCAAAGGAAACATTTCTCCACGAGGCTGATGACAAAAATAAGCGCTAACACTGTGCACCAGATGCTATTGAAATGCCTGACATGCTTTATTCTGCTATTTCTCACAACAGCCCCATCAAGAGAAAGGATCCCACTCTCCGATGCGGGACCAAGGCAGAGGCGGGGTGAGTGGCTCGTCAAGGTCCTGTAACCAGGGGGCAGTGCAGCCAGATGTAGCCCAGGACGCAGAACCGGCAGGAACGTGGTCCCCAAACCTTCACCAGGTGGTCACTGAACACTGTGTCAGATGCTGCGTTGGCACTTTATGGGTTTATCTCATTTAAGCCTCAACAGCCCTGAAAGGTGGGTATTATTATTCCCGGGCATCTGAGAGGAAACCGTGGCTGGGGGTTGAGTGATGGACTCCAGCTGACACAGGTTCAAGACTGCACGGCCGCACCAGGAGCTCAGCTGTGCTGCCCTCCCCATAGTCCTGGCTCTTTCCTACCCCATCCCTGCCTCCATCAGACAAATGTTTTTTCTCTTTCTTCAAACCACAGCTGGAAGGGGCCTCCAGACATGATCTGGCCTGGTCGCTGCTCCCAGCAGATGTCACTATTCCAGTCTTGACAAGTGACTTGTCCAAGGTCACACGGCCAAGCAGCCACACCTAGAGCAGAGCAATCTCCGTTTCAACAATACCGCTTTCTGCCCTGCCAGTTGTGTTATAACAATGGCAAATAGCTTTACTGGGGACATTTCAGACTTTTTCCTCTCGGTGAAAAAACCCAGTTGACAAATCATCCTTAGATAATGCGTTATTTTTTCCCTTTTGGAATTACAACCATCTACCACCATTTGTCAAACGTCCAAGAACACAGGAAATGTACTCCTCCCAGATGGTTTTTGTTAACGGCTCGGTGTCTAACATTCAGATTTGTCCAGACTCTCATGATCTCCTGCCAGCAGCTGACTCAAGCCCACTCTCCAGGCAGTGGTGAGTGAGGCTTTGTGTCCAGCAGACACATCTCACACAGGGGTGGAGGTTGAGGAGAACTTGTAGGCTTCTGCTCGTCAGCAACTGTTTCCTAGGGAACAGTGTGATGGAACAGCCAGTCGGTGTTTAAGGGGATTGTGTTACCAGAGGCGGAATCATCTTTTTGGTCCCACTTAAGTCCAAACTCTTGCTCTCATTCATCTGATCAAAGTACTGTAACGGCTTCAACATCTTATAAGATAAGCCCAGCGGAGAACCTATTTTAGGGCTATCAAGCACCTGGGTAGGCATGTTTCTTTCAGGCAATGAGGAAGATGTTCAACTCCTAATCTCCACTGAGAAAACATATTTGCAATAGCTATGAAATGGGTTAGTAAGCAATCTACAAATCACCAAAAAAAAAAAAAAAAATTAAATAAATATGAACACTCCAAGACGTGTTTCAGCAATTTGAAAAAGAACTTCCAAAAACGAAGAATCAAAGAGCCACCAGCTTTGAGCTCTCAAATTTACAAAGGCTAATCACAGCACTTAATCTTGCGGTGAGGGAGACACTTTCTTTCAGACAACACAGAGGCCAACGTAAACTGATACAGCCTTTCAGGAAAGCAGCTTGGAACCAAATATCAGGGTTCTCACACATGTTTTCACTTTTAAAATCTATATTTGCACTTCTAATATTCTAATTTAAGGAAATCATTTGAAGTACAAAACATTATTTACTCTTAAAGATATTCACTGCAATGTTATTCACAACTGAGAGAGAAAAAAAACCTTTCCAAGTCCAACAACAGGAAAACGAAGACATGATGGAACATCCTCAGTGCCATATTCTGTGGCCATTAAAACGTTTTTCGGAGCATTCGATACCAAGGTTGCCCTAATTTCTTTCCTTAAGAAAGACAAAAAAGAATGCAGTATTTCCAAATACACAATTGAGACTATGTTCAAAAACATCCATAGATAAAAGAATGGAGGGGAATAAAACCAAATGTTATTCTTGGTCACAGTATGGGGCATAATTTTTATATTCTATGATTGTCTGAATTTTCCTTATTATTTTCTATAATAAACATGCATTACAGTTAATGTATTAAATTAAACATTTCCTTTCATCAGCAACTATTAGCTTTGTTGGTAATTTCTTCATTTATTCAGCCAAAAACCTGCTGTAAACCAAACTTCAGGATAAATGCTGTCAGGAGAATATGCGGTGAGTGTGAATGCTCCCACCCCAGCCTGGGGAAGTCAGAGAGGGCTTCCTGGAGGAAGGGCGAACTGAGTCTAGAAGGATGGAAAGGGATGGGAGACACTGTTCGGCAGCTCAGTACGTTTGCAGAGCAAGGTGCTGGGGGAGAGAGACGGGAGATGCGGGAGGGGAGGGGAGAGGAGGCTGAGAGGCCCCTGGTGTTAGCTAGGCCGTGTTCACAACTCCACAGTGGGAGGAACATTGGGGGGGGCGGTCCTGGCTCAGGTGGCCGTGAGCGGGTAGGGACGCAAGACACCAGAGGGGCAGTGTCTGGTTGGAGATGAGGAGCTTCAGTGTTGGGCGTCAGGGATGTCGGGTCGTCAGGCCGAGTTCAAAGGGGGGGTCAGGGCGGGACGTGGAGACGTCGTGAGGGGTGTTAACGCCGTGAGTGTGGCCGGAGTGGCACAGAGAACAGCCTGGGACGGGGCAGAGGAGAAGGACCGGGGCGAGGGGGGCGTGAAACACATGGTCGGAGGGTGAAACGGCAGGAGGGGAGGCTGAGAGGCCAGTCCGGTGTCACGCACACGGCTCCCCGGCTGCTGGTTAGGTGGTTTCAGGTCCGTGTCAATCCCAGGTGGAAACCGTGGGTACCACACAGCGGACGGTGACGGGCGCGTGAATGAATCGTGCCCCCATGTGTGATGTCAGGAAGACAGCTTCTCCGCCCTCTCTGTGGCCTCCGCAGAGCAGCCGGGCTTGCCTCCCGCCGCCTGGCCTCCTCCCCATCCTCCCCGCCGCCCGCCCCATCTCCAGACGAGAGAAAATTCCCAGCGCCCAAGAGGAGGGGCCGGAGGCATAAAGTGCCCATCAGCAGGGACTGCCCAGTACCTGTACAGCAGTAACGACGGCTGTGCCCTGCTCGCCCTGCTTCCCGGGTGGTGGCGATGTCCTTACACAGCCAGCCTGCCCGTGTGCTCGACGTGGGGCACAGGAGTCCGACTCCAGAGCTTGTCGCGTGCCTGGGTTCTCTTATTTAATTTTTACCACAGCCCCTGAATTACAGCCATTTTCCAAGTAAGGTCGTGGAGGCAAAAAAAGGCGAAATACCTTGCCCCAAGTCATGTGGCTGGTCAGTGGTGTGGCCGGACCCTGGGGGCTCCTCCACCAGGAAGGCCCCGGCGCCTGGGTGTTTTGAACCAGAGGCACACGGGGTCAGGGGCCACGGGAGCAGCAGGGGAGTTGCCATGGAAACCCTGTGTCAGAGGCAGTCCTGTAAATCAAGCCCCAGGGGAAGAACGGGCCCCAAGGCCCCAAGAGTTGACCGCTGTCCCAGCCCTTCTGGACAGTAAGGATTGCCTGCCCCCCTTGCCGCAGGGAGATGGTGTCACCTACCCAGGCCTGGGGGCTTCTCTCTGCTGCACCAGCCAACTCAGCCGTGCTGAAGGATGTCGAACAACCCCCACACAAGATCGCTTCTACAGAGTTTTAATACTAACAAAGTTTATAAAGAGCATATATCTGTTGCCGTACACCTGAAACTAAGACAACATTGTAAATCAACTATAGTCCAAGATAAAAGAAAAGTTTTTAAAAAAGAGCATATGTTTGCTTTGTTTTTGTAGTACCTTTTGGCAGTTTCATGGCAGGAAATGAGTTACTCAGAATAAAAACCCTCCTTTAAATGTTGTGCTGATAATCAGTAAGGCATCAGATTAAGATATTTTGAGTTGCAGCTATCTCTGGGAACCAACTCATTCTTATGAGAAGAGTGGATTCCCATGCTGACTCTGAAATCTGGGAGAAACGTCAGGATACCTATGTTTTGTAGATTACAGATTACTTTACTTAAATGTTTTATTCAAAATCACAGGCTCTTAAATTAAAATTATTTCAAAATATAAAAACATCAGGAGAACAATTCACTCCATTTCTTTCTTTTTAAACTAAATTAGTATTGTATTTTACCTTAATGTTTATTTGAAACCCTTAGACTTTAGTTTCGTTAACTTCAAAAAGCATCAGTAAATAGTTTATTCCACAAAAAGAAATGCTGCATTATTTAACAGTAAGAAGCTTATTTAAATGTTTCATGAATAATTAAAATTGTACGTGTTCTTTATGATACGTGAGAAACTTAAAAATCTTTTAGCGTCAGCGCAGTGCAGTGGGCTGATAATGACCCTGAAGTCGTTTATTAGTTTCCAGAAAAAACCCTACATGCAATTTTATGAATGGAAATTCTTGGCTGTCATGAAACTCTGCAAGGTAATGGAAAACTAAATCAAGGGGGCATGAAAATCAGTATGCTCCAAAATTCTTCACAAATGCTCACATCCTTTGAACCCAGTGATTTCACTTCCAGCCACGACCAGAGATGCAGGCAAAGATGACTAAATGTGAATGTCTGTCTCCATATTATTTATAGCAGAGGGAAATAGGGGCAGAAGGAAATAAACTGTGGTAAATATACATAGAACACTATGAAGCCACTGGGTAGAAAAAGTGCATTTAGAATGATTATTTTATAAAATGATATTTTATCAAATTCTAGAATTTATCAATTTTAAAATTCTATAAAATGCTCAAAATTCTAGAATTCAAACAAAAAAGTTCAAAGAAGGCAGCAAAACACACTCCCAGAGACCAGACCTTCACACCTTCAAGGAAGTCCATTCAGTTTTTGAGCAGCATTACTTGCTAGAAAGTTCCTTTTTATACAGAATGAAGCCCAGCTTCCTTGGAGCTTCTGAACCTTGTACAGAATGCAGCTTGTTTCTCCCAAGGGTAGCACTGATGCCCTTGAACATGCTGTCTCATTACCGGACCCCTGGCCCCTGGACATCCGCTCCTACAGGGCTGTCTGTTAGTGGAAGAGGGGTACCCACCCTCTGGCCAGTGACCTGTCAGTCTCTGTTTTCTTTTCCCCTGGACACACCTATTCACAGCACTGTCAGGAAGGTGATTTAAAAGGCCTGGTTTGTAACAAGCACTCGGTAAAGTCCAGTCATGATTTTTATCAACATTTTCTGGGGGGGCTTCCCTGGTGGCACAGTGGTTAAGAATCCGCCTGCTAATGTAGGGGACACGGGTTTGAGCCCTGGTCCGGGAAGATCCCACATGCCGCACAGCAACTAAGGCCGTGAGCCACAACTACTGAGCCTGCGCTCTAGAGCCCGCGAGCCACAACTACTGAAGCCCACGTGCCTAGAGCCTGTGCTCCGCAACAAGAGAAGTCACCGCAATGAGAAGCCCGCACACCACAAGGAAGAGTAGCCCCCGCTCACCGCTACTAGAGAAAGCCCGTGCGCAGCAACAAAGAGCCAACACAGCCAAAAATAAATAAATTAATTAAATAAATTAAAAAAAAAAAAAGATTTTCAGGGGCTTCCCTGGTGGCACAGTGGTTGAGAATCTGCCTGCCAATGCAGGGGACACGGGTTCGAGCCCTGGTCTGGGAAGATCCCACATACCGCAGAGCAACTAGGCCCGGGAGCCACAACTACTGAGCCTGCGCGTCTGGAGCCTGTGCTCCGCAACAAGAGAGGCTGTGACAGTGAGAGGCCCGCGCACCGCGATGAAGAGTGGCCCCCGCTCGCCGCAACTAGAGAAAGCCCTCACACAGAAACGAAGACCCAACACAGCCAAAAATAAATAAATAAATAAAAATTAAAAAAAAAAATGATTTTCAGCTCCTAGAACAGCCTTTTGCCTCGAAGTGATCCTTGTGGGGACAGTAGGTCTGAGTATCCAACAGGAGATGCAGGGGATGCTGCCTGAAGCAGCAAACTGGTCTGAAAACCAAGATGCTTTCAGAGCTCGGGGCAGAACCATCGTAACTGGACCAGGGGATTAGCAGTGGAGTCAGGGACTGAAGAGCAGCCATCAGCAAAGCCTTGGGCGGGCCAATGGCAGGCACACGCGGGGACAGAACCAGGCAGGATAGGAATCCAGGGTCCCCGCCACGAGCCCGACCCTGATCCCTGCCCCTCCATCTCCACTCCTGGCCCCCTGAGGTTCAGTCCACCGTGGTCCTTCACTGAACCCTCAGGCTCAGATCACCAGGGAACTCCCTACTGCAAGGTCCCAGTGACCTTCTTCTACTTGTGCCCCTTTGGGTCTTTCTGCAGCACGAGACACTGCCAGTGTCCCTCCCGAGTCTGGATGACTCTCCTCTGGCCCTGGCTCCTGGTGCGTGCCAGGTGAAACTCCTGCTTCCTTTTGTCCATCCTGGGCCCCCAGCGCTTCATACTCAGCCCCCCACTCTCCTGATCTCCTTAGGAGACCTCATGGGCCCATGTGGCTCCGACCATCCCTGAATGAGATGACTCCCAGCTGCAGGCCAATGTGTCTGAACGTTTGCTAGATCTTTCCATTTGGGCAGCCCTCAGCTACCTCAAACACACCACTTTCAGAAGGTGAAACTCTTTTAACTCTTTTAACTCTTCCCTGTTCACCAGCCTGCCCCACCAACCCACTGGCTCCCCAGTCTGAATGAATGGTACCATGACAGTGCACCATCCACCCCCAAGCCCAGAAGTCAAGCTGTTCGCCTCTTTCCCTCCTTGTCTTACAGAATGGCCACAATCTTTATCAATCATGTTGTAAAGCCAAAAATTCTAGTCATTTTCGTTAAACCAGTTCCAGGTGTTAATGGTAACCAGTGCATTTTAATTCAGAGAAAATAGGTTTCACTATAAATAGCCAGATCGAGAAAGGGGGCATAAAACTGTCCTAGTTATAAGGTATTATTAATGGATTTTACTGCAGAGCGAACAAGTATTTCAGGTCAGTTTATGACCTATGGTTATACATCTTCAAGTCCCAAGAGAAAGGAAAAAAATACTTTCAGTAGTTGGGCCTGAAAAAAAATGTCTTTCCTTATCTTGTTGAAGGCCTTAAGAGCACAGGACACACACCACACACTTCAACCCCAAAGAACAAAATCCTACATGTGACACTTAAGGACACTGTCCCAGGTTGCATACTCTCCTCCAAAAATTCACGTCCACCCAGAACCTGTGACCGCGACCTTATTCGGAAATGAGCTAAGAGGCAATCAAGCTAAGACAAAGTCATCCTGGATGCGGATGGGCCCTCATCCGATGACTGGTGTCCTTATACGAAGAGAGAAGCCTGAACACAGAGACACAGACAGACAGGGAGAAAGCTCTGCGAAGATGGAGGCAGAGGTTGGAGGGATGTGTGTACAAGCCAAGGCACCCCAAGGTTCCGGTGACCCCCAGAAGCTGGAGAGAGGCAATGAACAGACACTCCCTCAAAGCCTCCGGAAGAAACTAACCCTACTGACACCTTGATTTCAGGCTTCTGGCCTCCAGAACTGTGAGAGAATAAATTTACGCTGTCTTAAGCCACCCACTTCGTGGCAGTTACGGCAGCCTCAGGACACTAATACAAACACCCTGTCATATGTTGCCCTGGGCACACCAGTCTTCAGACAGATTTTATATTTTGCCCAAAGGAATCTTGGTGACTCCTCTTCTGGGGACTCACAGGTACCTGGGTCGGGAGAGCCTTTGCCAGGCAGCCTGGCCATATAACTGCAGATGGTGGACTCAGAAAACAGAGAAACACTGCCATCTGTCTTTCTGCAGCTGTCCCTGGGCAGGGCACGCTGGATGTACTCACCATGACTGGTATGTCTCTGTCACAGACCTTAGCTTCATTTTAAAATCCCATTGACGGCGACAAGGCCATCGGTATCGTCATCACTCTTCTGCTTCTGCCCAACAGGATCAGCAGTAAGGACAAAGACGGCACCATGGGTGAGGACAGAGGCACCCATACAGCAGCGTCCCCTGGGCAGGGACTGCAGGTGGACCAGGGGCCCAGAGCAACACAGAGGGGTAAGGAAGAGTGAGCGGCCGAGTCCCCAATTCAACTAGGATCCAGAAGGAGAGAGGGGGTGCTGGGGAGGGCAGCCCGACAGCTGAAGACCAACCCTCCTTTATACCAGGGCGCCAGGGCCATGCCTGGGCTGGGGATGCAACAGAAAGGGTCCAACCTCACAACACGAGCTGGGTGTCTGACTTCCAGAAAGATGGAGACAGGGGTTCTCTCTCGGGAGTGGCCTCGATTTCTTGTGCTTATTCTTCTCTTGTATTGTTGGTCTTTACAACTTCTCGGAGTTCTTTTTGTATCAGGAAAATCAGCCTTAGTGATACAAGTTGCAAATATTTTTTTCTGTTGTTTGACTTTCTTTTGACCTATTTTTAATGTTGGCTTTCACCATAATGAATACATGTAAACATTCATGTTTACATAAGACAAATGTAAACGTCTTTTCTTTTGTAACTCCTATGCTTTGTATCTTACTTTGAAAGGTTTTCCAATATTATTTCAAAATTCTCTCATTATTTCTTCTTGTAATTTTATGGTTTCATTTTTTTATATTTAAATCTTTGATTCTCTTATTTTAAGTTGTGAAGCATTAGCTGCCTTAATCTTATGCCACATAATTTGCCATCTGTGCCCAAGCAATTATTTAATAATCTATCTTTCCCCAATGGTTTGAAATGCTCCTTTTGCCATATATTTCTTTATTTACTTCTGCATTTCTTATTTTGTACCTCACCTGCCTGCCTGTTCTGAGATGTATGGCCAGGACCATACAGTTTTATTTATAATAGATTTAAAATGTGTTTAATATCTTAAGGCTAATCCCCCTAGGAATTTTACTTTTTTGGAATTTCCTGGTTATTATTGCTTGCTAATATTTCTGTACATATCTTAGAATCAGGTTGTCTAGTTCCAAAAGAAATCCTATTGCTATTTTGATTGGAACTGGCATTATGTAGATTAATGTGGGAGGCTTGATCTTTTTCTGAAGTTAAGTCATCCCATTGAAGAACACAGTATGCCTGTCCTGCTATTGAAATCCTTGGCATCCCTAAGTAATGTTTTAAAGATGACTTCACATAAACTGTGCTGGTGTTAACCTTATTCCTTGGTATTTTATGTATTTTGCAGCTACTAAATTAGGCTTTTTCTTCCATTATAGCTTCTAACTGGTCATTGCATGATTATATGGAGGCTACTGATTTCGATGCAGTACGTTACAGCCAGCTAACATACTGGATTCTTGCATGGTTCGTAATCTCTTTTCAGGTGGTCCTGTTGGTCACAGCATTTCCACACTGGTTTTAACCTTAGTCCTACAGCTCAGTGGGTACAGTGTTCACTGACAGTTCTTTTGTGTAGTGTTTTACTTATTTCTTGGTTGCACTGATTCTCGAACTTGGGGTTTCAAAAAATACCGGTAACTCGGTGGCAACAGCAAAGCACCTGACTTAATTAGTATGGGGTGTGGCCTGGGCACAGGGATTTGTAAAGGATCTCCAGGTGATTCCATTGAGCAACATTACATGCAAGACATTGTCTTTAATAGTTTATTCAAGAAGGGCTTATGGGAGTGATATTCCTGAATTCTTGCATTTTCAAAAATGGGATTTTATTTCCATACACATCCTTTCAGAGAAACTCTATGCATATATAAACGAATACAACATTTTTCCTCCTCAAATTTGAATGACAGTTTGGGGTATACCATTCTTGGTCATTCTTCCTTTTCTTAGCTTTGTGGCCATTACTCCAATTGTCTTTCACTTTGGCTTTTTTTGTTTTTTTTTAAATTTTTTTTGGCTGCGTTGGGTCTTCGTTGCTATGCACGGGCTTTCTCTAGTTGCAGCGAGTGGGGGCTACTCTTCATTGCGGTGGATGGGTTTCTCATTGCAGTGGCTTCTCTTGTTGTAGAGCACGGGCTCTAGGCGTGCAGGCTTCAGTAGTTGAGGCACGTGGGGTCAGTAGTTGTGGCTCGCAGGCTCTAGAGCACAGGCTCAGTAGTAGTGGCGCATGGGCTTAGTTGCTCTGCGGCATGTAGGATCTTCCCAGACTAGGGATCGAACCTGTGTCCCCTGCATTGGCAGGTGGATTCCTAACCACTGAGCCACCAGGGAAGTCCCCCGTCTTTTCCTTTATTGTTACCATGGAGAAGTCTGAGGCCAGCATGAATATTTTTCCCCTCATGTGTGACTTGATCTTTTTGCCTAGTTTCCTGTGGAAATCTTTATTATGGCTGTCTAGAAACTTTATTAGACTATGTCTTGGTATTGACTGTACTATGACTCTATTTTCTGGGTCACAGTGTAAATTTAAATCTTCTTTCTGAGATGTTTTATTAATTTATATTTTGAAATATTTATGCTGTTTTGTTTATTCTGGCTCCTTCAGAGACTCTAATTTTGCATGTTAAATCTCCTTTGCCTGTCTTACTAATCACAGGAGCATCTACAAATGCTTAAAAAGTAAAAGTCTCTACAGGTATAAGGCATATTTATTTTTGTCCTATAGGCCTACTTCTCCAAAGTGAAATGTATACTCTTCTCATTATATTTTTTCTCATCCTTTTTTAGTTTCTATTTTTATTTGTACTGTACAATGAATTAACTTTCATTGTGGTAGTGCATGTATAATTTATGAATAAGTAACCATACGTGTGTTGGATATTCCATCAGAAATCTGCTGCTGTCCTCCACAATGCTTGGTGTCGATACAGAAGTACTGAGCACTGTGGCTCTGAGGTGTCTGAGGCCCAGAGCCAAGAACCACTGCTTTCAAAATCTAGCCAAAGTCTTGTACATATAGTTGCTCAATAAATATCAGTCGTTTTACTGACCTTGGAAGGTAATATTTCCATAATATAATAAACCATGTATCTCAACTTGGTCCCCCAAAAAGGGCATAAATGTAATTTGAGTAAATCTATTCAAAGATTTCAAAATCCAGGCCCCCCCCCCAAAAAAATCCATGCCTCACTCGTGCCTGGTATAATAGCTAGTACCTTTTCTTTAATTATTCTTACTTTAACCCTTAACTGCATAAAAAAGAAGGCTGTGATCTCAAAGCAAAAGGGAAAATTATGTAGGTAGCACTGATTTGCTTAGGCAATTTTTGCTTTATTTGGTTTTTAATATATAATACAATTGCCACCAAAAATTGGTCTTTTTTTTTTTAAGGCTACAT
The DNA here is from genome assembly GCF_965194825.1 of Balaenoptera physalus. Classification (NCBI taxonomy): domain Eukaryota; kingdom Metazoa; phylum Chordata; class Mammalia; order Artiodactyla; family Balaenopteridae; genus Balaenoptera; species Balaenoptera physalus. The sequence goes on along the minus strand of NC_138885.1, from coordinate 135,721,914 downwards.
AGGTAATTCGTGCCAGGTAGATCTCCCTCCTCCCCATCTTCCCAATCCCTACACACAAATTACAGGTCCAGGGAGTCAAGGTCAAAAACCAAAGGAAACAAGAGAGAAACAACCTTAATAACAAAACTGACAGTCTACTGCATGAATAAATCTCAGACTGGGAACCAAGAGCTTACATTTCAGAAAATAAGAAGAGACCAGAAAGAGATGCCTGCCCTGTTGGAATTATGGGCTTTTTTCAATAATAATCTGAGGAGAAAAAAAGTAGTCTTTCTCTTGTTTTGTCTTTTATTATTTCAACTGAGGGTTTGGATATTTTGGGATATAAAAAGATATAAAAATATCTTTGGATACTTTTCCTTTTGTTCATATGATTGGGTTTCAATCAACACTCAGCTGGTATGTTTTCTACAGGGAATACACAGAACTGTCTTTGGTTAAATCATATTATGAGGTTAAAAAGATGAACTGTATACATCCAGTCACAACACAAGCAAGCAGATCAGCTTCCGTGGATTTAGGAGATTTAGACAACATGCCCCATGTGCTTTGGTGGCCTGGAGAGTCTTCTAAAATCACTGTAACCTTGCTAGACAATTGTGATTTCAAAAAATTATTTTTGATTGTTGTGCCCTAGAATAGCAGTTCCTAAGTCAATCTGGTCACAAGAATAGTTTTTTCAGTCGTCCGAGATGTCCACGCCCCACCCCAGGCTCGCCCCCAGCTCTGAGCACCCCTGGCTAAGTGACCCTCCCAGAGGGACCACGTCTCAAGCCACCATGTGCTGGTTTCCAAGCTACTGACTCACATGGTAAAAGAATAACTAACAGTTTAAAATGCCTTTCATGTGCCAGACACCTTTAACACTGAAAAAAAGTCACTTGTAAACTGAAACCAACTAAATATTATAAATACCGAAATAAATTGAAAACATTAAGATCATGTGGATAACAACTCGATCCACTGTTGGGGCCGATCTAACGTTTGATCTGAAGTAATTTCATTCCAGATTAAGATTTTACTGCCACTGCAAGTCACAGCCATTTGTCCATTTCCTAAAATTGTCAGGTTGCTCTAATGATGAACGTGTAAGTGATCTCCTCCCTGAACAGACAGGCCTTGTAGGGGCTAAACAACTGTAAGCACCTCCTCACTGAAGCATTTAAATATAGTAAGAAGGGGACATCAGGCCTGATGGAGTGAGGTCAGCCCTGCCCGGGAGAGCTGCCAGGAAACACGGCAGCAAGTCTGGGTCCTGAGAGCGAATCAATGTGTATCCTTGGGCGAGTCCTAGGCCCTCTGAGTCTCGTTTTTCAAATGAAGGAGATGGGATAGAAATAAATAATCTCCAAGACCCCTTCCAGCTCTAAGTTATTATGGTGGCTTGATTTAATGCCATGCATCTAGGAGAGCACTTATCACCTGGCCCTGTTTGATCTGAGCGGAGAGCTTGGTGATGCTTTATGCACCGTTTATAGAGCCAGAACTTTGGCGGGAACAGCTGCTCTCCACCGAGTCACCGAGCCCAAGTGCCTCCCCGCTAAGAAGCACGTCCATTTCGGCCCACCCTTGTGGCATCCGCAGGCCGGGTGACAGAATGGAAAGGAATGAGGTGATGAATGGCTCTCAAACAAAAAGCTGGGCTCAGAGCTATTTGCAGACAGACAGAGACTCAGGAAAGCCTGAGGTCACCGGCCCGGCTTTCCTATCTGCTGACCCAGCTGCTGCTTCCTGGGCAGATGACAGCAGAGCGCCAGGCCGAGTGACAGGCCGGAGGCGTGGAGAAGCCGGGCGCACCCTCGAGCCTCCCCAAGGGCTGCCCATCCCACGGCCCGTGAGCGTGGCTGACACCTGAGAGCTGTCATCTGCTGGCGTCGTTCTGATGGTCCCCGACGGCGGGGAAGCCTTGACCGTGGGTGCCCCGAAGTGGAGCAGACTTGCCAGGTCCCCAGGGAGCCGCCTCTGATGAGGTCACACATCTAGATCAGAACGCTTTCCAGTCCTAAGACTGTGAAGGGACCCGGACAGAAGGGGAGGCTCACTGCCCACGACCACCTTCCCTTCCTGGTGAAACGGGGGCAACAGACAGGGTGCCTGTGAATAAGGCACAAGGGCGGGTTACAGGGAAGCATGATCATTTCTGTGTGTGCGTGTGTGTGTGTGTGTGTGTGTGTTTTAACAGCTTTACTGGGGTATAATTCACACACCAGTCATCTCCTTTGGGTGTACAATTCAAGGATTTTCGGTACATTTACAGAGCAGTGCAACCATCGCCGCACTAATTTTAGAACATTTCCATCACCCCAGAGATATCTGTTTTATATAATCTGTTTGGTATGATCTGTTTGTAGACACACTCCCTGGAAGCATATTTAGCCTGGCCTGAAAATTATACCAAATCAAGAGTTTACTGGATTTTTTGCTGCCTCCAAGGTCACCATGGAGAAGTGGCCCAAAGTGATTGCTTTCTCTCCTTAACTTTGTACATTTTTAATGTATTGCCCTCGATCTTCTATACCGCTAAACTCCTTCACAGAATGACCCCCATTTTCTCTTTTTTAATTCCTTTCTCATCCTCACCTCCCATCTGGCACTCCCACTCCCACTCCCCACCTCGCCCCTGCAGTCCGACCCTGCCTCAACTTCCCTCTCTCCCTACACCCTTTTCTTATACGGTAAAATACACATAACATAAAATTTACCACCTTAACCATTTTTAGGTGTACACTTCAGTGGCATTAAGTACATTCACGTTGTTGTACAACCATCACCACCACCCATTTCCAGAACTATTTTCATCTTCCTCAACTGAAAGTCTCTTCCCATTAAAGACCAACTCCCCCTCGCCCTCCCCCAACCCCTGGCCCCCACCATCTACTTCCTATCTTTAGATTCCACCTCATATAAGTGGAATCATGCAGTCTTTGTCCTTTTGTGACTGGCTTACATCACTTAGCATAATGTCTTCAGGGTTCATCCATGATGTAGCACGTGACAGAACATCCTTCCTTTTTTCCAAACTTAAGACTATATTCCCCACACTGTACATTTCATCCCCATGACTCATTTACCTTCTGAGAGTTGGTACCTCTTAATTTCCCTCCCCTATTTCACTTGTCCCCCATCCCACTCCCCTCTGGTGACCACCTGTTTGTTCTCTGTATCTATGACTCTGTTTCTATTTTGTTACGTTTGTTCAGTTGTTTTGGTTTTTAGATTCCACATTTAACTGAAATCACACAGGATTTGTCTTCCTCTGACTTATTTAGCATAATACCCTCTAGATCCATCCATGTTGTCGCAAATGGCAAGATTTCATTCTTTTTTATGGCTGAGTAGTATTCCATTGTGTGTATATGTATGTGTGTATATATATATACATATATATATGTATGTATATATATATATATATACATATATATATACACACACACCACCTCTTCTTTATTCACTTGTCTATCCATGGAAACTTAGGTTTCTTCCGTATCTTGGCCATTGTAAATGATGCTGCAAAGAGCACTGGTTTGCATATGTCTTTTTTATTTTTTTGGCTGTGCCACATGGCATGCGGGATCCCGACCAGGGATCCAACCCCTGCCCCCTGTGTTGGGAGTGCAGAGTCTTAACCACTGGACCTCCAGGGAAGTCCCACCTAAGTCTTTTTGAATTAGTGTTTTGGTTTTCTTTGGAAAAATACCCAGAAGTGGAATTGCTGGATTGTACGGTAGTTTTATTTTTAATTTTTTGAGGAAACTCCAGATTGCTTTCCATAGTAGCTGCACCAATTTACATTCCCACCAACAGTGCACAAAGCTTCCTTTTTCTCCACATCCTTGCCAGCCCTTGTTATTTCTTGTCTTTTTTTATAATAGCCATTCTGACAGGTGTGAGGTGGTATCTCATTGTGGTTTTGACTTTCATTTCCCTGATTAGTGATGTTTCTCATGTGTCTGGAGCTATCTGTATGTATTCTTTGGAAAAGTGTCTATTCAGGTCCTCTATTGTTTAATTGGGTTGTTTGTATATTAGTTTTATGAGTTCTTTATATATTTTGGATATTAACCACTTACGTATTGGACATACCATTTGCAAATATTTTCTCCCATTCAGTAGGTGGCTTTTGTTTTGTTGATAGTTTCCTTAGCTATGCAAGAGCTTTTCAGTTTCAAGTGGTCCCATTTGTTTATTTTTGGTTTTGGCTTTCGTTCCCCTTGCCTGAGGAGACAGATCCATAAAACTACTGCTAAGTCTGATGTCAAAGAGAGTACTGCCTATGTTTTCTTCTATGAGTTTTATGGTTTCAGGTCTTATATTTAAGCCTTTAGTCCATTTTGAGTTTATTTTTGCATATGGTGTGAGAAAGTAGTCCACTTTAATATTTTTGCATGTCACTGCTGGTGTTCCTGACACCATTTATTGAAGAAGTTGTTTTCTCCCAACTGTATATTTTTGTCTGTTTTGTTGTAGATTAATTGACCATATAAGTGTGGGTTAATTTCTGGACTCTCTATTCTGTTCCATTGATCTATGTACCTGTTCTTGTGCTAATACCATATTGTTTTGATTACTGTAGCTTTGTGGTATAGTTAGAAACCAGGGAGCATGGTTCAGGGAGCAAGGTTAGGTTGTTTATTTGAGATTTTTCTTGTTTCCTGAAAAAGGTTTGTACTGTTTTAAACTTTCATCTTAGAACTGCTTTGGCTGTGTCTCATAGATTTTGGGTTGTTGTGTTTCCATTTTCATTTGTCTCCAGGTATTTTTTAATTTCCTCTTTGATTTCTTCCAGTGGCCCACTGGCTGTTCAGTAGCATGTTTTTTAGCCTCCATGTGTTTGTGTTTTTTTACAGGTTTTTTTCTTATAGTTGATTTCTAGTCTCATGGTATTATAGTTGGAAAAGATGCTTGGTATGATTTCAATCTTCTTAAATTTATTGAGACTTCTTTTGTGGCGTAGCATGTGATCTATCCTGGAGAATGTTCCATGAGCACTTGAAAGGAATGTGTATTCTGCTGCTTTTGGATGGAATATTCTATATATATCTATTAAGTCCATCTGGTCTAATGTATTGCTTAAGGCCAGTGTTTCTTTATTGATTTTTCTGTCTGGATGACTTGAGAAGAATTTCCTTCTTTTTAAAGGATGTATAATATTCCCTTGTAAATATATATCACACTTTGTTTATCCATTTCATACTTTGATGAAAACTTGGGTTGCTTCCACCTTTTAGCTATTGTGAATAATGCTCCTATGAACAAGGGTGTACAGATACCTGTTCCAGATCCTGATTTCAATTCTTTTGGATATGTACCCAGAAGTGGAATTGCTGGATCATATAGTAATTCTATGTTAAATTTTTTAAGGAACGCTTTTCTCTTGAAACTACTCCAATCAGGTGTCCACCCCTACTACTCCACCGAACCAGCTCTCATCAAGGTCACTTCCAAATCCAATGGGCACTTCTCAGCCCTAGCCTTCCCCAACCCATGGGTGTTACCTGACACAGTTGATCCCTTCTTTCTATAGATAGTTTCCTCACTTGGCTTCTGGGATAGCATTCAGCCTGCCTTGCTGGTTCCTTACCTTAGTGACCTCTCAACACTGGTCCTTGTTCCCTTGGTGATGTCATCTATACTCATACCATCAATATATTGGTGACTCCCAAGTTTACATCCCCAGCGGAGATCTTGCTCTTGAGTTCCAAGCTCACATCCAACTGCCTCGTTTACTTTCCCGTTGTATGTCAAATAGGATTTTCAGATGTTAAATGTGCAAAAATCAACTTCTGACTCCCTGATTTCTCAGTCTTCCCCATCTCAGAAAGTGAAAGCCCCATAGCTTTTTGGATGGGCAAGTTTGCAGTGGAAGGACCTGCACCCACAGATCACTAAAAGCGGGACCACCACTGAGGAACTCCCGATGTGACACAACAGGAAGCACACAGTGCCACCTATGAGGGAAAGGTTCGCCAGAATCTGGAGGAGCCCCTTGAGTTACGCTGCCCAATGCACCTCGCCACAGGTGGCTCCTGGGCAGGTGAGCTACCAAACAAGTGTGCCGCCAGTGCAAAATGCACTGTATTTCAAGGCTCAGTGCCTTAGAAAGAATGTGAGTCTAGACTGTAGGACAGGCTAATGGTCGAGTGACTTGGTTTCTGAAAGAACATGGTGGGGAGAAGGGAGCTTCCATGGATTAAAAGATGCTTAGGGGCAGCCCTTGATGTTGGACTACGTGTAGATCCTGATTCAAAGAAACTAATTTTAAAATGATATTTTTGAGATAATAAAAATCATAAATTTTTACTATGTTTGGGCATTAGACGATACAATGAATTAATGTCAGTTTTGCCATGTGTGAAAGCATTGTGGTTACATAAGAAAATGTTCCTGCTGTTAAGTTATGCATACTGACCTGTGTAAGAGTGAGGCAACACAGTACCTGGAATTTGCTTATTATGAGCAAAGGAAAAGAGAAAAAGAGAGCTGGATGAAGCAAACACGGTGAATCTTATTGAATCTAGATGATGGATGGATGGGTGCTCATTGTACTAGTCTCCCTAATTTGGGGTACGTTTGAAATTTTTTACATTAAAATTCATTTTTATAAACCTCCAACTTAAAGAGTGCGATACAACTTGTAGAAATGAACGCCAATGTACCCCTTAGGGACCAGGAGTTAGCCTCTGGGTCCCCTGCATCAAAAATTCACACCCCAGAGGGACCCGGGAAGCATTTCAGAGGAGCACTGGGGGAGAGCAGAGTTGTCAAGAGAGGTAACTAGGTCTTCCCCCCTAAAACTGACATGTACTCAACTCCCAGACTGGCTTCTGCCAGACCTCAGCATCCCTCTTCCGGTCGCTCAGGGCAAAAACCCCTGGGTCTTCTTTTGGTGTCTCTTTTCCTCTCCTATCCCATGGCCAATCTGGGCTGCACAGGCATGTGGAATCCGACCACCTCTCACCACCCCCACTGCTCCTCTCTGGTCCAGCGACCATCACCTCTCAGCCTGGGTCACTGCATCCAGCCTGGTCCCTGCTTCTGTCCTCACGTCCTCCTGTCTGCTCCTCATGCAGGGCTAGCCCTGCTCAGGCAGGTGACGGCCATGCACACAAGAGTCGGTCTACAGGGTGTGCTCTGGGGTTCCGCGGTGCGCAAACTGCACGGCCATCCACGGTGGTCCTGCATGTGGCGCCATGAAGAATCCTCTTAAGACACAGGCCAGCGCGGGCCGTCTTCCCCTGGAGCTGTCCAACAGCCACCCATCTCACGAGGAGAGAAAACTCAAGTCTCACGACGGCCTGGAAGGCCCCACAGGAGGTAGCCCCCAGCTGTCTCTCTCCCTGGGCGCACTGGGCTCAGCGCCACAGCCTCCCCACTCAGGCCTGCTCTCAACCTGTGGCCTTCGCACCTGCTGTTCCCTCTACCTGGGAGAGCGCCTTGTCAGGGAGCCCCCCCTCCCACCGATAAGCCATCACAAGGGCAACCCCATTTCCCTCCTTACATCTCTCCCCCTGCTTTTCTGCAAAGCCCTTTCAACCCCTGACATGTTGCAGAGATGCCCATTCAGAAGTTTATCTTTAGGGTTACAGGGTGTGGGGACTTTGCCTGAGCACTGCTGTGTCCCCAGCACAGAGGACGTGATCAGTAAAATCGGCCCAGTGGCCGGAGGGCTATTTGGAAGTGAGGTTGTTGAGATAAGCACCGCATTTTCTCCTTCTGTGGCCCCAGCACACTGTACCTGTAGGGGCTAGTCAAGACGTGTTTGTCAGGTCAGAGAAGGAGTGAATACCTGAGGCAACAGGGACATGAACAAAAAGACAACCCAGGGTTCATACCAGCCCCGTGGCTGTTCCACGGGGGGAGAAAGGAGACAGTGAACAGAGGAATAAATAAAATGAAAAGTAAAAAACGTCAAGCTCCTTTGCAGTCCGCTATCAACAGTGGCCTGAAAAATACCATCTTCCTTTTGAAAATAAAATCTAAAAATACATGGAGAATGCCCTCAGGTTGACCTATAATTGCATCTATCATCACCACGCTCTCAGCTGAGTACAGCTAATTAAATAGCGCTCATTCCGTGGGTGGGGAGAGAGGGACCTGGTCCGGGGCCGGGCTGTCTACCACCAGCTCTGAGCTAAGTGGGGGTCCCCAGTGGGGACCATGGATGCTCCCAGACTGTGGCCCTGGCTCTCCCCTCCAGCTCCTGCAGAAGCCACAGGCCTGGCAGCCACGCCGCTGACCACGGAAGTGAGGCAACGGATGAAAGGCTCCTCTCTGTTTTCATCCCTGGCTGCTCTGAGAATCCCTTTGGGGCAGCCAGAATGGCGGAACGGATGTATCTCACGGCAATGTGGTACCCAGAAGGGAGAAAGAGAAAAAAATCCTGAAAAGGTGTGAGTCTTTCAGGAATTTGAGAAAATGAGGGGAGAGGTAATAAACTGCTTGATTTCAGTGCTTTTTCCTTCCTTTCCATGGCAGCCTGCCATCACTTCCTGCTTGGAGGGGACCCTCTCCAGATAATTCCTCCCTGGGTCTACACAGCTGGGGTGGTGATGGGGGCACAGGTGGTTTCTAGGAAGAATGGTTTCAGTTGCTCATCACCAGAAAGCATGAGAGGCGAAGAAAAGTTGGAGTCATGTGACTTGTCCAAGTTCACAAAGCAAATATCCTGAGAGGCGAGATTAAACTTCAGGTCTTCTGAACTGAAGGTGTCTTTGTTTTTTTTTTTTTTGTCTGAGCCTGGTGGCATTGGGATCCTAGCTCCCCGACCAGGGATAGAACCCACGCCCCCTGCATTGAAAGCGCAGAGTCTTAACCACTGGACCGCCAGGGAAGTACCTGAAAGGTGTCTTTTATACCAGCCTGTGGTGGGCACTCTGGACACCGTTGGTGACCTGCCACATGCTTTCAGAAAAGAAAATCCCTAAAGTAGGGAAAGAGGAGAATTATGGCATCAGGAAAGAGCCAGCAGGTGCCAGGAAGATGTGCCGGACAGTGGTGGCCGCTCCCAGGCTCCTGCAATCTTAAACACAAGTGCCACGTGGGACATGCAGGAAAAGGTCAGGCTCAGGGCTTGCCTCCACCCACATGAAGTCATTCAAATGTAACTTTAACACGGGAACAAAATGAGGGTGATGTTAGAATCCAAACAAAGAAAGCAAAACAAAGCCAAAAGACCAGTGTCCTCAGATACTGCCTCAATTTGAGGTTGGGACGCTGCTGTAGTCAGGAGCAGCCCTCAGGACTTCAGAATATCAAGGAAAAGAGTAAGTTCTTCCCCCAGGTTCTGGAACATTCAACAAGCAGAGGTGGCTTCTACATCAAGAAGAGTCTGAAAGGCAGTCTCGGCAGCAGCCCTGACTGCTCCTAGCAATTCCTGTGAAGGCTGAGAAGAGGCAAAGGCCCATCCCATCTCAGCGGAGACGCAGCCCAGGGCCGGGACCCGGGGGTCCTCCCGCTAACTAAACGCGGGCTGAGGGCACTAGAAGCAGCTCCCCTCGTGGTGCTCCCAGGCGCTGTCTTAAGGGACAGAACATGCTCAGAACCAGGGCCCCACGCAGCCCCTGCCCCCCACCCAGCCACACACCTAAGGGGAGGGGCCCTCTCCTGTCCCAGCAGCACACCTGTGGGGCGGGTCTTCCTTTTCTGCTTTGCACAGAGGCCGTCCCATCAGCCAGGGGAGCCATTCAGCACACTCCCTCCCGCCTGTGCCTGAAACATGTGCCATTTCAGGGCAGAGGTGTTAAGAGCCAGTGAACAAGTCGTTGTGGCCTCCGCCCACTGCTGTGATGACAGCAGAAGCCCTTGGGAAGGAAGTCACTATCGGGCAGTGTCCCTGCGAGGCCACAGTGAGCCCCTCAGACCTGTGATGGGCGTCTACTGTGGGCAGGAGAGAAACTTCTGTCGTTTCAGACCTCTCAGGCTTGGGGTGTTTGTTACTACATCGAAACCTAGCCTATCCTGATGACACAAGGGTTTCAAATATTAACACTAAAGAAAAGAGAATTCAATGTGAAAAAAGTCAAACAAGGAAAATACTAGTATACTATAACTGGGTAGGTTTACAATTAAGCTAATAACTGTTGAGAACCTTTATAAAATGAAGATTTCACCAAATGCATAAAGCAAAATGATGAGAAGTAAAGGAAAAACCAACAGATGGATAAGGCAAGTCATTTCTCCTTTCTACGACTGTCTCTTCACTTTTGATATGGGAATGATACTACCAACCTTAGTCTGCTCGGGCTGCTATAAGAAAAAGCCACATAAACGACTTAAACAACAGTTTAAACGACAGTTCTGGAGGCTACAAGTCCAAGATCAAGGTGCCAGCAAGCGTGGCTAATGGTGAGGGCTCTCCTCCTGGCTTGTGGACGGCCGCCCTCTCCAGTGTGCTCACGTGGCCTCTTCTTTGTGTGCACGTGGAGAGTGAGCTCTTCATACAAGGACACCAGTCCTATAGGCTCAGGGGCTCACCTTTTTGGCCTCATTTCATCTTAATTACTTCCTTTGAGGCCTCATCTCCAAATACAGCTATACTGGGGATTAGGGCTTCAACATATGAATTTGGGGCAGGGGTTGGGGTGGGGACAGACATTCAGTCTATACACGGCCTATAGTGTCACCCTGAAGATCTAGTGAGTTAATCAAGGGGTATTAACCACTCAGTAAATGCTGCTACCACTCCCTCTGTTGTTGTTATTCTGATCTTACTACCAAGGGTGCCCGCAATGAGTAATCAATCTCAGGAAAAGAAAAAAAGAACCATATCACAGGATGAAGAACTAGGCCAGAGCTTAGGGAGAATTGCAATTTTGAACACTCTCTAGAATCCGATGAACGCTGATTTGTGTGGATTTCACGTTGACATTTTCTAGGGAAAGGTTTATAATTCTCTGCAATTTAGACATTTTGTCTTTAATAGTCTGGTCTGCATTTTTCTCTCTGATTTTTCTCACATTCTATGGCTCATTGTTATTTAAGATAATTTCTAAAAGACAGGTACTGTATTTTCCCTTCTTTCCACTAGACTTTTCCCCTCAAGCCTTTGCTCACTTTAACAGTGTATTTAGGTTTAACTGCAAAATGAGCTTCAGCTGACTGAAGGTGATTGTTTTCCGCGTATAGATTTCTTTACAATGTCACATGTTCAAGAGCACTTCTAAGCCAGACTTGTGCTTTTAAAAACTGAGATCTCATCTCAAACTAGGCAATAAATGACTCCACTATGAAAAGTGACAGTGAGTTAAGATGAAAAAATCATTATTCTTTCTATTCGTCGTGTAAGACCTCCATTCAATAACGATCCACTCTTTAGTCTCCCCCTACCCCCTCCAAAAAGGAAAGAGAGAATTATCTTCCCAAGCATATCTCATCCCCACTGGGGAGGGAGCAAGGCCTCTCCCGGCTGCACCGCGAGAAAACTGGAAGATGGAGATGAAAACTGGAAAACGTCCCTTCTGGTGGAAGGTGGGAGAAGGGGGACCAGGTGTGGGGCAGGGAGGTGTCGGTGTATCCAGGCCACAGCAGTGACTGAGTAGAACACTCAAAGGGGCAGGAGACCCAGAGACCCACCCGGCCGGCGTCCCCACAGCGAGGAGAAGCAGAAAAGGCCGTAGGGTGTGGCCAGGAAGAGGCCGGGTCAGGTGCCACAACACACAGGGCTTTCCAATCCCTACTCTCAAGTTCACCGGATACACCAAATAACTCGCTTTTTGTATTCACACTTAAAAAAGAATGACGTACCCACCGACGAGCTTTAGGGTGACCCAGGATGTCTGCATAGCCTCAAAGTATCGCTCTCCAAATCTGCTAATGACTGTGACGGTTTCAACCTAGGACCACACATTCTTTGATACCCCTCCCTCCAGGACGTGGAACAGAAGTCCCCTCCCCTGAGACGGACTGGATTTAGGGACTTGCTTCCTGAGGACAGAGCAGGGAAAGGGAAAACAGTAACTTTGCAGTGGAGGAACCTGGCAGACCCCACCTTAGGTCAGCGGTCAGGGTTGACGTCGTCAGGGATGTCATGCGGATATCATGTGCCCCTGATGTGATATGAGCAAAAGGGCACCTCCGAATTCTTCCCCAAATCCACAACCTCAGTCTAATCAGGCAAATCCAAACTGAGGAACATTCTACTGAATGCATAGCTGACACTCTTCAAAAGTGCCTGGAAACCATCACAGATTGGAAGAGGCAAAGGCAACACAATGACAAAATGCAATGTGGGATCCTGGAATGGATCCTGGAACAGAAAGAAGACTTTAGTCAAAAAACAACTGGGAAATCTGTACAAAGTCTGTAGTTTAGTAAACAAAAAATTGCTTAGAACAGGTTATGCCTTCTTTTAATGCTCAGTCTAGCTAAGCTTTCTGGTTTACAAGGCACATCCCCAACATTTAATGGTTTTAATTTCCATCTGCATGCCCAACCCGCCTCCGACATGTTACACCAGCATCACTCTCCTCCTAACGTTTTCAGTTCCTCCTGGTGTGTGCTAGGCTTTTTAGAACCACAGCACTTAGGTGAGGTTAAGGTCAGGCAAAGACAGCTATTTATTGCACCTGGCAGGGTATATGAATACACCTAAATTCCTCTAGTCCAAACCCTGCTCCCCAACAGGGAAACCGCACAGGAGAATGTTCTACAAACCTGCTCCAAGTTACTTCAGCCCCTGGTAGAGTGCCATCAACCTTAGCAGAGCTTCCCTGGACACAGTGAATGTCTTTTTAGGGAGTGCAAGCTCGGGGCACTGGCAACGTGCAGTGGAACCCGATGGCCCACGTGCTGTCCAAAGGCCCACCACTAGGATCATTCAAAGATTATGTCCAAGTGCCAACATCACAAAACAAGTCAATGGAGAAACATGAGGGGGAAAAGTCTAAAAAGGAGGAGCTGGAAGAGGGAACGATTGTAAGCATGGTCAGGAAAGGATTGAAAGTTCTGCTTTATTTCTCCTTCCAACTCCTATTACATGAACGGTGGATAAGGTCACTGACCAAACCGGCCAAGGTGGAGGTGGGGGGAATCAGAACGGACACTTCAGGAGTCAACACCTTGCCAGATTAGATCCTGCTAGCAACAGCTTTCTGGAAAATCTTCATTGACACCCAAGCGACCATCAAAGATATTTAATAATCTTGTTCTAGTTTCAAAAGAATCTGTATTTTCAAATGTTACTGTGAAGTAGGGCTAACTCCACCCATCCATCCATCCATCCATCCATCCATCCATCCATTCATCCATCCAATCATTCTCCATCCATCCATTCAATCATTCATTCATTCATCCATCCATTCATTTGTTCACTCACTCACTCACCATTAACCCCAGTAACTGAGCATCTGCTGTGTGCCAGGAGGCTGACCCTCAGGGCTGGCGGCCACGGCCAGGCTCTTATGAGGAGGGGAGATGGAGGGGAGCCTGTGAGAGGGGGTAGCTCCTCAACAAGCAGGTTCACCCAGCCTGAAGGTTATGATAATAGTCACATTTGTTACTGAAACAAGCCATTGATTCCTCAGGCATTTGAGCAGGAAAAGGCCCTACTATTCTAATTGGGAATATTAGCGTAAAGGTCGTTCTTCACCTCTCTAATCAGACTCACTAATTGCATCATTGCATCGTTTTATCAAAGGCAGAGCTTCTCCAACTTTGGGGTGTATCAGAACCACCCAGACGGCTCTCAGGACAGACAGCGGGGCCCCACCCCAAGGCTCGGACTCAGTCGGCTGGGGGAGGGCCCAAGAAGCAGCACTGCTAACGGGTCCGAGGGGTGAGGATACTGCGTCTGGAGGCCACATTTTGAGAGCCGCTGATCCAAGGTACAATCAGCCACCCTCAATTCCAGCCCGGCGCGCTTCGTCCCCTCAGAGTAGGTTTGAATAACTTAACGGCTACTGTTTCAGAGAAGCTCTGCGGACGTCCTCGAGGGACCAGAACCCATCTGGGTGGCAGGCTGACCTGATTCCACCCCATGAGGACCAGTGGTCCTTGCTGGTTTCCTGGACAGGTAACTCAGCAAAATGCAAGAGCGGGCACAGAGCCAAAGAGACACCACTTACTGCAAAGTCCAAGTAAAGGCTCAAGAGTCCAGGGCCCTCCTTTGTCCTTGAGAAAAGGCTTGATTCAGTAGCACTGTGTAAGTGACAGGACCCTGCGTGTGCAGGGAACAGGGGCTGCTCTCATATATGAGATGGGGTCTTCTAACACTTATTTCCCTCCTATACTGTGCAGACTGCACACGGGGCCAGACCGTAGGGAATTAAGGCATAAAGAGATTTCAGTGAAGACTAGAAAAGGTTGGGGAGGACCCCCTTGCCGGCCCCTCTGGGGCCCCTCCCTGACGAGCCTGGCCTGGTGGGGACCTGCGGTCGTCATGGTGACAGCGACTCTAGTCCTTTTCCTCGTCACCTCCCCATGGACCTGAAAGGACCAGGAGCCTCGAAGGCCAGAGCAGGGCTGTGTGTGGACAGCTTCTGGGCCACGGGCTCCTGCATCTTCCCTCCACCCCTCCGCCTCCCATCTTTCCTGATGGACACGCCAGGCTCACAGGGCTCCCACCTCCAATTTTAGAAGAAAGCTACATCACCACCAACAGAGGCAGAGAGTGCCCTGCGTGAGTAAAAACGCACGACCCTCGGGGCCAGTGGACACGCTGCGCCCAGTCTGGGAGCCACAGTCCCAGGCACTCCCAGTCCGGGCTGGAGACATCCAGGTGTTACGAATTTACTCCCAGCTTTTCTGACAAGGATACCACCGACTTACATTTGCAAAGCCCTTTAGGGCTTGTGTGCATTACCTCACATGTTTTCTCATCTGGGCCTCACGTGAACTCTGTGAGGCTGGCCGGTGGGTGTCACCCCTCCTTAGAGTTAAGGAGGCCAAAGCTGAGCAAGACTTGGTCCCGGGCCCTCCCCCCATGGGCCCGCCTGCTCCGCCCCCCACCGCCCCGCCGCTTCCCCTGTCAGGCAGCCTGGGTCAGAGCCTGGAGCTGTGGACAGGAGCCGGGCCTTTGTCTCTCAGTCCAAATCTCACTTACGGTGGGTGGCAGGCAGGGGGCCGCTGTACACACCTGGTCTGTGGCCAGCATGATCTCCTACCTGGTTTCAGAGGCTGTGTGTGTGAGGAGACCTGGATGCCCCGATGAACGGCAGGGGCTCTCTGTCCTAAGCGGCACGTCTGGATCCCCTCACCTGGTCCTCCCAACCATGAATTATCACCCCACCTTACAGGTGGGGACACAGAGAGGCCATGTGGCTTGTCCGAGGTGGCAAAGCCAGTAAATGGTACCCTGGGGCCTCAGACCCAGGTCTTCTGTGCTGCACCTTCTCCGTCGGTTTCCTAAAGTTTTCCTTATATCTCTTATCTTGGGAACTAGGAGAAAACTGCATTTCACTGGTTTCCGTTTCCCACAGTGCTGTCCACCACACTAAAAGTATCGTACATGCCAAGAGGAACTAACACAGACCCGGCCTTGGTGGCGGAGTTCAGTGTGGTTTCTGGGTGGTGCTGGCGTCTCTCTGATGAATTCTGATGAAGTTACCAATATGAGGATAGAACAACGCTATCTCCTGACCTATTCTGGTAACTGATGAGGTCGTCAGGACTTGGAATGAGTTGCCAATGAAACCCACTCCACATAATTAAGGTAGTTTAAACTATTGATACTTAGAAGAAAAATACCACATTCGAAGGCTTTCATTTTAATAAGAAGATATGAGTCACCACCAAACCGCAGAGAAATTCCCATTTATGCTTTGACTCACATTCATCCACCAGGTGGTCCTCGAGGGCCTCCCGTGTGCCAGGGGCAGCATTGACTAGCAACTGGACCAGGCGCGGCCCCCAGAGAGCACTCAGTCTGCCGGGGAGGAGAGAGCCGAGAGAAGGACATAGCAACCCGGCCGACAGGTGAGACAGGAGGAGCTGGGGACGCTGGGAAGGATGCACGTCTCCGGCCCGGGGTGGGAGACGGGCGGGCCTGGGCCTTCCCAGAGGAAGTGACCTCTGTGGGGAGGGAGGCCCAGACCTCGGCTGCTGATGGGCATATTCTCGTGAGTTCTCCCACCCACCACCGTCCTCATCCTACAGCTGAGGAACTGAAGCTTCAAGACAGCGAAGGACCCACGTCCCAGATCCAGCTGGCGGCAGAGCTGGGCCTGCTTATACGTCTCCGGAAGAAATGAATCATCCACCACGCAACGCGGCCAGGGCCCGAGACAGGAAGCACGATGACCATCTAAACGACACCCATGAAATCCTCCAACGGGTCAGGTGTATCCTCACCCGACAGAATTCAAAATTTAAAAAATTGAATACAGAACAGTATAAACAGAATTAATTATAACTGTACAATATATGATGTATATTATATGTTGTGCTTTTTACCTGTTACATTTTTCTATATTAAATCGTATTTAAAAAGCAGGCTAGTATAGAACACAACGCTAAACTGCAAGGCAACTCCCCACTCTATCCTGTATTCAGGATAATTCATTATCTACCTCATGCTGTTTAGGGAAAGTTGGAAAAGATGTTTAGGAAAGAAAAAATAGATTAAAATTGTGACACTAGGGGCTTCCCTGGTAGCGCAGTGGTTGAGAATCTGCCTGCCAATGCAGGGGACACGGGTTCGAGCCCTGGTCTGGGAGGATCCCACATGCCGCGGAGCAACTAGGCCCGGGAGCCACAACTACTGAGCCTGCGCGTCTGGAGCCTGTGCTCCGCAACAAGAGAGGCTGTGACAGTGAGAGGACCGCGCACTGCGATGAAGAGTGGCCCCTGCTCGCCGCAACTAGAGAAAGCCCTCGCACAGAAACAAAGACCCAACACAGCCAAAAAAAAAAAAAAAAAAATTGTGACACTATTCACAAAACAGAAGTCTAAGTAAAAAAGATGTATTAAACTCAAAGGAATCCTAAAGCTGAATTTTCAAAGAATGAGAGGGATGCTGTATGTGTGCGTTTTCCTTCGCAAACTGTACATAAAAACAGAAGCAGGAGGCTTCCCTGGCGGCTCAGTGGTTAAGACTCTGCCTGCCACTGCAGGGGACACGGGTTCAAGCCCTGGTCCGGGAAGATCGCACATGCCGCGAAGCCCGTGTGCCACAACTACTGAGCCTGCGCTCTAGAGCCCGCGAGCCACAACTACTGAGCCCGTGCGCCACAACTACTGAAGCCCGCGCGCCTAGAGCCCGTGGACCACAACCCGAGAAAAGCCCACGTGCAGCAACGAAGACCCAACGCAGCCAAAAATAAAATAAATAAAATAAAAAATAATAAATAAATAAAACCCCAGATGCGGGAGGTCTAAACGTCGGAGGGGAATATGATGGAACACAGAACATCAGCGTGGTTAACAGTCTCTTCCTGTCTCATCCCTGCAGCCTCAGCGGTGACTCACAGGCCTTCGGGCCAAGGGAATCCAGAGGGAACAGAGCCCCGGGATGGGGGAGGGCGTGGGGCGGGAGGGGGAGGTGGTGAGCCACTGGGACGGCTGATTTTTCCGGTTCTTTCCCTGGGAACAGGAAGACCGGGGAGATGGAGGCTGCACAGGACTCTCTAAAGAGCAAAAGCCGCAGGAGAGGCAGGTGTCCTGCTGAGCGCGAGCCGCAAAGACGCTGGCACGCAGCGCGGTCCTCACACGGCCCAGATCTGGTCATCTATTTTAACAAGTTCAGCTGCGAATGACAAAAGCAACATGCCTCTTAGGAGACACGGGCACAATCTGCACCCTATGGAATCGTGCTGGTCACTGGTCTCCGTGTTGCTCGACACCCAGCCCCCTTGTGATCCGGGGCGCCTCTCCAGGGGGTCTGGAGTTTTCATGGGCTGCCAGCACGCCCCCAGCGGTGAGGCTGAAGTGGGGTCCTCCCTGTTCCTCCACCTGCAGCACACCTGGGATTCTGCATGAGCAGGTGATGCAGGCGGGTGCGCTGGGGTCATGCCCGGCCTCAGAGACCTCCTGGCTCTTAACGAACAAGGTGGCAGCTTGGACCCCCACCCGTGGCTGTGGGGGGCTGCCCTGTCCCTGCCTTTTTGGGCACGTCAAGCCCACCAGAAGCATCATCCCAGGCCTGGCCACTTACTGGCCTGATGTTTCTCCCAGGCTGCTCCCCTTCTCCCAGGCGGTGGCGTCCCTGTGGAAATGCCCCCCTCAGGGTTACAGGATGGCGGGGTCACAGGCGGATGTGCTCAGCTGAGGCCAGGCAGCGCCCGGCAGCGTCTCTCCTTCCTCGGTCTCTTGCTGAGTCCCCAGCATGAAGCTGGCAGGCAGTAGGAAGAGCCCATGGGCTGTGGGGACTGGACCCTAGCTGGCTCGGAAGGTCAAGCCTGTGGCCCCCTGACCTCTTGGCAGAGCTGGCTCTCGGCAGTGCTCACGGGGGGGCCACGTGAACGATGCCACCATGGCCCTGTTATCCCTGGAGCACGCCTGAGCCGTCGGCCTTGGGCCTTTCCTGGAGAGAAAGACAACACAGAACTGACACAGCCTGGTGGCCTGCGTCATCGCTCTGTGGTCCCAGCGGAATCGGGCCTGACGCTGGCCTGGCTGGCCTCGAGCACATCCATGATCGGGGGGAGACGGGTGTCTCCGACGGGCAGAAGGGAGCCACGAGGGCCCACAGGATGTCACGCAGAGGACCCCCTCTCACCAGCCCCCACCTTCATGCCAACCCATCTTCCGTAGGCCTGCCATTCAAGGTCCATTCCATCCCCCCACTTTTTAGCCTCTCCCCACGCTGTTCCCACGCCACCGTCAACTCAAGCGCCCTCTGGCACACAGCAAAGTGTAATCAAATTTGCAGCTGAAGTCCCATCTTCCTGAGTCTTCACAGCTTTTCCTAAAACAGCTCCACCATAGCCTTCCAGAGTACGCAGGCCCTTCCTACTAATTTCCGGGAGGGTTACGTGGGGAAGTGCCAAGGAGAATGTGGTTTGGTCAGCTGGTGCTTTTTGCCCTCCTGGGGAGCAGCCACTGACAAGAGTTGAGAGCAAAGGATCCAGGTTTCTGGAGCTGAGGCGTGCAGTTCAGAGCTAAGGTACAAACCCAGTGGAGATGGGGAACATACAACAAGGCTTCTCCATGGGGCCATTTTGCCCCCTGGGATGCTGTTAAATATCCCACTATGTACAGAAACCACCCCCCGGCATCCGGCCCAATGTCAGTAATCCCGAGGCTGAGAAACCCCGACTTAAAAGTAAGAGGAAAAACCTGAGAAACTGGAACGAAGATTTGGAAGGCTGCGTGGCCACCACCTCATCCCAGCTCATGTGGCCATTTCATTCTGGAGCTGGCTCCAGGCATGGGTTAAAAATAGGCAGGTAACTTAGTAGCTTCTGAGAGGTCAGATAAGCCCAAAGATAAATGGTGCAGGACACGGCCTGGGTGAAATGGCCCGTTATCTGCAGGAAGGTAACCAGAGGCGCGACAGCAAGGCTTGGCTGCCTGACAATGAAGAAGCTCGAAAAATCTGATGGCATCTTAACTACTGGTTCTTCAGTTCAAGGCCAAGAAGCAAAACTACTGTTGAAAGCAGAGGGTCCTTTCCATCTAAATGCCAAAGAATTGTAATAAGCTCTAACCTATAAGAAAGCCCACAGGGGTCTCACACTAAAGAATACTTATCTACTGAGTGTATTTAAAGCAGCAGCAGTTAGCGCTTTTACTCTGAGTGCACTGAACCAGTCCCAAGGGCCGCCTGTATCCTCCTGACACACAGGAGGTTGTCTTTCCTGTATTTTTCTCACAACTTTTGTACAGACTGCTCTCTTTTCTCTCCCCTTGACCCCCGCCTCTCATTCCAGCCCTCATCTTATGAAGGAAGGATTCACTCCTGCCTCTGCATCAGTAGTTCCTGAGGCACATCCTGGCCAGTCCAGCAGGACTGCTGTCCCTTGGTAGAGATGAAGGGAGAAAATAACTACCGTTGGGTTAGCACCTCCTAGGTACCCGGTAGATGCTCTGCATTTCCCAGCACGGCTCATTACTACAACCACCGGATAATGTTTTTCCTCTGCCACAGACAAAGGAAAGGAGGCTCGGATACGCTAACTTGCCTACAGACACACGACTTCAAAAGGCCGACTGTGCTTCTCCCACTGCCCCGCACCTTCTCCCCACGCTGGACTGACTTCCGGCCTGTGGGACGCCAGCCCTCTCCACCTGCATTCCCATTTCACTCCTCTGCTATCATGAGACTCAATACCTTCCGCACTATAGAGCACACCTCTATGACAGCAAATTTCAACAAAGAATTAATCATTGCTCTAGAGCTGTGCTGTCCAATATGGCAGCCACCAACCATAGGTGGCTATTTAACTTTAAAGGAATTAAAATTAAGTACAATTTAAAATGCACTTTGTCAGCTGCACTAGCCACATTTCAAGTGCTCAATTACTACTCAGGGCTAGTGGCTGCCGTGACACACAGCACAGAGACAGAACATCTCCAGCAACACAGGAAGCCCTACTGACCATCACTGCTCTGGATGATTTAAAAGTATATCTGGGTGATTTCAAGCAATATCTTAGGGCATCCAGGGTGGAGTCATATTAGTTGTTCAATCAACATGGAAATTCCATCTCTCCGAGTGTCAACTTGGAAAATGCCACATCTTCCCATGTGCCTAAGGGACATCACAAAAGAAGGTGAAAAGTAAAAAGCAATCAAGGGTAAGGGTGGAAAAGCTGATAAACTTATGTGAGGGAGGTTAAAAGCATAACGAGCAACTGTAGATCTCCTGGTTTCTTTACGCTGAAATATTATCATGACCATCGTGTGATTTTTCATTCACTCCCCCAAGCCAAGAAGTGGGTGGAAACATTGCAACATAATACGCCAGTGGAGGTTCTGGACACTTCTGGCGCTTCCATACTTGCTGATCCAGGGGTTTACCCATTGCCAAGACCATATCACATTCTGCCTACCTAAACTCTCCAGGTATTTTGTATTTGTTTTATGGAAAGTATACCTCACATCTTAGAGAATTTTCCAAACAAATAAATGAATCATCCTTGATGCCTGAAGCTATGAAAATCTTATTTTTTTATAACTTTCTTTGTTTGCTCACCTAATTTGACATTGATTCCACTCTCAGTAAAAGAGCACTGTGATGCCTAGTTCTCTTGTTTGGGCTGTACGGACATTACATCTTCCTTGGTATGTCTCAGATTATTTTTCAAGTTTCTTCTCAATCCCTTCTACCCCCTTAATCAAAAACAAAACTCTATCTGTAGGTACCAAATTAGAGAGGCTTGGCTTGTTAGCATTAAGCAGCATTTCCTCCCAACACTGACCCTGGCCTTGAAGGCACTGGCCTTGAAGACAAGGGGGCTCGGATTCAAGTCCAGGCTGTGTGCCAGTGTCCTGAGGGACGACTTCACGTCTGGTGCCAACACTTCAGCCACCCCACTGCACCCCAGGTGGTGTCCTGGTCACATCTTGTGGCATCTCCCCTCCTGGCCTTTGCTCAAATTGTTCTCACAGTTTTTCAGTGCCTCATTATCACATCTGAATGGATCCAAGGATCACCACCTATCTGGGAAAGGCTCCAAGATGAAAGACAGAGGCCACAGCACACAAAGGACAAAAAGAAAGAGACCATAATGCAGGGAACAAAAGAAATTTTCAGGAAAAACCAGAAAACCAAAAATGAATATTCCTCAGAATGATAAGAAAAGGTACTGCATTAGTGAATCAAAAAGGAGGCTGTAAAAATGGAACAAAGACCCAAAACAAACAAACAAACAAAAATCTTAGAAATTAAATACAGAACAGGTAAGTTTAGTAGAAGGAGTGGAAGATAAAGTTGAGTTATCACCCATAAAGTATCACCAAAAGACAAAAAGCTAGAAAATGCGGGGGAAAGGGAAGTTATTTCCAACAACAGGAGTTCCTTTAAAAGAGAACAGAGAAAATGGTGGGAAGGGGACAATTTTCAGAAGATTTTCAGAGAGTTTTAGGATATAAATTTCCAGATTGAATGAACCCAGTGAATGCTTAATAAGTGGAAAAATAAGATCTAGAATACTGAGGATCAAGAGAAGAACCTAAAAGCTCATAGAGTGTAAAAACAGATATTACACAAGACACTGAAAATATATAAGGCATCAAATTCTCAAAGCAATCCTGAAAGCTAGAATAAAATGGAAAAAAAGTCTTCAAAATTGTGGTAGAAAATAGTTTGTTAATTATACTTTTTGATATTTATTATTTTATTTTATCAAATAGGTAACACCGTCGCATGGTTCAAATATCGAAAGAGTATGAAAAGTTACACTTAACAAATCTGTTTCCACTTACATCTCCACGTTTCTTTTACTATACTTTCTGCCAGTGTTTCTTTCTGTAAATGCAGGCAAATGACAGCTTTTCTCACATAAGGGACAGCATGCTAGCTACACTTTCCGCACATTGCTTTTTTTAGTTAACAGTACATGCTGGAAATCATTTCAAAGAATACATAGAAATCTCTGTCATTCTTTGGAAAATTATTTTTAACCTAGAACTCTATACTCAGACAAACTATCAAGTATTAAGGTAGAATAAAGACATTTTCAGACATGCAAGCACTTAGAAAAGGCATTCTCTCTCAGAAAGCTACTGAAGGATGTGCTCCAGGCAAACTGAGTTAGTATGGATCCAGCAGCAACAACAACAAAGGAGTGGCAAAAGGAGTTCTCAGAATGGCGGCAAAGGGAACGGCCACTGAAGCAAATCCTGAAAGCGCTCAGAGCAGACTGGGTCTAGAGGACAGAGCTCTCCAGGGGGTAGATTTCCAGGAGGGAATAAAATGGAACTGATAGATTTGTTTAATCACGTAGAAAATAATATTGTGAGGGATTCTATTGAAAAGTTTGTGAGGAATTAGGTATGAGAGGTATTCAGAGAGATGAGCAGTTGGGAAGAAAAAAAAAGAAAGAATTAACCCCCAAAAAAGCAGAAAGTTGTGCCAGGAAAAATGTTATAGTATACTACTTGGCTCTGCAGTTAACACTATCATGTTACACCATCATCACCACTAGTGTTTACTGAGCATGTGTCAGTCATCATTCTGAGGTCTTTTCATGAAATACCTCATTTACCCGTATAACCACCTTGTGAGAAGTGTACTGTTAAAATTTTCCCATCTTACATACGAGGGAACGGAAGCACGAAGTGGTTAAGTGTCTTGCCCTAGGTCATGGAATAAGTGGAAGGATCAGGAACTGAACCCAGGAAACCTGACTCTAGCACCCATACTCTTAACCAGTCTATTGTTCTGCCAGCGACCATTTATCTAACCTAAAAGTACAATGTAACTATGGTGTGAAGATAAGGAGAAAGAAAGGTGGGGAGAGGACCTGAGCTAGACCTACAGACCCCAAGTCCTCATCCTCAAAGCAGGGGGCCAGCAGATAGTACCTAAAATTGAAAAATCAATAAATAGTGCATATGCATATTATTTACAAACAAGGAGCTACTTACCAGATCATTTAGGGTCTTGTAAGGCCATTAAGAGCTTGGCTTTTACTGAGGGATATGAAAAGCCATTATGACACGATCTGACATATTTTAAAAGGACCACCAGCTGCTGTGTGAAGAATGGCCTGGAGTACGAGACCAGGGTGAAAACATATATTACTTTAATTCAGGGGCTTCCCTGGTGGCGCAGTGGTTGAGAATCTGCCTGCCAATGCAGGGGACACGGGTTCGAGCCCTGGTCCGGGAAGATCCCACATGCCGCGGAGCGACTAGGCCCGTGAGCCACAATTGCTGAGCCTGCACGTCTGGAGCCTGTGCTCTGCAACAAGAGAGGCCGCGATAGTGAGAGGCCCGCGCACCACGATGAAGAGTGGCCCCCGCTTGCCGCAACTAGAGAAAGCCCTCGCACAGAAACGAAGACCCAACACAGCCATAAATAAATAAATAAATAAATAAATTCAATAAAAATTAAGTTTTAAAGATGAAAGGATGACAAAAAGAAGAGGAGAGACACAGTAAGGCAGAGAAGAATATGGGACTCTCCCATGAAATGTTATGCCCGATGGCTCAGAGGTCAGTTGGGGATGACAGTCCCCGAGATGGGAAGCAAGTCAGCTTGACTTCAGGGCACCACCTGGAATAGGGCCTTGGCTGGAGCCAAGACGCTGATCCCAGGAAACAGCCTGGATGACGAACTGGCACCTCTTAGTTAGCAGATGACCTTAGCATCTTGGATCCTTTTTCTCTATGTCAAATAGAGACACTCTCAACTCTTCTGATGGGATATCATATAACTATGGGGGTGAAGTTTCTGGGAGTACCTGGCACACCTTAGGCCTTAAAAGCAACCTCAGTCCCCATCTCTCCCCTTTCCCCTCCTGAACCCTGACAAGGCTCACAGGTAACAGGCTCCACTAGAATCCAGGTCTTCTGATTTCCTTTCTACCGAGCGGACTCTTCAGGTCCTCCACGTGCATGCACAGTCCTGACTCCTGAACCCATGAGTCACTAAAGATTCACCCAGAAAAGGGGGAGGGAGACAGCTGGCCCTATGACAGAAATAGCTGTGGGGTGGGGCCCACAAGCCATCGGGGGCCGGTGGGACTGTCCACCCCTGAGTTTCCAATTCCAACTCCATCCAGAACCATCTTGTCGGCAATCACGGAAACAGCCCAAGGTCACAGGCATGGTGCTCGCCATTCCCCGGACAGCTCAGACTGTGATAAAAATCCGCCTGGAACGCTTGTCTTGTCACATTCCTAATGCTTGTTATTGATCCACCAAGATGTGTGTGGCTGTCTAGGAAGATCAGCTAGGCAAGGGCCCGGTAGTTGTGTTAGAGTCTGGGGCAGGGCGGTGTGTGCAGTGCCAGGTGCTGAATGCCCCTCACCTGTTCCCGACCTGGAAGGTGGGGCCCTGATACCACCCCCAGTCCCAAACCACTGGCCACGCCGGATCTCACCCTCCGGTCAGTGTCCGACAGGTCTGCATCCACCAGCCAGCCTCAGAAAAGCAAATTCACTGGGAAAAAAGGTATGAAGGTGATGGTTCAAATGAAGTGAAACTGGCTGCAGCAACAAGCCTGTGTTGTAAACGCCGGTGGGATCTCACCTGAGGTCAGGGACTGCACCAGGGTACCAGCAGCGTGTGTCACAGTACCAGCTGGGCACCCTCCCGGACTGCAAGACCCCAGAGGGGCCAGACCTGCTGAGAGCCGGACAAAGGTGAAGCGGAGGCCCAAACTGAACCAGATTTCCAGGCCACTCTGCAAAAGGGCTTGTGCACCCAACCCCCAGACTGGCCCTCGAATGGCCTTGAGGCTTGAGGAGAAAAGGAGTCAGGGTCCCTCAAGACAGGGTGATCTGTGGGCACTATTTGGGAAGGACGGGAGGTGGGGGCACAGCAAATGAAAGGGGGCTTTAGGATTAGCATGTCCTTTATTCATGGGACCACCCAGAATGAGACATGGAGACTGTCCTAAGTTGGGGTGTCCAGAAGCAGAGCCTGAGGCAGGGATTTGGATGTGAGTGATCTACCAGGGAGCACGGCCAGCAGGGGGATGTGAGGGGGCAGATGGGGCAGGGAAGGAGGTGGACTCAGTCTGCCCTCGGGCCCTCCCACGGGGAGCCCTGCAGTGTGAACTGCACCACAGAGTCGGTTCCACTGGGAGGCAAGTGGGCTGGGGGTGGAGCTTTTTGTGTCCTCACATCCCGGGGTCAATCGCTGTGGGCTGCCCCTGGGGTGGGAGGTCTTACCCCCTCCCCTGTAAAGTGACACCCCCCCCCAGTGGCCATGGGCACTTCTCTAGTGAAGGGGGGCCATGAGCCCAGAACAGCCACACTCACAGGTCAGGGGTCGACACCCTCCAACAGGGGGGCTCTGGGAGGTGCACCAGCGCCCCCGGGGGGATCATGGGCCCAGAGGGCAGCGTCCCAGTGGGACCACCTAGGAGAGGAGGCCACGGGACACAGTCATGGGGGAGGTCTCCGTGCTGTGAGCGAGGAGGGGAAACCGACCAGCGTTCACGGCCGCAGAGAGGATGCAAGGCTCGCCGCGAGGACCGTCTAACGCCGCCTGCACAGCTTGCACAGCCGACTTCCTTTGTCCTGGAAAGGCCGTCTCCACCGGAGAGGAATACTTTGAATTGCCTTGGTCATTGTGAGAGCAAGGTCATTTCACTCAGCAGCGGAGCGCTGAATGAGAGGTTTGGCATGCTACCAAAAATCATCAGCGGAGTGTTCAAGGCGGTGGGAGAGAAAGACATACCTGCTTTCACAACACCTCTCCCTGGGATGTGAGAAACGCTGCGTGAGCTTCGCAAAGTGCTTACCGGACCTTCTTCCTGAAAACATCTTGCCTGAATCCCGCCTCAGACAAGACAGTGAGAAACAAGCTACTCGTGCTAACGCAGCTGCAGTGTTTTAAAGTTACAACTCCATTTACTGTAAACTTGCCTGGAGTGAAACCATAAACTAACTGCAGGAATATAAACGCAGCGCTTCCACTGGGTTCCTGCTTCCCACTCTCGCCCAGAGAGTCCAAAGCCCTCAGCAGGGAAGCCAGCTCTCCAGCAGGGCCCTGCCTCGGCTGCTCCGGGCTCCCCGCCCCAGACTCCATCACCTCTGCCTGGAACTCTCCACTTATCCTCTGAGTGCACATTCCCGGGGGCCTGACCCGAGTCCACCCCACCCCCTGCCACTTTCTAAAGGCCTCCTGGTTTTCATCCAGGCCCCCATACCTCCCCAAGCGCTTCGGGGGAGGCCAACTCCCCCCATTTCCAGGATGGGCCTGACTGATCACAGGGTAAACCCCCCCTGCCCCACTGCCACGCCACCGAGTCCACCGTCCTGGTCACAGAGCTTGGCTCAGGGGCGGCCTGGGAGATGTTTCTAGCTCTCCGGACAGAGCCACCGGAAGAGACGGGGTGTGGGCTCAGGCGGGGCAGCCTGGGAACGCGGCAGCCAGCCTGCCGAAAGCAAGGCGGCCCAAGGATGAGGCCACCCGCAGAGGACGGCCCAGCCGAGCCAGCTACACAGGAGCCGTGGAGAAAAGGGGCCACCGCGCTGTTGAGGGTGCCCGGGAGTCCATCCTCCAGCCAAATCATTTCCCTCGTGGAGGCCAGTCCAGGTCAGGGTTTCTGTCACTTCAAGACTAACTCAAAATGCCACTTCCCCCGGGACGCCTCCTCTGATTGCCTTTCTTAGTCCCGTCAATAAATTGTAACTCTCTCATTTCGAAACCTTCAGGGAACAATATCCTTTAAATCTCAGATCTCTTCCTGTCTTCTATTTTTGTTATTGATCTATGTCAGACCCCAACTCCTGGAGGGCGGATGCTCTTCAGGTCCATCCCTGGATCCCAGTCTCCCTAGGACGGGGCTTCGGAGAGCATGCATCTGCTGAATCAACGAGCAAACACGAAAGCACGCAACTTAAGACGATTTTGTTAATTTTTATAAGAACTCTCGAGAACTTCATGGTGAATAGATATTTGCCATTTGAATAGTGATTCTAAGTTTCACAGTTGGGAAATAGAATTCAATTTGTAGTAAAACATAAAGTGTTGCACCAGCTCCTTCCAACACTACAGATACGTGCCATTCAGCACTTGGAACGACTACATCTATGGCTGGGTCTACTGGGAGAATGTGTGTGTGAATAGCCCTCGCATTTAGCTAGTTACTCCCTTTATGTCTGCTACTCACTTTAATCCTGACAGCCTCGGGGGATTTCTTCTTCCCCATTTTCGAGGTGAGAAAATGGAGGCTGGGAGGGGGCTGAGTAGCACCGCACAGCTCACGAGGAGCTCTATATAGTTTCGAGCCCAGGTCTGATGCCCACGTCTGAATTTGTCACTGCCAACTGCGTCCCCTGGCTAGGAGGCAGGACCGTGGGTTCCCAGTTACTCAGGACCTCAAGGCTGTCCACCCAGGAGCAGCCCCTCGCCTTCCTTTTCCGTCTGTTTTTATAAAATCCAGCAGATACGAGGTGGACTTAGGGAACCCTCATTCTCCTTCCTTTGACCGTAACCACTGCCAGAAAGACAAGACTCACGGATCGTGTCACCTCAGGCCTCCCAGAGAACACCTGTTTGGTTTTATGTTTAAATACATACTTAAAGGACCGTCTTCACAGGGGGTGGGGATTATGTTCAAGCTACTACATTTAGCAAATGTCTATATTTAGCCAAATGTACTGTAAGTGCCTTGTACCTCTTTTGTTTTTCAGGCAATGCAACAGAGACGTAGGAGCACCTACTATGTGCCTAGCTCTGTGTTGAGCTCTGGGGATACGAAAGTAAGACATTGCCTGCCTGGTGGTCACCTTCTACGGGGGACAGACCAGTGAACAAATAATGCTGAGGCCATGTGACTACCACAGCAGGCGTAGGGAGTGAGAGCTACTGGAACCCGAGTGAAGGCAGGGAGACTTCTGCCCCGGGGTGATGTAGGAGGTCTCACAGAGGACACAAATCTACCGTGGGCTTTAAGGGATGAATAGGAGTTTTCCTGGAAAGCCTTTCTCTTCGCATAGGGAGAAAAACAAAAGTGTTCATTCATTCAGTAGTCAACAAATACTGTGACAGCCATGTGTCCATAAAAGCAAAATCACCTAAGAACTGGTTACAGAGTAGACCTCCATAAATAGCTGACTGAGGCAACCAGACGCCTCAGCCTAAATCGCCTGGAAGTTTTCCCAGGTGATAATAATGACATGCAGACAAACTCCATCGCACTCCGACACCTGGAGGAGAGGGTATCAGGAAGGTGGCACTGCCTCTGCATATACGTTCTCTATAGTTAGCACGCTGGGTACACAATTCAAAAGGTACAAAAGGGTGTACTGTAAAAAAACAAGCTTGTCCACTGTGGGCCCAAGAAATCACGCCCCTTCCCAGGGAAGCTGCTGCCACCAATCTGCTGGGCATCTTTGCCAACGTCACCGTTTGTTTAACCTGAAGGCTGAATCCTTGTGGGAGAAAAAGGCACTTGTACAGCTACGCGGGCGGTGCACCTTTTGTTCGCCACACTTCAAGTTCATCACCGACCACCATGACCACCATAATAAACTCTGCCCGGGAAACTTTGAGGAGAACCTCTCGGCGTGCCTGAACCCGTCTGCACGCTCGGTCCAGAAACAAGATTCACAGGGACCCCGGTTCGTGCCCAAGCTGCACCTCGTGTGTCAATCGAGACGACAACTGGTTATCGACAGGAGCGGGTCATTTCGCCAGGGCCATGTGGCCTCCGGGGACTGTCCTCGGGCCTCCAGGGTCGGGCCTACATCACCCTTACCATGCGGCGCAACAGAGCGGGGCGCTCGCTCGCCCCCCACCCGGCCGGCCCGGGGCCACCTTGCGCGGGGCGGGGGGGGGGGGGGCGGCGGCCAAAGGGAGCTGGCGACATGGGGGGAGGGGTCGGTGCCGCCGGCCTGTCCCCGCGGCGGAGGACCGGCGCCCGGCCCACCGAGGTCCCGGCCTGGCCCGCGCCCCGTCCGCGGCGCCGGCGGAGCGACGGACAGCGGACGCACGGACGCCTGACAGCTCCGGCGGCGCCCCCAGCGCCCGCGCCCCGGCCCGGCCGCGCCGCTCACCTCGCGCGCGATCTGGTTCAGCGCGTCGTCCTC
Organism: Balaenoptera physalus; assembly: GCF_965194825.1. Classification (NCBI taxonomy): domain Eukaryota; kingdom Metazoa; phylum Chordata; class Mammalia; order Artiodactyla; family Balaenopteridae; genus Balaenoptera; species Balaenoptera physalus. The sequence goes on along the minus strand of NC_138885.1, from coordinate 135,692,329 downwards.
CGCCGTCAGCCGCTCGCGGTTGGGGAGCCGCTTGCGCCCCGAGCCCTGGGTGCCCATGTCCATCGGCCGCGTCGCCCGCTGCGCCGCGGGACCGTGGCTCCCGCCGCCCACGCCCCTCTCGGTCCGGCCCGGCCCCGCCCCGCCCCTCCCTCCGCCGCGGCGTCATGGCGTCAGCGGGCCGGGGACGCGGGGACGCGGGGACGCGGGGGACAGGGGCTGGGGGCGCCGGTGGGAGGAGCACGGGAACTCGGGCGCCGGGGGCAGCAGGGACGCGGGGACGCGCCGGAGAGGGGACCGGGGAGCCGGGTGCGCTGGGACTCCGGGGGCCAGGGACGCGGGCGCTGGGGGCTGGGGGCGCGGGGACGCCGGGGGACCGTGAGCATGCAGATGGCGGGAGGTTTGGGATGGCTGGGGGTCGGGGGCGCGGGGACGCGTGGGGAAAGGACACTGGGACTGCCGGTGGGAACGGGCTGGGGACGCGAGGTCACGCCGGAGCGGCGGGACACGGGGACCAGGACGCCGGCGACCCGCGGGGACGACAAGGGCTGGGGATGCGAGTGGGGAGCGGGGACGGGGGTGCGGGGACGCTGGGGCACAGTGAGCGTGGAAACGGCAGCAGACTTGGGATGGCTGGGGGTCGGGGGCGCGTGGGCGCAGGGGACGGGGTGATGAAGGCTTGGGGTGCCGGTGGGGACAGGGGGCAAGGGACCACGGAGGGTTCGGAGGCGGGAGGGGCGGGAGGCTGGAGCTCGAGATGCCTGGAGGGGTCTGGGCCGGTGGGGCGGGGGACACTGGAGGGTGGACCCCCCTGGTAATAGTGGGCTGACCTCACCAGGGCAGCGGTCACTTCATCGGGGGGCGCTGGAGGGCTCGCAGGGAGGGACGGGGCTGCAGAGACGGGTTTGCACCCAGGGGTGGGTGCAGGGACGTGGTTCAGACCTGCGCCCCAGGTGAAGTGGGGTCTGGCCTCCCAGATGGGTGAAAGCTGGGTTCTCGGGTCAGGCTCAGGGGAGGTCAGATCCCGCTCTGTGGGATCTCGCCAGCCCCTTGAGCCTTACAGCACGTTCAGAAGCCCCGTGTTGATGTGGGCGTTTCCTGCTTCACCGGCGTGTTTTCTGGGACCTGCCACTCCACTCCTGTGTCCCCAGCTTCTAGGAAAAGGTCTGAAACATCAGCTGCTCTCAAGAAGTAGATATTGAAAAGGGAATGACTGCTTGAGCTTTACCTTCCACTCTCTCAAGGTGGGTTTAAGATTGAATAGGGGGATCAGATGAGGTTTACAAAGCCATTACCTTCTCTTCCGGGGTGAGGACCCGAGTGACTGTTAGCTGTCTGTACTGCATTAGGGAAGAAGAAATGCGCTGGCGGAAGCACAGTGACCGAAAGTTACTGGTATATTTGGGGTATGGGGAGATCTTTAATGCGGCTGGGGAAGAATGGAAGGGCAGGGCCATCCTGAAGTCACCTGTGATTTTCCCCCTAGAAATGAGTACAGTTAACATTTTGGTATATTTCTAACCAAGTGACATGACCAGGTTGGTTTGGGTTCTTAGAAAGTAACCTGGGAGCTGGATGGAGGAGGGAACAGAAAGGGGACCCGGCAGTGGCAGAGAAGGATGCTGGAGGTTTACTGCAGGGAAAAGATGGTGGGGGAGTGACACAGGATGGAGGAACCAAGTTCCATTGCTCAGGACAGCTGAGTGGACTTCAGTGGGGTGGGTCCACAGGGCAGATGGTATTAGGGCTGTGACCTTGTTCATTACTGTACTCCTGGAGCTTGCATACACCTGACACAGCAGAGGGACTGAGGAAATACCTGTTGATTGAGTCTTCTATGTCACATTACACCACTTAGGACCCCATACTCCTTAGGTGACATGGTCCTGGTTGGAGGACCATCTCTTGCTCTGCCCTCAGCCCTGCTGGAGGCTCGCTGCTCCCTTAGCCCGTGATGCCTGGTGAAGACTCTGTCTTTGCTCAGGCTCCTTCCCATGGCTTCACTCATTCATTCCCCCACACCTGCTGCCTGGCAGGTGCTGCGCCGGAAGCTGGGGCAGAGCTGCAAAGGACACAGACAGAGCCGCTGTTCTCTCAGGACTTACCTGCGATACCTGGAACTCCTCATCCAAAGCCACATCTAAGCTCCAACATCTTTCTTTTTTGATTGACATATATACACTAATATGTATAAAATAGATAACTAATAAGAACCTGATGTATAAAAAAATACAATAAAATTCAAAAAAATTAAAAAAAAATTTTTTTTTTGGCTGTGCTGCGTGGCACGCAGGACCTTAGTTCCCTGACCAGGGATCAAACCCATGCCCCGTGCAGTGGAAGTGCAGAGTCTTAATCACTCCTAACCCATCTCCATTCTGGAGGAAGTCTTCCCAACTCTCCAAGGCTGCTCCTTGCTTTCCTCACTGGACTTCCTCAGAACATCAAGAGACTCTTTCTTCTAGCACTTGAATTCTTCTGTGCTGATCTGATGATGTGAGGAGGGCAGGAACTGACCTTGTCTTGCTCATCTTTCCGCCCTCACTGGGGACTGAATGTGCCCCTGCTTCAATCATAATGAGAGCGTCTGGCTGAATGTGGGGACTGAGTCCAGGTCCCAGCCCCCTCCTCACCATCCCAGTTGGGTTTTGTACAGAGACAGGGGACTGACTGCCTCAGGGACTGACTGGAGGTATTTCTGAATAGTTCGGTCCCTACACAGTGTTCTCAGACACTAGGGTGAATTCTGTCTCCCATCTCCCCGCCATCAACCACCCACATCTGGGAAAGGCCAACCTTTTGGGAATCATCAGAACCAACGTTGCTGGCCCTCAGGTGGTCCCATGATGTCATGACCTCCTGAACCACCATCCGCATGCTTCCTCCTTCTTTGGTGATGTGCTCTACAACTGTCTGCTTCTCCCTTTGGAATCAGTTCTTGCCTTTAAATGGAAATATGACACCTGCATTGTCAGGGTGGGGGCAGTCCATGTAAAGATGTATCTCAGGGCTTGACACACAGGCAATCAATAAGTGGTCCTGCAGCTCCTCTCCCCAAAGGCCTGGGTCTGGAATGAACAGGGCAGCAGCTCCTGCTGGGGCGTGGGGAGGTGGGCAAGGACATTAGGCAGCTTTGTGGTTGTCATCTGTTCTTGGGGTGCCCTTTGAGGGCTGCAGAAACCTGCAAGACCCCATCCATCAGGCTGAGCCATGGGCTTACCAAGAAGCTGTGGCTTTCTATTTACTCTGGACTCTCAGCCTCTCTTGCGTGGTAGTCCACGAACTTGCTTCTACCTAGAGGACTGTATTGTGCCACCAGCACTACCTAGCCCCTCCCATGTGGCCTTTTTCTTATTCCAGGTGATTAGACTACCCACAAGGGGTTACTTCAGAGAAGCTGCATCAGAAGTCTGATGTCCCGGGCAAGAGAATCAATATATTCATCTCCAAGCCTGGTACTGAGGCTCTTCACAAAGATACAGATGCCCTTCAGGAAGGGTCCATGAATACGTGAAGGCAGCCTCGGTGGGGGGCACCACACAGGGGACCCCACGTGGACTTTCCACTCCCGACACAGTGTTCCTTTTGTTTGGGACCTCATTAGGCAAGCCTGTGAGCCGGCCGGGGGAAGCAGTTAACGGGCATCTCTGGAGGAGTCATCCAGGCTGGAGGGTGACGCAGAGCTGCTCTGGTAGGGCCCTCTGAAGGACAGTCACACGGGCCGTGGGCTGACTCAGTCGGGTCCATTGAGAAAGCCTTCCATGTGGTTCAAACATCATTCACTCGTGTTCCAGCCTTGCTCTTCCAATTAACAGAGGATGGAAAAACCTCCCTTGGATTACAGCTGGAGAAAGGCTAGGGAGAATCACAGCCACTCACAAGGATGGCTTGAAAGGCAGTGGACAGAACATGGAGCCAAAATCATGCCCAGAGGGGAGCTGGCTGAGGTCAGGGTCTCCACGATGCCTGGGAGGTTAGTGGTTTGTCTCCAGTGGCCTGCTGGCCTTTGTCTCTTTCCTCTCTCAGCATCTCAAAGCAGAAAATTGGACTGATCCTTCACCCAACCCAATCTTGTCATTCTAAATGCCTCTTCTCTCCCAGGATACCACCACTTCATGTCTCTTGGAGTTAAAACTTTGGAATCATGTTGGATTTTTAAATTTATCTTATCCTTCATCTCTGATTGATTCTATCCCTATCCCCCTTCCGCATCTTTGCTGACTCCATGATGGTCTGTACCTGGTTCACCTTGCCACACCTGTGGGTGACTTGCAGTAAATCATCTTCTGAACTTGAGGTCTCCAGGGTGGGGTGCATGAGACAATACACTGGGATGCAGGAGAAACATACTAGAACTTCCATTAATATGTATTTTAAACTAAAAATAAGAATGTTATAGATCAAATGTTGATGTATGATCTATAACCTCACTTTAAGTGGTCACAGGTCATGTCATAATGATACACAAGGTATTCCCAGGGGCTGCTAATGGCATTCTCTCTCATTAGACCATTTTCAGGATATTTTGATGTATTTGCATGAACAAGAAATGGATTTATGGGTTACATAATCTAGTTTTAACTAAAACTCAAAGAGTAGATAAATGGCTTCAAAGGATTTAAAAGATTCTCAAGAAAATATTTCCCCCAAATCACAGACAAACAAGAGAATGAGAGACCTATTTCTAACTCAGGAGGAACTCTTCATTGGTCTCAATATCAGGTTATTAGATATGATGAGAACAATGAATAATCATCCCAAACAATTTGAAACACAAATTTACATTTCCTATTATTAATGATTAACCTCATTTTTAGTGGATATTGTGCTCTGATATAACAGATGAAAATAGATTATGAACATAATTTACACATAAATAAATATATAAAATTTGGGGTGTATTTTAAAATATTTGGTGATTGAGTTCATGATAAAAAAAAGTCTGGTTTCTAGATCAATAATTCTTAAATTTGGGGGGATTGTGAACTCCTTTGAAAATCTGATAAAGGCTGGATTCCTCTCACCTACCAAAAAAAAAAAAGAAGAAAGTAAAGGGCACCTAAACAGGAAATTGAGCACAATTTTAAAGGGTGATACTTTGAAGTCCATCTGTGGGCCATCAGAGCTCCCATTCTGTGCTGTCCCTGTTTGAGCCTTCCTAACTACCAAAGCCAGAATAACCTTCCGAAGTACACTTCCATCACGTTGCACATTCCAAACTTCAGAATGGCTCCATCGTAGCCTTTGCAGTAATTCTGGAGATTCCCAATAGGTGTCAAATGTGTTACTGGTAATTCATGACTAGTGATAGTTAAAATGCTGAAGTTTGTGAAATTATTGGCGATAAGTGTTATTACCATAATAATTTTACCTCCACTGAGTGCTACCGAGTGGCAGGAATTTTGCACAAATGAGGTGCTTTGGCAGGAGGATGTCACATTCAGGATAATTACATGCCATGCTTGTCTCCAGGGAGAAAAGCTGAGAGTGGCTGTCCTCTTGCACACAGAACCAGCTCCTTAGCCAACACCTTCAGTCAGCTCTCCGTAGCACTCTTGGGATAGCGTTCCTGAGCCCCAAACCCAGGATTGTCTTTTCATCCCCCAATAGAGCCTTATTCAGGGTCATGGGTCCATGAGTGTTTAGAAAATGTTCATGGCTTGACTGAATAAAGAGCCCTTTCACATGGTGCTATATAAAATAGGACATGAAGACCAATTTTCCTTTTATTTGTGCAGGAGAAGTGCTACAAATACTCACTGACTGGCAGTGATACCAATTTTCTCCTCGCATGGGATTTATTAACTATTAATTCAATTGGTTTTAAAAATAAGGACTTTTCACTTCTAGTGATGGAGAGGAAGCTTACCTCAAACTAATCCTCCTGTCAATAATAATTATAAACCTCAAACAAAATATAAAAGTACCCACTGAAGAGTAATCAAAGCAGATAGAGACTGGACTGGCTACAACCTCTGAATTAAGGGAAGTAAAAGGTGACATCCGCTTCCCCAGAGGATATTCTCCAGTCCTCAAGGTGCACTGGGAATAGAATTCAAGAGTTATTGGATTGGGAATAGATGTTAGGGTCTGAGACTACAAGTACAGCTGGCAATTTAGTGAGGAAATCCCAGAAAAAGGGATGCAGAGAGGGTTAAGCCTCAAGATCTGCATACTAACTTATGTAGAAGCCATGGCTGAGTCCTGAACAATGCGTGTGTGGAGTGAAACTCCAGGAAATTCACAGGGAAGCTGGAAGCCTGGAAGAACTGAGCAGAGATTTCAGCAGCTGTCCCATGCTAGGAAGACAAAGTTAGGAATTCAAGTCCTATCAAGTTAGGGGGCTTGGCAAACACCTTGAGCCTTTCATGGAAACCACAGAGGGACCATGCCTTACTAGTAAGATGACATTAGAGGACTAAGGGCTATGATAGGAAAATCAAAATACACATGCTGTAGCAAAGCCTAGAACCAAGTCTCTACAAGATCAAGGTGCTATGAAGGGTTGAGGTAACTTCCCTCCCTGATAGAACCAAATTCAGCACTCTTCAAAAGAAGGCAATAGAATCCAGAGTCTCTGAAATGTAATGTCCTCTATGTCCAGTATACAATAAAGAATTACTAGACACAAGAAGAATCAAGAAAATGAGGCTCACAGTCAAGAAAAAAATAATCAGTTGGAAAAGATTCACAGATGACCTTGATGTGGAAATTAGCAGAGGACTACTATAAAATAACTATGAGAAAGATGAATATAATGGAAGAAGACATAGGGAATTTAAGGAAAGATTTCGGGACTCTAAAAATGAACCAAATGGAAATTGTAGAACTGAAAAATACAATGCTTTCCAATTTAAAAAATCTTTGAATAGTATTAGCAATAGATTGGATAATGTAGAAGAAAGGATCAGTGAACCTGAGGAATGGTCAGTAAAATTACCCAAACTGAACGACAGAGAGAAAAAGACATTAAAAAAAACAGGTTACAAGGATTCAGGCTACCACAGTGGTCACTTGATTTTAACAAGGCACCAAGAAAATTCAGCGAAGAAAGGAAAATCTTTTTTTGGTAAGTGGAGCCAAAACCGCTGGATATCTATAGAGAAAATAAAGTTTGACCCTTAACTAACACCTTACACAATAATTAAATCATGAAATATTTTCGACCTAAACTTAAAAGCTAAAGCTGTAAAATTTCTAGACGAAAATCTAGGAAAATGTTTTTGAAAACTTGGGGTAGGCAAAGATTTCCTGGACAGTTTTTAAACAGCACTAATCATCAAATCCAAAATTGATAAATTGGATTTTGTCACAATTAAAAATTTCTGCTTATATAAAAACTTCAGTAAGAAAATGAAAACACAAGCCACAGACTGGGGGAAAATATCCTCAGTATGTAAATGTGACAAAGCACTTCTATCCAGAATGTAGAAAGACTTCCTACAAATCAATAGGAAAAAGATAAATAAGTCATTTAAATAACAGGCAAGAGATTTGAATACTTAAACAGACACTTTATATAAGAAGATATACAGAGAGTGTGGAGAAAAGGGAACCCTCTTACACTGTTCGTGGGAATGTAAATTCGTGCAGCCACTGTGGAGAGTAGTATGGAGGTTCCTTTAAAAAATTAAAAATAGAGTTACCATATGATCCAGCAATCCCACTCCTGGGCATATATTCCAGAAAAGATGAAAACTCTAATTTGAAAAGATACATGCACCCCTGTGTTCATAGCAGCACTATTTACAATAGCCAAGACATGGAAGCAACCTAAATGTCTATCGACAGATGAATGGATAAAGAAGATGTGGTATATATATACCATGGAATATTACTCAGCCATAAAAATGAATGAAATAATACCATTTGCAGCAACTTGGATGGATCTAGAGATTATCATACTAAGTGAAGTAAGTCAGAGAAATACAAATACCATATGATACCACTTATATGTGGAATCTTAAAAAATGATACAAATGAACTTATTTATGACACAGAAACAGACTCACAAACATAGAAAACAAATTTATGGTTACTGAAAGGGAAAGGGAAGTAGAGGGATAAATTAGGAGTTTGGGATTAATAGATACACACTACTATATATAAAATAAATAAACAACAAGGACCTACTGTATGGTACAGGGAACTATATTCAATATCTTGTAATAATCTATAATGGAAAAGAATTGGAAAAAGAATATATATATGCATATGTATAACTGAATTACTTTGCTGTACACCTGAAACTAACACAACACTGTAAATTAACTACACTTCAATAAAAAATTGTTTGTTTAAAAAAAAAAAGAGAAGATATACAAATGACCAAAAAGTACAGGAAAAGTGTTGAACATGCTTATCATGCAAAATGAAACCACAGTGAGATACCACTTCACATCCGCTGGAATGTCTACCATTGGAAAGACTGACAAGACCACATGTGGGTGAGAATGTCAAGCAACTGGGACTCTCACTCGTTGCCGGTGGGAGTATGAAATTGTATCGCTGCTCTGGAATGCTGTTTGGAAGTTTCTTAGAAACATAACTTACCCTGTAACCCGGTCATTCAAGTCATTGGTATTTACCCAAGAGACATGAAAACATGTCCACAAAAAGACATGCACAAGAATGCTCATAATAGCCCAAAGCTGAAAACAACCCAATGTCCATCAACAGGTGAACAGATAAGCAAATTATAGTTATAGATGTACTACTACTCAGCAATATAAACTAACAAACCCCTAATACAGGCAACAATGTGGATGAAGTTCCAAAACATGATGTTGAGTGAAAGAAGCGAGACACAAAAAAGTATATATTGAATGGTTCTCTTTATATGAAATTCTGGAACAGGCAACACTGAGCTATGGTGATAGAAATTAGAATAGCGGTTGCCTTTGCAGGGTGAGTGGATTGACTACAAAAGGGCACAAGGAAACTTTTTGGGGTGATGGAAATATTCTATATCTTCAGTGAGGTGTTTGCTGCATAGAGAGACGAACTGTCCAGTTTTATCTGGAGATAAGGGGCTTCCTGAGACGTGGGACTTTCAGATTTCAAACAGGGATAGTCCCAGGAAAACTGGAACCAGTTGGTCACCTTACATAGGTGCATGTAAGCATTTGTCACAACTCGTAGAATTTTTGCATGCATGTCCAAGAGCATGCACACTTAAAATTTGTGCATCTTATTATGTGTTGATTATACAATTAAAAGAAAAGAGTATTTAAAGAAATGATGATGGGAAAACAACCAAACCAATGAAAACATAAGCAGGCAACAGAAGAGAGCATTTGTCCTTTAGGCATCGTATTAAACTCATGGTTTTAATGTAATAACTTTTGGAAAGACCATAACCTAACACATCGCTGACTACCTGTCACTGACTACACATCACTTCCTCCAGGATGTGGAGATGCTGGATAAAAAGAGATGCTGTGAAGGGATATTTGGTGTCAGCCTATTTGACACCTGTCTCCTGGGAGGGTTTAGGAGGTTGGGGTGGTTCTGTCTATTTCTCCCCTATTACTTGTTGTGGGGTCTCAGATACCCACTGGCGTGCTGTTTTCCTGCAGAAGGACCACAGGTAACATCAGGACACGGAAACAAAAAGGTGATTTTCTCACAGGCCAGTTCGGCTCACTGTGGCAGCTGTGAAAGGAATCGTGAAGCTCACTCCTTTTTTTCCTCTCCTGCCCATTCATCCCATTTCCCGTGGTCCTTTCTCCCTGTGAGCTTTTCTGTTCTCGTGGTCACTGAGCGTCTATAACCTGGAGGGCAGAGCCATGGAATCCCAGGCTGTGTTTGATCTGCCCTGTTTTCTGTTTGGTACCGCACAGGTGATCATACTCGTGGGCTGGTACCTGTGCAGTGTTTGACAGCTTGTATACATCTGTACATCTGGTGAGGCCTTTGTTTTCTTCTGCTTTGCAGCCAAGCCTAATTATTTTTTAACTGAAGTATAGTTGATTTACAATATTATATTAGTTTCAGGTGTACAACATAGTGATTCAATATTTTTATAGATTATACTCCATTTAAAGTTATTATAACGTATTGGCTACATACTCCATGCTGTACAATATATCCTTGTAGCTTATTTATTGGGGAGGCATCTTGAGTAGGAAGTCACCGAGTTTCTCCACTACGTACATGGACCAGTTAGTGACTGTAGCTTTTCCCCTTAAGGAATCGCTGTATTTACGAGCAAAACAGCATCCTTTATCAACTACTCAACTCCAGTCCTCCAAAGCGGAAATTGAGCACAGATGTTTCAGATCTTTTTCATTATCATAGGAAGATGTTCACCATATTTTTGGCAGTAGCTTTTAAGAGTACACTGTATGCTGGCTTTGCCAATTTTTAAATAGGACAAACATTTCATCAAGTTTTGGTTATACTGAATAGTGCTCTGAAGACTTTATTGTGAGGAATTCACTGGAAATTTCTCTGTATGAAGATAATGCCGAACAATTGAAAACACTCCGGAGGGTCCCGAGCTTTACCTCGTTTTACTCTCCGCCATAACAGCGCTCAAGGGTTCTGGGCCAAGATGAAGCTCTCTGTGCCGGCACCCGGGCTATTTTAGGAACATAAGAGAAAAATAGTTTACCACTTACTCATTTGCAGTCTGTGCTCATGTTAAGTTCTTTATATCTTTCTAACCCAGACAGAGAACAGTTTATAAAATTTGCTACAAGCAGTTTGTAAAATTTAGCTTTGCCTCAAGCAGAGCAAAGGTTATATGGTTTTCTTCTTAGGAAATTTTTTTCTTTTTTTCTCACAGTAAAATCTAATCACAATGCAAGTTAGCCTCTCTGGGATGATTAAATTAAACCACAACCCTGCAAAGTGCCTGGCAGAGTCCAGCAGGCTGGAAATGTACATCAGGGCACCTACTGTGTGCAGTAGAGAGAGGCCGGAGAAAGAGGGGGATGAGCAAGACCCCCATTCCTGTCTCCAGTGGGTCTCAAGGAGGCAAAAGGAGGGATAAAGTCGCTTTGCTCCAACGGAGCACCTCGCTGGGAAAATCAGGAAGGAGCACTTGCTTTGTGGATGGATAGGATTTATTCCCACAGGAAGAAGCTGTATCCAGGGAAAGCCCAGGCAGGGAGGCTGTGAGCTGCATCCTTGCTTTTACACGGGCCTCGCGGGCCATGGTTTCACTGCCTGAAGGGGAAAATTTTGTGTGAAACCTCGAAGGGTAGCAGGATGCACTATCCCCAAATACGCCTCTTTGGCTTGAGGCTTGTTCTGAGCTGATTATTTTGAGAAACAGCAGACACAGGGAAAGCTCAGCAAACAGAGTAGAAGTTGCCCTTTTGTAAGTGAAATCTACACGCGTAAAGGGTACCTCCACGTACAAGGGGGTCTCTCTCCCTGTACCAGGAATAGAGGGTGACTCTGAATCACAGGAAACTCTCATCCACGGCAAAGGCACCGCTTAGAGCTGCATAACCACCTCACCTGTTTACCTGCTCACCTCCCGTATGAACCTCCCACCTTTCCTCTTTTGTCATTAGCTGAAGATGGTATTTGAGCCGGTGGCTGAGGCCCCCTGAAGAGTTACTCATTTTTTCCCTGGGGATCTCCCACGTATACATGAGGTAAACGTGTTAATAAACTTCTATTTGTTTTTCTCTTGTTACTGTTTTATTTTAGGGATCTCAGCCAAGAACTCAGAAGAGTAAAGGGAAAATTGTTTTTTCTGCCCTGCAACCATCTCTGTCTCTCTCCAGGGACCCCCCGTCTTGTTACTCTGAGAAGGGGACTCGGGATCCTTGCTCAGCACCAGACCTTAGCTGTTGACCAAAGCCGCTGGCTGCCCTGATGGGAGAGAGAGGAGAAGCCAGCTCCCCAGAAGGAAGGCCTCTGGCCATGGGGAGGAGGGGCAGGGCCAGAGGAGGCAGGGACAGGGCTGAGGGTTGGGTCGGGGCCAATCGCTGAAGGAGGGAAGGCCTCCAGAACAGGCCCAGATAAGGGGACAAAGACGTGGCCATGCGAAGCCGAGAGAGGACAAAGAAGAGACCAGCAGGGCCACGTGTCCACAGGTCTGCTTGTGTGAGTATGAGTGTGTGTGTGTGTGTGTGAGTGTGTAAGGTATATCATCAACTTCCCGCTTCCCAGTCTTGAGCAAGAACTTGCTTTTGTCTTTCTGGGTAGACTGGGGGGGAAACCATCTATTCAAATTATCAAAATGTATTCCATATTCAAATTATTTCATTTCCTGAAGGAAATGGGGCATTCATTCATTCATTTATTCATTCATTCACATGGCCCTTTAATTCTGTGCTTGGCCTTGCTTCAGGTGGGAAGCCTGACTTTTGTGTTTTCGTGGTTTTCATTTACCCACCATTCACTCCATCACTCACCAATTGGATGAGTATTTATTCAATGTCCCCTGGGAACAAGGCAAGCGGGAACCCTCCGTCCTTTGGTGGAGCCCAGGGTGAGGCAGAGCCTTTTCTGGTGTCCTTGAGAGACCCCCTTTCTCACTCTCGGTCACAGCGTTTCCTGTGGTTATCAGGGTCTCCACAGCTACCATTCCTGGTGGAAAGAACCTTCTGCTGTGGGGTCTCACTGCAGCCTCTGCTCTCCGTCCTGCCTCCTGGGAAGGTGTCGTCCACACTCTGCCATGTTCTGGGGAGACTAACCGTGTCCTCAGGCTGCAGTATTTAGGGAGAAGAATCCTTCACAGCAAACCTGGAGAGGAAGAAAGAGAAACGGAGTCAGATCAGACATCTGCCTTCCCCTGCCTGACTTTCCGTGTTGGCACCTGTTCCAATGTATCTGCTGCACTTTTCTTGGGGGCCGGGGTGGGGGGTGGGGAGGTGGGCACTGCGTGCTTTTGATGATTCTGATTATCTTTTATACTCTTGGGGGCCTTACCCGTCTATTCTTTTTTTTTTTTTTAATCTTTATTAGAGTATAATTGCTTTACAATGGTGTGTTAGTTTCTGCTGTATAACAAAGTGAATCAGCTATATGTATACATATATCCCCATGTCCCCTCCCTCTTGCGTCTCCCTCCCACCCTCCCTATCCCACCCCTCTAGGTGCTCATAAAGCACCGAGCTGATCTCCCTGCGCTATGCGGCTGCTTCCCACTAGCTATCTATCTTACATTTGGTAGTGTCTATATGCCCATGCCACTCTCTCACTTCGTCCCAGTTTACCCTTCCCCCTCCCCGTGTCCTCAAGGACCTAGGGGCAGGACAGGAATACCCGTCTATTCTTATTGCAACATTTATTGTACTGCTGACATGAATAATTTACTTTTGATATTGTTGTTGAACTTTGTGAAGTTTTCTTTGGCCTCCTCAGTACACAGGAAGCTCCCCGAGGGTATTTCTAGGTGGCCCTGTAGGTTTCTGACACAGTTCTGGGGACTCGGGAAGGTTTTTGATAAGCACTGAATGAAAGATAAGTTTTGAGATCTACTGTGGAAGAGAAGAGATGTGTCCGCTCCATGCCGCGTTGGTCGGACTGCTCTCGGGAGTTTGGTCTAGTTCAGGAAGTAAACTTGAGTGGCACACAGGCAAAGCGTCCAGAGGGCAACTGGGAGAATGTAGTGATGGGAGGCAGCTGAGCAGAGTGGACTGTCCGGGGTGAGCGGGCCGAGGAGCAGGCGTGGGTGCAACGCAGTGGAAGGAAGGACCTCTTCAGCATCAGGTCCCAAGCGAGGACAGGGATGCCTTGGCCAGCACGGAGAGCCTCCAAAGGACGCCTCTCCCCCCCGAGGAGGGGCTGGTATCAGGCTGGGTGAGTTTTCCCCCACCTGTGTTTCCTGGACCACTAATTCCAGGGCATGGTAATAGGTGCTCCATGAAAAATGTGTTTGGGCTCCAGTAAATGTGGGAAATGCTGGTTTAAACAAAGTTGAACAGATTGCAATACAGGGGCTTCTACTCGGGGGCTTTTGTGTACAGATGGGCATTGAGTCTCCGAGAAGGGATTGCAAGGAATAGTCATTCCAAACCCATCTGGCCTCGGGCCCTTGCCCTGGAGACACATCACAGGTCTAGAATTCACAGAGCCCACTTTGGGGATAACAGAGTACACTCTGACAAAACCGAGGCCAAGGGCTCTTCCAGTTGCGAGTTTGCAACAGAGAGGTTCGTCCACTGAGCTGGGTGCCTCACTGGAGCTTTCTGTGGCTGCCTCCATCCATTCGGGCTGTAAGAGAACACCACACACCGGGTGACTTATAAACAACTGCCATTTATTTCTCACTGTCCTGGAGGCTGGGAAGTCCAAGATCATGGTGCTGGCAGGTGTAGTGGCTGGTGGGGTCCGCTTCCTGGTTCAAAGACCGTCATCTTCTCACTGTGTCCTCACAGGGTGGAGGGGATGGGAGCTCTCTCTGGGGTCTCTTTTATAAGGACACGAATCCTCTACCCTCATGACCTAATCCCTTCCCAAAGGCCCCACCGCCCAATACCATCACCCTGGGGATTAGGTCTCAGCACATGAATTTTCCGCGGGTACAGATACTTAGTCCACAGCAGTGGCTTTCTGAACAGGCTCGGGCATCTTTCCTCTCTGGAATCAGGATGCATTTTAGGTACCCCTGCCCTGAGGAGTTGAAACACTACGGGACCAGCTGCGTTGTTGTGCTCTGGAGCTTGTAGGCCATGTGTGGCAGTTTAACAGTAGTTACTTATGTGGCAGCCGGCACTCTGCAGGGGACCCGTCCTCATGAGGTCCCCTTCTGCTCAGAGCTTCCTCCTTCCACCATGTTTGTTCACGGTCCCCCACCCTCACCCACCTCCTCCAGCTTCCTAAACTGTTGATGGGCTCTGGGTGACCGTGTGGGACTTTGGGAAGAGGAGGGGGAGGGACTGACGGTCAGGCAGGGCTAGTCCCTTGTCAATTCCAGAACCGCGGGCTGCTGCCAGTGCAGAGAAGCAGACAAGAGATGGGGGACGCAGAGAGGACCCCCTGGGGGTGACACCTCTTCACTTACTGGTTCCAGGCCTGGCTGCCCTCCGCTTCCATGAACAACCTCAGTAGATATCTAATAAAATCCCTTTTACTCCAGCTAGCTTGAATTGGTTTGGTAACTTGCAACCAAAAAAACTGTTTTCAAAATCCCCTTTTGGGACTTCCCTGGTGGCACAGTGGTTAAGAATCCGCCTGCCAATGCAGGGGACACGGGTTCGAGCCCTGGTCTGGGAAGATCCCACATGCTGTGGAGCAACTAAGCCCGTGAGCCACAACTACTGAGCCTGCGCTCTAGAGCCTGCGAGCCGCAACTACTGAGCCTGTGTGCCACAACTACTGAAGCCCGCACGCCTAGAGCCCATGCTCTGCAACAAGAGAAGCCACCGCAATGAGAAGCCTGCGCACCGCAACGAAGAGTAGCCCCCGCTCGCCACAACTAGAGAAAGCCCGCGCGCAGCAACAAAGACCCAATGCAGCCAAAAATAATAAATAAATAAAATAAAATAAATTTATTAAAAAAAAAGAAATATTAAAAAAAAATCCCATTTTGAGTGCATTTTTTAGGCTCTGTGCTGGGTCTTATCCATACCTGATATTTCAGTACTCACAACTTCCTGTGGCTAAGGCCTAACTTTATTCTTTGTTTTTTTTAAAGAATAAGCACTTTAATTAATTAATTAATTAATTTATGGTTGCAGTGCACGGCATGTGGGATCTTAGTTCCCCGACCAGGGTTTGAAATCTTGCCCCCTGCGTTGGAAGCAAGGTCACACACCAGCAAAGGTCAGAGCAGTCTCCAACCCCAGTCTGTCAGACACCAAGGCCATGCCCTGAGCCTCTCTCTGTGCTTGCCGAGCTGTACTTTTCTCTCCGCAGTGGGGAGGGCCAGGCGGAGGCCAGGTGGGCCCTAGACTGGCCTCTACTGGGGGGAGGTTGCAGCTTCAGGGGTGAGAGGTGAGAGCCCCACTGCTCCGAGGGTTCCCCTGTCCGCAGAGCGGGTGGAGGGAGCTGGGCGGCCGTGAGGAGCCCCGCCCCTGCTGGAGGCTGGGGAGGTGATCTCCAGGTGAGGACTTCTGCCTGGCGCCTGGTGCCCTGTCACCCGCGGGGCTTTGCGGCACCAGCTCAGCCTCCACCCCCGCCCGCCACCCCGCGTTCAGCCAGCAGGGCAGGGACTCTGTGTTGCCAGTTCTTCAGCTGTTGAGAGTGACGAAGATGTCAGTGGCAGGGAACGCTGGCCACACAGCAGATCTCATGGGAGCAGGACTGAAGTGATTCAGGGCTCTCTGCAGTTCCAGGGACCAAATTATAATCTGCCACCTCTCTGGAGTGCCACGCTGTCACAACTCCACTGCCCTCTTCCTTCTCTCCGCCTGCCTTCTTGGTTTCTGCTGTTGTGGCCAAATGCTTAACCAGAGACTAAACTGTCTTAGTCACTTGGAGCTAAAAAGTGACAGTGAGCGTGCATTCGTGTTACCAGCATTACCTCTGCTGGGTAAACTTTGCGCACAGCCTCTGTCACCTGGGGCCCAGGTGGGGGTGTAACGGGGGGCTAGCATCACGGAGTGTGACCTGTGCAGACACGCAGGGCTGTGCTCCGGAAGACTCCAGTATTGGCCTGAGGTTCTGTGTCGGGCTATTAACCTCCCAAAGGGCACGGGTTGGGCTAAGCTCTGTACTGGTGTCCTGGGGCTGATGTAACAAACCTCCACAGACTGGAGGGCTTAAAACAACAGAAATTTGTGGTCTCACAGTCCTGGAGGCTTGGAAGTCAAGGTGTGGGTAGGGTTGGTTCCTTCTGGAAGCTCTGAGGACAATCTGTTCCATGCCACTCTCCTGGCTTCCGGTGGTTACTGGCAATCCTTGATGTTCCTTGGACACGAATCTGGGGGACACTCTTCAACGCAGTGCAGTCGTCTGGAGTCCAAAGGCCTCCTCTTGATTCAGGAACCCCCAAAGGACCAGGCCTGGGGCAAATGCCCGAGTTGCTTTTCACAGAGACAGACCTACACAGAAGCACGTTGGTTGACCGTCTCATGAGTATTTATGACGTCCAAGGTGTTATGAGTTGACTTGTGTCCCTCGAGAATTGATATGTTGAAGTCCTAAGCCCCAGCGCCTCAAAATGTGACCTTATTTGGAGAGAGGGTCTTTACAGAGGTCGTCAGGTTGCGGTGAGTTCGTTAGGGCGGGCCATGGGCCCATATGACAGGGGTCCTTATCAAAGGGGAAGTTTGGACACAGACACAGAATCACGGGGAGAAGGTCTCCTGAGGATGGAGCCAGAGATGGAGGTGATGCTTCTATAACACAAGCCAAAGAATGGCGAAGGTTGCAGCATGCCCCCCGAGGCAGGGGAGAGGCCTGAAACAGCTTCCTTCTCTCAGCCTCAGAGGGAACCGACCGGCCGGCACAATGGTTGGGTGGACCAAGTGCTATTTCTCCACTGTTTACGGGACATGCGTTTTCCCGATGTCTGGATTCTCCTTTACTCCTGCCTGGCTGCCTCTGGACGTGACCAAGAGCATCCTGGCTGAGTCCCCCTCGCCTCGCCCGCTCGCTTGCCCCGGCTGAGAACGTGGGCACAGCAGCCTGTGGCCTCTGCTGTTGGTCTCGCCACCCAAGGCTCCTCAGGAGTGGAACGTGGCCCCTCCAATGAGCCTCTGAGCTTGGGAGGGTCGGGGGTGGGTGGGTGCTGGAGAAGGTCTGTTCCTGAGCCTCTTCCTCAGGGAGGTCAGCCAGGGAATCTCAGTGAGAGCCGAGGAACCACCGGAAAAGGAAAGGAAACCCAACAGCCTGGGGCTCAGACAACCCTTAGATACACGGAGCTCACGTCTCAGACGTGTATCTAAATCAGGCTGAATCCCTGCCCCTCCTCCACCTCCCTACACTGTCAGCTTTGCGTTTTCCCAAGGCTGCCTCGTGTGCATCACAGCCGGCTGGGCAGGAGCGTGAGTAATTTTACTGTCAGCAGGAAGTGCAGCTAAAATCAGGCGATGAGCTAAAGAACTGAATCATTTCCTCGAGTCTGCCCTCCGGGTCCTAGGTGCTTCCTGCGTGTGGGGAAGCAGCTGAGTCAAAGGCTGTATTACTGTCTAGCCCATAGGTACATATTCCCAGTTTACCCTCCAGAAAAACGTACGTTCTCAGCGGCAGTTTCTGGAAGTGTCTCGACTCTCCTTCAGTGAAGGAGTCTGTGTATGGAGCCAGTCTCCCAACTGATAAATAGGTGTTGAACCTACATAAGTCCCAGCACCCCATGGCCCAATCACAGCTTGGTTTCCCCCTTAAACAAATACAATCCAACAACTAAAGGTAATTAAAAAAGTGATTCCAGGGGGAATTCCAGTTCTAGTAACCGTGCAGGAGCTTGTACTGGACTAATCTCCCCACAGAGAACAATGATAAACTCGGGATAAAATGTAAAACACTGTTTCAGGACACTGAAGAGTGATGTGAGAAGCAAAAACTGGAGGAGAGGGGCTTCCCTGGTGGCGCAGTGGTTGGGAGTCTGCCTGCCAGTGCAGGGGACACGGGTTCGAGCCCTGGTCTGGGAGGATCCCACATGCCGCGGAGCAACTGGGCCCGTGAGCCACAATTGCTGAGCCTGCGCGTCTGGAGCCTGTGCTCTGCAACAAGAGAGGCCGCGATGGTGGGAGGCCCGCGCACTGCGATGAGGAGTGGCCCCCACTTGCCGCAACTGGAGAAAGCCCTCGCACAGAAACGAAGACCCAACACAGCCATAAATAAGTAAATAAATAATTCCCATTTAAAAACAAACAAACAAACAAAAAAAACAAAAAACAGAAACAAAAAAACAAACTGGAGGGGATTTGACCCCTGAAAGAAGGGAACTGATCTGGATGAGATCCATGTGCATGGGATGTTCCTCAGAGGGGGGAGGGCCCTTCCTGGTCTGCTCAGGGAGGGGCAGCCAGAACTTACAGGTCTGGGAAGTCGGAGGATGGAGTTTGGCTGCCTGAGTGGCTGGAAAATGAGAGGTGAAATCTTGGTTTACTGAGAGTTTTTGTCCTGAATGGGAGTTGGATTTTGTAAATGCTTTTTCTGCACCTACTGATATGATCATGTGATTTTTCTTTTTAGCATCTTGATGTGATGGATTGCATTAACTGATTCTTGAATGTTGGACCAGCCTTGTACACCTGGGATAAATCCCACTTGGTCGTGGTGTATAATTCTTTTTATCATTGTTGGATTTGATTTGAGAATATTTTGTTGAGGATTTTTGCATCTATGCTCAGAAGAGATATTGGTCTGTAGTTTTCTTGTAATATCTTTGGTTTTGGTATTAGGATAATGCTGGCCTCATAGGATGAATTAGGAAGTACTTCCTCTGATTCTATCCTCTGAAAGAGATTGTAGAGAATTGGTATAATTTCTTCCTTAAATGCTTGGTAGAATTTACAAGTGAACGCATCTGGGCCTGGAGTTTTCTGTTTTGCAAGATTATTAATTATTGATTCAACTTCTTTATAATAACTATAGGCCTATTTAGATTGTTTATTTCTTCTTGTGTGAGTTTTGGCACACTGGGTCTTTCAAGGACTTGGTCCATTTCATCTAGGTTACCAAATTTGTGGGCATAGAGTTGTTCATAGCACTCTTTTATTATCCTTAAATATCCATGGGATCTGAGTGATGTCCCCTCTTTCATTTCCAATATTAGTGACTTATTTATTCTTCCCATTTTTCTCAGCCTGGCTAGAGGCTTTTGGTTTCTTTGACTTTTTTCTATTGATTTCTTATTTTCAATTTTATTGATTTCTGCTCTCATTCTTATTATTTCTTCTGCTAACTTTGTATTCAATTTGCTCTTCTTTTTCTAGTCTCTAAGGTGGAAACTTAGATATCGATTTTCGATCTTCTTTTCTAATATATGCATTCAATGCTATAAATTTCCCTCTAAGCACTGCTTTCGCTGCACCCCACAATTTTGATAAGCTGTGTTTTCATTTTCATTTTGTTAAATATCTTTTGAAATTTCTCTTGTGATTTCTTCTTTGACTCATGTGTTATTTAGCAGTGTGTTGTTTAATCTCTATGAATTTGGAGATTTTCCAGTTATTGATTTCTATTTTAATTCCACTGTGGTCTGAGAGCAGACATTGTATGAATTCTATTATTTTAAATTTGTTAAGGTGTGTTTTATGACCCAGAACGTGGTCTATCTCAGTGAACATTCCATGTGAGCTTGAGAAACATGTGTATTCTGCTGTTGTTGGATGCAGAGGTGAAATCTTAAAAAGAAGGGAGGTCCCAAATATTGCATATTAATGCTCCTCAAATCCTTAACTGACCCTTCAAGAGCTCATACACGGGTGAGGCTTCAAGAAACCCAGAGGAAAGCAATGCCTGTAAGGTTTAAAGAGCTGAGCAGAGATTTCAGCTGCTGCCCCCTTGCTGCACGGGAGAGTGAGTTTGGAGTTTAAGTTCTGCAGAGTAGAGGGGCCTGGTGGACCCCTCAGACTTTCCACCGAAACCCCAGAAGGGCCTCAGCTTAGGAACAAAGACTATGTGCCAGGAATAAGATTCACCCTAGGATTAAAGGCAAACCAAACTCCCCAACAAGGTGTAAAGCAAAGTTTCCACAAGTTCAAGATGATCCACAGTAATTTAACTGGCTTCTAGAATCAGCTCAACACTTTTCAAAGGAAAAGAATCCAGAATCTCAGCAACACATCATTCACAATATCTGATACACTATAACAATTCCCAGACATATGGAGAATCAGGAAAATGTGACCCACGGTCAAGAAAAACACAAAACAACCAATCAGTAGTAAAAGACCCACAAACTAACCAGATGTTGGAATTAGTAGATAAGGAGTCTAAAATACTATAGTGAACACCGTAAAGAATCTGTAGGGAAGGAGGCATATAGCGAGCGAAGAAGTGGCGAATTTCAGGAGAGATTTAGAGATTCTAGAAAAGAACCAAATGGAAACCATACAACTGAAAAATACAATCTAATGTACTTAAAAAACCAGTAAAGAAGATAGAATAGAATACTAAAAGTACTTGATTAAATCAAAAGGAGAAGGACAGAGGAACAAAGAACAGAGGGAACAAACAGAAAACAAACAGCAAGATGGCAGACTTAAGCAGAACCCTGTCAATAATTATATTAAAGGTAGACAGACCAGACGCTAAATTGGAAGGCAGACAGGATCAAAAGTTAATACTCAACTCTGTATACTGTTTATAAGAGATGTCCATTAAGCATGAAGACAGGCTGAAAATCAAAGTATGGAAAAGATATATTGGCTCACTTTGCCCTGCGGTGGGGGGTCCCTACCCCACTTTGCCCTGCGGGGGGGGGGTCCCTACCCCACTTTGCCCTGCGGGTGGGGGGGGGTCCCTACCCCTTTCCTTCCTCGCCAGTCCCATGCCTCACTATCCACTTTCCCAAGTCAGCCCCGTAAGGCCTGGAGTCAGGCTGGCCTGGAAATACGCTCCATGGAAGGCAGGGTGATGGGAGGAAGCAGAGAAGGCAAAGACAGAATTCCCTCTAAGGGAGGGGTCCCCAACCCCCGGGCCACGGACCAGTACTGGTCCATGGCCTTGGAAACCAGCCGCACAGCAGGAGGTGAGTGGCGGGCGAGCGAGCAAAGCTTCATCTGTATTTACAGCCGCTCCCCATCCCTCCGCACCGCTCCCCAGCACTCCCCAGCGCTCCCCATCTCTCCCCACTGCTTCCCACTGCTCCCCACTGCTCCCCACCAGTTCCCATTGCTCCCCAGCACTCCCCACCTCTCCCCATTGCTCCCCATGGCTCCCCACCACTCCCCATTGCTCCCTACCACTCCCCAGCACTCCCCATCTCTCCCCACCACTTCCCATTGCTCCCCACTGCTCCCCACCACTTCCCAATGCTCCCCAGCGCTCCCCAGTGCTCCCCACCAATCCCCACTGCTCCCTACCACTCTCCAGCACTCCCCATTGCTCTCCATTGCTCCCCATCACTCGCATTACCGCCTGAACCATCCCCCCCACACCCCCCCGCCATCCATGGAAAAATTGTCTTCCATGAAACGAGTCCCTGGTGCCAAAAAGTTTGGGGACCGCTGCTCTAAGGTATACAGTGGGAAAGATGGGATGGGAAATGTGTTCACACTAATAAATGTTCCCCCCATTGGTGGCTGCAATCAAAACATTTATTTACAAGTGGTGTACTTGGAAGTTAAAACATAGTGTCCTCCTGAGACAAGAAATGAGGCCTAGGTTCTTAAGCCCCAGGCTATGGTGTACAGGTAGATTGTTACATGTTTTATCAAGCATATTCAGGAAATGGTAACTCATTGAGCTGAATGAGGTGGGGTTAGGGGCAGTGTCAGCTTTAGGATGTCAATCTCTGATCTGGGAGCAGACTGAGTTCTTCATGTATCAAGTCTTTCTGCGTCTCCAACCACTCTGCCCACCGGCCGCTGCCTCCTGGCCTGGGTGCACACACTGGTGGCGTGGTTTGCTTTGGGGGGGCAGACCCAGCCCCAAGGGCTGCAGGGAAGTGGGCTTAGGTCTACTAGGGAATTCTGCCATCTCAGAATCTAGAAGTCAGGGGCACGGGTTTTAAGTAGTCATGTCCCTTGGTTCCATGAACTCCTCTCCCATGAGGGAGGCACGGCTGGAAGGCCAGCAGAGGGCCCTCTGGGGAGTGGCCCACAGGCTGGGGTTGCTGTGAGGATGAGGGTGAAATCAGAGGCTCCGAGTTAAGGACTTAGCACAGCGCTTGGTGCATAGTCTGTGCTCAATGAAGAGTACCTACGTTGGTTTGCTATGTTTCTAGTCTTTATGGAATCGGACAAGGCCTCTCCACCCTCACCCCGGCTACCCACCCCAGACTGCACTCGCTGGCGGTCTCCCCTAGCGCCCCCTAGTGTGCGGTTCCAGGGCTCGCGCTGTGCTCACTCTACCTCTGGGGCTGGGAAAGCCCTTCCTTCTCTGGACCAGTGCATAAGTTTCTCATCCGTCTGTCCATCTGTGTGTCAGTATTTCCCCCTGGAAATACCCATCTCTCTTCCCTCCAGCCAAGCGCGGTGTCTCCTCTGCCTGCGCCCTCCGCCCCTTTTGGACCGTGTCTGAACCAGGGCAGCCCCCTTGCTCGGTGTGGTCCTTGTCCCATCCCTGCAGCCCTGGGCACCCCGGGGCAGGACTTTGCTTCGTTTGCTTTCCTCCCCTCTGCTCTGCCCAGTCTGGCTGGCAGCCATGCACCGAACTGATTGTTGAGCTGAGGAATTTCACTTGGTGTTCAGAAACCCCTGCTGGAATTTTCCATTGAGATAAGCGAGGGTGAAGGTTTCGGGGCAAGGCTGGAGGTCATTCCTGCTTATCTCAAAGCCCTTAGGAGATAAGAACATTCTGGAAGATCTGCACCTCAGATATCTGTCGCACTATGAGATTGATCCTTAACTACAGCCCAGCAAGGAAGTCTCAAGGAGGAAGGGGAGGCTCCTCTTCCCCTCCAAATCCCTAGAGTGGGTCACTGGGCACATCTACTGGAAAGCTGTGTTGAGCATCTGAGCCATGGGGGGGGGGTCCTTTCACAAGGAGGTCTGGGCGGGCAGCTGGCAGTGTTGGTTACAAGCCCTGATAACAGCTTCAAAAATCTCAGAAATGTTTATGCAGCAGTGGGTCAGGCGTTCACCAAGTGACCCCAGGAGGACAAACGGGTGGGAAGTTACAAAAGGCTGATGTTTGAACTGTCTCAGGATTTCAAATCCTAGAATCTAGAATCCACCGTGGATATTTGAGAGGGCTGGGACGTGAGTCAGCAGGGCTGTTGCTGGGCTCTCCAGCCACTGGGTGCTCAGGCCAGATAGTCCCCAGGGGCCCCTTCAGCTCCAAAATTCTGTAATTTTGCATTTCCTTTGAAGGGGGAATATGCCCATGAGTGTACGTGTCTGAATCTGTGGCCTGATTCATTGGTACAGTGGAAATTCTTCCTGTTAATGTCAATACAGGAAAGTTGACAAATGCCAAGAGAGAAAGTTAAAAGTTGGTACGGCCATATAAAAATAATATTAATTATGGTCACGTAAGCAAATTGCTTATGTACTGTCTTTGATTAGTTTCCACCATAAGCAGTGATAATTCTGGGGTGCAGGTCTCAATGGGGTTAGAAGGTCTGTGTTCTAAGTCTCCATCCTCCCCACCAGGGACTTTATTTGTCCCCGAGGCTGACTCACACAACCTCACGGGAAAGCCTCCTCTGATTTAAGCATGAGTGCCCCCGGCTTTGCTCTCTGTGCCGTGAGACCAAATCACAGAGGCCAGAGGTGAAGGGAACCCCCTCACCTTAGAGGTGAGTTAACAGGTGTCGAGAGGGGAGTGACTTGCCAAGGTCTCTGCAGGAGGAACCCACAGATTTCAGGGAAAAGACCCACCCAAATGACAGCTGTGCAGGGTGACCCTTAGACCACAGAAGCAATCAGCCCCCAGGCCCTCCTGAGTATCTGAGTCCTGGCCTCTCACGGTGCCCCTGGGCCTTTCGAGGTGAGAAGAGGTCGGCTGTTTGGGACTGGCCTGAGTGCAGGCCCCGGGGGTGGTTCTCGCCACCTGCCAGTGGTGTGCTTTCCCTCTGCGTCACCTGGTGGGGGGAGGGGTGCCCTCCCTCTGTGTGCTCTGGCTCGGGTGTCGAGGCAGGCAGGATTCTAGATGGCTCCCGAGATTCCCACCCCAGGTGTCCACACGCTGGATAATCCCCTCCCTTTGAGGGTGCCCAGGGCCTGGATACAATGATGCCACCCTTGAGATTAGGTCATAGTACCTGCCAAAGGGGAAGAGGTCTTTGCAGATGTAACTAAGGTCCCTCATCAGCTGACTCTGAGTTAAGGAAAAGGAGATTGTGCCCGGTGGGTCTGACCTAATCAGGTGAGGCCTGTGATGGTGGGTCTGGAAGTCAGAGGGAGATCCTGATGGCCTCGAGGAAGCAAGCTGCCGTGTGGGAGAGGGCCTGGGGGCTTGTCGCTTTTATGGGGGTCTGTAAGAGCTGAGAGTGCCCTCTGACTGGCAGCCAGTAGCAAAACGGGACTTCAGTCCTACAACAGCAAAGGACTGGGTTCCACCAAGATGACATGAACTTGCAGTGGACCTCGGGCTCCAGAAAGGATGCAGCCCTGCCGACACCTTGACCGCAGCCTGTGAGACCCTGAGCACAGGACCCATTAGGCTGTGCCCAGATTCCTGACCCACGGGAGCTGTGAGATAATAAGCGTGTGTTGTAGGCGACCGTGTTGGTGGTTGCTTGTTACAGGCTGACAGACAAGCACACGGGCCCCGAGCCCCTATCCACCCAGAGGCAGTCGGAGGGCTGTGTTGGCTCTGCTCCAGGCTGTGGTGGGAGCATCATGAACTTGGGGCTCTTTCCTCTGCGCCCGGGAGTGGCACGCCCTCCCCTGGGGCAGTCACTGAGGGTTCTGGGGCCACAGGTCACAGAATTCTTAATGCAGTTTTATTTCATAGCGATTAACCAGAACTTCTCTGCGAGGCCTCTTCCGCTGGAAAATTGAGGGAGGGGTTCTCAACTTGAGTCCAGTCCAGGGACCTTGGTCTCCCGCGGTCACAGGAAGGATTTGGGTGAAATGCCCGTTCTCTCAGGTGCCTTCTTTCTACTCCTGCTCCTCTGTGAGATGGACGCTGGGGACCTAGGTGGGCAGCGTCGGGAGGGGGAGGGGACAGAGAAGATTGGCACGAGTGGCTCTTCTGGGGGTTTCCAGCTGGCCCCCTGGCGTATCTGGGCTCCCCAGACCTCTCCAGGATCTTTGCAAGCCCCTGCCCTTGAGGGTGGGCAGGAAAGGCGTGTGCGCAGCTGTGAGCAGGGGGCCTCTGCGTCCCCGTTCCTCCCCCATCTCCTCCTCTGCCCGCCAGTTGGGACCTCCCTAACATGATCCATGGCGGCTGGAGAGTCACTTGGGAGCTTTTTAAAGGACCCCAAAAATCTCTCCTTTGGACAGGGGCTGGCTTTCAAACCTACTGTCTGACTGCGGGCGCAAAACTCCCATTTGGGGTGTTAGACGCTGGTTATTAACTATTTTGTCCCTTGCATTCCTGCCACAAAACTGATCTTTACAAGTCCCTCCCATTTTGTGCCCCTATCAACCTGCAGGAAGGTGGATGCTTCACGATAACTGGGGAGACGCCCATCCCCGTTAGAGAAAAGCACCTTCACCTGCATCAGAGCTGGACCCTCTGTCACACGGGTTCTCTGGGCGGAGCAGCGGGTCAGCACCCAGACCTTTGGTTCCCGGTCTGCGGGTCGGGGATGAGGACATCATTCAAAAGGGGAGAGAGGTTCTGAGTCTCCAAAATGACAGAACAATTATGCAGTGGCACCCGGGGAGGTGGTTGCACCCTGACAAGATGATTGTGTGGGGGAAGAACCCTGTCCCCAGGGTGGTGTGGGTGCAGCCCAGAGAGGCTGGCCCTGGAGGGATGGTGGGAGGGTGTCCCCACTGGAACCGACACAGGTGTCCCCTCCAACAGAAGACCCCAGGACCCCGCAGGGCGCGGGGGAACCACGGAGCTGACAGAGCGTGTCTCACTGAAATTAAGGTGAGTCATGAGAACATAAAGAAAGCCAGGTTTCTGCACACTGTGTCTGCAGACAGATTCGTGGCCGACAAATTTCTACCTTTCTCAGCATCTGGCTCCCCCTACCCCAGTGCTCGGAGACTCTGAAAATCTTATCTCAAAGAGGCTACTCCATCATTGCTGAGGCGGGAAATTCCGCAACTAGAGTCGTGTGAAGAATTTGGGAGGACCAGGAAAAAGTCCCCTGCCCAGACCCTCCCATCTCCTGGGAGATGCAGTCAGGTTGCTGGGAGAAGGCATCAGGGAAATATGGCCCCCAGAGGCATCCAGGCAGGATGGGGTCGTCTGACCCCGGGACCAGCACACCCTGCCTTGCCCCTGGTTCCAGGCTCAGGGCCCCCCCAGAGCTGGCGCCCAGCTGTTTGTGGCAGGAATGAATTCATTTGACCCAAATACTTCCTTCTCTTCTGGGCTACTAGTTTCAAGCGCAACAAAGAGCCCCACAGCTCGAGGGAGGAGCAGGGGGAAATAAATCAGCATTGAAATGTGACTGGTAACAAAACTGAGAAACTCAGGCGGAGCTGGGTGAGCGGATGGGAGCGTGACTTCCGGCACGTGCCCAGGTGCACCCGCAGCAGCGCCTGCATTAATGTCCAGCCTCCCGCCGCCCCAGGTGACCACCTGACCGGGGCGGACCTTGCCCTGAGAGCCTCTCCGGAGGGGAGGGGGCTGGGCATCGCCTTGGCCCGGGGCTGCTGCCTCTCACCTGTTTTCTGTGAGCCTCTGCCTGGCCCCGGGGCCACGGCCACGCCCCAGCCCGCCTGTTGAGGGAACAAAACCTTCCCCTGGCCAGAAGTGGGGAGAAAGGGGACACACGTAGGGGCCCTGTGGGACCCGGTGATGACAGGGTGTCAGGCTCACTGGAAGTGACCAGGCCTGGGGAAGAGGTGAGTAGTTGTTTAAACTTCTGCATGCTTTGGCGAGTGTGTGTGTGTGTGTGTGTGTGTGTGTGTGTGTATCTGTGTGCGAATATCGATGTGTGTCTGTTTGTATCTGTGTGTCTGTGTGTATTTGTGTCTGTGTGCATGTATGTGGGTGGGAGTGTATCCGTGGGTGTCATGCGTGCATGCACCTTTGTGTCTGACGTGTGTCTGTGCACGAGCCCCCGTGCACAGAAGGGCGAAGTGAGCCAGGCGTGAGCTCTCCTGAGCGCCAGCGGTGTCCCTGCTCGTCCCCGAGGGCTTGCTAGGTCAGGGTCCTGGAAGGAGATTCCTATTTCAAGGGTGGCTTCTGGGAAAATCCAGTTAAAGGCTTGAAAGTAATGAATAGGAGCCCTTACAGGAATCCATTTCAAACGGATCACTATGCCCAAGTGCTACCGGCTGACCTCAGAGTAAACAACTGCTCCGTAATCCCTGCGTTCCTTACACGCCTGGGCGGGGAGAGCTGGAGGAGGACGTGCTCGCTGGCGACGGACTCTCGGCAGGTCAGACGCATCCCTGGAGCGACCCTCCCCCAGGAAGGCTGGTTTGGACTTGCAGTCTCTCCTTTTTCCCTTGGTGCAAGGAGATGAGCTTGTCAGAAATGAAAAGCCCGAAACCGAAATGCTCCGGAGGGCGTCCCTGTTGGCCCCGATCACGAACGTGGCATTCTTGAGAACGTCTCTGCGTTTAGAGACACTTCAGTATCCCTATCTTCCTGAAATTCCAGGGGCAGTCAGGAGTCACATTTTTCAATTGGGGCCCTCTCTGAACAGAGGGCTTCAACCTCTAATCAACGTGTAATCACACGAAAACTCATACGTGAAAATGCTTACTGCAGTCTTACTTATTACAGAGAAAAAACAGTTAAAGCCAAGTAAAAATCCAGTAACAGAGAAATAGTTCAGGAAATTGGAATCATTGTAGGGGTATTATGTGGTCATTAAACACACATAGGTCGAATGCATCTACAACATACGCAGTAATGTGGAAAACCGCCCTTGATATGTCTTTTTTTTTTTTTAATGTAGGATGCATAATTTTATGTTAAAATGATGGTTTGTTTGTTTTTAAGATTCTTATTAAAAAAACTAGAAGAAAGTAGGCAAAATACCATCCCTTGTTGTATTAAGGGTGTGAGATTACGGGTAATTTCATTTTTTTTCAGATTGACAATTATGTGTTTATATTTATTGAAAAGTAATGTTTTTAGATAAAGAGATGTGTCACCTGTATGTGGTATCATAGTAATGGCATGTTTACTCATACTCCACCGATTTTGGTTAATTCAGACATGTTTGGGGCTAAAGATTTTCTTGACTTAAGGAGAGTTTTATTAATTAGTGCACATAAATAGCAAGGAAAACTTGAAGGGGTATCTTTAAATACTTGAGAATTGCTGTTAGGTGTGTTAGAACTTTCTCTTTATGTAAAATTACAGCACAAATCAGTGGAATATCTGCTTCTAAGCAGGTGCTTTAAGTACTTTAGCAAGAAACAAGGTATTAGCCTGGGGTGGCACAGAAACCTGGGGAATTCCATTCTTAAAAGCGTTCCTTTTTTCCAGCTTTATTGAGACAATTGACATATATATAACATTGGATAAATTTAAGGTATGTTACGTGTTGACTGGGTACATTTACATATTGCAAAAACACCTCCACCCCATCACATAATTACCATTTCTTTTTGTGGTGAGAACACTTAAGGTCTACTCTCTTAACACTTTTCGAGTGTATAATACCGCATTAGCTCTAATCATCACGCTGTACATGAGATCCCAGAACTTGTGAATCTTACAACTGAAGTTTGCACCCTTTTACCAATATCACCCCATTTCCCACACACACCCCAGCCTCTGGTCACCACCACTCTACTCTCTGTTTCTCTACATTAGGCCAAAAAAAAAAAAAAGAAAAGTGGTTTATAAGTGAGGGCTTGCTACTGAGCTGACCGTCTTTTGGACAATGAGGTCAGGCCAGCGGCTCCCCGGCAGACTCATTGCACCAGCGGTTCTTGATGTGGATGGAGCGCAGGTCCTGCTGCCTATGTAAGTGACTGAAATGATGCTTGTGCCTGGTGAATCCAGTGTGGACGTGAAGGCAGCGTGTTCTGGCTTCAAAAAAAAATTTTTTTTTAATTTGTTTTATTGAAGTATAGTTGATTTACAATGTTGTGTGAATTTCTGCTGCACAGCAAAGTGATTCAATTATACATATATATACATTCTTTTTCATACTCTTTTCCATGATGGTTTATCCCGGGATAGTGAATTTAATTCCCTGTGCTATACAGTAGGACCCTGTTGTTTATCCATCCGATATATAATAGTTTGCATCTGCTAATCCCAAACTCCCAATCCATCTCTCCCCCGCCCCCCTTCCTCCTCCTTGAGCCTGCTCTGGCTTGGACTCCTGCATCTTTCTCTTAGAAAAGCTGCTGGGCCTCTCTGTAAGGTGGGGGTAACGCCAGGACCCCCGGAGGCTTCTTGCTCAGCTTCAGGAGAAACCTGTGTGCAGCCGAGCCGGGCAGGGGCCCTGAGCACAGTCACCTGCGCCTCAGTGGAGATGGCGGGTCCATTAGCCTTGGTCCCCTCCTCCCCCGCAGTGTTGTAGGGCAAGGGCTCCCTGCCCAACAAGCACAGAAGCCAACACTATGGCACTGGCTTTTGAGAAAAGACAGAGCTTTAATTCGAGGTCGACCGGCAAGGCTCTCAAACGTGTCTCTGCAATCCAGGTTTGGGGCAAAATTTAAGGGCTTCGGGGAATTTTAAACTTGGAAGCCAACTGGCTAGTCTTGAATCAGTCCCTATAAGCTACGCGCGCTCCTGGAAGCCAGATTTTCCTTATTAAAGGACCTGTCCTTCGTAAAGGGCTCTGGTGGCAACATTTCTATTCTCTGAGTTCCCCAGTCTGGATCTTCTTGGTTTGGGGGTCAGCCTGGAGACGTGGGTGCCCGCCTTGCGCATGCGCAGTGCTGTCTCTTTACAGTAACTCCGGCTTTGATTAGTCAACCCACCTCTTTAAGGAGGCAAAACCACTTTAAGTTGGTCAAGGTTTTCCATGCTGTTACAGCAGCCTCATCTGAATACCTTGCCTGAATCTGAATGCGGGGTTGCCTTTACACCTGTAACTTTCTGCTTTTCTTGGTCACTCGGGCTGAGCTGCCTGGAGGAAGCTGGTCTCAGCACCCGCTGGATGTCTTTCCTCTGGTCTCTCTTTCTGCAGAGATCCCAGCCCACCTTTTGACAAGCTCCCTGGGGTTGGACTGGCCGTGCAAACTATGCGGTGGAAACAGCATGTCTGTCTAATTATGACTTGCTAAGCCATCCCCACGGATATGCACAAGACACTTATTGAGCACCTACCGTAATCTCAGTGAATACTATCTTTGCTTTCGTGAGCAGTTATGGCCCGGCGAGAGAGAGAACCAAGAAAGAAATTATTCTACGAATTAAGGTAGAGTTGGAAACAGATCATTTCCATCAAGGAGAGGAACAGGGAGCTGTAGGCCCCACGATGGCAGAGACTTTTCCCTCTTTTATGAACTGGTATTTATGGGGACTGGACACATGATCGGGGATGAGGGGGTGGAGTAAGGGTGGCAGCTGTGAGACCAGACAGGAGGCTGTGGCGGGAGAGGGATTTGCATCAAGGTGAACAGAGAGAAGAGAGCAGATGTAGCAGCTTCACCGTAAGGCAAATTCCCCAGATGATTAGGCAGTGGGGTTGACAGATAAGCAGCTCTAGCAACCTCTGAACTTTGAGCCAACATCTTTCTGTTATCTTTCCTGGGGCTTCAATCCTCATTCCGGACTCTGATTTGCCCTTTGGCCTGTAGAGCTGAATCATAGGCTGTCATTTTATCCCTGGAGGGCCAGCCACTTTGGGGGGCGCCCCCATTTGTTCCTGGTGTTTATTTTATTTTGCCTTTGAGTTTAATTTCTACCAGTGGATCAGAAATCTGTAGAAGGACTGCTTTGAATTCTTGCATGGGTGGTGGGTTCTGGAGAGAGGACTGGCCCCTGCAGAACTCCATTCCCTAACCCCCGGGGCAGCTGTGGGTCTGCAGGATGCAGAGGAAGTTGCAGGGTGCCCTGGCGGGATGTCATCCGTTGACACAATTAAGCACCATCCCCGATGGTGAAACTTGAGAGCATCCCATTGAAGATGGGGTTCCAGACATGCTTTCCAATAACCATTCAGCTCTGCTGTGTCCCTTTCCCCAGGGAGTGGATGGGCCTGTGAACCCTTCTCTGCCAGACCCTGTAACTCCAGTCACTTTCTGTTTAGAAAGTCTTGTTGGTATTTAGGACTCAGTCCTGTT
Source organism: Balaenoptera physalus (assembly GCF_965194825.1). Taxonomy (NCBI): domain Eukaryota; kingdom Metazoa; phylum Chordata; class Mammalia; order Artiodactyla; family Balaenopteridae; genus Balaenoptera; species Balaenoptera physalus. Next base: position 135,660,536 of record NC_138885.1, on the reverse strand, counting down.
TGTTCTGAAACTTTGATCCCAAACTCGATTCTTTTCCTTTTGTCCCCACAGGGCAGACCAGACCAGTCTGTGGCTGTGGCTGCCTGTTGGGGACAGCGAGGGAACAGGGTCTGCTTCCTACTGCTCTCTCTTTCCTCCCTCCCTCTTCAAAACTCCTTCCCTTCCTCCATTCCCACCCACTGCAATGAGGTGGGAGAGGCTCTGTTCACTGGACAGGCTGGCTCTGAGGTGGGTTTGGGTATTTTTCAGGGGAAGCTTTTCTGCAGATGCAATCCAGATACTAGACGAAGACGAAATGATAACAGTAGAATGCCACCAGTTTGCAGCCCCCTAATGAAACAGTGGACATAGGGACAGTTTTCAATGGCTGCTAACATCACAAAGACACCACCAGACATTATTTGCCTCCTGAGGAAATGCACACCACACTCACGACAGTATTCGTGCCGAAAGATAGCCTATATCCAATCAGGTTTCTGCTCTGAGCCACCAAGCTACAGAAAATCAGGGTTCAAGGGAACACATTCAGTGACAACAAAGGGATGCAATCAGCAAAATCCAGACTGGAAACTACAGGGCAATCTGATTTCTTCAACAAATAAATTACAGAGAAAAAGCAGATGCATGTACATATACTGAGATCTGCAGGAGAATTAATAGGATGTCTAGGAATTCCCTCAAACTAATCTTCGGAGGGAGGGGGGTTTGGAGACGTGGGTGAAACAAGATTGGCTACAGCTGATTCTTGTGGAGGTGGATGATGGAGGCCTGAGGTCCACCAGAACGACCTCCATCCTCTCTGTTCTGGTACATGCCTGAAATTTTCTACAATGAAAACACATGCAGGGTTTGCCCAAATTAATTTTGATCACAGAGCCGTTTTTCTCCAGGGCGTATCACTGTGGGTTCTGAGGTTTCAGTACAGTGGGAAGGACTAAAATGTTTTGAGATCCTTGAAACACCAAACGTTTTTGTAAATAGATTTTCTTGAAACACCAATTTTAATCCATGAACCACAACTGAGAGAGTGCTGTACCTTTTAGGTATTTCAGAACCTTTTTGGAATAGTCATAGGTTTTTCAAAAGTGAGAGGTGATGGAAAGAGGAGATGAGCCAGTATGATGACTGGCACACAATCACTACTTCGCAGGGTACGAAGCTGTTCATCTGCATTGGCCCCTGCCGGGCACCGCGGACACGCTTTCCGAGCACCTCACAACACTTTCACCCTGTCTGGAGGTGAAAACCCCTACTTCCCACCTAAACTAGGGAAACCCAGTGTGTGCTTTGTGCCAGTCCTCTCGGGAGGCAGCCGTCATGGTGGAAGAGACACCTCACTGGGAACGAAAGCTTCGGTATGAAATTTGGACTCCGCTATGGATAAATCTTCCGTTTGTGTCCACTCATTCATTCATTCAGTCACTCATCCATTCATTCACTCACTCCTGCATTCACTCACTCACAGCAGGCGTATATTATAGCTATTGTTCACCCCACTTTCCAGAAGGGGAGATGGGGTGCAGAGTGGCAAGCCAGGTGCCTCTGACTCGGAGCTCCGTTCCATTTGAGGCTGTCTGTATTCAGCCAGGGCAGCAGCGTCCCGGGGGTGCACTTGATGAGATTATTTGGCATCAGACATTCAGCCTCCTCCCGTCATTGTCTCTCCGCAGGGCATGGCGCAAGTGGATGGGGTCCCCCGGCCCGGGGCTGCCCTGGGCCAGCCCTGCATCTTCAAGCTGGTTCTCCTGGGCAGTGGTTCTGTGGGCAAGTCCAGCTTGGCTCTCCAGTATGTGAAGAATGACTTCAAGAGCATCCTGCCGACCGTGGGATGTAAGTGACGGGACAGGGCACCCTTCCTTCGTCTCCTGGTGGGGAAGCCAGGGCTGCTGACCCACATGTGGGGCACCTGGGGACGAGGCCGCCTGGGAATTTCCCAGGCTCTCCTGGAGCCTCAGGCAGTGCCTGGCACGTGCAGGGAGGGCATGAGGTCCACCCCAGGCAGGCATGCACACGGAATCCAGAACTCAGGTTTCAGCTCAGCTGGAGTCTGCGGGGGCCGGGGAGGGGGCGGGTAGTGTATCAGGGACAGAGTTTCTGGCCCCAAAGGGTTGGGTGTGTGAGGGCTTCTGCTGGTGGAGGGCGGAGCCCAGAAGAAGAACCTGCCTCCAGGCTCTGCCACTCAGCCCCCTAGAGAAGCCGGCCTCTCCCCCTGGCTGGTTGCCCTCCTGCTAACGCGGCTCCCTTTCTGCCTGGACTTGGCTTACCCACCTGGCCTGGGCTGGCGGATGGGGTGGGTGCTGTGGGAAGGGGCGGCAGGGAGGGAGGCCCCTCTCACGGCACTGCTTAAAGAGGATAGCAAGTCATGGCTTTCAGAGGGGAGGGACTTTGGCGCATCTGTGGACAACTGGTCTCCTTCACATCCTGTCTGGGGGTGAAAAGCCTCACTTCCCACCTAAAATAGGGAAACCCAGTGTGTGCTTTGTGCCAGTCCTCTTGGGAGGCAGGCATTCATTCATTCATTCACTCATCCATTCATTCACTCATCCATTCATTCACTCATCCATTCATTCACTCATCCATTCACTCACTCACTCATCCATTCATTCACTCATCCATTCGTTCACTCATCCATTCACTCACTCACTCATCCATTTATTCACTCATCCATTCGTTCACTCACTCAGCAAGTATCTGTTGGGTGTGGCCTCTGTCCCAGGCCCACATTAGGTGTGAAGGATTCTCTAAGATGCCAAGCAGACACACCAACATGGAAACAGAGCACAAAATTCAGCAAATGGTATTAACTACTTGGGGCCCTCAATCTTCTCAGGAGGGTGGTTCCTGAGTCCCTGAAGAATATGGGGCCCGAAGGGATCTGCCAGGGCCAGGCCCCCAGAAATAGTGGTGAGAAGGGCAGAAGCAGAGTGAAGGGCTGGCCCCAGGACGGGAACACGGGGAGAGCTGGTAAAGACCGTGGATTCAGGCCGGCTGAGGGGCACGCAGGGCCATCTCTTCTCCATCAGCAGGAAAGTTGACACCGCTCACCCGTGATATCAGACTGGGCTTTAAAAATATATAACAAAGTGCCAAGTCTGGCTTCAAGGTCGGTTTCATTGAGAGCAGAGACCACAGAAGGGGGCCAGGCCGAGCTGGGATATCGAGGGCTGTGTGCCTGGGTGTGAACCTGGATTCCAATTCGGGGGAGGGAGACAGCAGGGGCCAGACCGGGCGGCTTGTCGGGTTGGATCTCACTCTAAGACCGAGGTCTGAGGCCACGGCTCACAGGGCACTGCTTGTTTTTGCAAATAAGGTTCTATGGGGACACAGCCCCGCTCGCGCCTGCGTAACCTCTGTGGCTGCTTTCCCTCTGGAAGGGTGGCTTTGAGTTGATTGCTGGTGATGGTGACAGCACATCCCTCGAAGCCTAAAATGTTTATTACAGGGAACTTGCCCGCAAAAGTTTAGGACCCCTGCTCGAGAGCCAGTATCCCGAGAGGCAGTGGGCGGCCACGGGGTGGGCTCCAGCGGGCATGGAGTGGCCCTGGGGGCTCACTGTGAGCCGAGAACTTAGCTCAGTGGGCCCAGGGAGGCCTGCAACTCTGACCTACCTTGCGGGGCAGAAGAGGCCCCATAAACACAGAGCCAGGCCGAGCCTGCCGGCGGTGCTGGCGTTCTGTATTTCCAGGGAGGAAAAGGGGAGCGCAGACAAGTTCGCTAACTCTCCCAAGTGAGAAACCCGCAGATCCAGCACGCTGCAGCTCGTGGATGGTGGGTGGCGTGCCCTGTTTCCCCGATTCCAGCCACCTCCACCACTTCCTTTAGTTCCAGCAAGTCGGGGACCAAGCTGTCACCCTCCCCAGGCTGTCCAAGTCACCCCACTCTCTTCAGGGGTCCTACGAGGGTCAGGAGGGTGCACAGAGCCTGGGCTCGGGTCAGGGTGGGAGGCCTTTGCTTGGGTGGCAGGCCGGGGTGCGCCCTCTCCACTCCTGGTCCTCTGCCTGGCCTCGGCCGTCCTCCTCCTGCCCGTGCCCCTCCCCCAGGCCCAGGCTCATCTCCCCAGGACCCCGCCTCATCCCCCCAGGACCCCGCCTCTGCCCTGGGGCTGGTGCCCTGAGCCTTGGCTTCCACTCCAGCTTCCTGGGCTGCGGGTGGGAGGGTGTGGCTCAGTGTTGTGGCCCGCAGCCCTCTAGGTGAGTTTAGCGGTCCTTTATTCAATCAGCCACCAGCCTATTTATGGAGCACCTACTAGGTGCCAGCCACTGAGCTGGGTGTAAGGGACGTAGAAATGAGTACTCCCTCCTTTGCTTTGAGGAGCTAAATCCCCTGTGGGAATGATGGTCTCCGCCACGTACATCTCTGGGCCTACTTCACGTGCCTTGTACACCTTGTGACGTTCTTACGACCTTTGCAGGTGGATATTATAAGGATTATTACGTTATTATAGAAATAAATAAATAATATTATTTATTATAATATGATATTTAGTCACGTATTATATTCTATGTGATTTTATTAATTATTTTGCTATGATAATTATTATATTATTATAAAAGCAGACATCCCCCCTTTTTTTGTTTTTTTTTATTTTGGCCATGCCGCGCAGCATGTGGGATCTTAGTTCCCTGACCAGGGATCAAACCTGCGCCCCCTGCTTTGGAAGTGCGGAGTCTTAACCACTGGACTGCCAGGGAAGTTCCCTCAATTTTCAGAGGAGACAATGGACCACGAATATCCCTTTAATCTAAGGGAGACAGTCTGTGTTGTACAGAAACCCTTTGAAGGCAGACACGCCCATTGCTTTCTCACTGCGGCTTGGCTTTATGGGGGATAAGAAGAGGAGCAGAGCCATAGGGAGAGGATGAGGGCCCTCACCTCCTCCCCGGGGGCAGCTGGGGGAACAAGGTGGTGGTGCCTTGCCCAGAGCTTGGCCTGCAGGAAGCCCTTGGTAAATATGAGCTGAACTTACAAACGAGGGGACAGGGGACGGCCGAGGGCAAGGGCTTAGGCTCTCAGCGCCATGCTTTCATCTGTAAAATGGGATGTACAGTCCTCTTTATGGGGGGGAGGGCTTCGTGAAAGGTCGACCAAGGATGTCAAGTCACGGATCACCACGTTATGACTTAAGGTTGGGATGCTGAAAACTCGGCCTCTGTGCCCAGGTGCCGAATTGAATCTCAGAGACAGAGTTTTGGGTGAAGCAGAAAAGAATAGCTTTATTGCTTTGCCAGGCAAAGGGGGAGACAGCAGGCTCCTGCCCTCGAAAACTGTGGGTCCCAGCCTGGGAGGATTTAGTGAGGAGTTTTATAACAATGGTTCAAGGCCAGGGTTGCTGGTAAGGATCAGGGTGTGTGCAGGGCCTGCACTCCTTTCATCTGGCCTCAGGTGGTCTCCTGATGAGGTTATCAAACCGTGATCTTCTCTGGAATGAAGTATGCTGACATCTATTTGTTGGGGGTTTTAGTTCTGTAAGGAGCTCAAAGATATTGTTATGTGTATCCCTTTTTAAAAAAAATAAATTTATTTATTTTATTTTAGTTATTTTTGGCTGCATTGGACCTTCGTTGCCGCACACGGGCTTTCTCTAGTTGCGGTGAGCGGGGCCTACTCTTTGTCGTGGTGTGTGTGCTTCTCATTGAGGTGGCTTCTCTTGTTGCGGAGCACGGGCTCTAGGCCCACGGGCTCAGTAGTTGTGGCTCGCGGGCTCTAGAGCACAGGCTCAGTAGCTGTGGCGCACGGGCTTAGTTGCTCTGCAGCATGTGGGATCTTCCCGGACCAGGGCTCGAACCCGTGTCCCCTGCATTGGCAGGTGGAGTCTTAACCACTGTGCCACCAGGGAAATCCCTATGTGTATCCCTTGAGGCGGAACCAGGACCCTGCCCCAAGGCTACACTATTGTTTCTTGGCTGCTCCTGCCTTGTCTCTGCATGCCCTCCCTTCCTTGATTAGCATTGGTTCCAATCTGCCCTCTGGAACTCAGGGAAGGTCATGGAGGCTGGAGTCTTGTCCCTACAAACAAGAAGCGGGGGGCATGGAAAGGCGTCCGTGCCCAGGAGCCCCACAGGGTCGTGCTCGGTTTCAGTTGTCACCCTTTCCTGCTGCCCCCTTTCCTCAGACGCCCACCCTCACACTCCCGAGGGCAGGGGTGGGACCAGGGCCTGGCATGTCTTTGGTGGTGCTGCCTTCAGGGCAGGCCAGCTGCAAGATACTCCAGCCCTGGAGAAGAGCGGCGGTCCCTGGGCCCCTCCAGAGGGTCTGGATCTGTCGGGGTGAGTGTGGGGGGTGGCCCTGCAGTGGAGGGTTACACAAGCACTGGACACAGCTCTGCAGAACAGCGCCTGGGCGGAGACAGGGTTCCAGCCACCCTGCGGCAAGACCTGTCCATCCAGAGGAAGCCGGAGCCGTAACTGTGACAGGCGGTGGCAGACTCTTGTACCCAAAGCAGAGCCAGAGTAGAATTGAGCACAGCCTCCCGAGGGCGTGGCCTGCTGGGAGGAGACCAGAACCCCCTGAACTCCTGGCCGCCCCAGCACCACAAAGCCCGCCAGGCCCACCTGAGAGAGGGGCTGGCAGGGGAGGTGGGCAGCTCCCAAAAGCGTTTATGGTGGCTGGGGGCTTGGAGCACCAAGAGGTTCCGAAGATCCCACTGAGCTCCCGCAGACCCCTCATCCTGGGATCCTGAAGGGCAGCAGCAGGGGAAATTCTGCCCCATTTCCCGGCGCTGCACGTTTTAGTGACATCTTTGGAGGGGTGGTGACATCTAGTGCTTGTGTTCGGATTTGCTGGCAGAAGCCAGTTTGGACCAGCTGGGCCTTGCCTGGGGCAGGGAAGGTGCGAAAGGTACTGGATTTCGCCCCACCTCCCTTCCCTGCGGAATGAAACATTGCTGGAGCCCAGGTGACCCTGAGAAGTCACCCATGTCGTGTTCCCTTCCACCAGGAAGCAGCTCGTGACTTTTACAGAAAAGAGAACGCTGCAGAGAGGGCTTCAGTGAGCAGGGTCGGCTGTTTATTTAAACTAAAAGGTCAAAAAGCAAAACCTTTCCTTGTGTTAACATTTAGTTGAGACACCTTTTAATTGGGGGCAACAAAATGTAAGTTGAAGAGCAACCCCCAGTGAATTCTCTTGTCATTTGTTGCCCACTGGGGGTCCATTCAGCTCAGCAAGTGGAAGGCACGCCCGCTTCCAGAGGCTGGGGAGGGGGCCGGAAGCATCCCCAAGTGTCCCCACTGGGGCTCCTGTGTTGAGGTCTGTGCTGGGGCCAGAGGAGGCTGGAGCCCTGCTTTGTGTCACCATATAAAGCAGTGCCAGGTGGCCCCGGTTCAGAGTAACGTCTGGTAAAAATGTGTCGGTGTGTCATCCCCACCAGCGTATTCTAGAAACGTGGACAATTCCGGGTCTGGACCCGATCCTGCCCCCCATGCCCCAGCTTGTTGCCAACATCATTTCAGGAAAAATCTCCCAGTCTGTTTGAATATCTCAGAAGTTAATTTTTTAATCACTTTTTGGATTTAGCTGTGAACAGGTAGAAAATATGGTCAGTGGGTTTCTGAACAAGGAAGGTAATACATGTGGGCTCTTTTGTGGGTTGGAGCCAGGAGTTCACGGGGCAGGGGGTGGAAGTTTGCTTCGGATACCAGCCCAGGGGCCCACCTGGGGGGTCTGTGTCTCTCTCCAGGGGAGACGAGGTGCTGCGGTCTGTGAATATCCAACAGCCACTCATGCCACGTCATTGCTCGGTGTGAAAACCCTGCGCTCCTTGGAAATCGGTTGGGATTTTACATTGATTTAAACTCAACCACCAGCCATCGTTTTCAGAGTAGAAAAGGAAAATATCAGAAGCTAAGATTGTTAAGCAAAGGAGGCAAACCTGAATTTTATGCCCACCTGTGACCTGGCAGCGATGACTTTTAGGATGAAACCAAAATCGCACGCAGAAGTGTGACTTGACCTGATAGCAAACAGACCAAGGGTGTGGATAAAAGGCTGCTGTTCCCAGACAATGAGCCGGGAGAGCGGAGAGGGAAGGGAGGAAGGGGCGTCAGGTACCACACCCTGCACCTCCTCTCTTTTCTCCTGGGTTTGACAACCGCCCTGGGAAGAGGGTACTGTTGACTCTTGGTAAAGGAGGAAGCTGGAATCTCTAAGGTTGAAGCAAGTCGACAGAGTTTGTTGCAGCTGATAGACTTCCCTCCAAGGCCCAGGCATGGCCCTCACCCTCATGACCCCATCAGTCTTAATGGAGCTTCTGTCCTGCTCAGTCCTGACAGTAACCCTGTATGAGCTGGGAGCTGTCAGTCCTACTGATGAGCTTTGTTTGACCTGGTGTCGTGTTCTGCGGGGCTGTCATAATAAACACCACAGACTGGATGCCTTAAATAACAGAGGTTTATTCTTATAGTTCTGGGGGCTGGACGTCCAAAAGCGAGGTGTTGGCAAAGTAGGTTTCATCCTGAGCCCTCTTTTCTTGGCTTATGGGTAGCTGCCATCTAGGTAACTGGCTGTGTGCTTACATGACCTCTTCTTTGTGTTTGCATGGAAAGGAGGGGAGAGAGAGAGAGAGCAGACAGACGACAGAGACAGAGAGACAGAGAGAGGAGACAGAGGGAAGAAGACAGAGGGAGAGACAGCCAGAGAGAGGGAGTGCATTCTTACAGAGGCACTAATCCCATCCTGAGGGCCCCACCCTCACGACCTCATGTAACCCTAATCACCTCCCAATGGCTCCATCTCCAAATGCTATCATGCTGAGGGTTAGGGCTTCTATATGTGAATTCTGGGAGGATACAGTCATTCAGTCCATAACACCTAGGAAGTGTATCTGACTTCAAGTTTGTGGACAAGCAGAAAAATGCAGGATGTGCAGGCAGAGGGTGGATCGGCGGTTTCCATTTAGGAGTCACCCCAAACTAGATTCTCATGAGAGAGAATCATGATCTTACCCTTTCTATGCTAAATGTCTCAGCCCAGACTTGTCTCTTATTCTCTGTCTGTAGCAGATTGAATTGTGTCCCCCAAAAGATTCGTCCTCCTCCTAATCCCCAGTGCCTGTGAATGTGGCTTTATTTGGAAAAAGAGTGTTGGCAGATGTAACTAGTTAAGGATATTTCTGGATTTCAGGTGAGCCCTGAATCCCATGACCAGTGTCTCTGTAACAGGAGAACACAAAGATGCAGAGGGGGTGGCCATGTGAAGACAGAGGCAGAGATGGGAGAGATGCGTCTACAAGCCAGGGACCACCGACAATTGCCGGTCCCCACCAGGAGCCGGGAGGGGGCGTGAAACAGATTCCCTCTCAGAACTTCTGGAAGGAACCAACACTGGAGACACCTTGATTTTGGACCTCTGGCCCCCAGAACTGAAAGAATAAATGTCTGCTGTTTTTAGCCACCCATTTTGTGGTTATTTGTTATGACAACCCCAGGACACTAACACACTGGCCTTGGAGTGAAAAATTTAACTTCAAGCATGCGGCTACATTTACCAGAATCTCCCAAGCTTCCAACCCATCCCAGGTCTGGGCAGGGCAGAAGCTTTGCCTGGAGTCCCACCCCTGGCCCCTCCCAGTCCCTGGTCTAGTTCTGTATATGACATACCCCATACGCTATGGGGGCAGAACATCTTTTTTTTTAAAAATTTATTTTATTAAAGTATAGTTGATTTCTGCTGTACAGCAAATGACTCAGGTATACATATGTATATTCTTTTTCATTCTTTTCCATTATGGTTTATCACAGGATATTGACTATAGTTCCCTGTGCTATACAGTAGGACCTTGTCATTTATCCATCCTATATATACTAGTTTGCATCCATCCCTCCCTCACCTCCTCTCCCCCTTGGCAACCACAAGTCTGTTCTCTATGTCTGTGAGTCTGTTTCTGTTTTGTAAATAGTTCATTTGTGTCATGTTTTAGATTCCACATATAAGTGATATCATATGGTATTTCTCTGTCTGACTTACTTCACTTAGTATGATCATCTGTTGGTCCATCCATGTTGCTTCAAATGACATTATTTCATTCTTTTTATGACTGAGTAATATTCCATTGTATATATGTACCACCTCTTTATCCATTCATCTGTCGATGAACATTAGGTTGTTTCCATGTCTTGGCTATTGTGAATAGTGCTGCTGTGAACATTGGGGTGCATGTATCTTTTTGAATTATAGTTTTGTTCGGATATATGCCTAGGAGTGGGATTGCTGGATCATATGGCAACTCTTATTAGTTCTTTGAGGAACCTTCATACTGTTTTCCATAGAGGCTGCACCAATTTACATTCTGGGGACAGAACATCCTGGTGTTACTAAATAACCATCTTAAAGTCACAACACTTTGGAAAGCTATGCTAAGGGGAAAACAGTCTTCAGATGAAAGGTGGATTGCCCAGTATGTCGAGTGAACGGCTTGGGGATAGATCTTTTGCTGTGTGTACTTATCAAGCAGGCATAAGAAGGCATGAAAGTCCTTGCCCTCCAGGGGCTCACTGTCCTCAGGGGTGACAGGTGAGAACACAGAAGTCTACCTGTGCAGTGGGTGAGTGATGAGCACAGGGGGCTGCTATAGACCACTCCCGGGGAAGGGGGCCCCAGCACTGCCCCAAGCGCTCCCACTCGAAGACCCGCTGGACATGTAGGGAGGTGGGGAAGAGGAAGGATTCCAAGCAGAGAGGTCCGTGGAGAAGGGAGGTCAGCAGGGAGAGGTGTGCATCAGGCCGGGAGGTTAGCAGGAGGCCAGGAAGGATACGGGGGAGGAGCTGGTGTGACGTCAGCATGCCAGCTGCCTCGCTGGACACCCTCGGGGCCATATCGGACCCCTGGTTGTCAGAGACCCTTCCATGCCACACATCGTCCAGAGGATTTGAATAGGACCCTGAGAGTCTATCTATCTTCCCACCCAAAGCCTCTGTGGAATCTGCAAAGGTCTGCAGCAAATTCCTTGCAACTCTTTGCTTTTTCTGGAAACTGCCATCTTCTAGAAGAGGTGTTTGCTGAGCCTTCCCCACTGAGGGTGACGGGAAGCACAGGGCTGGCTGTCTCTGGCTGGTTTGCTGAGCCCAGGGCTCACGCTGGTCCAGGCTGAGCCGTGGATAAAGACCTCGTCCTCCATGTAAAGCTCCTTCTGGGCTTCTGTTTCAGGTGCATTCTTCACAAAGGTGGTGGATTTGGGGGCTGCGTCTCTGAAGTTTGAGATCTGGGACACGGCTGGCCAGGAGAAGTACCACAGCGTCTGCCACCTCTACTTCAGGGGTGCCAACGCTGCGCTTTTGGTGTATGACGTCACCAGGAAGGTGAGGCTCACCTGGGTGTGTCCCCGCCCTCCCAGGCACATGGACGCAACCTTCTGGAGGCATTATGTGACTGACCTGTGCTGGTGCTTTATGTTAAAAGCGTGAGCACCAGTGGAGAATCCTTCAGTGAAAGTCAGTCACCTCCTCCAGGAAGCCCTCCCTGACAACCCTTCTTCCTGCTGCACAGTTAGGTTTGCGCCCCTCCGTGGTCCTCTTGGAGTACCCAGAACAGAGCACACCCATCCATCACTCACGATTCCTTGGGTGCCCACTGAGCTGGTGAGGGGGGTGTTATGAAAACAGGATACGGCCCCTGGATGCATATCCACTCTACAGAATCTCATCGGGCCAAACAGAAGTGAGCAGGTGCTTAGTGCACCAGCAGGGAAGGGTGGGGTTCTGTGGGAGTTGACAGGAGGGGCACCATACTTCCTGCAGGAAGGCTCTAGCTGAGACGTTGGGAGAAGCAGGATTAGCCCTGTTGGGCAGGGCCGGGCAGGGAGGTGGCGGTGGGCATGTGAGCGGCGGGGGGGAAGGGAGTTCTGGTCAGAGGGCAGCGCTGGTGGAATTAAGGAGGTTGAGTGCCGTGCCTGGAGCCCCGGCAGTGCTGAGAGCAGGCCTACTGGGTCAGCATGGCTGCTGGGGAGAGGGGCTGCGTGGGACCCAGGGCAGAGGCCCCGTTCCCGGGTCTGTGGGGCGCTGCAGTTAGGATCAGGGTTTGGGGTGACAGCCACTTCCCCACAAAGTGGTCCTTGAGGGCGTCCTGGAGCGGAGGCCTCTAGAGCTCCAGGTCTGACGTGGAACCTCCTGCAGCCCCCAGCCTCCTGCTGGCCAGGTGGGGACAGAGCTGCCTTCGGCCCAGACCACCCGAGGCGAGAGAAAGACCAGCCACCCCTGCTCAAGGGGCACAACAGCCCTTGGGGCCCGACATAAGTCCAGTTGGATCATGTGCTGTTTTATGTTAAAATCGTGACAACCACTAGATTCCTTCAGTGAAAGTTGGTCACCTCCTCCAGGAAGCCCTCCCTGACAGCCCCTCTTCCTGCTGCACGGTTGGGTTTGCGCCCCTCCGTGGTCCTCCCTGAGTACCCAGAACAGAGCACCCCCATCCATCACTCACGATTCCTTGGGTGGGTCACTTGGATCCTGTGTTTTACGCAGGGTAGCCACCGACACTTGCCTTGTCTTTCCTGGGACAGCTGAGGAAGACCACCGGGTTTGCCTGACGTCCTGTTTTCCTTTCTCAGGATTCCTTCTGCAAGGCGCAGCAGTGGCTGAAGGACCTGGAGGAGGAGTTCCACCCGGGAGAAGTCGTGGTGGTGCTGGTCGGCAACAAGATGGACCTCCACCAGGAGCGGCAGGTGACCTTTGAGGTGGGCCTGGAGACTGTCATTATGTCCCCGGTGCGGGAGTGGGGAGGGACCCCAGACGCACACGCCCACCTACCCACACACTCATACACACACACACCCCACACGCGCACACACACACACACACCACTTTAGTTTCCCTCCTGGGCAAAGGTTTCTGGTCTCTCCTGGGAAGGTCAGACCCAGAGACAGTTTCTCCTGGCAGCGGGGAGAGCTGTCAGCACCACCGCAGCCTCCCGAGGGCTGGCAGGGGCGGGCGCAGTGCAGGCAACGGTTTCCGTGAGGAAACCACGACCCTTCCCACCCTCTCTCCTTCTGTGAGTGATGCGGGTTTCAGATCTTCCTCTTTGTGTTCAATAAACTGTTCAAGAAGGGGCAAATCCAAATGTTTTGCTAGGAAATGAGCAAGGGACAGAGAACCCGAAAGCTGCAGTTCTTCTGTAAAATGACCAACAGCAGAATAAATGCTCTAGGCAGATGCTTGTAAAGTGATGAGAGCCTGGAGCAAGGGGTTCGTGTGTGTGTGTGCGTGTGTGTGTGTACAGGACGTGTGTGTACAGTGGTGTCTCTGTGTGTGTATGTGGGTATGGGGGTGTGGGTTTTAGGAGAGGCTCTGGGAGGAGGGGCAGGTGAGGGGAGAGCAGGAGGGGGAGAGCGCTGGGCTACAGCACAGGGGAGGAAGGGGAGGGAGTCTGGGGGCAGGGGGCGGCCAGAGGAAGCTGTGCAGAGCAGGCGCTGGGGCTCAGAGGCAGAGATCCCAGCGCTGGTGTTGAGACTGGGGGCTTTATTCCGGGGCAGCCTTGAGTCCCTGGGGTGGGGACCTGATGGGTGATTTAGGAAAAGCGTGTGGAGCCCAGGTCAGGCCGAGTTGGGAGACGGGGCCTGGGTGGGGAGACCCACTGGAGGCCGGGGGCCCCGCTCAGGGGCGGGAGGGGCCTCCTCTCCGCTCTCCCAGGACCCCTGCCTGCGGGAGGGGGACCCCGTGGCTTAGACTGCACAGAAGCGGCCACCCTGGGGCCTGGGCTGTAGACCCTGGGCCCCCAGACCCCACCCTGGCTTCTTGCTCCCTCTGAGCTCCCACTGAGCTGGGCCTTGGGGGCGGGTGGGGGGGCAGGGGGCAGACCCCGGAGCCGCAGGTGCCTCGGCTGGGGCAGAGGCCAAGCTGACCTGTGGCCAGTGCAGCTTTTACACTGATTTTGGGGCTTTTCATCTTAAAATAATTTCAGAATTACAAAAATTGTTGCAAAAATAGTACAAAAAGTTCCTGTCTGCCCTTCTCCCAGCTTTCGCGAATGTTAACATCTTACATAAGCACAGAAAAACGAGCAAATCAGGAAACAAACGTTCAAACTACTTTACAGATTTTGTTCAGATTTTATCATTTTTCCCACTAATGCCCTTCTCTTGGTGCGGGGAAATCTGCTCCTGGATTTGGCCGTCGAGAGCCCTCCCCTCCGCTGGCCCTGTCGCCCCGCCCTGTTATTCTCTGAGCTCTTCCTTCCTTTCTGGCTCACCAAGTTGTTCCAGGTTCATCTTGCCCTTTCTCGGCCCCAGCCCTGGAACCAATCATTTCCCCAAACAGCCCTGGTTCCTAGTGTCGGGGAATGAATTTAGGAGTCAAGATCTGTGCACTGGATGTACTCATTCCACGGGGGGTGAGGTAACCATGGCTCCCATCCTGGGGGAACTCCAGGACAAACTGGCAGACGGAGGGCTGGGGACCTGCAATTTAGGGGCCAGAGGCTCACTGGACCCGAGGACAAACCCCTAAAATGACCCCATCTGGAACCCTCAAGCTAGTGGGGCAAAGGGGGATATTTGAGTTTCATTCATGTGACCCAGATATGAGCTACTTGAAGTCACCGAGTCTTCAGCTGTACCAGGTCACCTTGTCCTTTAAAATACAAGTAATAATGTCCCCATCTCTCTGTGTCTGGGGAAGGGCTGAGAAGCTCGTTGGGGGTGGGGAGAGTAGACACCGCTGGGTGCCATGCGGTGGGCACGGCCGGCCCAGCCCCCAGGGGCCAGCTCAGCGTCAGGCACTGAGCACTGCACCTTCTGGGAGGGTCCGGAGGCGAGGGGCCTGCACGGGGAGGCCCCCAGGTCCTCCTTCACCACGACCTTCCCATGAACGCTTCTCCGCTTCTCGGCCACACGAGCAGCCCTGGTGTTACCCAGACACCCTTGCTCCATACACCCTTCACTCCACGTAGGCCGGACCCCTGTGGGACGGTGGTGGGGGACCCAGAGAAGGGCCAGGCTCCCACCAGGCTGTCCCCACTCCCCTTCCACGTTTCCTCTGTTCTCACTTGGTTTCAGAGCCCACCGGTGCCAGAGAGCCGTGGTAGGGGCGGGGACCTCTCCAAGGAAAGCATCCTTGGACCCCGCTGGGGGTGCTGGGCTCCCCTGCCAGCTGTCACCCTCCCTCCCTGCCCTGCCCTGCTCCCTGGTCTGGGCCCCCTTCTCTAGGAGCCCCAGAAACAGAACTTGAGGAATGACGTTCTCTGCTGGTGCAACTGTTTCTCGGTGTTTCTTGGGTCTTCCTGTTAGAAGGCATCTAAGTGTTCTCAGGAAACTTCTGATGATTAATGTGGGCTTTCCGTGGCCATTTCCGTCAGGAAGGGAGGGAGTTTGCAGAGAGCAAGGGGTTGCTGTTCATGGAAACCTCGGCCAAACTGAACCACCAGGTGACTGAAGTCTTCAGTGCTGTCGGTGAGTGACCAGCCTCCGACCCCAGAGCAGGGGGTGGGGGGACCATCACTGGGTCTTCAACAGGTCTTCTTCTCTGGCATCCTGGGGCCCAGCAGAACGTCCCCAGGGCCTGGAAAGTGGGCAGGAGTCAAGGGCCCGTGTTTCCTGGTTCCTGGAAAACATCAGGGAGGGTGGGACCCTGGGGGATGCCACGTGTGCAAGGCGAGTGCCGGGCTGGGGGACTTTCCTCCCAACCAGGCCACGTCCTTCTCCTTCTGTCGTCCACAGCCCGAGAGCTTTTGCAGAGAGAAGAGAAGGAGGAGGGCCAGAGGCAGCAGGGAGATGCACGGCTGGCTCTGAATGAGACGCCCCCGGGGCGGGGCAGATGCTGCGCCCGCTAGAAGGGGCCACTCCAGGAAAGGCCGTGGGGAGGATGCCCCCAGCCCACAACCCACTGGTCCCCAGGGTGAGCCGCCGCCAGCTCCATGTCGATTGTGGTACTTATCCTGATTCACTGTCGATGCTGGCTTGCTCCTGAGTCCTAGAGGCTCTGGAAGAGGGCATCCCTTAGAATAACCACCTCCCAAGCTGGTGCGAATCATTCAGGGGAGGGTCCCGTGTCCAAGGCTCCCAGAGGGTGTCAGCTCCACCTCCCAGACACCAGATACCGACTGAATCCCAGATGTCCTGGGGGTGGGCGCGCGTGACCCTGCCCTTAGCTGCCTGGCCACCAGACACTGGAGAATGAAATGGTCAGAGGGGAAATAAAGATCGGAAAATCACCCAGCACGCACTTTGTGTTGGGCAGGGGGCTGCCCGGGGGCTTGGGGCCACCCTGCTCCTGGGAGGTGGGAGAGGAGACAGCAGGCCCAGCTGGAGGGGGCAGTGCCAGGGAGAGATGGCGTGACCATCATGGGGCTGGGTCCATCGTCACTGGATCTCTGTGAGGTTCCCCCGAAGGACGGTGCCTGACAGAGGGCAGCTGGGGATGGGGGTGGGGGAGTCAGGCCCCCTACTCTCTGCTCCTCGCTGTGGCTACGAAGTGGTGCTTGTACAACGCGCGCGAGGACCCAGACTTCGAGCCCAGGTGCAACTTGTGCCGCGTATGAGTTTTTCTCCGAAAAGTAAACCGATTTCTATCACGTGGTCTTTTTTATTTTTCCAACTGTTTTTTAATTGTGGTAAAAGTCACATAATATAAAACACACTATTTTAACCACACTTAACTGTACAGTTCGGTGGCACTAAGTACATTCACATTGTTGTGCAGTTCTTACCATCATCCATCTCCTCAAGTTTTCACTTTCTTAAACGGAAACTCTGTCCCCATTAAACCCTGACTCCCCATTCCCCTCCCCACCTCCCCACCCCGACCCTGGACTCTATCAGTGTACTTTCTGACTCTATGAATTTGGCTATTCTAGGTACCTCGTGTAAGTGGACTCAAACAGTATTTGTCTGCACCTACTTTATACTGGAATGCATTTTTAGGGTTAACTTTATATCACGTGGTCCTCGGTGAGTTTGTAAGCTGGGGGTCTGTTCCCGCACATCCCCCAGGAGGGCTCACAGTGAGTAAGTACTGAGGGGCCCCAGGCGGCGGGCTGTGGCTGAGGCGGGCACAGGACATCTTTCTGGTGCTGACACATCATGAGCTCACCTCGCTCCTGCCTTTAGAGAGGCCTGATGGCCCTTCTGTATGAAATTTTAAATAAGATGACATTGTCATCCCCCTGAGAAAGGTGGCTTCACTATATCAGCTGTAAGGATCAACAGAGGGACGAATGTGAAGCATCCTTCCCCGTTGACGCTGAGCTCCTGGATGTCCCAAAAGCACTCACACGGTTTTCTTTCCTAGACAATCTTCAGGTGAAACCTGACAGCTTGGTGCTGTGTGCCCTGCAGTTTCTGACTGCAGTGAAGTTTTGTATGCGACTCTTCCCTCGTAGGTGACATATGTGAGGTGTGAGCCCCTCTGTGTAAGGCTGTGTCCCCGTGCTCTCTGTTCCCCCACTCTGGGGTAGCAGGGCTGGGATCCCTTCTGCAAAGGGCGGGAGGCTGAGGTGGCCCTTGCCCACTAGATGGCGCGCCAGCATCGCCGAAGGCAAACCCCACCGCCCCTGGTCTTCGCGTCCTGAGGGCTGCTTTGCTGACAGTAGGGCTTTCAGAGGAGTATCTGACCCATCCATGATGAAATAGGAAGTGGGGAAATAATGATATTTGTAGGATGCCCACATTTCTGATTGTTTTTCTCCCGTCTTGCCAGGCTAGTAACACTGTGCTAGAATTTATTATCAAAAGGTATTCTTTGACTCATTGCCACCTGGCATCCTTTCACGCTTCCCCCCCTTCCCCCAAGATGGGATGGGGTGTGTTGTGATCCTGGAGCTGGGTTCCCCACTGCCGGATGTGATAGCCCCTTTTCTTCCCCTTCTCCCCCACGGGGCAGGTGGGGCTCAGCCCTGCGAGGGAATCACCTGGGAGCCTCTGCAGGCAGCATCCCTGTGCCCACCGGAAGCTCTGGTTAAATCCGTCTGCAGTGCGGCTTGAGCCCTGGGAGTTTTGAGCCCTCCTGGTGACCTAATATTCAGATAAGGGGGAGCTCTGCCATGAGGGCAGGGGTTCTGTCTGTCCTTCCTCTCGTGGGGCTCCCGGTGCCCGGTACGATGTCTGGTATATGCCAGGCACTCAACAAATATGTGTCCAAGAGAGGATAGGAGCCGATATTCCCAGTGATGTAAACAAAAGGCGGGTTCTTCTACAAACAACCTCCACCCCAGCCACCGCAGACGTTTATGGAAGCCTCTCTCTGTGTCGGGGCTTCTCCCACCTGATCTCAGCCCGTCCTGGACCGTGAGGTGGTGGTAGGGGGCGTGGGCGTAGAGCCTGGAGGGCGATGAGCCCGAGGGGTGGCAGGTGCTCAGGGGAGGCTGGTGGGTGAGCTCACTGTCCTGCCCGCATCCAGGGAAGCTGCTCCAGCCCTTCTCATGAGCCGGGGTGTGTGTGCGTGCGTGCATGTGCGTGCGCGTGTGTGTGTGCGTGCTCGTGATGGAGGCAGGAAGCACAGAGAGGACGAGAGGCAGCATTGGGCGCAGCCCTGATGTCCTGCCTGTAGCCGTGACCCTTCCCATCCCCCTCTGCTTCTAACGCCTCCTCCAACTTCCCTGGAAGAGCCCCCTGTGCCCAGAGGGCTGACTCAGGAATCCATTCTTTTTTTTTTTGGTACCTTTTTAAAAAAAACAATTAATTATTTTTGTTTTTATTTTTGGCTGCGTTGGGTCTTCGTTGCTGCGCGCAGGCTTTCTCTAGTTGTGGCGAGCAGGGGCTACTCTTTGTTGCGGTGTGCGGGCTTCTCATTGCAGTGGCTTCTCTTGCTGTGGAGCACAGGTTCTAGGCGCACGGGCTCAGTAGTTATGGCTCGCGGGCTCTAGAGCGCAGGCTCAGCAGTTGTGGCGCACGGGCTTTGTTGCTCCGCGGCACGTGGGATCTTCTCGGACCAGGGCTCGAACCCGTGTCCCCTGCATCGGCAGGCGGATTCTTAACCGCTGTGCCACCAGGGAAGCCCCATTCTTTTTCTTTTAAAACGTATTCCCTTTTTGAAGGTCTCATTGGCCAAACTTAGGACAATTTGAGCATCAAGAATGATTTGTAAGTTGCTGAACAAAAAGAAAAAAAAAAAGGGAGGAAAGGAGAGAAAAGGAGAAATATCTCCTTAAGAAGAGTCCCGCTCATACATGTGGAAGGAATTAGAGAATCACCGTTGTACAGCCCATGATGTAACAGTTGATCCCAGCAAAGGTATTCCGTGAGGTGTACGTCACTGGCTGTGAGCTCTTTGGGAAACAGGCTAGTGCCGTGGGTCCCCGGGGCCTCTGCGGATCGCATAGTGAGCAGACGGGGAACCCGAGAGATTTTTACAGTTGAGAGATCCTCTCCGTAAGGGCCAGACTAGGCACCTGTCAGAGCGGGGCCCAGAGCCCACCACCAGGTACGATGCCGTAGGACAGACACAGAGCATTCATGCCCTCAGTGGTAACCGAGTCCAGTTCTGCCCCTAGACCCGCTGCTCAGGTTACAGGAAATACAGTGGGGGGGGGGGGCGGGGGGGACAGAAGAACAGGGTAACAGCACTTGGGGGAGGAGTCGACAGGTCACACGTGTGGCTCCGTTCTACAAGGTAACACATCAGGGCCCTTGTGAAAGTCAATGTCGTGACAAAATGAGATGATCCGGGAGTGACGAAAAATAACTAAGGGTGACCTTGAAATTAGACTGGAGCCTGGCTTCCAAAAAAAAAAGAAAAGACAACTAAGATTTTCTTGCCTTATTTGGGGATTTTTGAGTATGGACTAAAAACTCAATGATGTTAGGGAATTATTACAAAATGTTTTAGGCCTGGTGATAATTTTGTGGTTATGTAGGAGATTGTCCTTAGTTTGAGGAGAAAGATGCTGAGATATCTAGGGGAAATACGATGTCTACCACTTACTTCCAAGAGGTAGAGAGAGAGAAGGGGAGGCGGCGGGGAGAGAAAGTAAATACAGTGATAATTGCAGAATTGAAGTGCGAGGTATTAGACGTCATCATAATATTTTTGCGATTTCTTGTAAGTTTGAAAACTTTCATAATAAGAATTTGTAGAAAACATAACATCTTCCATCTCTCTACTTCTCTGGGCTCAGAAGATGTATTCGTTTCCTGGGGCTGCCCTGACAGGGTATCACATGCTGGGTGGCTGGAATCCGGAGCCCTTCATCACACTGATGTTTCCATGTCTATGTCATGTGGGGCTGTGAACTCTTTTGTTTAAAGTGTACGACTGAGTGGCGTTTAGCACATTCACCACCTCGGCCCAGTTCCCAGACACTTTCATTCCCCACAAGGAAACCCTGTAACCCATGGAGCAGACCCCAGCTCCTGGCAACCACCAAGCTACTTCCGTCTCTATGGATTTGCCTCTTCTGGACCTTTCATATGAATGGAATCATCCACTGTGGGACCTTTTGTGTCTGGCTTCTTTCACTTTGCGTCATGTCAAGGTTCATCCATGTGGTAGCATTTGAAAGAACTCCTTCCTTTTCATGGCCGAATAATAATCCATTGTGTGGATGGACCACGTTCTGTTACCCATTCGTCTATCGACGGGTATTGGGTTGTTTCTACCTTTTTGGCTGTTGTGAATTGTGCTGCTATGAACATTCCTGTACAAGTATTTATTTGAACACCGGTTCTCAGCTCTCTGGGGTATGTACCCACGAGTGGGAGGGGCCGTGTGCTAACTCCAGGTTTAACTTTTGAAGAACCGCCAAACTGCTTTCCTGGGCTCTCCACACTGCCAGGCCTGGCCCAGCACCTGCCTGCCCTGGCCCAGCACCTGCCTGCCCTGGAAGCAGACCTGGCCGCTCTCCTGTCCCCCCCATGCGCATCTACCCTGGGGAGGTGCTGACGCGGCAGGAGCTCTCCCCTGGGAGGCGACTGGCCTCTGCCCTCCCTCTGGCCTCCCTGTGGCTGGGAAGGGGGGCAGCCCTGGTGCAGCTCCGTTTGGGTGGTCTGGGCCAGCTCAGCCTCCTGCAGCTGGCCAGTGAGTGTGACCCGCCTTCCTTGATTTGGAGCAGGGATGGCTGGTGTCCAGGGTCCTGTGGGCTTGCTGTGAGTCCCGAGCCCTCCTGAGTGTGGATGGACAGAAGGAGTCCCGCGGTCCGGGCAGGCTCCTGGGACCCTGCAGGCAGAGGCCTGACGGGCCCTGAGCTCTGGGTTCGGAAACAACTGGTTAAACCTGCCCTGCCCCCCACCCCAGCGCTGGACTAGGGGGTGCGCCTTGGAGAAGGGGGTTTACGCTCACAGAGCATCCACGCTTGCTGCTGCACCAACCTGAGCTCAGGAGTGAGGGGGGTTTACTAGCCCCAGGTTCAGGCGTGGGAACCGGGGCTCCGAGAAGTTAGCGGCTGGGCTCAGTCGCCCGGTTAGTGGCTGTGTGTTTCCCGATGCCAAAGCGAGTTCCCTCTGAGACAGGACACAGGGACGTCCCCGTGCGATTTGAAAGGGACACAAGGTGGGGTTGAAATACTTGAACCTAGAGTACTGGATACAAGCCACCCGTGCTGCTTTTTCTCCCCCGAGTACCAACAGGGAGGCGAGAAGGCCTGGGGCAGAGAGAGGGCAGGGCAGGCCGGGGGCGGGGCTGCCCTCCTCTGGGGCCTCCCGCATGGTGGCCTCGTGCAGTGCACAGCCTGAGCAGCCATTCAGGGTGGCTTGGGGGAGGGTGGTAGGAGCTGCAGCGACCAAGGACATCCCAGCCTCCCTACTCCATGCTGGGCGCCCTTGGGCAAGTCCTAGAGCCTCTGGGCTCTAAGGGTCCTCTAGGCTAATGTCCCACGAGGGAAAGCACCTCCCACTTTGTCCCCACACAGACACTTGTAAACAAGGCCAGCTGCTTTTATTGGGACTGAAGGGGAAGTAGCCTGTGGAGGAGGGGGCGGGGGGCTGGGGGCAGGCTCCTGGGGTCGTCCCTGGAGGAGCTGAGCTGTCAGCCACCCTGGGAGGGCTCAGCGCCTCCTGCCAGGGGGAAGCAGGCGGGCGGGCGCTGGAGGCCAGGCTTTGGTCCATCCCCCAGGGCTGCTCTCCTCCGGCCAAAGCGGCCCACAGGCCGGATTCCACGGCCCGTGTACCAGGCAGGATTGATGTCGGGGGCTGGAAAGAGAGAGAACAGTGTGTGAATGCACGTGCCCTGGTGTTTGCAACCGCGGAGGCAGGGCCCAGTGCACGCGCTCAGCTCAGTGCTGCCCAGTCGCCAGGCCATGCTGGGACCCATCTGCGCAGGAGGGGCGCCCAGAGGGCCTGGCCAGGCCGTTTCGGGGGGGTGCGGTGGCTTCGGGAGATGGGAATTCAAACTCACACCAGGACGAGCTCCCCCTTCCCTTCCTGCCCCCACAAGCCCGTTCTCATGGGCAAAGTGGCCTCAGCCCCAGGCCGCCCTGGTGGTGAGGAGTGAACCCCTCCCCCGAACGTCGGGCAGGGGCCCTTGGGAGCAGGTGTCAGGGACACTGTGGGGAGAGGTCTGCTGAGCAGGAGGCCGAGCCCCCAGCCCCGGGGCACTTAGCAAGGACGGTGCCCCAGCTCAGGAGGCGGCCAGGCCCCAACCGTGACCCCGGGGCGGAGGGGTGGGAGGGCAGGCCAGGGGGCCGGGCACTCACTGCGGAGCTCCATGGAGCGCTGGTGGGCCAGGCCCAGCAGCAGCAGGCACAGGAGCCAGACCCCCGGCGCCTTCATCCCGCTGGCTCCTTGAGAGGCCGCTCGAGCTGGGATGCCACACGGGAGGGCGCAGCCTGGGGCAGGGGTAAAGGTGAGAGCGCGTGAGGGCGCGTGCGCACAAAGCTGGGACCCTCAGATAACGCGAGCGCCGTGCATGTCAGAGTGGACGTGCCCGTGTGCGTGAGCGTGTGTGTCTGTGAATGCACGCGTGCATGGGTGTGCACCTGTGCACGACAGGGTGTGCGTGTGTTTTCACGCCCCTGTGTGCGTGAGGGGGTGTGCGTGGGGTTACACGCGTGTGCAGGCAGCTGTGCTCTGCTCTGCGTTTCTCTGCTCTGCTGGGATGGCGGTGAGCATAGAGGTAGCAGGCGACCTGGCTCTCTGCACAGTCCCTTGCTCCCCTGGGGACCCCACCCTCTCCTCCGTACAGTGAGCACTAAATGAGGTGACCACGTGTGTGGTGGCCTCTGCCGTGCTCAGTCATGTTTGCAAGGACCCTCTGTCATCAGAAGGAGGCCGGGAGGAACATGAGCTGTGGATGTAGATAGCAGGGCTCTCCTGGAGCTGCCCCCATCTGTCTGCCTGTCTGTGTCAGGGAACCAGGAGTGCGGGAGGGTTCCGCACCACTGTGGGTGTGCACACCTGGCCTCGGCAGGGAGGGCAGAGGTGAGCGGGTTGGTGGGGAGCTGCCCGGAGGAGCCAGCGTTGCTGCAGAGGTGGACGGGGTGCGGCCCAACCTCAGACGTGCCCAGGGAGGGGAGCCGGGGGGATGCTGAGCCCGGACCACGCTCAGGGGCCGGGACCCTGGTGCAGGGCTCTTTCCCTCCCTCGGCCCGGTTCCATCCTGCCCCGTGCCGGCTGGAGAACGTCAGCCGCCAGCCGGGCACTGTAGAGGTGCCATCATCTTCCATCCTTCCCGAGAGTACTCACCTCCCCCACCCCACGACCCCAGATCCCAGCTGCTGTGTCTCCAAGATCAACCTGCAGCCGGTGGGACCTGTCCTCATGCAGCAGGACACCCCCAGTACCGGTGCTGGGGGAGAGGGTGCTGTGGGCAACAGAGACACCCAGAAAACTCACTTCTCACCCTGCCGGGGCTGAGGCCCTGAACAGAATCCTTCCTGCAGACCTGGCAACTCCTTCCGCAGGTGCCCGCAGCTCATAGGGCTGGCTCCTCCCACCCCACCCCCCTTGGCACTTCAGGAACCCGCAGAAGGCGCCAGAGAGGCTGCCTGTTTCAGGAAGGACCCCTCTGCTGACCTTGGCTTTCCAGCCCCCGGAAAGTGCTCTCCATCCAAGAGATTTAAGATGCCCACCCCTTTCCTTTCCAGGGACGTGTTGGGGTGTCTCACACTCAGTGGCAGGGGGACTCCAGCTTAGAGGAAATGAAGGTGCCATCATCAAAGCAGAGTAATAAAGGGCGCTCCCTGGCGGTCCAACGGTTGGACTCGGCGCTTTCACTGCTGGGGCCCGGGTTCAATCCCTGGTCGGGGAACTAAGATCCCCGCAGCCAAAAAAAAAAAAAAAAAAAAAGCAGAGTAATAAAGAGATGCACCCAGAGACACTGGGGTGTTTGCTCCTCCCCCCGGGCTGGGACCCTCGCTGGCTGGAGGGCGTCTTAGGAGAACCCTGACAGCACCTGATACCAGAGGAAGGACCTGCCTCCTGCGAGTTGGAGGTTGGCTGTTGCCGGGCCGGCGGGATTCCTGGTCCGCTTTCCCAGCAGAGTTGCCTGGATGGCTTCACCTTCTGTCCCCACCACGACAGCCTTGTGCACCGGGGCCCCGGCGGGCCGGCGTGGCCCTCAGATGCACAAGCGGTGCTGTGGCTGCCACATCTGTCCCCGCCACTGCTGGTCCTGGCTGCCAGGACTGACCCCTGCCCGGATGCGGAGGGAAGGCTGACAGAGGAGGGTGGAGTGTCAGGGACCCCACCCTCTCCAGCCCCCTGGGAGCTACTCACCGAGGTGCCCACGAGGCTGGCAAGTGCTGTGACCGGGAACAGTGACCCGGGTGGCAGCCAGCCTCACCCCTTTTATAGCCCCGGGAGGAAGCAGTCGACCCGACACCCACCCGCCCCTCCCCGCCCGCCTCCCTCACTGGGAGGCATCAGGAGAGAGTTGTTTTCTTTTTTCTTTTCTTTCTTCTATTTTTTTTTTTTTTAACTCTCATCAGCGATGTGATGTGTCCCTTCCTGGGTTATATAATTTCATTTGGGCTGAGTGGTTTTAAAACACATTAGCCTTCCTCCTTCATGCTTTGGGCAATTGCAGTCAGGTGCCCCGAGCCTGGGTGCCCGCAGCCGCGTGATGGCTGACACAGAGGGGACCCTGCGGCTGTCTCTCTCCTCCTTTAAGTCCCAGTTTCCAATGCAAAGGTGATGGGACAAGTCACCCGAGGCCATCACAACTGAATGATATCCTCGTAATCCTTCCCAGGCGCTTACGTGGCTTTCCATAGCTGCGTTCATTAAATGCAAACCACTTTCGTCCTGTTCCGATCACTGAAAAATTATTTTTTCTAGGCTTTTCCAGACTTGTCATCATTACTGTTTAAAATAAACAAGTTTATTATTATTATAAAACAAATACATGTATTTCCATTGTAAAATAAATAATAAACACGTTTATTTTTATTATAAAAGCTATTTATGTACATTTGGAAAGAATTTAGCACATACAGAAAGCTAGAAAAAAAACCATCCATCCTATCAGGGAATCCAGCCATTTATCACATGCGATATGTTTCCTTCTCGTGGGCTTTTCACATACTTTCTGGGTGGATTCATCAGACTCGTGCATTTTGAATCTCATTCTTTTCATTTAACAAGCATGTCCTCAAGTAGTTAGAAAAGCTGAATATTTACGCTATTCTAAATAACTGAACACCGTTCTCCATTTCACTTGGCCCTCAGAACTGAACTCATTCCTGTACTGAATAATCATAGATGACAGCAAAGGTCATTTAAGCGCCGTTGAGCATCGTCTCAAGGAGCCTGTCCTGGGGAGGGCACCTCCCGGGTAGCTCTCCTTGGACGTGCGCAGGGGCCACGCGGCCCTCCCTGAGCCTCCGTCAGACTTCGAGGAAAGTTCCAGGGCAGTACCTGGACCCCAGAGGGTCAGTCACGGGCGCTTCTCCTTCCTGCCATGGCTGCCCATTCCTGGTGATGGAGGTTATATGGGTGGTGGGTTCCCAGAAAGTCTGGAGTCGGGGGGCGCTGGTGAGGGGGAGTGTATAAGGAGCGTGGCGGGTGGCTTCTGCCCCGGGCTGCAGGCTGAGGCCACTGGGATGGATTCTGTCAGAATGCCCAGGGGGCCTCAGGGTCCGCGGTGATCAGAGTGGCTCTTGTGAAGGTGGTGATGGTGGGGAAGCACTGACATGAGGTGTGGTCCTGTCTCAAGGTGGGTCCTCTCCCTGCAGATGTGTACACAGCACCTGGGCCTCAGGGGCAGCGGACACTGTGAGACCACAGCAGCTGGAGGCAGCTTCCTGGGCACCGTCGTGGGAGCCTGCGTGAGTGTGTGTGTGCGCGCGTGTGAGTGTGTCTGTGAGTATGAGTGTGCGCGAGTGTGCACGTGTCTGTATGTGCGTTGCAAGTGTGCACATGAGTGTGAGAGTGTGTGCACGTGCATGTGTGCGTGAGTGTGTGTGCATGTGTGTGCATGAGCGTGTATGCATTGTGGGAGTGTGCACGCGTGTGAGAGTGTGTGTGCACGAGCATGTGTGCATGTGAGTGCACGAGTGTGCGCACACGAGTGTGAGTGTGCGCACGCGTGTGAGTGCATGTGTGTGCACGAGCGTGTATGCATGTGTGGGAGTGTGCACGTGTGTGAGTGTGCGCACGCGAGTGTGTGCATGTGTGTGCGCGCGTGTGTGGTGTGTGTGTGCGTGTGTGGTGTGTGAGTGTGTATGTGTGCATGAGTGTGTGTGTGGGGGTAGTGAATCCTTCTCTTTCAGCCAAGCAGCTTTGTCTCAGTGCGGGTTGGTGCTGATAAAAGAAATGTTCACATATTGAGGTCTGGGGGAGTTGTTCTGGCTTATACGTGCGTTAACTTGAATTGTACATTAACTAGAACATCCTGTGTGTTAACTAGAACATCCTGTCTGTGGCCCATCAAACATACATTGTACGTCTGCTTTAATCATTAAAGAAAAGGGCGCACTGACCAGAAGTAAAGAATGTCCACATTAAAAATAAAGATGAAATGCCTCCCTTCCTGGGACGGGGATGCCGGTGCTGCTTTGATGATAAGCCTCCCTTCCCAGGGCCAAGGCCGTGCTGGCTCGCTGTGTACCTGCTGGTCTGTTTTTTTTAAAACTTTGAAAGAATGTATCCCTGACTTGTTTAATGTGAATGTTTCCTGTTCCGACAAGATACACAGCTGTTCTGAAAACGATGCTCCTCCAGAGCGGCTCCTCGGGGTTACCTGGGAGGCTGGCTTCCGGGCTGCAGCCCTCAGCTTGGCTCAGATAAAGCTCTTTCCTATTCCTAGTATGGACTGCCGATTGATTATTTTGGTCGACAGTGTGGCATTGCTCCAGCCCCTGCGCCCACTGCTCTCTGCTCCGCCCTGCTGACAGAGGGGAAGGATGTCCCCCGTGGTCTCTGGTGGCAGCCATAAGAGGACCCAGAACTACTGAGGGGGCACTTTGAGAACTGGAGGTGCTGGGACGGCAGCAGGGGGAGCAAATGCCAGCGAGATCCTCTGCTGCTCTCGCCAGGAGCCCCCGAGCCCCGGGGGGCACCTGCAAGACGTTATTCACCAGAACACCAGGAGCCACGGTCTGCTGCTCCCTGGTCTGCATCTCTAGCTGGAAATTATTTATAACAGGTGTGGGTGAACAGTTCTCCACACAGGGAGACCTCAGATCTTTGGGGAGAGTGACAGTCTGGCTCCTGGGACCCCACGTGGGGTGGCTGTGAGGCGTACACGGATGGATCCAGTGACCCGCTCCCCGCTGGCCCAGCAGAGGGCTTCTCAGCAGGCTCGGTCCATCCCTGACTGGCCAGCACCCGGGACACGCGTCACCCTGCTCACTCTCGTGTCTGGAACCGTGAGCTGTGGCCGCTGCTGGGCTGCAGTCAGAATCTGGGCTGGAGAGCAGGGGCGGGGGTGGAGAGTCACCTCCTGAAATGTGCGATGAACGGCTCATAGTCAAGAGGGACGCTCCGAGAGGGCACAAGGGCATGGCTGCCCCGAGCCACCCTGGCCCCTGCCCTTCCCTGCATCCTAAGAGGATGCTCCAGGTGCGCCAGGCTGCTGTGAGCGGATGACACACCTGCAGCGGAAAAGCCGCGTGAAGGAGACCCCCGTGTCCTCAGCATAGTCAGGAGAACCCCAGTCTTTGGGGTGGAAGTCACAGTTTTGAGATCTTTGAGCTTACACACTCACATGGTAGATTACCGGCTACACAGTGGGCATGCAGTAAGTAGCGTGAGGATGGATGGTTTTTTGTTTTGGCTTTTGGACCTAATGGTGCTCTGGAGGGGGTTGAATAGAACCTCAGATGCGACATTATTTGGAAATAGGGTCTTTGCAGATGTAATTTGTTAAGACGAGATCATTCTGGTGTAAAACGGGCCCTAAATCCAATCACTGGTGTCGTGATGAGAAGAGGACAGACAAGCAGAGACACACAAGGGAAGAGGCGATGTGGATTCTGAGGCAGAGATGGGAGGGATGCCGCCACAAGCCCAGGCGCAAAGTCAAGGGCTGCCAGAAGCACCTGAAGCTGGGGGAGAAGCATGGGGCCGTTTCCCCTGGCAGCCTCCAGAAGCCTGCCGACACCTTGATTTTGGACTTGCTCTCTTGACCTGTGAGACAATGAATTTTTTTGTTCTAAGCCACCTTGCTTGTGGTCCTTTGTTGTGGCAGCCATGGGAAAATATGCAGTGCTCCATAAATGTGTCTGAGTGACTGATGACATGTTTCTTTCTGGCCCTTGTTCCTAGAAGAAACTAGAGTCTTTGTGGCTTTGGCCTGTGTGTTTCTGAAACACGGGATTCCTCTGGACCCCTGGAAAGACACTGTCCTATCTGAGGTCTAGCTGCAGAAGAGCCCTGGTGAGTGGAGTATTCAGTTATTGGCAAAGCTGTTTCTGATGTAGATGGCTTCTGAAAATCCAAATTCTTGAGAAAATGTTAAAGCACTCATCTATAAATGAGAAAGCTGTTTTTGAAGTCTGAGTCATGTGGAAAGTGAGGTCCCTGAGGCCTGAGTGAGATGAAGTTATATTGAGAGGTGGGTGGGCAGCAGTGGGGGGTCCCTTCCTTCTCCAAGAGGCAGTGGCTCCGGGGACCTGACCCTGCATTTGGGATCTGCAGCAGTGCCTTGCTCATGGCTCCCAGTCAACTGGTTTCCAAGCTTCAAATGTGATGATGATGTGAGAAACATTATGTATGTAGGAGCTGTGTATTAATCAGGGTTCTGCAGAGAAACAGAACCAATAAGGGGTGTGTGTGTGTGTGCACGTGTGTGTTTTCAAGGAGAAAGAGAAAGGGAGAGAGAGGGATTTTATGCAATAGCCTCATGTGACTTTGGGCCTGGCAAGTCTGAAATCCTCAGGGCAGCCGGCAGCCTGGAGACTAGGGAAGAGTTGATTTTGCCACTCGAGTCCCAACGTACTCTGCAGAATTCCCTCTTCCTTGGGAACCTCAATCTTTTTCCTCTTAAGGGCTTCAACTGATTAGACGAGGCCCACCCACATTATGGCGGGTCCTCTGTTAATCTCGCCTGAAAATCACCTTCACAGCAACATCTAGACTGGTGTTTGACTAAACATCTGGACTCCACAGCCAGGCCAAGATGACGCAAAAAATTAACCATCACAGACTGCTGTGTTTGTGGTGATGTAGCAAAGTACTACTTTCTCCAGTGTGACTATTTCCTTGGGATTCTGAGCCCAGGTGCCACTGAGCTGCAAGTGTGGAAGGACTTGAGGGGTTGGCTTGTTTATTTACCCAAAAGGCTGCCTCTGGGCAGACTTTGCTGTAGATGTTTTCAGGGGAATCTGGCAGCATAAGATTCCTCAGGCTGGCCCTTTCCCGAGAAGCCATAGCTGTCAGGTAACTTCTGGAATGGACTTCACCTACTCACCCATAAATTAACTTGCAGGAGCCTTAGCTAAAAGTTAATATGTGAATGGATGTCCGGAGGAATGAACAAGGTTGCTGGTTGAGAGAGGATTCTGACTTTTTCTTTTCTTACCTTATTTTTTTAGCTTATCTATCTCTTCTGTTTTCTTCCCACTGAAGCATAAAGACATCTCATAGGTAATAAAAATCCTCTATAAAAATAACTTTGGAGATACGGGCATTGTGAGTATGCTGAAAGATTACTTGGCTCCAGCCAGCAAGCTGAACGCAGAATGCCTGGGTGCCGGAGGCCAAGCACTATAGGTGATTAGGCCCCCAGCAAAGCAGCTTCTGCCTCATGGTGCTGCTGAGAAGTGGAAGTCCTTGGAGCTTTCTGAAATGGAGGTTTGGTATAAAATTGTGGAATTGCAGCTCTTTAACTCATGGTTGGCTTGAAGTTGATGAGACCAGGGAGGTGACCTGTGAAATCACACTCTTCCCTAACGGCTTGCAGGAGACTGGGCGTCCTTTGGCGACCTGGGTGCTGGATGCTAGGTTATAGGAGCAGAACGATTTGTGCTGCCCCCTAACAGCCCCCCTTTAACTGTGAAAGGTCTTTGGTAGATTCCTGCATTCAACTCCTCGTAAAGC
The DNA here is from genome assembly GCF_965194825.1 of Balaenoptera physalus. NCBI lineage: Eukaryota > Metazoa > Chordata > Mammalia > Artiodactyla > Balaenopteridae > Balaenoptera > Balaenoptera physalus. The sequence goes on along the minus strand of NC_138885.1, from coordinate 135,630,208 downwards.
TTTTTTCTTTTCCACATTAAGGAGACTGCCAGAGAAAAAGACTCTGGAGAAGTATTTTCAATACTGTTTAAACAGTGTCTCTCATGTCCACCCGGGGTCACAGTGAAGCCACCGGCTTCTCTCGCTCCCTGGCTGGAAGCAGGGGTGTGGCTCTCTGTGCACCAGGGCCACTGGTCCCTGACCTGTGTTCCGCTTCCAGGAGAGATGTCTCTGGAATGGCCATCCGGTAGAAAAAGGAACTCTGGAGAATTCTCTCAAACAGTGGAATTTATAAAGACTATTGGGAATTAGATGAAAAATCCCCTCTTATTAGATGCCCTGGGAGCCAGAAACACAGCTCCCCGTGTGGCTTCTGTGTCTCCTGGAAATACAGGGGTGCCTGACACCCAGCAAAGCACTTCGGAGTTGAACCTTTTGTTTTTTTTTTAATTGCAGTATAACTGATTTACAATATTGTGTTAGTTTTAGGGGTAAAGTGATTCAGAGATATATATATATATATATACACATACACATATATATATATATATACACACACACACACATATATATATATATGTGTGTGTATATATATATATATATATATACACACATGTATCTTTTCCATCATAGGTTATTACAAAATATTGAATATAGTTCCCTGTGCTATGCAGTAGGTCCTTGTTGTTTATCTATTTTATATATAGTAGTGTGTATGTTAATCACATACTCCTAATTTATCCCTCGCTCCCTTTCCCCTTTGGTAACCAGAACTTTGTTTTCTATGTCTGTGAGTTTGTTTCTGTTTTGTAAATAAGTTCATTTGTATCATTTTTTCTAGATTCTACATGGTATTTGTCTTTCTCTGTCTGGCTTACTTCACTTAGTATGATAATCTCTAGGTCCACCCATGTTGCTGAGAATGACATTATTTCATTCTTTTTATGACGAATATTCCACTGTGTATATATGTATATACCACATCTTCTTTATCTATTCAACTGTCAATGGACAGTTAGGCTGATTCCATGTCTTGGCTATTGTAAATAGTGCTGCTGTGAACATAGGGGTGCATGTATCTTTTCGAATTAGAGTTTTCATCTTGTCTGGATATATGCCCAAGAGTGGGATTGCTGGATCATATGGTAACTCTATTTTCAGTTTTTTAAGAAACCTCCCGACTGTTCCCCATAGTGGCTGTACCAGTTTACGTTCCCATCAACAGTGCAGGAGGGTTCCCTTTTCTCCACACCCTCTCCAGCATTTATTGTTTGTAGGTTTTTTGATGATGGCCATTCTGACCAGTGTGCGGTGATACCTCATTGCAGTTTTGGTTTGCATTTCTCTAATAATTAGTGATGTTTAGCATCTTTTCATGTGCCTGTTGGCCACCTGTATGTCTTCTTTGGAGAAATGTCTATTTAAGTCTCCTGCCGATTTTTGGATTGGGCTGTGAGCCTTGGCTTTGAGTGAGAGATTGGATAGCAAGTCAGGAAGCGTCCTACTCAGAGAGGGCAGGAGACTCTTCGCCATGTCAGCTCCTGGGGACACGGGCTTGGCTCTGTCCCTGTGCCTGTCTGACTCCAAAGGAAGCCCCCTCCCTCATCTCGGGGATGAGCCCTGGGGTTCTGTCTGGACCGAGCCCACAGCGTCACCCACGGCAAAGCCAGCAGAAAGTGGGCAGCTTGGGAGCCCTTTGAAATGACAGCCTCCCTCGCTGTGCCTGGTGAACTCCGGTCCTGCTCCGCCTCAGACTGTCCACGTGCCGTCACTGTGTCACTGTCACTGTCCTCACGTCTGCCATCTCTTAGAAGACAGGGGTGGAGCCAGGCCCACCACCTATCCTCAGGTCTGCATCCGTGCTGCACAGCAGGAGCTCTAGGGACCCCCATCCAAGTGGGCCCTGGCCAGAGACCCCTCGGTCCCCAGAGAAGCTGGCACCAGCAGGGGTCCAAGGTGCGCCCAGAACCTTCCACCTGACCTTTCCCCTGCACCTTTCAATCCTTGGTCCTTTGTATATGAATGTTTACATACGTTACATGTCATTTAAATTCTACTTTTTATATTACCTTAGTTTATCATTTATTTTTTCAATAGCATCCATGAACAAACACCACCCCTGGTCTGCTCTCACCCCAAACCCTGTAGCTTTTACACGGGGGCCATAAAGACACAACCACCAACCCCGAGAGAGCCTGGATTGGGGATGAAGAGCTGGGGTGGTAAGTGCCCTCTCAAGAGTCTGCCGGGGCTGGGGGTGGTGACGCTGTTGTGAGGAGGGTCCCTGAGGACTGAGGGAGAGCACGCCAGTCACGTGACTATGTCCTGGGGAAGGCACGGGGGGTGGGGGGGAATCTGCAATTTATTGGACATCCTCATATGGCAGAAAAAGCATCCCCATTGGTGTTCTTGAAGTCCTGAGTCTGAATCTGCCTTTGCGCTACTAGCTTGGGCAAGTCTTACGACCTTTGCGGAATTTCTATTTTTTCATTCAGAAGACAAGCTGATGACACCCACCTTGCAGGGCTGTTGTGTGGATTAGAGATCGTGACCCCTGTAGTGGCTTGGGATCTGAATATGTCACGTCTCTAGTTTTTCTGATTAGCCTTTTATGTGCTCACCAGTCCTGGTCATCAGGATCCCTCCCACATCCCAGAAAAAAACAAGAGCCCTGGGGCTCCCTCAGCCTCAAAAGGTCAGGCCTGCTTCCGAAGGCCAGGTGGGAGGGGTGCCCGGCTGTACCTACTGCCACCAATGTCCCCGCTGGAAACCTGCAGTCTGGTGGCGGCGTGTCCCTTGCTGGGGTGGTGCCCGGGCCGCTGCGGATGCCACAGGTGCAGGACTGCCTTGACCTTGGGCTCGCATTACTGCTCAGTGAGGTCACGGGCCTGGCTCTTGACCCTGAAGCATTTCCACTGCGTCCGGGCGCTGGGCCCCGGGTGTCCGGTCATGGCCACTCACTGCCTGGGCACAGACTGCCTCCCCGCCTCCTTCCCTAAACTGGCACTACTGGAGGCTGCCCTGCACAGACTGGGTCCTCTGGCCTTGAGTGGGGTGGTGAGTACCCCTCCCGCTACTGGGAGAGGGAAGGAAAGAACTCGAGGGAAATTTCCACGAAGATGGGGCTGGGGGACAAGGTGAGGCAGGCAACGCCACCGGGACGGAACAGGGGAGAGCGGGTGTCCGTGCCCCCCAGCTCTCAGGGGTGAGGCGTGAGTGTGGCCAGGCCGCGGGCAGAGTGCCACGGTCTCTGAGGAGGCTGAGCCCCGAGGGGCAGGGGGCCCATCCTGTTTGCTCCATACTCTCTTTTTGGGGCTCTGGAAGGGGGTTCCACTGACTGGGTTCTGTAAACAAAAGATTTCCTAATGTGACAACAGTGGGTTGAATGGTGGCTCCCGAAACTTACATCACCATCCCAACTCCCGGAACCTGAGAACGTGACCTTATTTGGAACAGGGGCTTTGCTCAGGTAACTGGGGTAAAGATCTCGAGAGGCGGGGATTGTCCTGGAGAATCCAGCTGGGCCCTAAATCCAATGACCAGTGTCCTTGTGAGAGAAAGGCAGAAGGAGGAGACGACACAGAGAAGACAGACAGACAGACGAGGAGACGACACAGAGAAGAAGAACATGTGGAGGTGGAGGTGGAGGTTGGAGGGATGCGGCCACAAGCCTCGGACCCCTGGAGCCCCCAGAACCTGGAAGAGGCAAAGGACAGTTTCTCATAGAGCTTCTGGAAGGAGTGCGGCCCTGCACACACCTTGATTTTGGACTTCTGGCCTCTGTGAGAGAACACATTTCTGCTGTTTTAAGCAGCCCAGGTTGTAGTAATCTGTTCAAGCAGCCGCAGGTCCCATCGAGGTCAGGCCGTGGGCGGTGCCCGATTCCAAGACACAGCGTACTCGGTTTTTGCCAAGATGGTGAGTTAATGTGAGGTGCTGGCTCCTTTCACCAAACAAAATCTGCAGAAACTATTGAGTAAGAGAACAAACAATCCCAGGCTTTGAGAAGGGCCCTCAGGGAGGCCGAGAGCCGCTTGGGATGGAAGGTTTGGGGCAGTGGTGGCAGCAGCCAGGGTGGAGGGAGATTGGGCTGAAGATAAAGGAGACAAACATCGTCTGGTCCTTCCACGCTGCTCGGCTCTGCCTGGGGACGATCCTTGCCAACCCTGCGAGCCCAAGGTCAAGGCGGTCCTGCACCTGTGGGGTCCGCAGCCTGGACCAGGGGTCACCACAGATTTTCCATAAAGAGCCAGACAGGAAATATTTGGGTTTGTAGCACAAAAGCAACCACAGACACAAGGAAACATATGGACCTGGCCAGATTTGCTGACCTGGCCTGGGCCACTGGAGTGGGCAGCCTTGGGAGGGAGCAAGGGCAGAGGAGCTTTGGAGAAAAGAGAAGTGCTGCCCTGTCTGGACATCGTCGCCCCAAACCCACAGGACTGTGGACCCCAGGCTGGGGAGCTGTCTCCTCTCAAGGTCCCCAGGGGCACAAAGGAGAAGGCAAAGGGGGCCGGCAGTGGGGTTCACGGTGACCATCCTGATGCCCTGGGCTGCCCCGGCATGGCTGACAGAGCAGCCAGTACTCCCAGGGGACACGAGTCCTCAAGTCACAACGATGGTCTCAAGAGAGCAGTAACACACTGGACCACTCGTAACACTGGAAACAAAAGCACAGCATCCATCCAACACCACAGGGTTGTAAGATAAGCACGACGAGGGTACTGAGGTGACAGGGTATGAGGCATGTGAGGCCAGATCTGACATCCTGGAAATAACCGAGTGGACATCTTTGGCATAAAAATATACCCCAAATAAGGGACACAGCCGCTGATGGAATGGAAGGGTTGGGGCATACGCAGAAGTCAGAGTGGCCAGCTTTTCCCGACAGAATGTGAAGTTAAAGAGAGGGTAAAGCCTTGGCCGGCGCCCCTGGGAGGACGGAGTTGACCTGAGTGGATGCAGCAGGGTTTGGGGGTAAGATCGGAGTTCTGTAGGATGGGCTGACTTTGAGATGCCAGAGGAAGAGGCAGCTGGTCTGTGGTGGGGACCTCGGGGCGTCTGGGCTGCAATCCAGCCACAGGTGCCTAAAGCCGTGGGACCTGATGGGGATGGAGAGGAGATTCGACATCAAGGGGCCGAGAGGGGCTGAGGAACCAGCACAGGAGCTGGGAGAATTCACACCCCCGGCACCCCGGCCGCTGCCCGCAAGATGAGTGCAGGTCCCTGGGCCATGCACACCGTCCCGGGCCTCTGCAGTGCTGCCGAGAGAATGAAAGAGTGAGTGTAGCCCTGACCCTAATCGGAGACCCCAGCGAGAGGCCTTCCGAAGGAGGGACCAATGTGCTTCCAGGTTGGAAGCTCTCTAAACTCAAGTCAGCAACGGAGCTAAGTGGCCACTAAGGTTCCAGGGCACAAGGCCTCACGTGCCTGTTACATCACACGCAGGGCAGTGCTGCAGGCCAGCGAGGACTGCTGCTTCCTCGACGCTAGGAACTCACACTGACTTCAGTTGACTCTGTGAATAAGGAGGGGTGTACGGAAACAAGGATTGATCCTCTTTTGCTTACTGGAATCTTTTAATCATTTTCAGCTTTGAATTAGGAGCTGACTATTTCAAGCAGCTTTCATTCTGAGAAGGAGTTTCAGAGCCATCTTTTCTGCAAATCCCAGCACAACCTGAAGCCTAAGCATTCAGATCAACTCAGGTGCTGATTCCGAAAAGCGCACTGGAGCTGCCATGGGCCAGCCCGGCGACGACATGGTCTCTGTGGTGACTGTGACGCCACAGGCTCAGTGCCAACGCGAATGGAGCTCGTGATGCAGAACCTGTAAACCACGGGTGGGGCTGTGTCCACAGTCAGGTGGGAAGACAGTCTTAGTATCAAAGGCTCTTTCAGTTACCACTGAACACAAACACCAAGCCCCTTGAGAGAGCAAAGTTAGAGCTGACCCCAAGTCACTGTGGAAAGTACCAGAGGATCACAGGGGAGGCTGCCTCACACTCGGGGCTCTGTTCCCTCCTCTGCAAAATGCGCTGTTCTGAGGATTCAATAAACCGGTCCCTCTGAAGCACACAGCCGTGCTCGGGGAGGGAAGACAGGGTTACTGTGCTCAAGGCAGCTGTGGAGGGGGTCCCAGTGGGCTCCCCTTCAAGCTGGATGAGCCACACAGACACCCAGACGTGTCCCTGACTGCCAGACTGTCTGAGGTGCAGCAGGACTTGGAGCCCCTCTGCGCACCGATGGCAAGTGGCCTCCTGGGTTCCACCACAGTGAGTGGCAGTGCCAGGCTGGGCCCCGCCCGTCCAGACTGCACCAGTGCCTCCCAGCAGGTGGTCTGCACCCGCACTCGGGCTTTGAGCAAATGCTCACTTGCTCCCGCTTGCATGCTCTGTCCTCGACCACGGTGTCCTTTCTCTGCTTCACAGGCTGGGAACTTGCAGACTAGGTGTGTTTGCGTGAGGAGATGCGGGGGTCTATCCCTCCCTCTTATTCAGATGGACGTGAGCTCAGCGACTTGTCCTGACGTCCAGTAGCGCCCACACACCTGCCCTGGCTCCGACAGACACAGTCAGGAGTATGCAGAAGGCTGGTGCTGTCACTGAGTCACCCCTTTTCCATCCTGGTCATGAAAGCAGCATAAGAAAGCCAGCAGTGAAAGGGGTAAAAGATCACTGAACAAGAGCTTCCTTTTTTAAAAATTTTATTTAATTAATTAATTAATTTATTTATCCATTTTTGGCTGTGTTGGGTCTTCGTTTCTGTGCGAGGGCTTTCTCTAGTTGCGGCAAGCGGGAGCCACTCTTCATCACGGTGCGCGGGCCTCTCACTGTCGCGGCCTCTCCCCTTGCGGAGCACAGGCTCCAGACGCGCAGGCTCAGTAATTGTGGCTCACGGGCCTAGTTGCTCCGCGGCATGTGGGATCCTCCCAGACCAGGGCTCGAACCCGTGTCCCCTGCATTGGCAGGCAGATTCTCAACCACTGCGCCACCAGGGAAGCCCCCAAGAGCTTCTTTGTGTCCTTCAAAAAGCTTAAGCCACATTGCCCTAAAGGAAAGACGTATCAGCTTAGATGTTTCTCACGGATCAGAGCAGGTGGGCAGGGGCGGCCTTGGAGGTCATCAAAGAACGTGGGTGAAGAGCTGATGGTCTGAGAACCGCTGTCAGCTCACGGATGGGGTTTCTTCTCGTTCCTCCACTGGACTGCGTGCGTTGGAAAACGCGGGGCAGGTGGAGGGACACGAAGGCCGAGGTGGAGGGAAGGAAGGCCCAGCACCACTCTGCTGCTCTGTCCCGTTCAGACGAACCTCTCCTTTAAGGGCTGGTGGGTCATCACGGGTTTCTGTGCACACACACGGACACGTCGGCATGCACACAGATACACGGGCGAGCGCACGTGCACACTCATGCAGGCATGGGCACAGAAATACACGGGCGAGTGGAGGAACATAAAAACACACAGGTGTGCACACAGGTAGACACGCACTTAGTTGTATGACTGTGTGTACATAAAAACACACACGGGCACACACACACACACACACGGGAGAGCACACAGATGCACACCGCTGCACACATGGGCTTGCTGGTCAGAAGGCATCACTCAACCCCCTGCCGGGTTTTTTTTACTCAATCTCTCTCTGCCTCTGTTTCCCCAGCTATGGGTCAATGACACCGGCCCTCATCAAATGGGCTGTAAAGACGGAAAGTATGTGACAATCTAAAGCTCTGAAACACGGAGGGTGCGTTCTAATTTGAAAGCATGTAGACTTTCAAGCCCCCACTGGCGATTTCTTATCGCCTGCCATCAGCCCCTGGGGATGGCCATGCTCTGGCCACGGTCCAGGCGGCCTCTTCCGGGCTCAGGTGGGGCCTGGCAGGGAGCCTCTGCCCTCTGTCCTTTCCTGTCGTCTGGGGTGGTCTAACGCTGGCTGTATCGGACACGTGTGCCCCATCTCCCCATCTGCCGACACACGGCTCGCACACGGTCATCAGCAGTGAGTACTGTGAGATTCTCTGAAATCCCGTTTAAAAATGGAGTTTGTGGAAAGAACAGAGCGGGCGCTCCGTCCTCCTGGACAGCGAAGCCGTCGACGCAGACTCTCGTGACCGCTGTGAAGTCAGAACGACTGCTGGGTGGTCGCAGCCAGCGGGTGAGGTGTGAGTGTGGACAGCTGTGGGGATGGGGGCGTCTGGACCCTGATGTTGGCCACTGAGACCTCATGCCCACCCATGGGACGTGGGCATGACTCTGGGGTCCCTAGAGGTCAGCTGTCTCTCGCCGTTGCAGCACTGTGTTTGCGAAGTGCCGTGGGCGCTCCAGGAAGTTGACACCCCCATCAGCAAAGCCGGTGCTTTCACCAGGCTCTCGTGCGGCTGGAAACACCAAGGACCGTGGTGCCAGAGAAGGGTCTGCGAGGTGCACTTCTGTAGGCATCAAGGCCATGACCCCGCTGGTCCAGCCTGATGTTCCCTGGGCTCTGGGAGGAACCTCAAGCTCTTTCTGCAGAGAGCCCTCTCCCACGGAAGTCGGGGGACGGCCTTGACCCCGGCACCTGCACGGCTGGCTCAGCTGAATGACCTTTACAGCGCTGGGCGGGCAGGTGGGGCTGCGCGGGGAGTCCTCACTGCCTCATGCGCTGTCCCCGTCCCCAGGCCCAGAGCCCCCCGGGCCAGGCGACCCCATCTCTGGTACACTGTGTACCTTTAAGAAATGTTTTCGATTTTCCTTTAGATCTTTCGCTGATTTTACTATTCTTGTTAGTGTACCCCAATTCTTTACTTTGAAAACTTAGTATCAACATGTCAATCTGACAGAATTTTAAAGCCGCCTCAGTGAAAAGAGAAAACTTACCGCAAAGCTGTGGTTGGCGGTTCCCTTCCTGCCGTTGGGGTTTCTCTGTGTCAGGGATCCGCGGGACACGGATTTCCGATCGAAGGAGTCATCATCTTTGTCTTTGAGGAAAACAGGAGGGGGGCTGCTTATTAATCACAAACTTACCCCAAACAAGTGTCTTTGCTTCCTAAGAAATTTTAAAAGGAGCATAAAAACAAATGTGCCGTCCAGGACGAAGCTGATGTCCTCGTCACCACCAAGACATCAAGGCAGGCTAATTACGCCCTGTGCTCTGTGTAGGAAGGTGGGGAGCTGTGCACCATTATGAGGACGATTTACATCGCAGGACAAGGAAACCACCGCTGCCACCACCATCAACACCCTTAGGTGCTTCAGGCAGCAAATTCCAGGTATCCAGACACCACGTCACTGCAACGGCCCCTGAGGGTGGCCAGAGGGCACTGCAGTGTCCTTCGGGCATCAGTGGCATGACATGCCTGGTCCCACGGGTTATGTAGAAATATGGGGCCCCACTTGGCCATTTTCAAGCCCCTGAGCTCACCTCCCAGGCCTGGGGGACGAGGGAAGCAGGTGACTCTTACCTTGACTTTTGGGGTAATTACCGAGCTTTCCCCTCACAAGATAGGGTGCAGCCACAACCTGGAAGAAAGAAGCCGTCTCTGGGCGTCAGTACCTTGTTGTAATTGTTAGGAACACCGGGAGCTAGGTTTGGATTTCTCATCATTCCTGCAGATTCGGATTAATCAGGGCAACTGTCATCTGTTCCTGGGCAATATCTGAACTTTTAACAATATTAAAATGCACGCCATCAATAAATTAAGCAACAAATGCCAGAATATAAAAGAGCTCCTTAGCTTTCGGAGAACTGCAACTTTGGGTGGGTACAGTGGAAAAAGCACAAATTTCAGCCCCACAGAGAGGTTCCAATCCTGTCGCTACCCCTTACCACCGTGACAGGGACGATGTACATACTCTCTCTGAACTGTCTCCTCATCTGGAAAATGGGCCAGCAGCCCCTTTACAGGATATTGGAAGATTAACTGTACCTAATACATTCTCAGCGCCCCATGGCTGCCGGGCCCCCCACCTTTCTTTCCCTCTCCCTTTCCTGTTGCTCACTGCTTTACTCTGGGCTAATTCATTCGCTGTTTTGCCTCTTCAGCGGGGAAGCGAGAGCAAAACGGCCTGACTCCCTGGAAGTCCTGCCAATGCCTGGCCCCCTGGGATTCAGCCTGGCTGGTTTTGCGGGCTGTACCAGGAGGCTGGCGGCAGACGCCTTCAGGCTGGGCTTCCCGGGACAGGTCAGGGAGGACCACAGCCCCGAGAAGAGGGTCGGGGTGGAGCTGGGAGGCCTGCCTGAGACCGTCTGTCGCTGGTCTGTGTGGTCTCAATCCAGTAAGTCTACCTCCCCGACCCTCAGGCTCCTCATCGGTGCAACAGGGGCGATATCCACACCTGCTTACCAGGTTTTTTGAACATCAAAAGGAAGGATGGAAAAAAAATACCGTTTTTAACTATGAAGAGCTACCCACTGCTGTTGTCATGAGAAGCACAAATGACTAGATGCTCGTTATAGCTCACAAGGGGCGCATCAGGTAGCAGGCTGGACCTGGAGCAGACGCCCCACGCTGTGGGCCCCTGGGACGGGCACTGCCACCTGCACCCCAGTCACACCCAGAAACCCAGGAGCTCCTGCTCCCTACCAGGCCGCCCCTCCCCCGGGCCCTGCAGCCCTTAACGGTGTCACCGTCTTCCTGATCAGCAGGCTGTGGGGTGTCCCACCCATACCCCACATCCACCCTTGTGCCGTTTCCTGCACACCGGCTCCCGTGCTTTGCTCCCACGGCCAGGACCCGCGGCTCCCAGGGGAGGCCTGTCCCCAGGCCCTGGAGCCTGCTGTGCCTGTGAACGTTCGTCACCCAGGACGGGGGGGCGTGGGGGGCAGTACATGCCCAGCACCTGGCCCCTGTGATGCGCACCGTCTCCAGGGCCCTGTGTTACTCTCAGCCCGTGACCCTGCCTGGGGTCTGCCCGCCTCCTTCCCCTCTGCCCTCTGTCCCACCCTCCCACTTCCCTGCTGGGCTGTCCTGGATTTTCCCCGACAAACACCCTATGGGGAGGCCAGCCTGTGAGACTTGCCGGGTTCTTACAGTCCCAACGTTTCAGCTCCACCACCCCCGGACTTGTCACGCTTCTGGAAAAGTCGGGCCAACCGTTTACCCGCTTCCAGCCTCTCGGGCTTGGATGGAGTAACACATACCTTGACCTCATCCGAAGGGTCTGCATTCGGATCCTTAGGACTCTGGCCAAACTTCCCAACAAGCCGGGGAAGAAATACCTGGAGAACAAGGAAGGAGCCTGTGCCTTATGACTGCTCGTTTGACCTCCTGCCACAGGGCGGGCGAGCAGGACCCAGGGATGGTGTTCTCTTTAGTACTCGGCCTGCAAGGCCGGGATGGCCCGTCAACACCCACAGAGCACACACTGCTCCAGGGCTCTGCGCCCAGGGCTGCTGGGTTGTGCAAATTAAAGTACAGAACGCCCAGTTGGCTTTGAACTTCAGATAAACAATGATTAAATTTTTTCAGTATAAGTATGTCCCAGATATTGCACGGGGTATACTTATACCAGAAGATGACTTGTTGTGAATCTGAAATTCAGATTTGACGGGGCACCCGGCAGCCGCACCTGGGGCTCCCCTAAGAGCACTTATCATCCTTGTGCCACATCTCCTCACACTGTGATTCGTCTGGAGATTCCCGACTTGAATCGGGGAGAAGGATGTTGGTCTCAAATCTCTGTCGTGGGCAGGTCCCCATCCTGCTACTCTGTCACACCCGCCTTGAAACAGCGCTTTTATTAAGCCCGCCAACATGAGGTGTTGTTCAGCTTGCTTCCTTTGGACTTTGAAGTGTGTGTGTGTGTGTGTGTGTGTGTGTGGACCATGTGGCTGTGTTTCCAATTCTCATGCAGGAGCTGAGGGTCCCCCCCATATGGCACTATTTTCCGTTAGAAACGACACTAGCAAATGAAAAGGAATCCCAGCACAGCCCAGGTCAGGAGGAGGGCGGCGGCTGCCCGGGGGGCTCTCGCTGCCAGGCCCCGGGCTGCCCCGTGCTCCTGGCCAGGGCTCCAGGCACGACCCCCAGGGCCCTGCGGCCCCTCCACTCACCGGGAGGTTGGATTTCCTCCGGGGCTTTGCCGAGGTCCTCACAGTGAGCCCTGCAGCCTGCAAGGCTGCAATCCTGGACTCGATATCTGAAACCTGGGGGAACCACAGACAGACAGACAGACAGATGTCACTTGGATGTCCTTTCTCAACGTCACAGGACAGGAGGAGCAGCTGCCCCCGATTCACCGATTTCATCATGCTTCCCCTAAGATGGGTGACCCGCCCAGGGCCACTTCCTGGGCGCCCCATTTTCAGCCGTCTTCCATGGCTGTCGGGAGGGTCACCCCCAGGCGGGGGAGGGGCTCCATACATTTTCTGGGGGCTCATCCACGAGGGATGGAGGGAGGGGTAGTGACCGGGGGAGAGCTGAAGGCAGAAGCTTCTGGGAACAGGAACCGGGCCCCCTTCAGGTCCGTCCAGATCCCTCCGACGGCCCCAAACCCTCCCATGGTCCTCGGGGCTCTCTGGAATCCACCCTCCTCTCAGACACGCCCCTTCTCGCTCCCTCGGCTCCAGCGCAGGGCTCCACTGCCGATGCCTGAACACGCCAAGTGCGACACCGCCTCGGGGCCTTCGCCCGGGTTGCCTTCTTGTATTTGTATTACCCCTTCCTGACCACCCCTCGGGGCTGCCCCATCTGAATGCTCCTTGGGGCTACTCTCTCCTCAGTCTCGTTGACTTGTTCTCTGTCCCCTCCCACGAAAAACATAAGCTCCACGAACGCAGGGGCTTGGTCTGAGGTGCTCACAGCTGCATCTTTTGTGTCTACACAGTGCCTGCCATACTTGGGATCCCGACTGAGAACTGTTTGCTCCACAAGAAGGAATAAATGAACGCAACGTTCTCAGGCTCACTTGTGCCCCCTAAGGTGCACGGCCTGGGGACGCGCCCCTTCTTCCTCGGGGACAGAAGGGCACTTGCTGAAGAGAACAGAAGCTGGAATGAATGGACACTGGGTGCTGGGTACCCCGCGCTCGGACGGGCAGACCTCTTCTCCTCTGGGGTCACCAGGGGGAGGGCAGAGCAGAGCCCAATCACCTTGACTGTCTCTGGGAGACCCTGGCTCTGTCCTTTGACCTTTGCACACCACTAACACAGCTCCTACCCTAACCCAAGCCTGGGACCCAAGTTTACAGGACGACCCTCGGTCAGAGTCTGGTCCTGAGCCCCGGGGCTGTCCTAACATCTAAGCCTGCTTCTGGAGAAGCCCTCCTCACGGGGCAGGGAGGGGTAAGTGTCAGCATCTTCCTTCCGTGGCTGAAAACGCCGCCTGTCTCTTGCCAACCTAAAAGGGGAGAGGGCAGGGGTGGGGCGCAGGGGGTGGCGTGGAGGGGGATTCCCATGGAAAGCCCCAGGAGCCTGTCCCGGAGCCGACAACGTGGGCTCCTGCGTGTGAGCCCTGCGGGGGGCTGGCCGCCCTCGCCAGGCCTCCGGGGCCCCCACTCCCTATCTGGGGGAGACACCTGCTCCCGGGGCCGCCGGGGCTACCTCGCTCTCTGTCCGCTGCACCTCAGAGGCCGTGGCGGCCACTCTGTCCTCCAGCTGCGACAGCTCCTTGTCTGTGGTCCTGCTGAGCTGCACGGGGTCCTGGGGGGCCCGGGGCCCCTTCTCCCGGCTGGGCGTTTGGCCTGCAGCCGTGCACACCTAGGAGACGGAAGTGCCGCACGTGACCACCAGCAGGGGCAACCGCAGGGCTCTCACCGACACACGTCCCACGCTGAAGGTGTTCCTTTTGCTATGCCAGGAGCTGCCGGGCCAGCGGGGCAGCCCGTGGTGGAGCGCCGTGTGCACTGGGGCCTGGCCGCTGGCTTAGGCACAAACTGCTGACCCCTGGCCCCGCCTCCGAGTATGCTGTGCCAAGGTCGCTCAGGCAGCCTCACCTCCTGGGCGGCCCCGGGGAGGTCCTCGATGGGGGTGCTGCCGCCCGGCTCCGCCCCGTCACCCTCGCCCTCCTCCTCGGATGAGGCCCGCTGGTCACTGACGTGGCTGATCAAGTCCTCCAGTCTTCTCCTTAGGGCCACCTCTTCCACGTCGGCGTCTGTGGGCTTGCTGCCAGCGGGACACTGAAATGGACGAGCGGCTGCGTCTCAGCGGGTCCGTCACCTGGAAGCACCGAGAGGAGAAGCAGGCCTCCAGAGAGCACCGCGCCCCCAGCACCGCCGGGGGCTTGGCTGGAGCTGCGGTCTCACCGACTCCCCGCACGAGCTCGGCCGAGGCGCCTGTGCTGCCCGTCTGCCAGAACCAGGCTCCGAAGGGTGGGATGTCCCTGGCGATCCTAACAGCGCCCAGGCCGTCTGAGATGCAGCATGTCTGAACTTCTCTCTGTTCCCAAACTGGGTCCCCAAGCCATTTCCTAGGGTTTAAGCATCCTTACGGCGCCAAACCAAGACCTCAACCCGGACTGTCTGCATCTGCCAGTTGAGGCTACGGGGTGCTGACAAGTCTGTTCTCTGGGTTTTCCTCGGTCCCCCCGTGGTAAGACTGAAGTACACGACGGCCGTGTGGCCTCAGTGTCGCCCTAGGGCTCGGGGGTGGGTCCTGAACTTGCATAAGCGCAACGGCATTCATGCCCACTGTCCCTGGTATGTCTCCGTGTACCAGGCTCTGTGTCCACGGTCTCTCCCACGAGCCTCCTGTCGGCTTTGCAAAGGAATCATACTCCCAGACACTGGTCCGGAGCCGACTGAGAAGTGTCCACAGTGTATCTGTGACTCTTGGAAAACTGCAAAGTTGTGTGACCTTCACAGTGATGTCTTCTACGACACGGTGAGCAGCACCCTTTACCACTCATCCCTTCCTGAATCTAGAGCCAGGGAAGTCTGTCACCCAGCGTGAACTTGGATGAGATTCGTACAACCCAGAATATCTATTTGTCGGCCTTGGCTGGTGAGAAACTCAGAGCTACACAGTGCTCATTTCTGGAAATCTCTTCTCCAGAGTCTAGCTAGGCCTCTGTTTCTGGAAACTATTTTTCAGGGTTGTATTTTTTGGTCATAATTTTCTAAGTCTCTACGAGCGAGTGGGAGTCCCTCATTGATTCCAGCTCTTACGCTAACTGCACAGGTGGGGAAAGGATGCTCAGAGCCCCTCCTTTGCCCGGCCTCACTCAGTAAGCATCAGATCAGGGCCTGGACTGCAGTAAGCTCCGGCCGCCACCCCTTCCTGCACTCCGGCCAGCGGTTCACTGAGCAGCTATTTGTTTCGTCTGCCTGTGGACACGAGCTTTATGTGAAGGGATTTAGCGTGTTGGTTTTCAGAAGTGACCAGAGTCATGGGAAAAAACCAGAAAAATGGCCAAATTATCCCAACTGCCCTTTACAGCCCAAATAACTTGAGTGTGGGTAATGAGAATTAAAAGTTAAGGGCAGGGACTTCCCTGGTAGCAAAGTGGTTAAGAATCCACTTGCCAATGCAGGGGACACGGGTCCGATCCCTGGTCCGGGAAGATCCCACATACCGTAGAGCCACTAAGCCCGTGCGCCACAACTACTGAGCCTGCGCTCTGGAGCCCACGAGCCACAACTACTGAAGCCCGCGCACCTAGAGCCCGTGCACCGCAACAAGAGAAGCCACCGCAATGAGAAGCCCGCACACCGCAACGAAGAGGAGCCCCCGCTCGCCGCAACTAGAGGAAGCCCGCGCGCAGCAACGAAGACCCAACGCAGCCAAAAAAAAAAAAAGTTCAGGGCAGCTCCATCCTGTAGTGCTTGCTCAGGCCAGAGACCCTGGTGTCATCTGACCCCTCTCTTTCTCTCGCCCTGAATCCATCCCCGCTGGCTCTGCCTTCAACAGGTACCCAGGGTCCACCTCCCATCACCTCTGCTGCCCTGCATGGTTCACCCGCCACCTTGTCCTGCCTGGACAGTCCACCAGCCTCTTAACTGGCCTCCCGTTTCCACAGCCTGTTCTCAGTTTGTCAGGCAGAGGGCTCCCTGGGGATCGGGGGGATGGGGGGACGTGAGCAGGGAGGCCGGTCACTCATTCACTCACTGGCTGTCTCTCCTTTAGCCCACAAAGCAGACGTCAGAGTGTGAGGAGAGGGTCCCCCCAGGACCTCCTTCCGGGACTCTGAGACCCCCCTCCCCGTCCCTTCCTTCGGGGAGCGAGTCACCCGCTGACGCTGCTGATGGGAGGGGGGGCTTCCGTACCACGACGTTACTCACACCCACAGTGCCCGTCGGGCGGCTTCCGGCCCCCTCGGCCCCGGGTGCTGCTGGCAAGCAGAGGGCAGTGCTGGGCATCACTTAATTTTCTCTGTGAATGGAACCAAGCGGCCTCGCAGACGAGTGCCGAGGGCTGGAGTGAGCCGACAGGGAAGCGGCGTGTTTACTGGGATGCTTTTCTACAGGGTCCCAATTTCCTGAAGACGCTCAAAAATCAAATCTCCTCAGAGGCCGCAATGGGTGAAGAGAACCCGTGATGATCGGAGGGTAGATTCTGTTGGGTCTGATGGGAATAAATCTTTCTCTCAGAGTAAATGGGGTTGAGAAACTTCAGAGTCCCCTTGAGAAATGGGAACCTGACGCCACCCCAGGCAGGAGCTGATGAGGGTGTGGGGTGGAGGTTTATGAACTGCTGTTAGAAGGTGGTGGTGTTTCTACTTGGTAAATAAAAAACCCACACATACAGACACACACACACACGCGTGCATGTCCAACACACATGTATGCATACAAACACATATACACGTGATGGCAGCTGGCCAGCACGACAGGATACAGCTGGGGTGACCAAGGCATCTAAGTTTGAACCCCGAAAGCCCTATGTCCTGGGAGCCCTTCGGTCCCTGGCGAAGAGGGGCGCTGGTTGCCCTGGTGATGCTGGTGGGGGAGAGGGAGGCCCAGAGGGGGATCTGGGTCAGCCTCCAGGACGGGGCGGGGGAGGCAGCCCGGGGGCTGGGCGGCTGGGGGTGAGCCCTGGGGTCCTGCGGGCCACCGGGCCTGCGTGGGGGACACCGGCCACAGACTCAGGTGAGAGGGCCTGTCCTGAAAGCATCCTGAGGGGCAGAGGGCCTCTCCCAGGCTGCGCGGGGGCGCTTCAGAGTGTGTTCCCAGCCGGCCACAGGCTCTGGAGCTCCTCTCCTGAGGGCCTGGGCCTGTTTCCTCAGCTAAAACCCGGGGACTGAAACTCTGTCTCTGGGTCAGCCTGGCCCTGTCGGCCCACAGAGGGTGTCAGACGAGGGCATCTCCTGTGGGCGAAGGTGGCTGTGGCCCTGGGGGTGTGTGGCTCCCACTGCCCACCCCAGCTGCCGCTGCAGCTGATGTCCAGAGCCCTCGGGCGCTGCAGGGAGGGGGCCGGGTGCTGGAATGGGGCCGTGCCTCAGGCAGACTCGGGGCAGGGCCTGGGCCTGAGCATTGCCGCCCCTATGCCCGCAGCTACCCGGCTGTCTGTCTGTCTCTCAGACACACATGTGCACATGCACTCGCATTAGACCAAGGGTTCTGTTCCATTCACCCCCCAGAAGGTGGCCCCAGTGCACTGGGGGGTACACCCTCACACACAGGGTGGGGAGGAGACCCCTGCCCGCTCTGACGGCCTGGACCCCCGGATACTGCAGGACCAAGCGAGGTCCCCGGGTCTTTGCTGCTCTGATTTCCTAGCCCCTCTCTCGTTACATCCGCACCAAAGGCTGCACACCTGAGCCCCTCTGAGTTCTCCTGCACCTTTGGCTGGGCCCACAGATGCCCAGGCTCCAAGCATGGCAGACGGCAGGGGCCTGGACGGGGCAGACGCCACCCCCACCCCTCAGCTGTATGGTGGAAACCCGCTCAGCTCTCTGAGCCCCAGGCATGAGCTCCCAGTCGAGAGTCTTCCTTGCAAAGCCCGTGTTGGTGCCTCAACCTCCCTTAACAAAGGGGCTTCAGTGGGTCAGCAGGCGGTCCCCGGCTGACATGTACTTGTTCCGCTCAGAGATCTGCAGCAGAGGGAGGGATTCAGTGGCTGGAGGGCAGAGCCACTCCGGCCAGCAGGACGCTGGCACCTACCACCTCGGGAGCACCAAATTCCCAAGCAGTGGAAGGAAAGGTCAGGCCACCATTCGTGATGTGCCCTGGGAAGGTAACTGTGAGGCCCATTTTCTGGCAACCAGGGTCCTGGAACGCCAAGCAAAAGCTGGGAGCGGTACCAGAAGCGGGGGCGGGGGGCGTTGGGGGGATGAATAAAGCAGGACAGGTGACACGTTCAGCGTCACGGCCGTGGCGCAGCCATCGTCACTGCTGAGCCTGAGCCGCACAGGAAGGTGTGAGTTGATTATGCCAGGCTGCTGAAACAAAGTCAAGAGCGCCGGGTCACTGTGGGCCAGGAGGCCTGCCAGGTAACGACCTAAAAGTACGACGGGCCCATCTCTTGAGTCACCAGCTCTTGAGTCACCGGAGTCTCTTAACTCCCAGGCCGGGAAATGAGAAAATCAATTCTACTGTTTTCTTCCAAGCCCGGCAGATGCATCTCGCCTGCCATTATCTCATCTGTGGTCCACCTTGTCTTAAAAGAGGGAGATGGCTCCAGCAGGCGGGCAGGATGCTTCTGCATCGTTCCGCAGGTAATTAGTTTCACCTTCACAGCACCGAGGGCTTTGAGTGGGCAAATCTGCCCGGAGAAGAACACAAGCTGAGAAACTTCAACACGAGGGTTTCGGCGGGAGTGGCCCCAGCCCTCGCCTCGAGTGGCGGCTGGTAATCGAGACCAGCTGTGGGCACACTCATGGCATCTGAGAGGCAGCGATCAATACCTGGGGGGGGATGCTCAGCAGGTAGCCGTGTGTCCCTGGGGAGCGTGGTGGGCATGGACCCGTGGCCGGAGAATAAGAGCCGACCCAACCAGGGTCCGGCACCGGCACAGTGAAGTATCACCTCCAGAGCGAAAGAGAAAGAAAAGCATCCCACGATGAGAACTCGGAAAGTTCTCGTCCTGACAGAGGAGGGGCAGGAGCTGGGGGCAGCACGGAGCCATGGAGAGACCACAGCCCTCGGAACGGGAGGGGAGCTGCAGGCGGGTGGTTTTCTCTGAGCAAGATCCTGTCCGCATGCCGCCAGGACAGCCTGGACACATCCTGGTTCTCCACCTGGGATCAAGAGCCGCTGGCCCCCTGCAGACACCCCCAGGGAACACCTGTCTCTCAGGTGCTCAGGAGCCCAAAGCTGCTCGTGCCCCTCCCTTCTGCCGAAAGCGGGAGCCGCTCTGTCCCGTGTGAGCTCCGTCCAGGTAAATTACACGCTATCTGGACACACGGACGGCAACTTGGAATGAACTTCTGGTGTTCTCAACTCGTTTGCAGCAAAACACAGATTTACAATTTAGGAATGCAGTACAGACAGAGGAGGAAAATGAGCTACTGTAATTTGGCACCGGTGAGGCTTTCGTGGCGAAACCGAGTCAGTGTCTTTAGCCTGAGCTCTTGGGGCACCGGGGGCTCAATTCCCACCACTCGGGGCAGGGTGCGTGCCAGGGCTCCGTTTCCTGCATCTCCTTGATCTCAGCCCCTTGGAAGCACCCGTCCTTGGTACCACATGCTGTGCTATCTTTGGCCTCTCTCAGCATGAGTGATTATTTATAGAAAGTCTTTGCTGAACATCCCTCACCCAGAAAGTCCTGACCATGAGTACGGGTGCAAAGACAGGCAACAGGTCAGGGGAGGACCATTCAGACTGACCCCAACAGAACATTACTCTCGAGAACTCTCGAATCCCCACGGCACGTCTGCGAGTCCTGTAAGCGGCTGCCCTGGGTCTTCCCCGAGGCACAGGGACGCTACTGCCCTCTGGAGGCCACTCTTTACACTGCCTGATTCCCTTTTCATCAAGAACACAGGCGAAGTCAGTCGAAGTAAATAAAGTCAAGAGAAAGAAACGAAGAAGAAGAATTCCAGAGACAAGATACAAGCATGAAACAGAGAATAATTTTCAAGGAGGCATAAAGCATGGCTGGTGTCAGTGGGACTAAATACCGGGGTATGTGTTTTACTGAACGTCACTAAAGCTGCTAAATTAAAAACTTGCTGAAAATAGACAATTTAATTCTAGTCTTTATCCCATTGTCTTCTGGCCTGCACCCTGGGAACTTCTCTGCCAGCTGTGGTTCTGCCACCCAGGGCGGTCTCTGCCCTGGGGAGGTCTCTGTCCTGGCCGCACTGGCGCTCCACCATCGTCCCCCAGCCTTCCCAGGGGCCAAGCCAGTCACTCCCTGGTGTGAAGCAGAGGATACTTCCTTGCATCAGCATCCCCCCTGCTGTTCCATAAAAGAAGAGTGAGCCCCCTGCGTCGGATAGCAGAGAGAGGGCTCCTCACTGCAGGCCTCCTGAGGGCCTCTCAGGCCCTGCTGTGCTCAGGGCAAAGGGTCAGTGGCTTCTCTCAGAGATGGAGGTCGGAGCAGGAGGAACGTCCAGCCCCGGGGTCGGGGGATGCTTCCAGGGGATATTAGAGGAAAGAGAGCCAGCTGGGCCTGAGGGCACTGACTCTGCAGAGGGAGATGCAGAGTTTAAAAACTCCATGTTTCTGCCCCGTTGACATTTTAGATCAATTTTAGAACAACAAACCCCCCCCCCCCCCCGAAACAAATAACACACCTGACACGGATTCACCAGAAAGCCATGCAAAGAAAGGCGCCTTCTACAAGTCAGGTGCTCTTCTTCGCAGATCATTTGCAGAGCACGGCTGTGAAGGAACTGAGGCTGGAAGGGCCCCTAACCTGTTCGAGGTCAGCTTAGACTGAGGAGAGGCCCCTCACCGTCCAAGCCCGGGAAGGGTGAGCCCCGGGCAGATCAGAGGGGGAAGGGGATGCGGACGGAAGCAGAGGGCTCAGCAGAGGCCCGGCCCGCTGGCAGCCCTACTTGTTATCCCCAAGGCCCTGGAGAGCAGTCTGTAGCCTGTGGCTGCAGAGCTGGACCACACCCCTCGTCCCACGTCTTCTGACATTGCATATCTCTGTTGAGCAGGCTTGTGCAATTTTACAGTTTTGAAGTACTTTTAATTTCTCAGAAATGAATTGATGTTAAGGTAAAAAGGCTCCACCCAAAGAAGCAACTAGAATGCGTTCTTTCCGGCCACCTTACCTGGTTCTCAGACAAGGTCTGGCCTCTCCGTCTGGGATGGTGAGATGCCACCCTCTGAGCCCAGATGCTTTCTTCATCCGAGGTGTCCACGTCGGCCAGATAGTGGGATGGGAGCTGCTCATTCCCGAGGACATTTGTTCCTTTGGAGGAAGAGTGGGTTTGGATTATTTGGCGTGAAAAGCTGAAAGCCAATGGGCATTTTCTCCAAGGAAGAGAAATGAGAAATCGAAGAAAACGGAGACATGATTCTATTCCATTGATATTATGGGGCTGAGATCCCTAAACCAAAACAAGAATGGAGCAGAGCCCATGGTCCCACGCAAGGAATTTCAGGAGCAGAAGCCCCTGCCCCGGCCAGCACTCACCGGGGGGCTCCAAAGTATGAAAGCCAGGTGGGCAAAGCAAATGTAACATAATTACATCACATGGCATTCCATGCGCCTGGGGTGTGGCAGACATGCGTCCCGGGAAGTTTCCACGAGTGGAGGTGACTTTGGGAAGTCTTTCCACATTGGTCACTGGGGACTGCTTTTCCTGCCAGACTAGTGATTCGCAGACTTTCATGGGCACGAGTCACCTATGGTGTGGCCTGAGATGCTTATTCCTGGGCTCTGTTGGTGGAAGAGCCCCATGTTCTCACCAGAAAGTACCCCCAGAGCTCCAGGGTGGCCTGGAGGGCACCACATCCAGCCGTGCCGGGATGGGGAGGGCTTGACTCTCCTGTGGGGTGACCCACAGGAGCCAGCGTTGCAGGAATCAGTTGCACAAGCTGTTTCTGCGCTTGATGTGCAGCCGGCCACATGGCTCTGCCAGCACCCTGAACGACCTGGGGGCAAGGCCCTGAGCTCCAGGTGAGACTCTGGCCCCGTGGACACTGTGGTTTCAGCCTGGGAGACGTGTGCTAACGACCTGCGATGCCGTGTTGGATGCCTGGCCCCCGTGAGCTCATAAATGTACGTTGTTTTAAGCTGGTAGGTTTGTGATAAGTCGTTATGTGGCAAGGGCTAACAGATACAACCATCCCATTTAGAGCCCACAACAGTGTGCTGAGTTAGGCACTAACCCTATTTTACAACGAGGAAACCGAGGCACGGCGGTTCAGAGGTCTGATCAAGTACACACAACACTCCTTTAAATTGCAGACCTTGTAGCTTGTCTGATGCACTATTAAGAGACAACACCGCCAATCAATCTCCAACGCACTCTTTTCTACCACACTCGCTGTAAGACTCTCCCAATTTGAGACGAGGTGACAAATGTGTCTTAGAATCAATGAAATTGGGTGGTGAGTTGGTCAAAAGAGCTGGGCTTGAAACTCAGAGCTGCCTGTCTCCCAGGCGCATTTCCCAGCTCGATACTGTCTGTCTCAGCTTCTCCCTCTCCCCGCTGCGACCCCATCCACGTGCTGGGGTTGATTAGGGATCCTGGGAGGAAACGCGTGTGTCCAAGTCTTCATCCTATGACTTGGTCGATGTAGATTCATTTATTCATTGTTTATGGGGAAGTAAAACTGCCCTCCCACTGCCCCCAGACGCCTCCAGGATCCTAATGGGCGTGTGAATCATGAGATTACAGTCCCTATAATATAATGAAAAGGGAAAATGGAAAGCAAGCCCATTTCCTGGCAGACAGCATCTTAACCACCTTTCCTGGCAGCTGGTCCCACGCTGCAGCCACGTGGGAGCACGTCAGTGGGGAGCAGCCCGTGCTGCTTCTGTGGTCTCATTTGCTCCTTCATCACTAGGGTACCTGAACCCCCGGACCCCAGTGCACACTCCCCCAGGGCACAGGAACAGACAGTGATTCGGGATTTCATTATGAAGCCGACTGTCTGACAACATTAAACTGAGGATTTAAACTAGGGTCTCAGCACTTATGGACCTCCCGAGTCACAGCTGGGAGGGAGGTGGCCGAGACGGAACCCGCACCATGCGTCCCAGGTTTGGAGCTGCCCTGTCCTGTGGTTAAGGTGGCCAGTCCGGGTGACCAGCGATCCTATCATTTCAGGGACACCTGCCCATCCCTACCCCACTCCTGCTCGATGTCCCCCTGTCAAAGGTGGCAATGAGCTGTGTGGCCAGGGCAGGCGTCAATGCTGGTACTTCTGTTACCAGGGAAGCACCCAGCCCAGGGGAGCAGGGGTTGACGGCGTGTGCCAGGACTGCACGTGCTGGACAATCACAGTGAAGGAAGGGGCTACGCACTGAAAATCAGTCAGGGAGGCTGGCACAGATCGGGGTGGTGGGGCAGGCTGCCAGCGACCCTCTCCTCCATGCAGAGCCCACGTGCAAGACGGTGGCCAAGGGCACCTACCAGGTGTCGCAGTGGTCCCCGGGGCCGTCGTGCAAGACTCTGCCGGCAGGCAGAGCTCAGCGAGGGCGTCTGGTCCGGCAGGCGAGAGGCTGGCCATCTGCCCTTCTGGACAGGGGTGGCGCCCAGAGGCCCTGGCATCAGCCTCGTCCAGGACCACGGGCTCCTGGGAGGTGGTCTCCTCTGTGCAGGGCTCATCTGTGAGGGCCTGAGCACACGGGGCCTGTTGGCAGGTTTTACTAGGAAAGGGCAGCTCCTTGGAATGTGGGTCTTTCCAGTCCAAGTCCTGAGGGTTTCCAGGCATCATCTGACCGACCGAACACCGGACACCCACACTCTCTGCCCCTTGCAACTCAATTCCCTTTCATTTCAGAGGGCTCCGGACTTGCCGCTAGAGCAGGACCCGTGGCCCAAAGACCTTCCGGGTGCTGGCTCCCAGCTCCCCGCCCTGTTGTGTCCCCGCCCGCAGGCGTCTGCAGATCAGCCCCGGAAGACCGAGCCTGGCCCCAGCTCTGAGCTGGCGCCATTTGAGCCCGGGCACTGAGATGTCAGGGCTCCAGCTGAGGGGGTCCTCGCTCTGGGGCTCGTGCCCCGGCTGCCTGTGCTGCGTGTGACGGTCCTGTGCGTGCCGGGCTCAGTCTCTAGTCCCTTTGGGAATGGATCCTGTGAGGCTGAGTGGACCACCCCTCGTCCAGGTGAGGCGAGGGGACGGAGCCTCACGCAGGTTCCCCAGACCAAGGGCACGCAGCTAAGGCGCAGAGTGACTACACGGCCGGTTCTCCTGGGCGGCCCCCGTGGATGCCGCGTGTCCTGGTGTGATTATTAACAGCAGCCGATCCCGCCTACAAGACTACCCTAGTCTGGCAATGACGTAGGGGACCGCGCTAATCAGATGCAGTGGGTGCGGGCACACGTCGGGCCCTGGCTGATCCTCTGCCCTCGCTCTTGAGTCTCGGGGGTGCTGCCTTCATTCGGGGACAGGCACCCGCCCCGAACGCCCCAGGGCCCTGACTCATTTGCCCCGCACCCCGCTTCTCCGAGCAGCCGACCCCGTCTCTCCAGGGACCGGAGGGTGTGACGTTTCTATGCCCCCCACCCCAGCTGTCCCCCTGCCTGTCATGCCCCCATGGCCATCAGACTGTTTCCCAGAATGCTGTCCCCCCACCTGGGGCCTGAAAACCTATCGCCCAGGTTATCCTGGGATGGCTGTGGGCAGAAAAGAGAGCCCACTGACCTGCAGGTTGTCCGCGGCCCCTGAGACCAAGGACAGGCTTGGGGGGGGCCCGCAGGACGGAGTGGAGTCGTCAGAGTCTGCCTCGAAGTCCAGGCCGTGAACGGGGAGAACGCGCTTCTTCTGAGCAGGAAGGGATGCGGGAAAGAGGAGGGGAGGGAGGGTCAGCCTGACTGAGGACCACATGCCCTCACCTCGGGCAGCGGGGAGGGCATCTCCAAGGGCACAGCCACCTCCTGGGGCGGCACCGGGGGGCTGCCCAGAGCACCCCCCCCCCACCCATCACAGGCTCTGCATCCCCAGCGCCTCTTAGAAGAGCGGAAGGAATCACCCGCTCAGCCCCCGACGGGCACACGGCTGCTCAGAGGTGCTGAGGACGCAGCCCCAGGAGTGCCGCCCTGGGGGGCAGGCAGGCTCCTCTGGGCTGACGGGTGCTTCTCACCCCTCACCCCTTAGCGAATGAGGGGTGCCCAGCGCCGGGAAGCACAGCGGGGAGGGAGCTCCAGAGAGCTCCATCATCTTTAGATGCAAGGGCAGAGTTTATTCCAAATCCTTCCCTCATAATGGTTTCCATCCTTTAAACGTATCATGTAGGGAATATTCAACACTGGATAGTATTCGCTGAGCTTAATAAATGGGACATATACAATTTTCTCATAAAAAGATGTCTACGGTCCCCAGGGAGCAGCTGCGCAGACCAGCTGGCATGGTTCTCAGAGACCCTGTCACTCTCCAAGGGTCTCCATCCAACATCACCGCCCGCCCCGCCCCGCCCCTCCCCTCCCCTCCCTCCTGCTCCCCTTCTGTCGACCTGCCCAGAAACCCCGGGGATTACCTTGCTTGTCTTTATCACCAAAAATAAGTTAAAAAATAAGTGAAAGTAGAAGCAGACACCAATAAAAAACAAGGCTCACGGCTGGCTATAAACAAAAGCAAGGAAGTTCACAGAGGAAAGCCGGAAGGGGTCTGCTTCCCTGAAAGGTGCAAAGGCTGTCTCCGGGGGACACCAGTGCCCTCACGACCACGTGCCCTGAGGACGCTGGCCGGACGTCCAGGCGGGCCTCTCTGCAGGCCCCGCTCCCCTGCAGCTTGCGCTGGGGTTTGCTATGGTGAGACCTGTGCCGAGAGTGCACTGCTGCTTGGTGCAAAGTGATCTCAGGGGCTGCGGGGCGTGGTGAAGGCAGGCGGGTCTTGGCGCTCCTGCCCCGCGGAGTGATGGAGAGCCTGAGACTTTCAGGAAGTGAGAACCCGAGCCTCCAGCATCAGGAAGGGCGGGGCTGGGGGAAGACTTACTTTGCTTCCAGCGGGCTGGGCCTGGGCCACTGTGTCTTGTTCTCTGTCTTCATCCGTCTTCTCACTGTCTCCACTTCTCCCCCAGGGGCCTGGCTCAGGCCCACCTGCAACGGACGCCTGCCTGACTCCACCAGGAGAAGACCATCCGTCCATCCACCCACCCACCCCTCCATCTGCTGTGAAGCAACCAGGCAAGGCCCTCTACAGGCCTCCCAAAGACCTATCTGAGCATCAATTAGAGCTGGTCTGAATCACAGCAGAAAACGAATACTCTGCATCAATTTCACCAATGGTCACCTTCACTGACCGCTTCCGAAGCAGTCTGAAGACACCGTAGTGTGTGGGTGAAGTAGGCCTGGAGCTAAGTCACCTTTCCCCAAACTAACCTCTTCACTTTCAGTCTCATTTCACCTGCTTCTCCGCCCCGGGCCTCCCTCCCCTCCCTTCTCTGCCCCCCAGGACGCCTTCTCCACCTGAGCCCCCGGGCCTGTCCCCCGACCCCCAGCACAGCCTCACTCTTCCCTCTTTTCCCCCAGTCACGCTGGCCTGGCTGGTGTCTGTTCCCCCAGGTCACGACGAAAGAGTGATGAAGTGCGTTCTGGGGTTTTAGTCTCGAGGCCCCATGGATCACCCACCTTCCTCAGGGGCCAGGGGCACCCCGGCATCCTTGTGAGCACAAAGGACTTACTGTTGACGTCAGGTGAGCTCTGCACTTGGTCAGGTAAACCTATAACCGAAGAAAAGCTCTCAGCAAAGACCCCGACGGCCCCCACCAGCTACACCCCTGCGTTAGGCCCTGCCTGGACCAGCTTTCGAAACATTAACTTGAATCATTTCTTCTTCTTTTTTACGTTTGACTACTTCTTTTTAAAGGTACAACTTTCCCGATTTTGTGCTCTTTCTGTGTGCCCTTTCTTGGTGTGCTGCATTCACAGGTGCCAGCAGGGAGAATGCAGCCCCTGGACCATCACCCCACCTGAGACCCGCTTCACCGGGTCCGGAGCAGTGGCTGGAATCAGAATTTTTGTTGCCCCCCAGTGCCAGCTCCTGGCCCTCGGTGGTGACAGTTCTGAAACTGGCCGCTTCTGGGTGGCACTGGCTCCCAGCTCTGGACCCTGGCCAGGCGTCAGAATCCCCGTGACCTTTTACCTAACGCAGATTCCTGAGCCCACCCCAGTCCCTAGAAATCAGAACCTCCCGGGGCCAGGACCAGGTCCTCAGGGCTGTGACGTGGCCTGTGGTTTCCCACCGTGAACGGGGCCTTCGGCGTTGAGATTCTGACGCTTCGTGGTGTGGCTTTTCCCGGGCTACCTGTGGTTCCCACACCCGAGCCCTGCGGCGACGGTGAAACCACACTCCTGCTGCAGGAAGATCCCTCAGCTGGCTCCGGGTCGGCCGAGCGGGCATGGGGCCGTGGGTGCATGCGGCTGTGGGATTTACTGATGGGCTCCAACCGAGACAGAAATATTGGCCACGAAGCAGCAGCCTGGCGAGGAGGTGGGGAAAACTCCCGAAGAATAGGGTGACGGTGCCCCCCGCCCCAGCGTGTCACCAGGACACTCCTAGTGACGCCAGGTGTCTCAGCACGGTTATCAGGAGAGCCACTTTTACTCTTAAAAATGTCCTGGTTTCAGTGATTTATCATATGCCCCCTGCACCCCTGGCCCCCTCCCCCTGTGGTCTGTTGCTCCAGGTGCCAAAAGCCATCACAGGTGAGGATGCCTTTCGGTGGTCTGTCCTAAATTCAACAGTGTGCTAAGGTCGCTCAGAAACACCTGTGCCAGGCCCAGTGAGTGTGCAAATGCCCTGAGGGTGGCCATGCCCACCTCCTGCATCTGCCTGTCAACGTGGGGCTTTAAGGGGCACAAGACACAAGTAAGGCGCCTCTCCAGAAGGCCTGGGGGAGACGCCCAGGCTGGGGCACGGTGAGGACACCCCCTATCCCAGAAGCACCGCCTCCGCTCGGGACGTGCAGGCGCTCCAGAGCCCAGGGCATTCTCCTCGGTGCCCCAGATGGAGACGGCCAAGACACCGAGCCCCCGGATACCGGCCTGACAGGCCGTCACAGCCCGAAGGCCCGGCCAGGTGTTGGCAGAGCCTGGGGCTCAGGTGACAGGGGCAAGGCAAGAGCTTCCCGAAAACACCGCTCAGTTCGCTCCATTCAAGTTCAGGAGGCACTTCTAAGCTCAGGCAGTCTCACATCCTTCCCCTGATATATCCCTCTCCCCAAGTGGCTTCAAGGTGGGCAACACGGGTGAGCACACGTTTAGCGTAAGAACACCGTCTGGACCTCAAGTTCTTCGTGGAATCAACACTTGGATTCAAAATATTAAAAGAAACGATTGAGCTACAACCCATCTCTTTCGGTCTCGATGATCATCAGACTCAACGGGGAACGTTTGCTGAAAAGACAGAGTCTAGGCCCCATACTGGATGCCCAGGGAGAAGGCTCACTCCTTACCTGCTCCCTGCAGCCGCCCGCAGAGGGACCGGACTACCTGGGCACCCCCGAAGCGCTTGAAGCGGGCTCTCACATGCCCGTAGTACCACTCCAGGGAGCCCCTCTTCACCTGCCTGCAGAGACACAGAGCTCAGGCCCGGGCGGCACACAACCCCGTGTCCCCGGAAGGGGCAGGCCGGGCCCCCCGCCAGCAGGGCCACTTGATCTCCAGGTCCCGGCTCACCTGGCCAGGTGGCAGGGGTCGCAGAGCCAGCCCTGCTCCTCCGGGGTGTGGCCGCAGCCTTTGCAGGTGAAGAGGCCGCAGTCCAGGCACTGCCTCTTGGGCGTCTCGAGGAGCCGGTAGGGCTGCAGGCAGCGGGCGCAGTGGGTGTTGCTCAGGTGGGCCGTGTCCGGAAGCAGCTCCCTCTTGGAGTTTTCCTGCTTAATCTTGCCTTTCAAACCCCTGAATCGGAAACAAGAAAATATTGGATGCCTTGTTTTTGCAACAGGCTTTAAATTCAAGGGCACGCACACACACACACACACACGACTCTCAGATGCAGAAAACAGTGACCCGAAGTCAGGTAGCACCATGACTTTCTTTCATTGCCAAAGGGCTGCGAACCACACAGGTTCAGAACCACAGGAGGGAACAGGCCCACCACTGCCCGCACCACCTCACGTAACTCCGTATAGTGGGAAGAGATGCACAGAGGTCCTGGACCCCAGGTGGGTTCCCCAGCTCTGACCTTGAACCCGGAGCTTTTCTGATGCAGAGCCCAGAGCTTGGAGACTGTATAGCTGGATGAGTGTGGACCCGTGGCCACCAGCACCCATTGTCCAAGCTCCGTCGGACCAGACGGGGTTGGCGGCTCTGGGAAACCAGCGGGGATGGGGGCCCGGTGAGGTGCTGGGGGTGCAGCTTGGTTGGGCCACACAGTTATCTAGAGCCAATCTGTGGCCCAGTTTAATTGTTTAGCAGGAGGTTGGAGAAGAGAGAAAAATCCAGGAGGTTCCTGGACCGGTCAGAGCAGCAGCAGGAAGAGTCCCAGAGGCTGGAGCAGGACGTCTCATGCAGACGGTGGGCCAGGCCGATGCTCTCCTCCGTGAGGCCCAGGCCAGCCACACCTGCTCGGCCACCCTGGCCTGCGTTAATGGTCCTGAGCTGAGGATGACACCGGGTAAGTGGAGGTCAGGTCGGCGCCTGACAGTAAGAGTTGAGAAGCTGAACCCACACAGGTTAAGACAGCCATAAAGGTTCAGGATCACAGCGGTCCCACTGCTGCCCGAACAGCCCCCCTAAAAAGGCCACGCAGAGCCCTGAGGGCAAAGTCAGATCGTACTTCCTCCTCGGGCAGGTTTGGGTCTCTTCCAGCAGGGGAGCAGGTGGGGCTGACTCCCCAGGTTGTCCCTACGGAGCAAAAGGCTGAAATGGCTTGGCCTGGAGAGTGTCCAGAGCAGGAGTGATCCAGCACCCAAGTCCCAGGAAACCAGCTCCCACCCTCAGGTCTTCAGTAGCAGCTTCCGGGTGAACTCGCCAAATGGAACTCACTGGAAGATGCGCCCCCGGATAATAAACACAACGCTTTTGTTCTGGTCTGTAGAGAATGTCTGCCAAATGTAATATTTTTAGTTTTAGATGAGATCAAATTAATCCATTCTTAGTGACAAAAATGAGCCAGACACTAGGTGCCATTGTCTCCCGAGGACTCTGTAGAGAGCGTGGTTTCTGATGGGGGTGTCCCAGAGCCGGGTGCAGGCTGAAGACGGGGCAGCGATTCTAAGGAGCTTTGGGTGCCTCCTTCTGATTCCATGAGGCACGGACTACACTGCACCGATTTCCCCTACCAAATATGCCCTAAAATACTCATGAAGACAGAGACAAAAATAAGACTCTTGTCTCAGCTTCAAAAGCCAAGAAAAAAAAGCCCAGTGGTGGCAGGAACCTAGGAAGAATACTGTCACCCACTGACTACAGGCTAGATAAGGCTGCATGGCCAAGGTAGAGCAAGTGTCTTCCTTAAACAGCAGAGCACCTGGGGCCAGGTGGAAAGGGCCTAGTGTCCTCCGCGTCCACTCTTGATGTATCTGCCTCAGCCAGAAAACCTAAAGGCCACCCCTTGGCTGGGCAGGGCCTTGTCCAGCTTCTCTCCCGGCATGGGTCCCCCATTCTCCATCCAGGTAGAGCCGGACCCCCGGGAAGAAAGACGAGGACGTGTAGAGGTACACTGCATCCCAGGATGTGAAGTTCTCTTAAATAACAGCCCGCGGGAGTCCTGGGGTGGTGGCTGGGAACTTTCAGGTGCTGAATTTGGGGGAACAGATAATGATCCTCTGCTTCAGATTCCTCTTTTGTGAATATATTTATTTGTAATATATATTATTTTAAAAAATTTTTAATTTTTTAAAAATTAAAAAAAATTTATTGGAGTATTGTTGATGTACAATGTTGTGTTAGTTTCTGCTGTACAACACAGTGAATCTGTTATACATATACATATATCCACTCTTTGTTAGATTCTTTTACCATATAGGTCATTATAGAGTACTGAGTAGAATTCCCTGTGCTATACGGTAGGTCCTTATTAGTTATCTATTTTATATGTAGTAGTGTGTATATGTCAATCACAATCTCCCAAGTTATCCCCCCTACCTCCCCCCGGTAACCATAAGTTTGTTTTCTACATCTGTGACTCTGCTTCAGATTCTTTAAAACATAACTTCTCTTCTTCACAGCTGGAAAACAGGATGGAGGGAAGAGGGGACCCCGCATTGGTCCAGCAGAGTAACACCAGATGCCTGCCAACCAGAGGGCACATCAACGGACCTGAAGGATCGTGAGGGGCCAAAGCCATCCATATACCCTGCTTATTGCAATCACAGGGTCGACCAGATGTCCCTGCACTACAGGCAGGGACAAGCCCAACATGCAGCTACAAGTTAAGGTCACCTTCAGGAATAAAAGATGCCTTGAATGTGATTTACTACACAGTAGTAGTAAACAGAAGGAGACTTGAAACTAGTCTGCTTGGTGTGCTGAGTCGGCACAAGAGAGAGGAGCAGGAGGTAAGAAGAAGCCAGGCTGAGCTGGAAAGACCACAGGCTATGTTCACCGAGGTGGAGAAGACTGGGCTAAAGTGAAGATGCAAAGGAACTGAGGTTGCCAATGGGGAGGGAAACGGGAAGGACATCAAGTCCAGGGATTCAGAACAGTGGTTCTCAAGGTGCGGTCCAGGGACCTACAGGGGTACCTGAGACCCTCTGACAGGGTCCACAAGGTCAAATCTCTTCTCATAATAACACTAAGGTAATATTTGTCTTTTTTGCTCTTTGACCCCTGCACCGGTGGTGCAAAAGCTATGGTGGGTGAAAGTTCTGGGGCCTCAGCACAGATGAAGCCAGAGGTACAGAGTGTACCAGCAGTCAATCTGCTCTCTGCCAGAAAAGAAAAGAAAGGAAAGCATGTCTTGATGAAGTGCGTCTTTGACTAAAAGTGTGTCAAGTGACAGTATTTGTTGCCACTGACAAAACTCAAGCTTTCCAGCTCAAAGACTTTTGGAAAACTTTTACGTCTCTGCTGACTTGAGCCTCTCAGTGAGTTTTCATCACTGAGAGGTTTCTGTTAAGATCAGCAGTGATGGTAATGGATGTGATTTTTTGGGTTCTGTATAATGAAACGTGTCGACGTTTGGAAAGTCTGCATAGGTGTCACAAAATCACGCGTGGATAGAAGATTGACTCCAAGTGCAAGATGGACCAATGGATTTTAATGTAACGGGAAAGGTAAAGTTCATTGACATGGTTTCAGATTCCACACTGTAACTTCAAGAAACTACTGTAACTTCCTTTAAGAAACTACCAGTCATAGGGTTTTCGTGTATTATCAAAACAATGTCCATAATTATGTGAAAAAGCTACTAAAACACTCCTGCTTTTTCCTACTACATATCTGTGTGAGGCTAGATTTTCTTCCAACACCTCAGACAAAACAACATATTACAACACATTGAACGCGGAAGAAATACCAGAATTCAGCTATCTCCGATTATGCCAGACATTAAAGGGATTTTCAAAAAATACAGAACAATGCCATTTTCCTCACTCATGTTTTTATTTTGGAAAAAAAGTTATTTTTCATAAAAATTTTATTATGTTGTAAGGGGTTTATTGTTGTTTTAAATAAATGAATGACTATTTTTAAAACGCCCAGTTTTAATTTTTGATGGGATAAATATTGACAGCTATAACCCAGCTAAACAAAAGCTCCTTGGGGTTCTCAGTAATTTAAGAATATAAAGGGTCCCTCAGACCAAAATATTTGAGAACTGCTGATTTGGAAGTCACACATTTACTCTCCTAGAATGCAAAGAAAAGGGCTGAGGAGACAGAAATGTGGAGAGAAGATGACGGCCAAGGCAGAGAAGGGCAAACACCTGACGGGTAATAAGGCACACCTTGGAGATATTGTGGGTTCAGTTCCAGACCACCGCAACAAAATGAATATTGCAATAAAGGAAGTCGCAGGAATTTCTTGCTTTCCCAGGGCAAATAAAAGTTATGTTTACACTATACTGAAGTCTATCAGATGTGCAATAAGCATTATGTTTGAAAAAATAATGCACATACCTTAATTAAAATATTTTCTTGTTAAAAATTGCTAACCTTCTTCTGAGTCATATTCTTTTTGCGGGTGGAGGGTCTTGCCTCTGTGTCGGTGGCTGCTGACTGATCAGGGTGGTGGGTGCTGAATGCTAGGGCGGCTGTGGCGATTTCCTAAAATAAGACAACAATGAAGTTCGCTGCATGGACTCTTCGTTTCATGAATAATTTCTCTGTAGCATGCAACGCTATTTGATAGCAATTTACCCATAGTAGAACTTCTTTCAAAATTGGAGTCAATTCTCTCAAATCCTGTTGCTGTGTTACCAACTCGGTTTATGGAATATTCTAAATCCTTTGTCATCATTTCAACAATCATTCACACCATCTTCACCAGGAGTAGATCCATCTCAAGAAACCACTTGCTTTGCTCATCCATGAGAAGCAACTCCTCATCTGTTCAAGTTGTATCATGAGATTGCAGCAATTCAGTCACATCTGGAGCCCCACTTCTAATTCTAGTTTTCTCACTGTGTCCACCCCATCTGCAGTTACTTCTTCCACTGGAGTCTTGAACCCCTCAAAGTCATCCGTGAGAGTTGGAATCAACTTCTTACAAACTCCTGTGAATGTTGATACTTGGACCTCTTCCCATGAATCATGGATGTTCTTCATGGCATCTAGAATGACAAATCCTTTCCAAGATGTTTTCAATTTACTTTTCCCAGATTCATCAGAGGAATCACTGTCTCTGGCAGCTGTGGCCTCATGAAAGGCATTTCTTAAAGAATAAGACTTAGAAGTCAAAATTACTCCTCAATCCATGGGCTGCAGAATGGATGTGTCTTAGCAGGCACGAAAACAATATTAATCTCATTGTCCATCTCCATCAGAGCTCTTGGGTGACCAGGTACGTTGTCAATGAGCAGTATTATTTTGAAAGGAATCTTTTTCTGAGCAGTAGGTCTCATCAGTGAGCTTAAAATATTGAGTAAACCGTATTGTAAACAGATGTGCTGGCATCCAGGCCTTGTTGTTCCATTTACAGAGCACAGGAAGAGGAGATTTAGCATAGTTCTTCAGGGCCCTGGGGTTTTCAAAATGGTAAATGAGCCCTGGCTTCAACTTAAAGTCACCAGCTGCATTAGCCCCTAACAAGAGAGTCAGCCTGACTTTTGAAGCTTTGAAGCCAGGTATTGACTTCTCCTCTCAAGCTATGGAAGTCCTAGATGGCACCCAAAATCAAGGTGTAGGTGGGCCTGGGATTCTTCCTGGAGGCTCAGGGGGAAGGTCTGTGCCCTTGCTTTCCCAGCTTCTAGAGGGCAACTGTATTCACTGGCTCACGGCCCCTTCCTCCGTCTCAGAGCCAGCAATGGCGGGTTGAGTCCTTCTCACCATGAATCACTCTTACGTTGCCCTGTGTCTCCCCTCCTTCCATCTGTCAGGCCCCTTGTGGCCCACCTGGATAACCCAGGATTGTCTCCCTGCGTCCAGGCCCTGACTGGCATCCTTCCATCTATCAGGCCCCTTGTGGCCACACTGGCCCACCTGGATTACCCAGGATTGTCTCCCCGTGCTGAGGCCCTGATTGGCACCCTTAATTGCATCTGCAATCTTAATTCCCCTTTGCCAGGTAGTCCAGTATACTCACAGATTCAGGGGATTAGGACATGGGCATCTGTGGGGGCTCATTATTCTGCCATGGTTCTGAGGGGAAAATGTGTGAGCAGAGATCTCACCCCCAGCTGAGAGATTCCCAAATATAAAATCCACCCCACCCCCCCCGCCATGCCATTCCAGAGAAAACAACGTGAAGATGTGCTCCAGAGCACTGAACATCGAATCTCAAGTATGACCCTTAAGAATGAGGGTGAAAGGACCAATGAGTCACAGAATTGAGACAAAAGTATTAAAAGTACATCAACCAAACTAAAGTGTCAGAGAGAATTGCTGAAAGAGGACAAACATAATGTAATAAGAACTGAAGAGCAATTACATGATGTAAGGTCTTGATTATATGAGTTAAGTATCAGGAATTATAATGAGGGAAACAGACACTTGCTAAAGTTCTTTGAGGTCTTCTGAAGAGAATGAGCAAATGATGATAAAAGGGATAAAGAAGAAATACGTGGTGATGTGTGAACGGCACCTGCTGAGAGGGAGGCTCACAGGAATCTCATAAGTGATCTCAGACCAAAGTTAATCTCCAGGCTGCGCTGGCAGCTGACTTCCTGTTTCAGCCCGTGTTTTCAACCCTGGAGTTGCCTGTCTGTGGTGCCAGGTGGCCCAACAAAGGGTGACCTCAAATTCCTTATTATTATTTATTTTTAAAGCAAGTCATGGTTTGCAAGCCATGTGTCACACCAGGAGCTCTTTCATGGGTAATCTCAGGCATTCAGGTCTGTTTGCAAAGATTGCAAATCCACATCACCACCTGTTTGCCTTTCTGGGGAAGGTCTGCAGCCCTAATATTTGACTTGTGGGCTGTGCCCTTGAAAACAGGGTGTTCTATTTAGGTAAACTTGGGTCCTCACCCAGCGACATGAGTCACCCATGCATTCTCATTTACCCCTTTCCTACGTAAACTTTGGGATTTTTGTGTTTTTCTAATTTGGAAAACTTCTTTATCCTTCTGATTTTAAGACACTCTTTAGAGATCAAAGATATGAATCACTGCCATTTCTGTTAAAACTGTTTCTTCTAATTTTTCAAAAATTAAACATTTTCCTTTTAAATTCAGATGTACGTATTTAGTCAATACTTATCAGTATTTTGTGTTGTGAGGTCTACCTGTGTTGTCATATGTAGGCTTTTCCACTCCAAGATTATGTACATATTTACTTATATTCTCTTCCAATAATTTTCAGTTTCCTGTTCTACATTTTTAATATATCAGTTATAAAGCTAACTGAGGTCAAACTCCCTCCCCCAGCCCTGCGCTCATGGTCAACTATTCCAACACTTAGCTTTAACTAATTCTTCCCTTTCTTACTGATATGAAATGTTACCATTGTACTAGATATTGTTATACATACTTGGTTGCATTTTAGGGACTTTCATGTTGTTTCATTGATTATCTACATCTGTGAAAGGGGTAGCTGCCAGAACAGACCAGTGCAACATGAGGCAGATGTAAGGATGTGCAGCCCTTGAGTGTGGGCTGTCTTTTCAATTAAAGGGAGCAAGATGTGCCAGAGTTTAGCAGGGTGTCAGGGACAAAGGAAAGGCTTTCTGTGTTTATTTGTTTGTTTGTTCTTGCTTTCGTTTTTTTGTTCCAATATGGCGATTGATCCTACTGACATTCCAAGTAGGAGCTAGAGGACAGAGAGGGAGTAACCGAGGCAGCTCCATGCTCCAGGAGCTGGGAGCAGACAGGAAAGGGCCAGAGCACAAGTAAGGGCCAGGAGAGGGAACACAGGGTGGGCATGAACACAGGTGAGGATGGGGGGAGGATGGGGGGAGGTTACACCTGGTAGCCTTGAGCTTTCTGTGAGGAACTGGGTGAGCTCACTGTGACAGTGACCAGGGTCTGGAGGAGAGTGAACACTTGAGGAATTGCCTAAGAATTTTTGTGCATCTTTGGGTTTTGGATTCTCCAGAGTGTAGCACTGTGTTGATGGGAAGCCAGGAATAACATCACACCATGTACAGTAAACACCCTACTCCCGAGTCCCTGGTCACACATGCCGACTTCAGGGAGAGATTTATATCTGCCTGGGGCTAAATCAAAGGCCAGACAGCCTCCCCCTTCCTTCTCCTCGAATTCCCGAAATAGCCTGTGAGAAAAGCCGTTTGGAAGCTCCACAAGGCACCTGCCACTCAGCAGCTAGACCCCCAGGGAAATCCTCCTGGTCAGTTCAGAGGGTAGCTGTCCCCACGGTCTGCCCACAGCCCCAGTCCCTGCAACAAGCGTGTTCTGTTTGAAATGTCCCGTTAGGAGGCTCATGGGGAAGATGCTCCAGCCTTTGCCCTTCACCACCGGATGGCCTCCATCTTCCCCATGGGGCTGTGAGAAGTCCTCTGCACAGGGCAGGAGGTCAGGCCTGGCCGAGGGGTCAGAGGCTTTCGTGTCATGGAGATGGTCTACTGGGCATGTGGGCATTAGTGCTGGGGACCTGGGCCAGCTCACTGGTCACACACTTTGACAGCAGAAGCCAAAGAGGTGCTGGTCCTACCCCACAGGAGAAGGTGCCGGAGCCCTCACCCAGGCCCCATCCCAGCATCCTTTACAGGGTGATGCTCCCACATGGGGAGAAAAACTGAGCAGCCATCCATCAAACATACATTTCTGTTAACTTTGTAAACACTAAAGGAAACGTATTCCTTTTTTTGTTTGATTGTTTCCTAATTGGTAAATTTGGTGAATTGGCTGTTTAGCAAATCGCCTCTCCGGTAAATGTGCTGCTGGTGAATTGACCTTGAGCCCACACACTATGTCCACTTGACGTGTATTCAGGACAGGAAAGTTCTTTCCAAGTAATGCATGTGTCTGTTTCTTGGTTTCACGGTTTCCCCCCTATTAAGTTTGTCCTGTCAACGACCTCGGTAGGTGTTTTGAGCTGGGCCATCCATTTGGCATCTTTCAGAGTGTGTCAAAGACATCAAAAACTCATCTGATTTCTATACATCTGAAACTAACACAACCTTGTAAATCAACTATATCTCAATAAAAATTAAAAAACAAACAAAACAACTCATCTGAACAACCCCTGAGCAGCTCAGTTTGTTAAGGTCACCCACTTAGTGGTCACCTGAGGGCCAGTTTCTCCATTCAGCCCATTGTTGATTCATAGATTAGAGAATCAGGAACTGGGAGAAAATAGGAGGACCCCAAGGAATCGTAGAGAAACCCAGACGTGCGACAGAGAATGGGATATTGTGGTTTCAGGAAATGGACGATTAATGTTGAAACTGGTGAAATGCACAGATTAACACTGAGAGGAGACTGGGAAGAAGGAGGTTTATTATTTTTAAACTGTCTTCAGTTTCATTCTAGACTGCTGGTATTTTAGCCAACTTGCTCTGCAGAACCAATCTCAGTGTCCAGAACCCAACTGTCTTTATTCGGAGCTTGTTTCCGCCACGCCCTTCCTAAGTCTCAGCACCCACCCGAGCAGAACTTGAACCCACACCCCGCGTGTCCTGGCCTCAGAACCACACGCCTGGGCCCTGCTCCCAGGGGTCACGGGGACCCTGGGGATAAGGCTTGTCACAGGCAGAGGTGGCTTCACCTCTCGTTGCACAGTTAACCAATACCACAGTGAGCAAGAGAGAAAAACATCAAAAAATAAACCCCACAAAATACCCTTCACTAAGCCCCTGCTGTTTCCACGACTCTTCCCCAGTGTGTCACCAGGGGCCTGTGTCTGCACAAGAAGCACCAATCATGGGAAGGCGACTGGGGCTCCAGCGTCCTTGCCTTGACTCTGACGTGGATTCTCTGAACCACCACCTCTCCGTGCTAGAGCATTTCCAGGGACCACGTCCTGCGCTATTATATTTAGTAAGCTCACCATCTAATCGCACACGGATGGCCAAGAAGACACAGCAGAGCGGCCGATCTGAAGGCCGCGTGAGCAAAAGGCCTCAGGCACTTCCGAACAAGGACATGACCCTGACCATAACCAACTGGCCGGGGACCTGACCTGACCCACAGGCCCCCCAGAAGTGGAGGCAACACACCTCGGATCCTTAGCAGACCTCCTTTCCCAGCAGTAAGTGGGGCTCACCTGGGCATGTCTCCCTTTACAGTGTGAAGTGACTAGAGGAACATGGAAAATAAAGAGGAAGGGTGCCAGGAGGGCTTCCCCCGTAGACAAGAAAGATCGGAATTTCAGCACAACCACCTGGGCTCTGCCCAGACGGAGGGAGGGGCTGAGTCACTCAAGGGTCTCCCTGGAGGGCTGGGCTCCCCTCCCCTCTGATTGATCTGCGATTCTATATACGTATCGAATGGGAGGGTCTAAGCTGTCATTGAAAATAAAAGTACACCAACTATACTTCAATAAAATAAATAAATAAAATAAAAAAATAAAAGTGACAACAGCTGGGCTGCCTGGAGAGGCTGTGATCCCCAGAGCAAAGGCCAGGCGGGCTCTGTCGCTGAGAGCGTGTGGCCCTGGGCCCCAGGTGCAGCCTCAAGGCCACGGCTGAAGCAGAGGGAGGGGACGAGGGGCAGGGCGGGCCCGATCAGCACGTGGACGCTGGCCAAGGTCAGCTCTGGGCCCCAGTCCTGGGGTCGCAGGGGGCTGAGTCAGGGCCCTAGATGCCAGTGGGGAGAAAGTGCCTTCATAATGAAAACCCGGGGTGGGGGGGGGACCTGCAGCCCACGGCAGAGGGGAGGGTGGAGGGCTCCACAGAGAGGCAGCAGGAAGCCTCGCGGCGCTGGTCCAGACGCCTCCCCGCCATCGAGAGGCGCTGGGCTCCACTGAACTTGCTTCTCTTAACAGTCTGTCGGTTTGTGTGGCTCTGCTCTGTGTCGGGACCCAGAGGCTCCCACCGCTGCTCCTTCTGTCTCCGCTGGGGTCCGTCCTTCTCTCTGTGTCCCCCCTCCAGGGTGGTCTCCTCCAGGCCCATGGCTTTAAATACTGGGGGCAGCTAAGTAATGATCCCTCTACCCCAAAAACGTTATGTGTCCTGGTTCTTAGAACCTGGGACTGTGGGACTGTGTCACCTTACAGGGCAAGAGGGACTCTGCAGGTGTGATTAAGTTAAGGGCTGTGAGATGGTGATGGGATTAGCTGGGTGGGCCCAGCATGATCCGAGATCCTTCTAAGCAAAAAAGGAGGGCGGAAGAGTCAGAGAGATGTGACGACAGAAGCAGAGGTCAGAAAGACAGAGACTGGAAGACGTCAGGCTGACGGCCTCGAAGAGGCAGGGGGGGCAGGAGCCAAGGAGCGTGGGTGCCTCGAGACGCTGGAAGAGGCAAGGGAAGCTCCAGAAGGCAGGCAGCCGCGCCCACACCTCGGCTTCTGGACTCCAGAGTCACGAGGGATTTGCGTGCTTTAAGCCACTAAGTCTGGAGTGACTGTAGCAGCCACAGCACCTGTAGGTCGATGCGCCCTCGGTCCTGCCTCTGCTGGGTTCCAGCCCCGTGTGTGGGGGGCTTCCCTGTCCAGTTCGCGTCTAACAGGCAACCCAGTGCCAACAGGTCTGACCCGTGTCCTGGTTTCCTCCACACCTGCTCCACCCTCGCCTTCCCCAGGTGAGGTGACCACACCTCCATGCCCCAGTTCCTCAGGCCATGGCTCTGGAGTGACCCTGACCTTGACGCCTCCCATACTCCACACCCCACATGCAACCCGCGGGCAAACGTGCAGGTGCCCCCTTCAGAGCTCATCTGACCGCTTCTCCGTAGCCCACCGCCTGCAGAGCGGAAGCCGGGCCTTGTTACTCCCCTGCCCGAAGGCCTGCAGCCACGCGGGGAAAGGCCCAAGTCCTGCCCGGGTCCTCAGCCCCCCGACGGCCTGCTTCCCACCACGGCTCTGACCTCCTCTCAGTGCTCCGCCACCAGGAGCCTTGCAGGCATTTCCTTGGCTACCTCCCCACCTTGAGTCTTTATACAATGTCTCCTTCGCAATAGGCCTACCAACCCACAAAAGTCACCAAGACAACAGGGAGCGCAGGGGACAACTAAGCCTTGGAGGTCTGGTGAAGGAATATGCAAAGGCAGAGGGGGAGTAAGCAACGCCGGGTGGGTTTTAGCTCAGCCCACGGGGAGAGACATGCAAAACGGCGCTGGGGCCTCCATGCTGAGGATGAGGTGCCCCCAACACTGCTGGAAAGAGGCAGAAGGCAGCCTTTGTCCTAAATGCCCTTGCTCCCAGCTTCTGGGTGTTTCAGGCCAGCATCAAGACTTTCCCTATTCATCACCTTTAGCTCTTTTGTTCGTGCAATGCCATGCCCTAAGCGTCGCCCCGCTTAGGAGAGAATGTCACCCTGGGGTTGGATCAAGTTGAAATAAAACTATTCAGGGAATATCTGACTCTCAGGAGGAAAGTCACATCTCCTTGTTTTAATTAGGAAGAAACTTAATTAAAGTTTCTTAAGGCCAGAAACCAGAATGTTTCCCAGCGCCCAGCTTCCGGCCAGCGTCCTGTACTGGAGCTCCCGCTGTCTGGCCACTCAGAGGGCCGCGAGGTGACAGCCCCCCCGGAGGCCGCCAGGGCTGCGCTGCAGGGGCCCAGCCACACACACTCACTCTAGTCTCTCCTCTTCTTTCCTTCGCAGGTCAAAGTCCCGTTGAACCACTTCCCAGACGTGCTTGGCCTCTTCATCCGTGAGCGTGGAAAGATCCAGTTTTTTCCCCATCTCTGCTTCTCGTCAGGGTCACACCTGGAATAACACAGGACCACAGTGTTCAGCCCAGGAAGCCCACGTGCAGATGCCGGCCAATTCACAAAGAAGAGGCAACACAGAAAGTGCTGATTGATTTCCCAGCAGCTGGAACCTGGGTTAGATGGTTTTAGAAAACAGGCAAATGGGTGTCTGGAAACGTGTGCAGTCGAAATAAATGAACTCGTGTGTACAATCCCCATACCCCAGGAGTCAGACTTCAGATGACGTTATGCCCTTTTCGAGGACACGGAAGACCCCAATCAATGCCAAGAGGACAAAGGACGGAGAATCCAAATGTCAAAAACCAAGAGGAGGAGAGCTTTACCACCTTGCTCGCTATGCAGTGTGCTCTGCGGACCAGCAGCACCTCCCAGAGCCCGTGAGACACGCAGACTCCCAGGCCCTGCCCAGCCCTCCTGACTCAGAATCTGCATCCTAGCAAGATCGTCTGATGACACCTCCACCTGTCTCTCCCTCCCCCATCACGCCTGTCCCTTGAGTATTTCTTCACACCTCCTAACAGCTGGTGACATCACATATCGCGATGACGGCGACTTCTCCCTGGCACATGGGGGTGCTTTTCTGTGCTCCCACCTTTCTGGTCTTCGTCAGGCCATACAGGGGCCCCCTGGCCAGAGACTGCGGCCACTATACCCTGTCCAGCTCTGCTCTGGGGGAAGATTCTGTTTGGGTGACAGGTTCCCTGTGGGCAACCAAGAGTTCAAGAACCTCTGTGTGGCTTCAGCGAGTCTTCACTGAAGACCGAAATCTGCTTTTTAGGAACATCAGAGAAGGGATCCAATCTGTCTGCTCTCACTGGGAAACCTTAACACCCATCGAAAGACCCAATTTTGCTTCTGAATGCTGGGGAACATCTCCCTTTCACCAGTGCTGACCAGCCGAAAGTACTCTCTGCAGAAATGTGAACACAACTTGCTCTGTGTTAGGAAACTGCTTTGCTGTACAAGAGGTTAATTATGAAAAGTGACATTTTCTGAGCAACACTCGATACCAGCTAAAATGGAAATGTCCACAGAGATCCCATGGCTGTCAACTAAACTGCTTCCTGGCTTGTGCCTTAAAATCGGTGACAAATAATTTCATAAATTTTTTGCACCGACCCCTCAGTATTTCCATCCTCAAGCACTGTGCTGTGAACGATGCATTAAGAGGATGCCCTGATGTGCCAGAATCATTCAAACTATTTTCGTTACAGTTGACTTTAGATTTTGGACATGAAAACATTAAACCAAGACTGATGCCTGATGCTCCTCTAGAGCACACAGTTTCTGTTTTTAAAAATCTGGAACAAAAAGTCATTTGATGGATGACTGGGGTTTACTCATTTTTGTTTTTCACCATTGTTGAAAAAAATTCTATCATAAGAAGCCCATTCATTGAAATTCTCTTTCCAGAGCAGATGAAAGCCGTGACCATCAGCTGAGTAGCTGGCATTCTCTCTCCTCTCCTCAAGGAAAAGTCACAATTCCAGGCCTTATTTCAAGAAACTAAAATTGTGAGGTGTGAGGGAGAAAAGCAGAACAAAAGGAAATGAGTATATCTTTCTTGTCACACAAGCTTAACCGTCTTAGAGCATGTCAGTGGCCGATAAGGGATGGATGGAAAGGTCACTAGGAGGCAGAACTGCCACCTGGAGGCTTCGCACCCACAGGATCCCCCCCACCCCAGCCCCCTCTCAAGCCTGTTTCTTTTGTTTGATGCGTCTTTCTAATAAGGATGGTACTTGGTTTCCCAGCTCAGATAGCAAAGGCCATCGAGGCCTGGGATTGGGCGCGCACTGGACCAGGGAGGGTCCGGGCACCTCTGGCGAGGCGGGTGCCTGCCGGGGTCGGGTGGGGAAGAGGCCCAGCCTGGCTGCCTGCTGCCTGGAGTGACGCCGGGCAGCAACCTACTGAGATGTGAACAGGGGAGACCAGCATGCAGAGGGAAGCAGACGGCCTCCCACGCTTCAAGGGGACCAAGGCACCATGGCTTAGCGCCATTTCGGAGGTTCCAGGGATGACCCTGAGTTGTTGAGGAAAGTGATATGTGTTCAGGATGCTCTGTTTAATGAAGCCAGGAACGATGCAATACAGACTTTGAAAAACAAGCATCCCACATAGCTAAACCAAGAGCAGACTGTCGGTACTTCATGGATTAGACATTATCTGAAAAATTGTACTCTGGTGCCTATTTTTATTTTATTTATTTATTTAACATCTTTATTGGAGTATAACTGCTTTACAATGGTGTGTTAGTTTCTGCTGTATAACAAAGTGAATCAGCTATACTTATACACATATCCCCTCTTGTGTCTCCCTCCCACCCTCCCTATCCCACCCCTCTAGGTGGTCACAAAGCACCGGGCTGATCTCCCTGTGCTATGCGGCTGCTTCCCACTAGCTATCTATTTTACAATTGGTAGTGTATATATGTCCATGCCACTCTCACCTGGTCCCAGCTTACCCTTCCCCCTCCCCGTGTCCTCAAGTCCATTCTCTACATCTGCATCTTTATTCCTGTCCTGCCCCTAGATTCTTCAGAACCTTTTTTTTTTTAGATTCCATGTATATGTGTTAGCATACAGTATTTGTTTTTCTCTTTCTGACTTACTTCACTCTGTATGACAGACTCTAAGTCCATCCACCTCACTACAAATAACTCAATTTCGTTTCTTTTTATGGCTGAGTAATATTCCATTGTATATATATGCCACATCATCTTCTTTATCCATTCATCTGTCGATGGACGTTTAGGTTGCTTCCATGTCCTGGCTATTGTAAACAGTGCTGCAATGAACATTGTGGTACATGACTCTTTTTGAATTATGGTTTTCTCAGGGTATATGTGGTACCTATTTTTAGCTCTGCCCCAACTTCTGGGTGAGCAGGAGGTGCAGGGAGAGGAGGGGAGGGAGAGTGATTCCAAATTTCAGACGCATCCCATATGTAGGATGCTGTGCCATGCAGTAGGGACGCG
Organism: Balaenoptera physalus; assembly: GCF_965194825.1. Lineage (NCBI taxonomy): Eukaryota > Metazoa > Chordata > Mammalia > Artiodactyla > Balaenopteridae > Balaenoptera > Balaenoptera physalus. Next base: position 135,585,963 of record NC_138885.1, on the reverse strand, counting down.
ATGCTTCCGAGGGAAGCATGTTCTCAGGACAGCCAGGGGTCGGGAGCCTGGCTCCCGACATGGGTCCACGACACGGGTGGTCCACGACATGGGTCTTTATCTACTGTGACCAAATCTTCCCATGTAGTGAATTAATGATGTGCAGAAGCTTAAAGCTATTTAGTTATTTAAAGATTTTTTTGACGTGGACCATTTTCAAAGTCTTTATTGAATTTGTTACAACATTGCTTCTGTTTTATGTTTTGTTTTTTTGGCCCCGAGGCATGTGAGATCTTAGCTCCCCAACCAGGGATTGAACCTGCACCCCCTGCATTGGAAGGTGAAGTCTTAACCACTGGATTGCCAGGGAAGTCCCAGCTTTTTATTATTTTTATTAATTTATTCTATTCGTTGTTGTTGTTGGTGGTGGTGGTGATGATGGGTGGTGGGGTGATGGTTTAAAGCTTCTAAAAAACTATCTTCAGGAAATAATCTGAAGTCGAATGGAGAATATGTTTGATTTCAGTATCCAAAATGCATAAACCAAAAGTCACTGGCGATCGAGGCGTGTGCTGCTAGCACCCCTTCTGGCTTGCGTCAGGCTGATGGGGGAACCTGGGGTATGGTCAAAGGGCAGCCCCTCTGCCAGGTACAGCCACGCTGAGGGATCCACGTGGATTCACGGAGGGGACAGCCTTTCGGCCACAGTCATCTCTCTCCTCACTCCCCACTTTGCTTGCAAACCAAGACCCTGATCTCCACCCGGTATCCCTCCAACCGTAATAGTCAAGGGGGAACATGGCAGCAGAGGACATGCTGGACCCACGGAGGGTGCCGGGCTCTGACCTGCCCTAGCCTGGGGGAGCCTCCCAGGGCGTGCGTGCTGGGGAGGGCAGCCCCCACCAGGCTCCACCTGCTCCTGGTTCCGCTTGGGTGTAGATAACGCCTAGTCATGAGCTTCCTGAACAAAACGCTTTCAATGTGCGCCTGGTCCACAGCTCAGACTTAACCACATTTGTAATCTTTGAGACTGTTAGCCCTCCCCCATCGCTTAAACACTATAACGGAGAAGAGAGAGCGTGACACAGAGGTTAATGAGTTGGAAAGAGACGGTAGAACAGGTTTTACCAAGTGGATACCCTGAACCCAGACCACCGCATTTCAATGGTGGGTCATCTTTATCTGTTAAAGATTTGAGTTCATATTTTGGCCCCATTAAAGGGAGATCTGGGCGGGGATCCCTCCTACACAAAACTTGGGTTGGCGGCCCCGAGCCTGGGAGCGATGGCAATTACGAGTAGTCACCACCGCCTGAGCAGATAAACTTTGCAGCAAGTCCAAGTTCCTCTTCAATGCCCAACAAACAATGGCAGGAATGCTCTCTGACTCAGAATCAGGTGGGCAACTCTTGCTGATAAAGATGCAGGCACATTCCTGAGGGAAGGCCCAGGTGCCAGCTGTGGGGCCTCTGTGTTAACCCTTTGCGGCTGCTTCCCAAAGCTGGCCTGTGTGGTCACTTCTGCAGGCAGGGCCTGCTGCCCATTGGCAGCAACCAAACCCCCAACCCTCGTCAGCTGCAAAATGAGCACCTTCCCCCCACCCCTGCAGGTGCTCTGAAATCACTCCAGCAGCAATGGCCCTGCAGCTTGCCTCCCGCCTGCCCGTTCTCTCCGTTCTCCCAGCTCCCTGGGAAGCTGCTGGAAACCTTGTTTACGCACGGACATAGTTCTGCACTTGCAGCTAAAGCCTCAGCTCTAGTCTCCACAGCAAGGACGGGTCCCAAGGTGACGCTGAGGGTCGGGGATGCGGCTGAGCTTCAGGAGTTGGGTTCCTATCCCAGTTCAGGCACCAACCAGCCCTGCGACTTGGGACAAGTCCCCTTCCTCTCTGGGTCTCAGTTTTTCCATCTGTACCGTGACCTCTATGTCTCTCTCCAGCCCTGGGTGATGCCAGGATGTCAAGATTAAAGGGAGAGGTGACAGGGTGGGTAGAGAGGAGTGGGCTCTTCCTCCAGAGATTGCTTCTGAAAAGGACGAGACAGCCCTAGAAGGCTGACCCAATGGCATGAACTGGGGGCAGCCATGAGAAGTCACCACACTGTCATCCGAGGGCACCAAAGCCTCCCTTCTGTGTAGGCTACAGGGCTCTGGCTCCTCTTCACCACCCCCAAGCCTTCCACTCAGCTGGCTTTAATTTTTCAGTCACTAATGCCTTAATCAGTAAGACCCACTGACTGCTAGTCTATGTGCCTGGAATTGTCTTCAGCGAATCCTGCAGGGCACCTACCACTGCACCCAGATTTTGGATGTGGTGGAGCACAGGGACCTATGATTGGTGCTTGGATCTAAGGCGTGAGGCCCTGGAGATTCAGGCATGGGGTTCTTGCCCAAGAGAGCCGTGTCTTACTGAGGTCAGCAGAGTGGCTGAGAATCCAGTGGAGGGCTGGACGTCGGAGGACAGAGGTGAACGGGCTGAACCCAAGTGCCAATGTCACTGCTCCGCTGCCATGGTCTGCAAGCCCTGGCCTTCTCCTTGGGGCTTCATGGCCAAGCGCAGGGCCACCTTTGCACCTGGTGGGCTAGTGGGGGCCTCACCTCCCCCCTTTATCATTCCAACCTCTCAGAAAGAAATGTGTAACTAAAATTTTAAAAAACAAACATAATGCAAAGACCCCAACCCAACTGAAAATGAAATGGGGTTTTCAACATTTGGTTAAGGTGAGTAGGACACAGCCTGGGAAACTGCAGGGGATTTGTAAAGAGGTCTGGCTCAGGCAGAGACCTGGGGCCAGCGCCCACTGTGTGACTCTCTTCGCCTACAGACCCTTCCCCCATCCCGATCACAAGGTGGTGGGCCGTCGAGGGGCGTGCCGGCGAACAAAACATAATTCCAATAAAAGTGGGGCTTTCAGAGGCCCCAAAGTCCAGGACGCCTCCTCCCATGCCACGACACCACCCGGGCTCTCTCTCTCCGGGCAGGAGGGGTCTCTCCCCAAACAGCCTCAGGCCGCTGGGCGACCAGCCGGAGGGAGTCTCCTCCGAGGCCGGCAGCCTCAGCCCCGTCTGCATGTAGATCCGCAACAGGGCTGTTTTGCTCCCTGAGGATCCAGACCAGCCTGACCAAGCTATCCGGGTGAAGCCTGGGTTTGGGGTTCGGTGGGTTGGACGCGTCCTCCTCATCAGCCGGGACCGAGGCCTGGGGGCCGCTGGGGGCGTTTTCACACCGGCGGGGCTGCACCCAGCCCCGCGGACCCGCCCTGAACCTGGGGCCTCCGGGATATCCCGGGCGCCCCCGGACCCCGCCGTTCCCCCTTCTCCCCGCACTCACCGACTCCTTTCCGGGGGCGTGTCGGCCTGGCCCGGACCCCGGGGTTGCTCTCTGCGCTGCTGCTCGGGAGAGCGAGGCGACGGGCCGGGCGTCGGGTCGCGGCGCGTTGAGGCCAGGAGGGCAGACACGGGCCAGGCAGGGCGCAGGGCGCGCAGCGGAGGGAGGGGCGAGGTCCCGGAGGCGCCCGCCGGGTCACGAGGACCGCGCCCCGCCCCGCCCCGCCCAGCTCCGGGAGCGCCGGGCACCTCGGGGTGCCGGCGGAGCGCGGGGCGGACACCCGGGGCGGACACCCGGGGCGCCCGCGCGGGAGGCGCCAGGGCCGGGCAGAGCCCACCGCTCCTCGCCCTCAGCCTACTTCGGGGAGGAAGGCAGGGAGGGGCGGGCTGAGCCCACACCTGGCGAGTCGGGAGACTGCGCGGTGATGCGGCCGCCGCCGTCCTGCCCTCGGCGCGAAGGGAGCCGCTGGCCTTTCTCGCCCTCGGAGCGCGCGGTACCTCGTTTAATTCTCATCCCAACTCTGCGCGATTGACTCCGGTTTTACAGATGGGGAAACTGAGGCCCAGGAAAGCGCCTTCCCCAAAGCCACAGACTAACCCGTGGGAACGCCTTACTGGTAAGTGGGACTCTGGACCCCGTGTTTCCTGCGGCAGACGCGCGCCCCTCCACGTTTCGCCCCCTGCCTGGACGCGGCTGAACCCGGAAGCTCAAACGCCAGTAGCCCCGCCACGGGGAGGCACCGACACCTTGCGCGCCAAAAAAGTCCCGCAAGTCACAGCCGCGGCTCGCGGCGGGGTCAGCATCCGCGCACAGACGGGGCGGGTGCGCGTGCGAGGTTGCCGTGCGTAACGCCCTCCGAGCTCCCGCGCCTCCGTCTCACTTTCCGCGCCCGGACTCGTGCTCAGGGGCGCCTCAAACCCGGAGCGTGCGAAGCACCGCCACCAGCTCCAGCCACCGTGCGGTGCCCGCTTGTCCTTCCCAAACCCCCTGGACATTAAACGGCGTCACCATCTTCCCTTCCCTTCCGGAGTTGGGCGCATCAAAGCACTCCCCCCTCCTCCCTCTCACTTACTATTGATAAAAAAAGATCAAACAAAACTACATTGTTTCCTCCAGGAACTACTTTCGAAACTTTCCATATCTGCGAAATGGGGATAGGAATATAAATAAATAAATGATCAGTGCTGTTAGGTGAACAAATACTGATATCTCCGTTTTACAGAGGAGGACACTAAACCTTATAGCATCATTGTAATGTCACATTGGATAATTTATAAGGCACTTTCAAAAGCCACACAATTCAGCTCGGGTTAGAGCTCTGGTTGCCTGCTGTGCCCGCGGAAGCGCTGTAAGTGCATGTGGTATTTCTGTCCTCTGGTGCTCTGGCCAAGCACCATCAACTGTGTGTGCGAACCCGGGAAGTAAGGTGACACTTACACTTAACCCAGAGTTTCCAGAAACCCTGTGAGCCGGTTCTTATGTTTTTCATTTCCTTACCATATACTTTACTGTTGCTTATAAAATTAACAGATCCCTTAAAAGTCGGTATCAGGACCATTTTTTTTTTAAATGTGTGTTTTATCTTTCATTTTTTTAAAAAATTGAAGTATAGTTGATTTACAATGTTGTGTTAGTTTCAGGTGTACAGCAAAGTGATTCAGGTATGCATATACATGTATCTAGTCTTTTTCAGATTCTTTTCCATTATGGATTATTACAAGATATTGAATATAGTTCCCTGTGCTATACAGTAAGTCCTTGTTGTTTATCTGCTTTATATATAGTAGTGTGTATCTGTTAATCCCAAAGTCCTAGTTTACCCGCCCCCCCCCTTTCCCCTTTGGTAACCATAGTTTGTTTTCTAAGTCTGTGAGTCTATTTTTGTTTTGTAAATAAGTTCATTTGTACTATTTTTTAGATCCCACATATAAGTGATATCATGTGATATTTGTCTTTCTCTGACTGACTTCGCTTAGTATGATAATTTCTAGGTCCATCTATGTTGCTGCAAATGGCACTATTTCATTCTTTTTTATGGCTGAGAAGTATTCCATTGTATATTTGCACCACATCTTCTGTCAGTGGACGTTTAGGTTGCTTCCATGTCTTCTCGGCTATTGTAAATAGTGCTGCCATGAACATTGGGGTGCCTGTATCTTTTCAAATGAGAGTTTTCATCTTTTTTGGATATATGCCCAGGAGTGGGATTGCTGGATCATCTGGTAACTCTGTTTTTACTTTTTAGAGTAACTTCCATACTCTTGTCCATAGTTTTTAAATGTTTTTTATACTTTCATGCTTATGTATTTAAATTAGTGGGTTTTAAGTAATGTGTAAAATTGATACATGGTGATGTGTGATTAAGATATATGGTAAAGAATATGAACAGTATGAAATGAAAAGTCAAACTCAATCTTATTCCTTCACCCAAGCCCACTTCCCCAAAACCATCATTAGCAGTGGTGCCTTGCGTATTCTGCCCGAATGATTGTGTGTGGTTAAGCATGTGGACTCTGGAACCAGCTGCAGGAGTCGGACCCCAGCTGAGCGCATCCTCACTGGGCTGTTACTTAACCTCCCCCAGGCTCAATTCTCTCTTCTACACGGTGGGGATAGCAACAGGATCTACACAGCAGGGTCGTTCTGAATCAGTATACACAAAGCACTCGGATGAAACCTGCCATGAGGTGAGTGCTAGGTAGATATTAACCCCTGTTAGTATAGACCTGGTTCATTCTTTTTAATGGTTGCAGAGTAGCCACTGCATGAGTTTACCATCCTTATTTTACTGCTCTCCTGTTGATGGACAGTTAACTTTGGATTTTTTGCTATTTAAAAATATTTCTGCCGTAAACATCTTGCGTATAATGTGTAACATCACTGGCATATACATATTTATGATGGTACATGAATGTAATTGTACCTACATACGTATCATTGTACATACACGTGAATACAAATATATCTATACAATAAAATCCTAACATTAAATTGCCGAGTCAAAGGATGTATGCAATTTTTAAGAGAAAATTCTAGAATTGAAAAAGTTTAAATTATTGAAACAATCTCAAAAATGACATAAATTTGGAAGTATGATACAAAGAAGTCCTCCTTCCAATTTGTAAGTTGCTGACGTGATGTTTAGGTATGTATTTTACAAACAAGGACAAACTTCTACAAAACTTCAATCCAACCATCAAAATCTGTAAATGATATGCTGTTATGTATAATCATGAGAACCCTTTCCAGTTTTGCCAGTTGTCTCAATAATTATCCTTTATTGTGAAGGATCCAGTTCAGAATATCTTGATTTCTTAATTTAGCTATTTACGGGGAGAAGGGAGGGGACAGAGAACAGAGGAGGGGAAAGGTAAACAGTGGGGCTTGATGGCTGCTGGCCAGGATCTTGGGCTCGGTTGTTTCTCCTCCTTCTGGTATTCTTGGCTTGCCTGGGCCTTACCTTTGGAGCCCTGGCCCCTTGCTAGCTTCTCAGGGCTCCCAGTGTGCCCCTTGGTGCTACCCTCTGGCTCCCTTTTTTGCCCCTGCCCCTGTATCTGCCGTTCCTCGTTCACTTGCTTCAGGCTGGCTTTCTTTTTTAAGACTGTGTGGTCCAATCCTGTCTCTTACAGATGAGAAAACTGATGCTCAGAGAGGGGGCGGCATACCCCCAAGGCCACACAGTGAGTTAGAGATGGCTCACCTCTCCGGCAGCAAGCCTCTCCAGAAGCCATCACGGACCCTCAAGAAGTCGGCTTGGTGGGTGGTCACCAGAGGGCAGTAGAGGGCCCCTCCCCACTTCCTCGTCTTAAAAGTGGCTGTCAGGAGAGCCTGCCTTCTCTGAGATTTAGGGGCGGACACAGCAAGGAAGGCAGGATGGCTGTCTCGGCCATGCCATCAGGAAGCTCACCACGGAAGATGGGCCTCGGGGAGCGCCCTTTAATTTCACTGTTTGGAAGTCCCCCATCTTCAGGGATAGCTGGACAGGCAAGTCCTGTTCAGGGCTGGGCTGGGACTGCCCTCATCTCTGCTGGTAGAGAGGAGACCCCAAGGGGGAGGAAGCCCCTGGCCCACCAGGGAGCATCCTGCAGCGTCTGGAAGTGCCAGCTTCCCCGGCAGATTAGTGCTGAAAGGCCTGCGGTCCCCTATCCACTGCCCCTCTTGGGTCCTTGATAGAGCTCACCAGCAGGCAGCAGTTAAATCCCTCCTGCCTTCTCCCCTGTCTAAATCCTCTGGGCTGGTTTGCCATTGGGCTAAGCAGGGTGTCTGGATTTTTGAGATGAACGCCCAGGAAGTTGAACACACGTAAAGTACCACCCCCAATCCCAGCCACGTTCAGTAAACTATATTTTACAAGAAAACACATTTAAATGGTACAAATGAACTTATTTACAAAACAGAAATGGAGTCACAGATGTAGAAAGCAAACTTATGGTTACCAGGGGGGAAAAAGGGGTGGGGGAGGGATAAATTGGGAGATTGGGATTGACATATACACACTACGATATATGAAATAGATAACTAATAAGGACCTACCGCATAGCACAGGGAACTCTAGTCAATACTCTGTAATGACCTATATGGGAAAAGAATCTAAAAAAGAGTGGATATATGTATATGTAGAACTGATTCACTTTGCTGTACAGCAGAAACTAACACAACATTGTACATCAACTACACTCCAGTAAAAATTTAAAAAAAAAGAAAATGCATTTACTTCAAATACTGAATGATTTTCTTTCTTTTATAAATCTGAAAAACTGAGAAAAATCCCATTTTGGGAAGTGTTCTCCTGGCTTTGTGGCTGTTCTCCTGGGCGGGGAATCCTAGGGCCTTTGAGGAGGTGTCACCTGACCCTGCTGCCCGCCCGCTCTTCAGCGCACAGGGCCCCGTGACTGCAGTGGAGCACATACAGTGACCCCTGAGCTGTGTGTCTCGGGGGGTGGGGGGGGTTCGGGGGTCAGAACCACGCCCAGGAAAGCGCCTGTCTGCTCGTCTCCCAGCCTCCGCCTGCCTTCCCTCTCGTTTTCCGAGAGCTCCAGCCCTTTTCAGAATGATGTCCCTGCCCCACTCACTTGCACAAGTCCTACTCCTGTCGGGTGTCAGCTCAACTGCCCTCCCCTCAGAAAAGCATTTCCTGCCTGTCCAGCCCTCCCCACTATCAGACTCCCCGTTATTCCCGTCACGTTCTTACACAACCATTCTCATGGTTTACCCACCACGTGTGTGAGGTGCTCTGGTAACGTCTTTGCTCCCCTGCTCTAAGGTCCGGCAGCCCCAGGACTGGCATGTTCACTTTGACGTCCCTGCTGCCACACTTGGCCCATGGTTGGTCTCTGATGACTACTTGTTGAATAAATATTGTTCAGTAATCATAGTTAAGTATTCTGATGATGCCCTTGATTTTAACTTTGACTGATGGGCATCTTCCAAACAGAGCTCTGTTCCCACCACCCAGGTGAACTAAGCTCAGGGCACCTTCCGGGGAGAAGTGCCGGTTGAGAAGAGGGCTGGTGGAAAGGTGGGATGCAGGGTTGGGAGAGGGAAGCCTGCTTTCTTCTGGGGCCATCGTTCCCCTCTTCCTCTCACCCTTCATCAGCCCTTACTGTGTTTTGAGACAGCAGCCCCCAGCTCATCTCAGCCTCTTCCCCTATCTTGGGTTGGTCTGAGCTCATCCTTGCTTTTTCTCCCCAGGAAGGATGTGTCAGAGGGCAAGAAACAGTCCCCTTCTACTCAGAACTGAACAGAATTCATTTGCCTGTTTCTATCCCATGTTCAGTAGATCAGAAATGTAGGGTTTGCAAACTCATTTTGGCAAGTTGCTTTCCCCCCATCTGAACACATGAGGAATTAGATTTTGATGAGTGCTTAGAAGGAGCTCTAATTAGGCAGAGAGGCCAGCCAAGAAGAGGGAAAAATCTGAAGAATGAAGCCCTTGACTCTAAAGCCATCAGACCACTCAGGCTTTCAGGGTTTTGGAAGCTTCAGATGATGTGAGACATGAGCCAATGAGCACTTGTCTTTCCCTAAAGTAGCTTAATTAGGAGCTTTCACTATGAAGGGTTCAGGAATTGAGCAGAAATGGTTCATACTGAAGGGAAAGAACTTAGGCAATAAAGTTTTATGCTCTATTCTCAGAAGACCCTCTTCTGGAAATTTCAGTTGTGTTTATGAAGGGAAGGAGCATGAAGGGAACTGGTCCTCACTGAAGACCTACTGGGTGCCTGTGAGCATTGTCTGGTTGCCTGACATATAATATCAATTGTATTGTGTGCCTGAGCTGTACAGTATTAGTTGAGTTGGGTGCCTGAGCTGTACAGTATCAATTGTGTTGGGTGCCTGAGCTGTACAGTATCAATCGTGTTGGGTGCCTGACCTGTACAGTATCAATTGTGTTGGGTGCCTGAGCTGTACAGTATCAATTGTGCTGGGTGCCTGACCTGTACAGTATCAATTGTGTTGTGTGCCTGAGCTGTACAGTATCAATTGTGTTGGGTGCCTGAGCTGTACAGTATCAATTGTGTTGGGTGCCTGAGCTGTACAGTATCAATTGTGTTGGGTGCTTGACCTGTACAGTATCAATTGTGTTGTGTGCCTGAGCTGTACAGTATCAATTGTGTTGGGTGCCTGAGCTGTACAGTATCAATTGTGTTGGGTGCTTGACCTGTACAGTATCAATTGTGTTGGGTGCCTGAGCTGTACAGTATCAATTGTGTTGGGTGCCTGACCTGTACAGTATCAATTGTGTTGGGTGCCTGAGCTGTACAGTATCAGTTGAGTTGGGTGCTTGACCTATGCAGTATCAGTTGAATTGGGTGCCTGACTTATACAGTTATCAATGCAGGTCAGGAAGCTAAGACACTAGCCAAAGGTCACTCAGTTAGAGAGGTGAGATCAGATTCAAATCCCGGTCTGAGAGTCTCAAAGCCTAGACTTTCACCTTGCCCTGTGGCTCTCACCACAGCAAGAGTGACCAGCTCAGTTGATGTTGGCATAACCAGAGGTAGAAAAGCTGTGAAGAGCAGACCTAGAAACTGAAACCCAGAGCCCTTCTGGTGGTTACTTGCTGGGGCACATGAGGGGAAGTGGCTAGGTTAGCCCCTGAGAGCATCCTGCCCTCCATCATGGGGTGGTCACCTCCACCTCTGGGTTCCCAAATCATGGTTGCTAAATCAGGCATTACAGTGACAATTCTTTCCACCCCTCCTTCACTTCCGTAATTCACAGAATGACCTGATTTCAGTTTTAACAGTGTAAGTTGCACTTCACATTAAACTCTCATACAAACGTTCTGGAACATTTGCAGTGTTGCTGATGACCTTCCCCACCGTGAAATCTGTCACAAGATCTCTCACTTGAGCTGCTGCCACCCTCGCCCTCTCTGTCTGATGCCAGTACAGGCTCGGGAGTCAGTGCCAACTGGAAACCAGCCCAGAACCAGGAGTGGGATTCCAACAGTACCTCACCCACTGCTTCCCCACCCCGTGGCCAGATCCCAAAGCCCATGGCCAACCAAGAAATGTACGCCACCCCATCCTTAGCCCACGAATCCTCCCCTCACCCTTCCCGTAACCCCATATTCACCCCCATTTTCGCGTTAACGGTCCTGTTTCCCACAACCTCGCCACCACCTGAACCCCACACCCAGTTACAGTTTCCAGCTTCCTGACCCCAGGAATCCAAACGGGCTTGCTTGTTTCCTGGAGCACAAGCTATGCCTTCAGTTCGGGGTGGAAACTTTATGTCAAACTGTGCTTTCGTGCCTTCACTTTTTCTCCTCCACCCGTCCACAGTTCACCTTCCAAACTGGCTGAAGTTCTACCAGCTGAGGAGGCCGAGCTAGGTCACTGGTTTTGCAATTAGCTTTGTAAGTGTGTAAGGTTCTGGAGATACCAGATTAGAATTTTCATTTTTAAAGACCAGGTGAGGGAGGGGTGTCCCAGGGTGTGTGATCAGCTAGTTCACAATTCTCTTATCATTTGATGGTGAGGTAACAGGGTGGTGTCACAGGGGTTAACATTATCAATCCTTAGGCGCCAGTAGTTCTGGAGGCTACATGCTCATGGTCATCTAGTAGTTAATTTCTTCCATTTGGTGGGGGTTTTAGCATCTGTAAAACAACTCCAGAAAAGTGCATCAGATACTATTACCTAGGTACCTCAGAGAGACGCTACAGCAGAGGGTATGGGGGTGGGGGGTGGTCTGTCCTGGGAAGACAACATAGGGTCCTGCTCGGTTATAGAGCCATGTGTCTCCTTGCCCTCCACCCAGTGGCATAAGGAGACCTAGGCCAGTCGTTCCAGGTTCACCCAGTGAGGGCAGGTGGCCCAGGGCAGTGCCTTCTGGCCCCAGAGATGACACCAGTAGGGACTGAGAAGAGCCCCAGCAGCACGGGAAGAACGAAGCAGCCCCGTGTGACATGGCGAGGGCTCAGGACACAAAACTATTGGCAAGCAGTCAATCTCTGAACTCCTTGTTATGGGGAAATGAAGCCCATGAATGTAGACCAGAACCTACACCTCAACTAAACAGGTGACTGTTGCTAAAATAGAAGATTTTATTAGGATTGAGTTTCCTACCATAATAGCCAAAATGTCTAGGGTGTAATACAAAATCACTGTTGCTACCAAGAACCAGGAAAACCACTGGATGAGAAAAGACAGTGAACCGAGGCCAGTACTTAGATGAATCAGATGTCGGGCTTACCTGGCAGGGATTTTACTTCACTTTTTTAAAGATTTATTTTTATTTATTTATTTATTTGGCTGTGCCGTGCGGCATGTGGGATCTTAGTTCCCCGACCAGGGGTTGAACCTGCAGTGGAAGTGTGGAGTCTTAACCACTGGACCGCAAGGGAAGTCCCCCTGACAAGGATTTTTAAAGCAGCTGTCATATATCAATGTCAATGCTTCAAAATCAATGTCGGAAAGGCCTCAGTTGGGCTTCCCTGGTGGCGCAGTGGTTGAGAATCTGCCTGCCAATGCAGGGGACACGGGTTCGAGCCCTGGTCTGGGAGGATCCCACGTGCCACGGAGCAACTGGGCCCGTGAGCCACAATTACTGAGCCTGCGCGTCTGGAGCCTGTGCTCCGCAACAAGAGAGGCCGTGATAGTGAGAGGCCCGTGCACCGCGATGAAGAGTGGCCCCCACTTGCCATAACTAGAGAAAGCCCTCGCACAGAAACGAAGACCCAACACAGCCAAAAATAAATAAATAAATTAATTAAAAAAAAAAAAAGGCCTCAATAATCAATTAGAAGTCGTGGATTTATAAAACATTATTACTTAGAATTAGGAGACCAGGATGTCACCCACTCGCTATGTGATCTTGGGGAAGATTTTCAACCTTACTGAGCCTTGATTTCTCTGTCTGCAAGGTGGAAATAATATGTTTGACCTGGCGGGTGAGATGAACCTACAACAGCATGCTGGCAACACTGTTGGTGCCCACTCGACAGCCACGGTCCTTCTGTACTCGCAGCACCCTGCTCCCATAGGGAGAAGAGATGCCCCTAGCTGACAGTGCACAGCTCTCCAGCCTCCCTTGCAGCCGGGATGGACCACAGGACACACTTCTGGACGATGGAGGTATGGGGGTAGAGGTTCCTGGAGAGAGCGTGCCTTCCAAAACAAAGCAGGAAAGCCTCACTCAGGGAAAGCCCTGTGTGTCTTATCCTTTCCCATTCTCTCTGCGTGGAACTTGGATGTGAGGTCTGGAGCTGCAGCAGGTATCTGGCAACCAGGAGGAGGCAGGCAAGGGTAGAAAGCCTACCTGCTAAGGCTCCTGGGGTGGAAAGACGCGCCTGGAGTCCTGAGCTGAGCTGTGCTCCTGACAGGCAGTCAATCTCTGAACTCCTTGTTACGGGGAAAAACGAACACCTACGTGTTGAGGCCACTGCCATTTGGGTTTTCTGAGCTTATGGCAGAAAGCACTCCTGATTTAATGAAGAAGGTGAGGAAGAGAGTGTTGGTGGCAGTTTATTCAGTGCCAGGTACTGTTCTGAAGGATGACAGTCACCTTTAACCCTCACAGCTACCCAGGGAGGTCGGGACCAGTCCTGTCCGCATTTCAGGGAGGGCTGAGTAGGGCTGTGGGTGCCTGTCCAAGATGCAGGGTAAGGAGGAGGAGGGGCAGGAACGCATATACCCCACCTTCCTTGTGCTGGCTCAATAGACATTAGTGGTTAATATTTTCTTTGTCGTCGTTAAGGTTACATTAGAGGATTTTCGTGTGTTTGTGTGAAAACCCTTAGGAGGGTCAATGCTTATCGCCCTGAAACTTCCTCTCGCCCTTCCTCTCTTTCTGCCCCTCTTCCTGCATCCTGACCTTCTGCCATGTGGGTAGCACATGGTGCACAACCTCCTGCCCTAAAGGAGCTGGCAGGGCCAAGGTCAACCTGCTAAGGCTGCTGAGGCTGGCCTGGGCTCCTGCCCCGCGAGGCCTGTTTTCCCACCGTTAACACGGGGACGCCTTGCTGCGCTCAGACAGCACAGGCAGCCTTTGAGCGTAGTGCCCGGCGGCGGGCGGGAGGGGGGTCCCCGTGCAGCGGGATTTCTGCGGTGTGAATGAGGTCACATCTCACCCTCACCAGCGGGACTCCCTCCCCATCCCACGCCACCCCCCCCCCCCTTAGTCCACCCACCGCCTCCATCTGGGCCTGGCTGGGGCCTCAAAGGCTTTCCATCTGTGGCCAAAGAGCTTAACTCAAACGCATAATTAAAGACAGGGACGCGGTTTCGGCTGGAGGGTGAGCGCCACACAAGCATGCCGGCGCCCTGCCCGCCCTCGCATGTCTGTCCCCTGGGGTGGCGCCCGTGGGAGTCCGTCCGCCCGCACCCAGGAGGAGCCAGTTGACAGCAGGGAAGCCCAAAGCTCTCCAGTGCCTCCGGCAACCCTCAGGGACACCCTCTCCGCTGGACTTACTCCCCCTGGGGACGAGGGGTCCGCACCTCCCACCCTTTGACTAGGGGAACCTCAGCAAAACCTTGCAGTTGTGGCGCATCAGCGGCGACTAGGACCTCCAAGCCCAGAACACGGGATGTATTACTCCCTCCCCACAGTGTGATGCAAAACAAACCCAGATAGGCCAGAGCGAAGTTCAGGCGATTCAGCACTGGCCACCACCCCCCATCTGCCGCCAAGAGTTTTTATCCACAGTAGTTACTTGAATATTTTTTTCAGTTTGGTTTTGTTTTTAATGTCGAATTTAAGAAAAATCTCATCTCTTGGGGCACCTGCCCAGATTGTTGATGGCCCAGGCCCCCGTGTGCCGGGATCCTCGGGAAATCACCTCCCAGTGGGCTGTCATTCGGGACCTGCACCGGCGGCATATCACATCACTTCCCCCTCTGCTCCGGGTCCAGCTAGGAGAGTCCTGGGCCCTCCCGGGGTGGGGATGGCGCCAGCGCCGGGATTCCCCTCCATCCCACATACGGGGTCAGGAACCCTGGCCTGGTGCCCATCACAGCCCCTGGACCTCGAGGCCTGCAGAGGCCTCCAGGGACCCACCCATGGCTGCCCGGGCCTCTCCAGGGCTGCCCCCTCTCTCTCCAGCCCCAACTAGCAGTTCCTGCTAGGAAGTTGCTCCCAGCAACTCCCCTTCTGGCTGGAACCACCAGAGGAGGCCGGGCCCCCGCCTCCCCACAGGGCAGACCCGAGGGGGGCATCACTTCAGGCCACAGCTGTGGGGCAGGGGGCAGCAGGTGGGTGGGCCAGGCGGGCTGGGTAGGAGAAGGGGCCAGGAATTACTTCTAACCCTCGGGAGGCAGACGGGTGGGACCTGGGTCGACCATTTCCCAAGAACCAGTGGGAAACCGTCTGCGTCTGTTGGCGGCTCAGTCGTGTCACGGGTTCTGTGGTTTCTGGCGCGGGGCCGGCTGCTCTGGCTGTGGGAACGTGCGTCCCAGCTTCCAGGCGACTGAGTCAGGGCTCCGTGGAGACACTGGGAAGGCTTCTTCTCATTGTTCACACCCAGCATCCACTGCCGACGGGGGCTTCCCTGGAGGGTGGGTGCCCTCCGTGGTTGTCACTCTGTGGAATTCTCCGTGATGTTCCGAGGCCTGGGCAGCTCCGGGACCTCTGTACCCCCCCACCCCCCGACCTGGGGTTCGCTCCAACTGCCCTGTCTCGTGCCCATTCTCTTAGCCTGGCCTCGTGGGGGCTCCAGGCCGTGCACCCCACAGGCCTCCCCGAGTGCCTTCTCCCTGCAGGGTCTGGAAAGGAGACGGCCAGAAGAGTTGCTGTCCAGGGACCCCTGGCAGAGGTGTGGGCAGAGTTAAGGGAACCAGCACAGGAGACTGACTTGGCCCTGGAGCTGGTCACAGCAGAGGCCACAGTGGAGGCCGTTGCCACCTTAGGTCTTAAGGGGCAGATGACGGCGTGGCTTCTGGAACGTGGAGTGTGGAGCTGTGAGGGGCCGTGTCACCAGCGCTGCGGGATACAGCACAGCCAGGGCCACTGCAGGCAGGGAGGGGAGAAGGACCATGCTCTCCAGGCCTGGCTGGCGCCCCTCGTTGGCTGAGCCCACTGGGAAGCCAGGAGCAGGGGTAGAGTTGATGCAGGCCGTAGAGGTCAGTGTCCGGGACCCAGAGCAGGGTGGGGAGGGGGAGGGGGGGGGGGGGAGTCCGAGGGGCACAGAGGCCCCACGTAGGATGACCGCACATGTCCCTGGGCTTCCAAGTTCCCAGCAGCCCTTTCTGCCCCAGGCTCCTTGGGGTCCCTAAGAAGCAGCAGCTGGTGAGGTGAGAGGCTGCTGACCCCCTCCCAGGCCTCCTGACCCTCTGGCCCCAGGATCCCCCGCGGCAGGCAACATGGGAGGAGCCTCCAGGGGGGACAAAGCCTTCCCGTCCCTCTGCCTCTCACGCCCTGGCCTGATTTCGTCCCCAGCTGTAGGCCACGTGCCCACAGTGGTGTCTGCAGAGAGCTGGCACTCGGCAAATATCTGTGGATTGAAAGCATAAGTGGGTCCTGGGCCCCTCCCTGCTGCTCATTCTCAAAGAAAGGCCACCCCTGCAGGAGTGGGGCAGGCAACCCCGGGCTCCCTGGGGGCCGGGGTACAGCGTCTAGGGTGGTCCCCAGGGCCCTGTGAGTGGGGCACTGCCCTGGGCCTCTGTGCCCGGGGCCCAGCTGACAGTCACCTGCTCCCGCTGCACGTAAAGTGACAACCACGTGACGCTGATCGTGGCTCCCAGATACTGAGCCCTTAGGCCATGCGCAGCCCTGCGCTAAGTGTCACTCATACGGCCTCACTCCGTCCCTACGGCACTCCTGTGGGGTAAACAGTGCTGAAAACATTCCTATTTTATGGATCAGGAGACTGAGATTCAGGGTGGTTGAACGTCAGTTGAGCGACTTTCCAAAGGTCCTGGACGGTGCGGGTTTGGCCGGGGTTCCTTCTCAGGTCTGTGCCTTTTTGCCAGGAGGCTTCCCCCAGAAGGCCACCTGGGCCACTGGCGCCCCTGTGCTGGTCCCCGGGGAAACTGACAGCGGAGGCCAAACTCCGCTGACCCCCAGTCTGGTGACTGTTGGCCAGCCCTTGGGCGGGGGTCAGGCACTAGCACACACCCCTTCCACGTCTCCATCACCTTTCCCTTCCAGACCCTCCTCTGACCCCTCACCATAGACCTGGCCCAGGCCCCCGGCACCCCGGCCTGGGGTGTACCCCCTAGAGATCCCCAGTGCTGTTCTTACCTCCAGCCAAATGCCCCACCTCTCTGCGGAGGGAGCTTCTAGCATGCACACCCCTCCCCGCTTGGCTTCCGTGGTCTCCTCAGGCCCTTTGTCCCCAGCTGCATGACCTGACACCCTCGGGCTCCGGGAGCTGAGCCCACACCTCCTTCTCGCCCCCTGCCCACCTGCGAGGTCTCCCCTGGCATCTCTCCCATGGCTCCCTTGGCCTTGGAGTGTAACAGGCTGCCCGCCCTCCAGGAGCTCAGGACTGAGGGCAGTGGCCACAGGTCTGACCTGGAGGTCTGTACCTTCTGGAAGCTCCCCCGGGAGCCAAGGAAAGAACCCCTCCCGGCCAGCTGGGCCTGGACTCCCTGGTCCACTGCTGGTTCCCGCTGCCCTCTGATGCCCTCTACTGTCCAGAGCGGGTAACTACAGCCGACCCTGCCGGCCCAGGGGACACAAGATCCCCAGGCCTTAGTCCCAGCCCCACAGCAGACCTCTGTCTGCTAAGCATGTCCATCTGCCCTGACCTGGAGCCCACGGCGAGACCCCGCAGCCCTCCCTACCCCCACCGCAAGCAGCTTGGGGGGGGCTGTAAGGCGGCCCCATCTGATCTCCATTAGCGTCTGAGGGACCTATAATCACAGACTCCTGAGCAGACCTAGTGGCGTGCTTCAGTGCTTTAACGCTCGCATTCTTCTGCTAAATGGCTTGCCACGTCTTGAGGTGTCTGGTTTCAACTTGATGGTCTTTGGCATCTTAGAACGTCTATGCCTGATTTCACAGGCCGAATGACGTTAGCCGTCTGGATGGTAAAGTCTGCAATGGTCCTGCCAAAACGTCTGTTGTGTAAAATCCGGAATGGATGTCCGCAGGCCGGGAAGCCCTCCTGCCGCGGGAGCTTCCCAAGTCTGGTGGCCGTAGCCCACCGGGTACGTCTGTGTGTCCCTGCGCACGAGGAGTTCGGAGCCAGATAGGGCAGCCGGCAGCTCTGTCCCCAGCAGGTGCACCCCACCCCCACCCACTCTCAGACAAGGGTGCTTGGAAGCTGAGCAGGAGCTGGTTGGTTGAGAGGAGCTCAGCCTCTCCTCATGGTTCTTTTCCTTGCATCTTGTGAGTGTTGATCAAAGCTAAGGGTTCCCTGCTTCTGGCCCTTCTAAAGGTTTCCATCACTGTCTCAGCTGTATTGAGTTAAAGAGGCATCCCTAGTATGAACAGTTTCTTCCTCCTTCCCTCCCCCCACCCCCACCGCCCTTCCTTTCTTCCTTCTTTCCTTTCTATTTACTACTTGTATTAGTCTGCTTGGGCTGCTGTAACAAAACACCACAGACTGGGTGGCTTAAACAATACAAATGAATTTTCTCCCAGTTTTGGAGGCTAGAAGTCCAGGATCAAGCTTCCCACCAATTTGGTTTCTAGGGAGAACTTTCTTCCTGGCTTGCAGATGGCTGCCTTCCCACTATGCTATGTCCTTATGTGGTCTTTCCTCTGTGTGGTTGTGTAGAGAGAGAGAGAGAGAGAGAGAGAGAGAAATCTGTGCTCGCTCTTCCTGTTCTTATAAAGACACCAATCCTGTCGGATCTGGACCCCACCCTTACGACTTCATTAAACTTTCTATACCTCCTTATAAGCCCTGTCTCCAAATACAGTCACATGGGGCTTAGGGCTCAACAGATGAATTTTGAAGGGATGCAAACATTCAGTCTACAACACTATTCATTTTTATGAGAATAAAACACGGCATTCAAATAATTGCCCCCCTCTGGAAGCCTCTAGATAAAAATGCCAAAGCTGCAGTTACTGTTGGCTGAGACGGACAGCTTCGTCATGTGAGAGTCTGAATGTTAGGGAGTGGTTGGTCTACAAGAATGGAGACCCACAGTGAAGACAGTGTGGTGCCAATGCAAATACAGGCCAAGGGCAACCAGCTCAAAGCAACCCTGGGCCCCGCTCTCAGTTTGTGTCCCCCAGAAGCAGACTCTGAGCACATCTGATGCAAATAATTTATTTTTGGAGGTCATTCCAGGGAAGAGGGGAATTAAGGCAGGGAATTGAGGTCAAAGAGTGTATTATCAAGTCAGTTACACCACGGGCAACTGGAGCTGTGCCTGCTGGGAGACGGGGTGTGAGGGGAGCATATGCCTCAGAATTATCACATCCTGGGTTGAGGATTCTGAGATTTCATCCACCAACTCCCATCACTGATGGAGACTCTTACCCTCAGGAAAGATGCTTTAGGCACAGAGCTTTGCGGTTACCAGTAAATCTCTTCCGGTCACAGCACCGGGTACAGATATGTGTGGCGCTGAAAACACCCCTCTGCTATAATTTCTCCATGTGCCCTGTGACCCCAGAGTTTGTCCAGCCCCGCAGTGGGGCCTCCACTGAAACTTCCTGCCCTGTGCCCAGATCTCCGGTGCCCTGTGGCTACAGCCCTACCTTCAACCCCACCCACCTGTGCAGGGTGGGAACCCTGCTGAGCCTTTTCCATCCCTTCCCCCTGCCCCAGGTTAAGCCCCACCCCTTTTTCCTCTAGTGGTGGCCGGGCTCAGGGCTACGTATGCTACTTTCCCGACCCTCACTGTGTCCTAACTCTGGCAGGATCTTCAAAGGATGTGAGGAAAGTTAAATATAAATTTAGTTCAAATTACTTTGTTTTCTTAAAAAAAGAATGAATTATGATGTTAGTGTCACTATAGAGCTATAGCAATTAAGACTGTATGGTATTGGCAAAGGGATAGACATAGATCAATGGCTCAAAATGGAGAACCGGAAATAGATCCACACAAGTATGTTCAACTGATATATTTTTCCCCTTTTTTTTTCTTTTTTTAAAAAATTTTATTGGACTATAGTTGATTTACAATGTTGTGTTAGTTTCAGGTGTACAGCATAGTGATTTATTTATACATATACATGTATCTATTCTTTTTCATATTTTTTTCCCATACAGGTTATTACAGAATATTGAGTAGAGTTCCCTGTGCTATACAGTAGGTCCTTGTTGGTTATCTGTTTTATATATAGTGGCGTGTGTATGTTAAGCCCAAGCTCCTAATTTATCCCTCCCTGCCACATTTCCCCTTTGTCACCATAAGTTTGTTTTTGAAATCTGTGAGTCAGTTTATGTTTTGTAAATAAGTTCATTTATACCACTGTTTAAAAAATTAGATTCCACATATGAGTGATACCAAGATAGGATATTTGTCTTTCTCTGTCTGACTTACTTCACTCAGTATGACCATCTCCAGGCCCATCCACGTTGCTGCACATGGCATTATTTCCTTCTTTTTTATGGCTGAGTTATACTCCTTTGTATACAGGTACCACATCTTCGTTGTCCATTCCTCTGTCGATGGACATTTGGGTTGCTTCTGTGTCTTCAACTGGTATTTGACAAAGATGCAAGAGCACCCATCCAGGAGGGACAGCCTTTTCAACAAAGGGTGTGAGAGCAAGTGGACGTCCAAGGGCAAAGAAATGAGCCTCAGCCCAACTCTCACGCATTTTACAAAAATCAGCTCCACGTGGGTCACAGACTTAAATGTAAAGTATAAAACCAATAAACTTTTAGGGGGAAAAAAAAGAAAATAATTTAGATCAAGGGCTAGGTGAAGAGTTAGTTGTTTGACTTCACACCAAAAACACTGTCCATAACAGGAAAAAAAATATGGAGAAACTGGAGTGTGTCGAAACTAAAAACTCCTGCTCTGTGAAAAATTCTGTTAAGAGGATGAAAAGAAACGTTATACACTGGGAGAACATATTTGCAAACCATACGTTCAACAAAGGATTAGTACCTAGGGTATATAAAGAACTCTTAAAACTCAACACGAAAAAATCCCCCAAACAATCCAATTAGAAAATGGGCAAAAGAAATGAACAGACATTTCACCAGAGAGGATTCACAGATGGCAAATAAGCGCATGAAAAGATATTCACCCTCAACTGTCATTAGGCAAATGCAAACAAAAACCACAATGAGATGCGACTACCCATCTATAAGAGTGGCTAGAGCAAAAAATAGTGATAACACCAAATGCTGGAGAGAATGAAGAGAAACTGGATCATTTATACTTGCTGGTAGAAATGTAAGATGGTACAGCCCCTCTAGAAAAGAGTATGGCACTTTCCTACAAAACTGAACATGCCCTTGCCCTATGGTCCTGCAATTGCACGATTGGGCATTGATTCCAGAAATTTGAGAACGTATGCTCACACAAAAACCTGTATACAAATGTTCTTAGAAGCTTTACCTGTATTAGCCCTAAACTGGGAACAACTCAGTGTCCTGCAATGTGTGAAAGGTTAAACAACTTTAAACTGTGGTGCTTCTATAGCTTGAAATACTTCTCAGCAATAAACGGAACAGACTATTGGTACATGCCACCACTTGGATTGTGATTTATGGGAATTATGGTGCATGAAAAAAGTCAATCTCCAAGGGTCACAAATTGCTTGGTAACATTTAAGTAGCCTTCTTGACATGACAAATTTATAGAGGAGGAGAAAAGTTGAGTCAATGCCAGGGGCTAGAGAGGGGGGAGAGAGGGAGGTGGCCATGGGAGTGGAAGGCATCCGTGTGATGGAGCTGGTCTGTATCTTCACTGTGGTGCTGGCTACGAGGATCTGCAAGTGTGATGAGATTGCACAGAACTAAACACATGCACCCACGCACGCACACACACCAGTGCACATAAAACCGATAAAATCTGAATAAGGTCAATGAATTGTATGAAGGTCAACTTCTTGGTTGTGATAACTGTGCTACCGTTATGCGAAATGTTGTCATGGATGGAAACTAGGTAAAGGGCATTTTGGGTCTCTCTGTGTGACTTCTTACAACTACATGTGAATCTACAGTGATCTCAAAGTAAAAAGTTAGAAAGTGTGAATGAGTTAAAAGAGATACAAAAACTTGTACACAATGTCCAGAGCATAATTGCCCACAACGGGAAAGAATGCAAATATCTGTTAACAGGTGAACGGGTAAGCCAAGTGGGGTCGTTTGTGCAGTGGAATGCTAACGACTCCTCAATAAAAAGCGACAAACTGATGATAACACAGCAGCTTGAGTGGCTGTCATAGACACGCTGAGTGCGAGAAGCCAGACACAAGAGGATGTGGAATATGGGCCCATTTACACGAAGCTCTGCAGGAGACGAATCTAATTTCGTTCAGGTAAGAAGTTGTCTGGAGCTGAGGGTGGGGGCTGACTAAGAAGGGGAACAAGGGGTCCTTTTGGGGTGATGGAAATGTTCTCTGCCCTCATTAAGGTATTGGCTACGTGGTTGCATGCATTTGTTGAAACTCATCAAAATATGTACTTAACGTACCTAGGTGTGCACATTCATCAGAAATCATCCCTTCATCTGTCGATGGATATTTAGGTGGCTTCCGCGTCCTGGGTACTGTAAATAGTGCTGCTATGAACATTGGGGTGCATGTGTCTTTTCGGATTATAGTTTTCTCCAGATGTATGCCCAGGAGTGGGATTGATGGATCAGACGGTAGCTCTATTTTCAGTTTTTTAAGGAACCTCCACACTGTTCTCCACAGTGGGCACCAGTTAACATTCCCACCAACAGTGTAGGAGGGTTCCCTTTTCTCCACACCCTCTCCAGCATTCACCTATAAAGGAAAAGAATGGAAAAATTGTATATATATATATGTATGTATAACTGAATCACTATGCTGTACACCTGAAACTAACATGACATTGTAAATCAACTAAACTTCAATAAAAAATAAATACAGAGTCACAGAACTTCAGTTTTTGTTCCCCTTTGATGTAAAATATATAATTGAAAACGAGGATTTTCTTCTATTTCTGGGTAACTTCACTAGAAATTTTTCTCTCACACTATCTAATTACATATTAATAGAAAGAAAAAAATCATTGAACTATCCATTTGAAATGAGTGCATTTGGGTGTAAATTATATCTGATTGAAAAGGCTAGGCTTCCCTAAATCTGAGCAGGAGCTTTTTAGCTCAGCAGTAGAGCTGGTTACAAACGTCAGTTTTAGAGCATAGTTTCCCATGTTCCAATTGACAGCTGGATGAGATTTCTCTCTTAAAATATTTCTCTGCATTCTGTAGATAATTTAACTCATTCCAGCTGGGCCCTAACCCTCCCATTCCCTGTGGCTCATGTGATTAATCGTCTGTTTAAAAGTGTCTGTGGAGAAGAGATTTTTGGCTCTGGGGCTACACCACATCAGTTTCTTGGGGTGGGGCCCCCATTCTTTCTCATATGGGGTTCCCTCAGGGTGAAATCAAGATGTAATTGAGACAAGTTTTTACAAAAGAGTAGCTTGCTGTTGCCAATATGGAGGTGAGCCACTAAGATTTCCCTTTAAGAAAGAACTTGCTGGAAAGCTGGAGAGAGTTTGCTGGCAGCCTGGGTTTTCAGCACCTTGAGGATGCATTCTGGTGCGTGAGCCGAGGCTGCTCCTTGTGGGCAGCTCTGCGCAAGCTCCGGGCACAGTGAGGGGTCAGAGCCTGGCCATTTCTACCCAGCGCAGGACGCTCGCAGGGCTGGCTGGTGCGTCCCAGCAGAGCACCGCAGTACGAGCGCTCCCAGCCCTGTCCCCCTTCTCCCTCCCCGCTGGTGTCCCAGGACCACCTGCATCACCTGCTCCCGCGCCTCTTCCTTTCCCAGGCATCGTCCACCACAGGTGTCTTGCACTCTACCTCTGCCACGGCCAGTGCCTCCCGAAGACTGGAAGTCACATACTTGCCAACCTCTTGTTTCAGCCAGAATCCAACCAAGACCACAGAATCCACGCCGGTTATTTCAGAGAGAGGACACAGTGCAGGGAAGTGTTTCCACAGGTGGCAGAAAGAGGTAAGGAGCAGAATACAGAATAATAAGACAATCAAGACATTAGCAAGAGGAGGAAGTCACCCACCCCTCTCGGGCCAGAGGGATAATGGGAGGAGGAGGAGGAAGTGTTGCTGGAGCCCAGGATCCGGGGCCACCCGGTGGACACTGGCTTCATTTCAGGCATGGCATGTAGGAGCTGGGATCCCAGAGGGATGGGCTGGAGGATCCTTTGTAGTCAGGTTGGGGGGCACCTAGAATGGAAAGGGAAAGAGAGACAGAGAGAAAGTAAGAGAAAGAGAGAAGTAGAAATACCCTGACTCGCCCCCTACCTGTCCTCTTCCACCAGTGTCTGCCCCTGTCTAAACCCACTCAAAAGCTGGAAGACAATAGGGAATATTGTCGGGATATGAATCTGAAAGAAAACAGGCAAATGACCAGGACATCTTTCAAAACCTCATCCATGCTAATTTACTGGAAGCTGCATCATGAATTTACGTAGGTGGGTAGGTGGAGGGCTGGATGTATGGATTGCTGTGTGATAAAGCAAATACCGTGATATACTGACAGCAGAGTCTGAGTGGAGGAGATCTGGATATTCACTGTAAGGGGCTTTCAGGTTTGCTGTATGTTTGAATAGTTTTGTAATAAAATATTATATAAGAAATGCCCTCTCTAAGTGAAATTTCCACCTTTCAGTGGGGAGAGGCAGGTTCGTTTCTGGTATAACCACGTCTCCCTGGAGGACAGTTACACAGCCCTTTCTTTCGCTTTGCTGAGAAAACAGTGAGGGACAGTGTAACCCCCCCGGTCGGCAGCATTCGGGTTTCTCTTCCATCTCAGTGGGGCTGAAAGTGCGGGCCCATGAGCATGCTTCAGTCTATGATACGTTCTGTGTGGCTCACCCATTGTTTTACAACTTTTGAGTTTGCTACTCACATTGAAAAATCTGAAAAATTATCATAAAAATCTAGAAGGTCCAACTTTTCTTTGCAAACAGAAGATCTGACCACACTGGGCCTGCGTTTCTCCATAGCAACTGTTGAATGGAGTCGAGCCAGTTGGATGGTGCCCCCTCCAGTTTGCCCCTGTCTGCACCGCTCCCTGTTGTCTCGCACCTGGCCCACTTTACTCACTTAGATTTCCTGTCTTGTCCCCAAAAACAGTTGCATTTAGGACCCTGGGTTCATTAAGACATGTCTATTTATAATGTGCATGCCACGACCATCCCTCTAAGGCCACATTCCTTCGGCTGCATGAATCCACAAAGCCCCTTTGTGACTTGCCGTATCCACGTGCCACCTCTGTTTGCTCACGACTTTGAAATGGATTCTTTTAAAGTCAAGTCCTAGTTTTCACATTTGCTAAGTAGTAATCCTGTAAAACCAAGAGTTTGGTGTACTCTGTAGTTTTATTTCTAACACAAGATAAAGCATGCTTGTGCCTGAAACCTTGGAGGTCATCTCTCACGCTCCAGTGGCACACGCTCCTTCCTCCAAGAATGCTCATTTGTTGATGCTAAGGCAGATTGCCCGAAAGACCCACCCCACCTCATTAACTTGGTCGTCTCTCTTCCCAGCAGCGCCTTTCACGCTGGGTTACACGTTAACCATCCTAGGCCGTCCTGCGAGCCCGGGCTGCCTTTCATGTGCATCTGAAACTCCAAGTGCATAGAATAGTCTCTCAAGTCCTCCTCTCTCCGAGAGCTGCCTGGCTCTTGCCCTTCCTGAGTCCTGCTTCTTCGGTGCGTCTTGGGATTTCAGGACATTCCCCGTTGGCTTAAGTTCACTCAAGTTCATCCGGAAGATCCGTAACCAGTTCGAACTGTAAGTTCTTCATCAGGGATGGGGTGTGGTGAGAGATGGGATCACGCCAGAGGGAGAGATGGGTTTGCAATGCCACACTGAGGCTCTGTCCTGTCCTGTGACTTGAATGATTTCCCCTCTCCATTAACCCGGTAACTTGTAGAAATTGTTCTGTTATCCCAACATAGTTGGAAATAGGCATAACAACATTGTTGACTGAAAAAAACGCACAACCTGAAAAAGTTTAGAATTACGTTCTATTCGGCAGACTTGCTGAGGACTTCAGCCCAGGAGGCAGCTTCTCCGATGCCCTGAGGGATGGCTCTGAAGAGGCAAGGGAGGAACCAGGATACATAGGAGTTTTTGCAACCAAGACCAGGTAGCCGGAACATCAGAAGATTACCGTTAAAGAAAAACCAAGTGTCTCAAGTTCATGGATTTAGCGCTTTTCTAGATATGGGAAGATGCAGGAGTCTGGGCTCATCGAAATCATTCCTTTGATTTGCACCTCAACTCTCTAGGGCCAGTATCCTGCTTGTTCCATCCTGAATCCACTCAGGGTGCACAGTTGGTGGGGGGCTCCAGTGGCCGCTGGCTTCATGGCTGCAGCATCCTTTGTTTACTGATACGGCAGTCGGCATTTTTTGTCCACAGCATGCACAGCGAGAGCACCGCCCACATTTACTGAGTGCTTACCACGAGCCGGCACACGCACCGTCTAACTCAACAGTCACACGAGTGCTGCAAGGGAGCTACCATGACTTTGGCCACTTTACAGGTGAGGAAAGTGACATTCAGAGAGGTTAAGTGTGTGACTAAGGCCCCACAGCTGGTAAGCGATGGAGTCAGCCCTCGAATCCAGGTTCGTTCAACGCCAGGTCCACACTCTGGATGACTTGCTGTTCACGGGCATTTGATGCTGATTCATTTCCTGTTCTTCTGGTGAGTTAACCCCCGTCCCTTCCACCTTCACTTTATAGGTCAAGTGGTTTTGTTGCTCTTGGATTTCTCTCCGGTTTCCCCACCTTTGTGCTCACACGGTGCCCTGAATTGGGTGCAGTGTTGTGAAAAGGCCACACAAATCAGCTCGCCCCATGAGGCCAATTTTCCTCCCGCAGTGGTGCTGTGTGTTCTCCTCCTGAACTAGGTGGGAACCAGCAGCGTCATCCAGAAAGCTTCCGCCCCGGAGAGGAATGAATTCCCCTCTATCCCAGCCAGCACCACAGAATGCTCTGGAAAGAAGACCAGAGGTTGGTGTCCTAATATTACTCAGCCCTTGTTGTCTGTGGCTGAGTAATGCCCACCCAGTCTTAGAGCCAGTGGCAGGGGTGGTCTGTGCCTGGCGTGGCCTCCACACCCAGCCAGGAGCAAGCAAGAGGCTGGGGGTGAGGAGGGGCCCACGCTACCCTCCAGCAGAGGCCGTCGCTGTACTAGGGAGTGGGGGTCTCGGCATAGGCCCACCAACGCGGGGAGCCATCCTTTAAAGGGGATGGACGATGGGGCAGAGATGGAATAGTCATCCGCTCCTGCACATTTCTACACCTCCCTTGTGGTCAAGTTGGGAGTCATAGGATTAGTTCTGGCCAATGGAAAGTGCCGTGTCACTTCTGAGCAGAGGCATTTAAAAGTCACTGTACTTCCTTCAGGGCTCTCTCTTTTCTCCTGCCATGATGCCTTTGGAGACCACACATTGCAAATGATGTTAGTGACAAGATGGGGATGAGCCACCCACCTGCTGAGGGCTGTGGCTTGAGTGAGTGTGGTACTCAGTCTTCAGAGACGGCCCCGATGAACCACACTGCCTAGTCTTCACACCTGTTTTAGTCTTTTCGAGCTGCTATAATAAAATACCATAGATTGGGTGGCTGATAAACCACAGATATTTCTTACAGTTCTGGAGGCTGGGAAATCCAAGATCAAGGTGCTGACAGATTTGGTATCTGGTGAGAGCTTCCTGGTTCATAGATGGCTGTCTTTTTACTGTGTCCTTACATGTGGAGGGGGCAAGGGAGCTCTCTGGGTCTCTTTTATAAGGTCACTAATCCCATTCTTGAGGGCTCTGCCCTCATGACCCAATCACCTCTCAAATATCAAATCTCACGTCTCCTAATATCATCACCCTGGGGATTTTCAGTGCACAGCACATCCTTGTGTAAAGCTCTCCCATGCTGAAATCTGGGCTGGCCCTCTGACTCTCTTGAGCCAATGGAACGTTGCAGAAGTGGTCCTGGGTCAGTTATGGATCCAAGTTCTAGGAAGGCCTGGCAGTGGATGCTTTCCCACTTGGGGAGCCCTAAGATGTCACATAAGAAGTCCGGGTACCCTGCTGAACTTACCAAGTACAGAGGGAGATGCCTTGGGGCTATTCAGAGGGAGAAAGATGCTCAGCTCTCTCAGTGTCCCAGCCGAGTCCGGTGTTCTGGCCATCCCTCCTGAGGGGCCAAGCCTGTGAGTGAGCCATGCTGGACGTTCCTGCCCAGTCAGGTACCCAAGACGACCGCATCCCCAGGCAACACCGTGTGGAGCAGGAGAACCACCCAGCTGAACCTGTGCACCTGCAGAATCAGGAGTGAAAAGAGAGTGGTTGTTTTGAGCCACTGATTCTCGGCATGGTTTGCACACAGCAATAGATACCTAACGAGCTGAGAGAGGAGACGCAATGGCGCTGTGACTTGGGGGTTTGTCTGTTGCAGCAGCTGGTGTTTATTTCCCTGATGTAACAGATGATAGCCCAGTAGACCAGCCAGGAGATAGCAGGGCCTGCACGCTGGCGAAGGTGCCAAGACTGGGAGGCTATGCAGAAACAGTCCTCATGTCCTGATTGACTAGATGAGGAGAAAAAGGGAAGTGCAGAGGCTCTGAGAGTCCAAGCCTGCGACTGCACGGGTGGGAAGGTCCTCAGAGGGGGCTGGAGACCTGGGAGGAGGAGAGACCTGCTTGGGGAAGGAAGCAAGAAAAAGAAGGCATTCTGGTTTTGGATTTAGGGTGCTGATGGGATCTCAGTAGGAAAATAACCACCAGGCATAGTGAACTTGATTTGCTGCTCAGGTGAGACATTAAGCCTGGAAATGAGTGGGGGAAAGAGAGCTGACTCCATGGGAGAATGATGCCCATGGAGAGGGTAGAGAGAAAGGGAGGATGGGGCTGAGGGAGAGCCATGGAAAATACCTCCATGGACATGGCATCCGAGGGACCAGCAGTCAGGGAAAAAGGCTAAGGAAGAGCTGGTGCAAAGAGGTGATTCCTCAGAGCCTGGGGTAGGAGAGTGTCAGTGACTGGGTGGGGTCAATGGCATCAAAGCCTGTGGCAGTGCTAAGGGGCAGGGGGGCTTGAGAAGAGGGCCCTGGACTCAAGCCAGAGGCAGCGGTGAATGAAAGGAAGGCAGAATATATTTGATCTTCATACATGTATTCATCCATCTGTTCATCCCTCTATCTGTCCATATATTTATTTATCCATCCATCCACCCATCCATCCATCCATATATCCATCCATTTATCTATTCACCTACCTACCCATCCACCCACCCACCCATTCATCCACCTACTCATCCATCCACCCATCCACCCATCCACCCACCCATCCACCCATCCACCCATCCATCCATCCACCCATCCATCCACCCACCCACCCACCCATCCACCCAACCATCCATCCATCCATCCACCCACCCATCCATCCATCCACCCATCCATCCATCCATCCATCCATCCATATATCCATCCATTTATCTATTCACCTACCTACCCATCCACCCACCCACCCGTTCATCCACCTACTCATCCATCCACCCATCCATATTCATCCATCCATCCATTCGTTCCTCTATCCAATCCTCGTTAGAGCTTACCATGGGCCATGCAGGGGAATTATATTAGAGTAAAACAGATGTGGTCCTGCCCTTTGTTGGGAACACTCAGTGAACCCCCTTAAACGCTGAGATGCTCAGATTTGACGATCAAGCTCTCTTCTGCGCACAAAAGGTCACACAAAAGGCTGTAAAGATAACAGCCATCATTTGTCAAGCTCTTGTTTGGGGCCAAGCCCAGTAACTTGTGATTTATGTGCTTTCTGCCACTTAATCCTCCCAAGAATGCCTACATAAAGTGGGAACTGTTCGGAGATGACTTGACCGAGGCTGAAAGGGGTTACAGATCTTGCCAAAGCTTGAAGGGGGTGCTGGGATTCAGGCACAAGGCTGATGGCCACCTACCAAGTCTCCCTGCCCCCACCCATGCCCCTGGGAGCTCTGTCACCCATTACCCAGCCCTCCCCACCTCTGCCCCCGCCAGGAGAGAGGGCCTCCCTTGATCTGCTCTGGACATCAGGATTTATCTTCTCACAGAAGCAATGCCAGAGTTGATGTTGAGGGGAACCGGAAAAGTGAAAATGGTAACGTACTTTTCATACATTATTGGAGGAAGAGACAGCTATGGGTTAACCTGATGACCCATGAACACAGTTTCTATGGGAAAATACATCTCAAGCTCCAAAGGACTGACTTGGAAACACAGCCCTGGAACTTAGCTTGTATATAAATCAGGGACTGTCTGTAACTATAAAATTTGTTTAATTTAAATGTGGACCTGACTGGACTTTGCTTTTCTCACTCTGGTTCCTTCTCTGACTTTTTTCTTGTCCTTACGCTGTGCAAAGACCCTGGGCTTCCTGTTCAAGCTAATTGGCAGGAATCATACTGTCCCTTAGGAGACAGAGCATGCATTTTGGTAACTACCCCCTAGAGATGTATTTCATCGCTGTGGAAAATGTAATTCTATTTTCCTAGGTGACAGCCCTGTCTGTGCAGGGGCTCCGAGTGGGCTCAAGGCCTGGCCAGATGCTGCCAATGTGCTCCGTGCAACGTGGGGAGCTGAGCCCTCAGGTGCTTCCCGGGCCACGTGACTCTTGGCGAGAGCCGGGTCTAGGCGGCTGTGCGGCTGTGTGATCTGCCCACGCCGGGCTGTCCGTACAGGACACCCGGTTCTGCTCCGTGGACGCCTAAGGTGGTGTGGAGGCAGAGGAGGGCTTGCTGGAACTGCGATTTGGCCCTTCCAGCCAAGTGTGAGTCAGGCCTGTTTTTAGCGGTGCCCCTCATCCAGCTGGGCCAGGTTTGATGCTAGGGGCTTTCTGCGTTCGGCAGAAAATACCTCCATGGACGGCATCCGAGGGACCAGCAGTCAGGGAAAAAGGCTAAGGAAGAGCTGGTGCAAAGAGGTGATTCCTCAGATTCCTCTATTTCCTTGGTCCAACGGCTAGATGATCTGGGGACTCGGCATTTTCCAGCTGATATTTCTGCACACGTGACTCTTAGCAAGACTGGCGGTGGAGGGAAGGAACACTAGCCGTTGCAGGAGCTGGTGACATTATGACAGTGATGTTTGTTGAATGACTCTGTGGGTTCTGCCAGCCCGTGGGCAGGAGCAGGCATGGCAGATGGCGAGGCACTTGCTGTAGCCCCCACCTGTTCTACCAGTGCCAGACATGACTAGGTGGTCAGGATACTCTCTCCCCCTGCGCTCGGACACATCAGAAAGGGGGCTGTGATCAATTAGCAGTGGCTGCCGCTGAGGGTGTGGAAGTGTGGGGACCACGTCCAGCTCTGTGCCTTCTGGGGTGGAGGGTATTTGTTGAAAGTTTAGCTACTGTATGGAATCACTTACATCTGCTCTATTGACGATAGTTTTTTTTAGTGTGTTCAGAGCACTTTAATTTGGGATTCTGCAGAAGCAGACCCCCAGACCAGAGTTTGAGTGCAGGTTGTTTATTTGGGAGGTGGCCCGGAGGAATGGGAGGCCAGGGGGCCAGTGAGGCCGCGGGTGTGGACGCATAGCTTCCCACTGTGGGCCACGGGGGCCTCTCGGAACTGGGTAGACTGTTTCCAGAGTCGTCCCCCTCAAGGGGCGAGCAGTGGAGTATTTATTCTGCATCCCCGGCCTGTCATTGGAGGAGGGCTGCTCATGGGTCCCTAGTGCCTCAGCACTTTTGTCCTGCCCTTGAGTGTGAGACGTTCAGGTCTTGTTTCCACAGAGAGCCCTCAGGCCAAGAGCCTCCGGGCTGTGGTGGGAAGAAAGGGGGGGCTGTGCCCGGGGTGTGGGCGGGCACCGTGTCTGCCCCAGAAGAGCAGCTTTGACAGTGTCGTGACCAGAGAGAGCACTGCCCTGGATCCGGATGGTCTGGGGTCAGGCCCCGGCCGCTCCGGGTAGCACTGGGTAGCACCCAGGCTCTCTGGCAGGTATCATTCCTGCCCTGTCACCCGGAGGGGTTTGCTATGGGGGTCAAATGAGGAATGCCTGTGAAGATGCTTTGTTGAAAGTCTGCATCAGGGTCATTCCTGGCTGCCTGCCTCCCTCCCCTGGGGCCCTCTCCTCCCTCGCGCTCTGGGGAATGGCTAATTATCACCCCCCTCATCCCAGCCAGCCAAGCTGGGCCAGTGGAGGGTCCCCTCCTCTTGGCCACAGTGCACGACCCAAGGAGAGCCAATTCGAGCCTTGCTTGGGATTGAGATGTGGGCCCTGGGAGACAGGAGACCTCTGCTCCTTATCGCAGGGCGCTGTAGCCTGGGGCTGCTGACCGTCACCGTCCCAAGCAGAGCTGAATGGCAGAGCGAGAGAGAGGGACAGACAGACAGACAGACAGATGGGGAGAGAGGCCTGATGACCTTGTTTGAGTCGGGATCCAGTTGTCACCAAAACTCATGCCTTTCTTGAACCTTCCTGTTAGGTGAGTCTTTTTGTTCATTGGAACGGGGGCTTCTGTGATTGGCAGCGGGAACCCTTCTAACTCAGGATAGAGACACAGGTGCTGGGTTATGTTTGCTGCAACTGGAGGATCTCAGAGCAGCCACTGCCGGACCCTCGTCAGGCGTCAGGATGGGGCGGGCCCCAGGTCAGGCGGATTCAGATTCACCAGGTACAGTGGGGGAGCCTTTGCAGCTGTCTGCGGGTCCCCCCCCCTCCCACCCCAGTGCCCCTCGGGGCCAGTGTCTGCGAGCCCCGCCCTCGGGCTCCCCCGCCCCCGCCCCCCTGCCCCGTGGCTCCTGCCCCACAGTCTCAGGGCCGCTGGTCTCTGTGATTCATGCTCAGCCCTCGAGGAATGAGGAATGAATTCCTGCTGCTGACCTCACAGGCAGCCTCACCCAGGGGGCACGTTCACAGCTTCTTGGTAAAGTCTGGAATTCTCACACTTTTCCCCAAGTAGCCCCGTTGGGGAGGAAGGACATCAGGGGTCTGGGCCGGGCGGGCTGGGTGCGACCTCTGATGCCTTGTCATCACTCAACCTTAGAGCGCATGTAACGTTTGCTATTACATAATCCATCGCCATAAAATCACTCTCGCAGTGACTTTAGTCTGCACTCCCTACCCCCGTCTTTGAGTTCAGCGACTCTCCGGGGCGATGGGGGAGGGTTGGCCCATGATGCCTCACCTCACCTTGTCCCCCTGGGGGACGAGGACCCGAGTGCCACAAGCAGGGCCCGTGTCAAAGGGGGAAGTTGGGGTGGAGGCTGGACTCCTCGAATCCCACAGACGAGGCTGCCTCCGCCACTCCCGGGCCCTGAACCTTCCCTTCCTCCTCCCGAAGCCTGATGGTCCTCCTTCCTTCTCTCAGAGACCACACTCTCCCTGGGGCAGCCTCGGGCCCAGCCCCTCCCCAGGGCCTCCTGGTCTTCCAGCAACACGACTGTCCTCCTTCCCCAGGTCCCCGCAGCCCTGGGGTTCTGGCCGCTCCAGACTCTTACCCAGTCCCCCCACCCCTGGCACTCTGTGAGAGGCCTGGCCACCTTTAGGGGAGGGAGGGTGCACGATGTTGCCTCATCTCTGTCCCTGCAGCACAGGACAGCCTGCCTGGCACATAGTAGGCGCTCACTAAGCCGGGGCTGAGCCAAGTGCCCGCAGGGCTGCCTCCCTATGTCTCATGTGGGGCTGGTTGTCCTTTCTGACCATAAGGTGAGGCGTTTGAAAAGGCTCAGCAGTGCCGCAAGGGGCCGGAGGGGAGTGGGTCTTCCTGGGTGACACCAGTGGGGCCCCGGGGCTGCTCAGGGGAAGATGGAACCTGCCCGCTGGCTGATGAACGGGGAGGGGTTGGGGGTGGCGCAGAGATGCTTCCCAGCATTGTTCATTTGCCGGAAGGGGTGGGGAGGAAACGGGCTCAGCTGCGGCGGCAGGGGGCCCCTGTTAACAGGGTGGGAGAGGCTGCCGCTTCAGGGCCAGATGCTGGGAGGGGCTCTTTGGGGGCCTAATGGTGTGGGGTCCGGAGGGGGGTCAGGAAGGAGCCCCCTGGCTGGTTGACCTTGGACATCACAGCGGGGAGCCCACTCCTGATCTCCCAGTACGTGGATGTCAAGGACGTTCCCTCCCCCTCCTCCCCACACGCCTCTGCCATCAGACTAGCAGTGGGCCCTGCGTGGTGAAGGGGTGGTGACGCCAGGGCACGCTTGTCTGGGCAGAGTTTTGGCCGAGCCCCCCTGGGGTTATCAAGGGGTTATCAAGGGGTTGTGTGCGTCCCTACAGTGGCCACAGGGCTGGACGGCGGGAGAAGAAATAGCTTTCAGGCTAAGGGCTACCCTGGGCCTATGGGGACCTGGCCTTTCCCGTCCAATCACACTGACCAAGGTGCGCCCATCCCACTGGCCAGCACGGAGCTGAGCTTCCATGTTACACATTTAATACTTTGAGCAGCTCCGTCAGCTAATTACAAACATGAACACAAATACCCCAGCTGAGTTTTGACAAAGGTGCAAAAGCAGTTTAGCAGGGGAAGGACTCTCTTTCCAGCAGGTGGCCTGGAGCAGCTGGATATCATAGACGGAAAATGAACCTGGACCCGTCCTCACACCTTCTACAAAATTCAGCTCAAAGGGGGTTACGATCTGAAATGTAAAACATGAAACCACGACACTCTTAGAAAAACCAGAGGAGGAAATCTTGGGGACCTCGGATGCCGAGTGACAAGTTGGATGACAAGTTGTTAGATTTGGCATTAGAAAGTATGATCCATAACAAAAAAATTGATAAATTGGACCTCATCAAAATTAAAACTTCTGCTTTGTGCACGACCCTGGCAAGATGAAAAGACAAGTTACAGAGAGGGAGAAAACATATGCAGAGGTCCGACCTGACAAAGGACTAGTGTTAGGACACGGGAAGAACTCTCAACGGAGAACATCAGCAGAGGGAAGACCCCGGAGACGGGTCGCCTGGGCCCTGCTCTGTCCAGTAGAACTTCCTTTTGTCCAGTATGGGAGCCACGGCCACATGGGCCTCCCTGCCCGCTGGGATGGGTCTGAGGGTGGACACCTGGCCCAGCGTCTTGGCTTGAGACCCGACCCAGCCACCAGTGCTTGCCAGCCACGTCCAGTGGCCCTCAAACTGATCTGAGAGAGGTGCTCTGTCCCACTTCCCAGTGACACTAGGACAGTGCGAGCTGGACCCTGGGGGACCCTGGCTGCGGCGGGGGCAGCGGGTCCAGGAGGGAGCCTGAGCCTGACACTCGGGGAGGGATGGGGGCTCAGCCTCACCCGCTTCAGGGCAGCCATGTGAGCGTGTGGGAGCAGAGGCTGCCTGGCTGGGTGGCGACCTGCTCCTCTGGTTGGTCCTGCTGCTGCCATTGCTGTGCAGTTGGAGTGGACGAAGGCCTAGCTTAGGAAAGGGGGGGGGGCGTTGCTGGGCGTCGGGGAGGCTCTTAGTGCCCCTTGGCTGCAGCTCACCTCTCTCTGACGTTGTCCTCATCACCCCCCCTCAGAGATGAGGAACGGGGCTTGCTGGCCAGTCAGCCCCTGACCGTCCTGATGCCGGACCCTGCACCTCCTCGGGCCTGTTCAGTGGTCAAGCTTATGCTTTTCCCAACACTGCGAGGCCAGCTTTAAGGAATGTTTTTCGCAGAAAAGTATCGTCTATTCATGTGGTATGAAAATGGCCTGAGTTTGTTTCACTCTGGGATTTAAAAAGTTACGACTTTATGGTACCCTGGAGCCCAGGACTCAGATGGCCACCGTCCCTCCTGGTGGGCCTGGTCTGGGCAGGTCCTGTCCCCTGACTCTGGCCTGGCCCTGGCTGGCTCCCCACCAGGCAGCCAGCGTGATCCCCCCAGAGCGGAGCTGGACCCCATGTCTTCTCTGCCAGGAGTCTTGAGGCCTCTCCCCTCACTCAGAGTCATGGCTGGGCCTCCACGCGCCTCTGGGGCTGTGTTCCTTCCCGCCCCCACCTTCTGGAACTTTCCACGTCATTACTCCAGCCAGGCCCCAGCCCCCTCACAGGCCTCCCGTCAGTTGGGCTCCCCCCTGGATGGAGCCTGCATGAGGGCTGGGGTCCGGGCCTGTCCCCATCCCCCAGGGTGTTACACAGCAGCACGTGACACGGAGAAGGTCCTCGATACAGGGACACGTGTGTGAGGAACAGAGGGCCAAACCGAGGGCCGAGCACGTGACACCACATGCCGCGTTTGTCACAAGGAGAGTCAACTTGATGGCATCAGAAGAGGCGGGCGGGTGTGCCCCGGGCGGGAGCTCGGAGGACTGTCTGCTGCGTTAACAAGTGATTTTCCAGGCTGGCCGTGTGTGTTTGGTGTCATTTATGGAGGAAGCAGCAGCGGCCAAGGAACTGATGGAAGTTCAGCCTCACCAATAAACTGGAAGCCACGGCGCCGCTCCTCCTTCCGAGCCAACTTCCAGGACCATGAGCGTCCCCAGCCGGGTCCCTGCGGGACGTTTCAGCGCGGCCGGGGCCAAACAGGAAACACTCGGGTTTCCTGGAAAAGCTTTGTAAAACTTTGACAAAAGTGCTAATCTGGAGGATCTTGACGTGGGTGTTGGGAAACTGGGGTGAGATGTGGAGGATTCCGCGGGGGCCGCCAGCACACACGCTGTTTCTCCAGGATCACGTATGTCACGTATGACATGTTCCTGAGCTGAGATCTAAGGCAGAGAGAGAGAGAGAGGGGCAAAGGGGGGGAGGGGGTGTGGGGAGAGGAGGAGAGACAGAGGGTTCGAGAGCCTCTGCTGAGGCAGGTCAAGGCCTCGACACCACCCTGCTCTCCAGCCCAGAAGAGCCCAGAACTCCGAGGGTCCCCTGGATTACACTGGCTCTCACCGTGTCATGGGAGGGGGTTGAGTAAGTACAACTTTCCACTCGAAAATGGGCCTCAGACATATCATGCTATTCCAATTTTTTTTTTTTTAAAGTACAAAGATAATTCTCCCCATCTTGGCATTCTGAAGGGGAGTTGTATTTTCCTTCTCTTCTGGGTGTTCTTTTCCAGCCTGGTAAATGTCTGCTTAGATTAGGGATAAGAAGGACCACATGAGCGAGGAAACTTCCAGACTTGGGTGTGGGGCCTGG
Source organism: Balaenoptera physalus (assembly GCF_965194825.1). Taxonomy (NCBI): domain Eukaryota; kingdom Metazoa; phylum Chordata; class Mammalia; order Artiodactyla; family Balaenopteridae; genus Balaenoptera; species Balaenoptera physalus. The sequence continues at coordinate 135,549,032 of NC_138885.1, read as the reverse complement.
CGGCCTCTTCCCGCCGCCCCCCCCCCCCACCCTCGCCTCATCTGGGCTGGGCCTGACCCAGACTCGTGGCCTCCCTGTTGCTGTCTTGGCCTGGGTCGGCCCCAGGGATGCTGTTAAACAGTCCCCATCCGTCCAAGCCACTCGGCTGTGCCCGCCCTTTGGCTTACGACGGGGTATAATCAATACAACCCTGCGTCACGGTCTCCACTTGTAACTCCAATGTCCTGGGGAAACTGGGTGTCGCTGGTAGCCTGTGCCTTGAGCATGATGCACCTCGCCCCGAACCCCAGTTTTCTCAAGCAGCCCCTCCCAAGGGCAGGCCTAAAATAAAATACTGTAATGAAATGGCCCCCCCCGCCAGCCCAGAGAACCCCCTGCCCACACCCTGTCTTGGGAGGGTGGTGAGGGTCCTGAGTTCCTTGTCTAGCCCCTCCCTGGGGAGAGGACACTCTGAAGGTCACAGCCGTGTGGTCCCTGCCCCCTGAGGTACTGGGACAAGTGCCCGGCCAGGAGCAGCTGGGAACCCTCCCTCCTGCCTGGTCATCCAGGGGGCCGGGGTCTCTGCACTCAGTTTGTCACCTGCTTGGGCAGATGGCAAGGAGACGGTGAAGCTCACGCATGCAGGGAGAGCTGGACACTGGTGACCCCGAGCTGGGGGAGAGTCACCTCCTGAGAAGCTGGGGTGCAGGGGAGGACCGCTGCCGGGCTCCCGGCTGGGACGCCATCGTGGCGGGTGGGTAGGCGGCAGGGATCTTCCCCGTTTGGTTGTCCCGTGTGTCCTCAGGGATGAGAACAGTTCAAACCTCGTCGGATCGACTCGTAAACAATGTCCCAGCACCTCCCATTCCAAAGCAAGTCTAGACTAAAAGAAAGGAGTGTGGATTAAAGAAAAATCCCTTGGGAGCTGGAGGTCAGCCTCCCTCCAGCCACTGATTCCAGGCGTCCCGCTTGACCTTCGGGCCTCAGTTTCCCTGTTGGGAAACGGTGGGAACAACAGCCGGCGGCATCACTGTTGCTGGAGGGCGTCGGGGGAGGGATTCCGGGGGTCGGGGTGGGGAAGCAGCTACGGGCCAAGTAAACACAGTTATCTGTTGTTCACCAGGGAAGCGGTAGCGGGGCTGGGTCTCACATCACTGGCCAATCAGTCACCCAGGGCTGCTGACGTTTCTTGGTGGAAAAGGTGGTGAACACGCGGAGCGGAGGGAGCTGGGACACAGTCTCCCAGGAAACCTCCGGGAGGTGTCGGCAGAGCCCACCTGAAGCCAGAGTGGGCGGTGGTGAGGGGGGGTGCCTGGAGGGGGCAGGTCGTCAGGGAGTCAGGCCCCGTCTGCTCTGGCTCCCATTTTGGAATTGACACGCGTACGAGAGGAATAGGGAGGAACAAATCGGACTCCACATGGGATCTGTTTCTTTTACTTTAACCTTTGTATTCTGTTGCTTTTCCTTCCAGTTAAGAATGTTGCCTAGAGCCTGAAATATACAGGACAGCCCATTCTCAAGGCTCTGACCTTTAAGGATGTAACACTTTTCCATTCATATAAAAATAAAAAGTTGCGGATCGGAGAATAACATGTGTCTTGTTGGAGGTTTACAGGGACATCATGACCTGGCCTACCGCGACCCTCCCTCACATTGCCTTTAAAAATGCTTTGCTGAAACCTTCGGGGAGTTGGGGGTTTTTTGGGCATGAGCCACCTGTCTCCTTGCATCTCGCTGCATTAACCCTTTCTCTGCTCCAGACTCCAGCATTTCAGTGCTATTTGGCCTCAATGTGTGTCGGGCACATGAACTGGCGTTTGGTGACACACATAAAATCATTTACTTCCAAAGCATAATCTTCCCTCGGCTCAGTAATCTGGATTTTCCCACGTCGTTTGCATTTCGAGGACTCCGTGTCACTTCGGGAATAATTAATATACTGAAGTGTCATTAAAGCCTGTGAACTTTGATAGAATTAGTAACACACACATTCGCATTTTTTTTTCCTTATTTGAAAAAATAAAGCCTCTTGGCAAAACCCATAATACAAGGACTTCCCTGGTGGTCCAGTTGTTAAGACTCCGTGTTCCCAGTGCCGGGGGAACACAGGTTCGATCCTTGGTCGGGGAACTAAGGTCCTGAATGCTGCATGGCAACGGCCAAAAAAAAGGGAAAAAACCCCAACAAAACCATGATGTAACACTGTTGGGAAATTAAGCACTTTCAGAGGCTGTTTCTGATTATAATGATTTCAGGTTTTTCTAGTTATTCTGCTCCAAACGTTTATCTTTATACTTTGCTCTGGTGTGAAGAGGCTGTTTATAAAACGATATAAGATAAAACGGTTTTATGTGGAGATTGAACAGTCTTTCATAACTGAGGCAATTAATATGCAATGATATTAAGCTTTCAGCTATATGAATTCTACATCATTAGCTAAAAATTAGCCTGCATGGCTTGCCATAAAATTTCTTTTTCCTCCTTCCTGAGGAAGGAATGTTTTTATTTGGAAAGCCTAACAGAGGGATGAAAACAAAACCACATGTAGTTTTGCGTATCACAAACGCTCTGCTGAAAGGAATAAAGTTGAGGGAGTCCCCAGCACTATGGGTTACGAAGCCTACAAGCATCACGAGTGCAGAGAGGATTTTATTTTTTGAACAAACATATGATTTTTTGTGATATCAATCAAAAAAAATCTGAATATTTATTATTCTAATTTGATGAGTTAATCTTCCACAGTTTCAAAATCCCAGTTTCAGTACAATAATTTGTCAAGCCCAGGTCTCCCTCCATGCATTTTTTCCTTCCACAGAGATTTGAGTGCCTACTAAGTGTCTGGCCATGTGTTGGAGGCCAGAGGTTGATAAAACAGATGAAGTCCCTGCCCTGGGTGGGGGGGCTGATATTCTGGTGGAGGAGAAAGAAGAACAAAGAAACAAATGCATTGCAACTGAGTTCAAACTGTTTTGCTCACCACATCTGCTCACCACAGGACAGGCCAATAATTTGGGAGACCAGTTGCTGGGGCAAGGAGTAGTGACTTTATCGGGAAAGCCAGCAGACCGAGAAGACAGCAGACTCGTCTCAAAGAACCATCTTATCCCAGTCAGAATTCAGGCTTCTTTTATACTAAAAAGGGAAGGGGTGTGGTTGGTCCTTGCAAACTTCTTGGTGCCGGAATCCTTTGTTCTTGCAGCTGCTCCCCTAGGTCAGGTCATGGTGCTCCTGTAAACCTCCAGCAAAACCAACGTTATATTCTGTTCTGCACCTTTTTATCTCCATAGGAGTGGAAAAGTGTTACACTCTTAAAGATCAGAGCCTTGAGAATGGGCTCTCCTGCATATTTCAGGCTCTAGGCAACATACTTTTACAAAAGGTGCAGAGCCAGCCTGACTCAGCGCAGGCAACAGAGCCCAAAGTTAAAAGTAAAAGAAATAGATCCAACATGGAGTCAGATTTGTTGTTCCCTCTTACAACATCAGGAGGATACCTTCTGATAGTGATAAGTGCTCTGAGGTGAGAAGGTGACGTGCTGGCAATTGGGATGGGAGGGCGGGTCCCTCCTACGGGGCAGGGGGGTCTCACTCCCCAAGGTCACACCATGTGCTGCTCACAGGCAGTGGCTGAGCACGTGGGGTCCTGACCCAGGCCTGTTCCTGCAGCTGTGGGACCCTCTCCACTGGAGACTTTGGCTCTCAGACTTCCCGGCGGTCTGCTTGAAACTTTCTTGGAACTGAGCTGGAGTTGGAGGCTCCTCCATCCTCTTCTCTTCTCACAGGTGTCAGACCAGCATCCCAGCCTGCAGGGGCCCCACCTCCCGCTGCCCCCTCCCCTTGTCCTCATCCACAGTGTCCCCCAGTGACTCCTACACATGTAATCTCTTCTTGGCCTCAGCTTCTTGAAAGGATTGGACCAACAGAGCCTGTTAGGATAAAATATGAATATTTAAAAAGTGCGTCATGGCAAGAACATAAAAACGACCACCACCGTTGGTTGGAAACATCTGACCCCTATCGATTTCCAAGTTTGCTCAAGGCTGTTTGCATGTTTCATCTTATTGTCAAGCTGACACCCTGACAGAGTGTTTTCCCTCCCTCCCTCTCTCTCCTAGCAGGAAACAGGGTCCTGGCCAAGCTTGCCTCCCTGTGATTTGTATTTTGCTTTCTTGGTAGGGTCACCAGCCTCTACCCATCCCCTGAATACCTTTGTTCCATTTCAGCTGCCTTTGCAACATTGTAACAGCCCAGCCCAAATGAATGTGTGTGGAAATCTTAGTTGGAGAATCCGGACTGGGTGTTGCTCAATGTGTGGAAAAAATGCAGTGTGTTTCCTCTCCGAGGAATTCAATCCACACGGGGCTCAGTCCATCAACTGCGCTGAGGCCTGGGCAAGGGCAGGTGCTGGAGGGCTGGGCCAGGATCTGCCCACCCTGCCCCCTGACCTCTTTCCAGCTGTAGGTCACCCCACACAGACATCACGCTCCCCTGGCGATGACACCAAAGCCCCAAACGGAAGCGCCCCGTCCTGGGTGGCTACTGTGTCCAATGCAGGGCGCCCTGTCTCCTGGGGCTGAGACGTCCTCTCCCCTGAGGGGGCCTCAGCCACTCCCACGCAACAACACAGACTTCTCTCTGAGAAGAAAGGGAAGCCCCGGCAGCAGGTGCTGGCGTGTGAAAGGTAGGGGCAGTGGGGAGGGTGAAGAAACCGATGGTCCAGAACCAAGCCAGCAGTGGCTTTATGAGCCCCTTTCCTCTCGAATGCCTGCATTATGGATCTGATGGCGCTGCTCAAATGTTCACTGAAGTCTCATTTCCTGTGATGGAATGAACTGTATGCTGTATAATTAGGCATATAATTAAATGCAAATTTTGGAGCTTAGGAAAGTATCGGGCCGAAACCCCCTTCAGTGCTGGCATGAAAAAGTCTAATGCGCTGAACTTTTAATGTGTGTGAATCTTATCTCTGCCTGGACTGACCATGGGGGAGGGACACGTAGGATGGGGACAGTGCCAAGTATGGGTGTCCCTGGCCCCTTTGGTCTGTTCTCCCAGGCTCGGCCTCCAAGTGCGTATTGAGGCTTCTCCTGGACACTGTCCCCTCCTCCACTGGCACAGCCCTCTCCTCTGGACACTGGTCACTTTTCTCCTCACTGGACGCCTCTGGCTGGAGAGCTGTAGGGGTCAGAATGGTTCTGCCATGTCTGGTGTCCCCGAGGTGCCCCAGCCAAGCTGCCTTTCGGGGATAAGCGGGAAGATGCTGGTTTCGGTGTCTCCGCTTGGTCAGTGGATGGCCAGCTGCTGAGCTGGGAGGGGTGATGGCCCAGCCGGAGGCAAGCCCCGAGGTGGTAGTGGTGCAGAGGGAGCCTGCTGGAGACACTGTGTCCAGGAGACCCTAGGGTGGCCAGGGTCTGTCCTAGGCCAGCCTGAGCAACTGTTGCAGGGAGTTCCGTGGGAGCTGAGCGGTTTGGAGAGACACAGAGGTGACTGTCACTGCTGCTTCCAGGAACGTCTTGGCGGCTGGGGCCTTTCTTTGGATGAGACTGTGCGTGGAACTGTGTGCATGAGGCTCCAATCCTGCTTTAGAATCAGAAGGAGGACGGCTGATTGTGAGGATGGGAGCTCAGGGTCAAGAGGGAAGAGGCAGGAAGCAGCGAGAAGAGAGAAAGGTTTGAAAGCTTCACCATTGCAGGCGAAGAAATAGAAATCGTATGACTTGTCTATTTCCAGAACAAGATCTGCGATGACCTATGATAACCAAGCTAGTTCAAGCCTTCCAGGTCGAGATGATGGAGGACCACACGCCTTTGTCTCGTCTCCAGCCTACAGCTCCACTAAACAATAGTAAAGGGATGGCTAAAAGTTATAAACTCACAAAGAAAAAGAGAACGGGAGGGGAGCCTTCAGAGGATGAGAGATTTCAACACACTTGGGGATGGTGGAGAGGGGGGAGGTGTCTGGTGCATGGGGCAGAGCCAAGGAGGGGGTGTCAGCCCCATGGAGCCTGGAGACGCCCGGGACTCAGGGTGCCCGTATGGAGAAGACCGCGGCCCTGAAACAGGGGGGTTAAATGGAAGTGCACCTCTAATCCCCCCTCCTTGGAATACCTGACATTTGACACTGCTCCCCTCCCAGACCAGCCCACCTCCCCCTGCAAATTCAACCAACCAACCAACCCATCCACCATGGGTTCTGCTCTAAAGAAATTTAATGAGTTGTTTTGGGAGAACTGAAGTTGGCATGGCCTCTGCTGGGTACCCCAGAGCCAAGCCCTGGCAATGTGACATTTACTGATCCCTCCTCCGGACCCCGTTCCCGAGGTCCTGAGGGAGCGTTTGCCCCAACTTGATCACCCATTGTGAAGTCTGCCAGCTGCCAGCCCCTTTCCCAAGCAGCGACTATCACCCTGTTCCTATAAATGAACACACAAGCCAGTAATTTAAGGAAAGCTGGCAACATGAAGAAGCGGAACAAAGAAAAACACTCATAAACAAATGCAGAAGAGGGGCTTCCCTGGTGGCACAGTGGTTGAGAATCTGCCTGCCAATGCAGGGGACATGGGTTCGAGCCCTGGTCTGGGAAGATCCCACATGCCGCGGAGCAACTAGGCCCGTGAGCCACAACTACTGAGCCTGCGCGTCTGGAGCCTGTGCTCCGCAATAAGAGAGGCCGCGATAGTGAGAGGCCCACGCACCGCGATGAAGAGTGGCCCCCGCTCGCCGCAACTAGAGAAAGCCCTCGCACAGAAACGAAGACCCAACACAGCCATAAATAAATAAATTTAAAAAAAAATGCAGAAGAAAAGAGTATTCAGAGACGGACGTGGCAGCCATAGAGGGGTGCCACTCTGATGCCCCTCCCAGAAAGATGGCAGCTCGCCGACAACTCTGGCTGGGAGTCTTCAGGCCCTGCGCCACCTTCAAGCTGATGCTCTGTGCCTCACTGGCACCTGCAGCTGGTGAAGAACAGCGGTGGTGCAAAGCTCACCTCTTCTGGCCAGTGTGGGATACCAGACGATGTCTGCCCCCGAGCTCCCTGATGGGCTGGATGAGATGTCCTCAGAGCCGCGTGGTGGTCTTGGGCTTCTCCTACCCTGTCTTCTTCTCTTCCGCTTCTCCTTTCACAAGAGCCAGACCTGCATCACCATCTGAAGGCACCCCTGCTTCCTCCCGTTCCCTCTCCCTCTTGTTTTTCGCAGGTGTGATGCCCAATAAATCTCTTGTCTGCCTTTGCTTCTGCTTTGCAGAGGATCCAAGAATTGGGACTAGATCACTCACAACCTGGCCGGCAAGGGAGACCCCATCCCAAGTTGTATGTGGGCTGTGGATAGTCCCTGGCACAGGTGGTGGCCCAGATGCCAACAATTTCAATGGTGGTGACTTTGGAGAATGTTTCCGTGAGGGGATGCCCTGACTAGTGTGATGATCCAGTCTGTTGGAAACAGGGAGGCAACTGCGCACATGAGGACAAAGGAAATGGCTGGTTATGACTGCCTTGCATTCACTACTACACTCCTCCCCCAACATGTCACTGAGACCCATCTGTTTGGTGGTGGTATAACCAATGTGCTGGGTCCTCGGAGTGTAGAGAAAAGAGAAGACCAAGTAGAAACCTCAGAAGCTACCCCTTCCTCCACTTCAGCCAAGAGTGTGAACCAAAAACAGTGTCGCATTCATGTGAGACCAGCAGAAGAGTTGCCCATCTGAGTCCAGCCTAAATTCCTGACCACAGAATTACGAGCAAATAAAATGGTTGTTTTGTTATGTTAAAAAAAAAGACAAAACAAAACAAGAAAAATTAGTATCACATTGTGGAAGGCATGTAGGTTGGCATGATCAGTGCTGCCCTTGAAAATTTTAAGAACACAGGGTCGGTGGTCCCACTCATATCTGTTTATGACCCACCGAGTCGTGAAGCTGGGTGTATCGAGCGTGGTCCTTTTTAACGTGGAGATGGTACAGCTGGGATGGAGCGTGAGTGGGACCAGAGGGCATGAGTAAGTGGTGTGAGCAGGTGTCCGGAGCACCCACCACATAGACCAGTGCCAAGCCCCGTGGGCATCTCCGGCCATGTGACCTGCTGGAGGAGCAGGGAGAAGCCCCAGCTTCACAGATGGGTGGGTTGGCATCTGGAGGCAAGATGGAAATGCTTCTGCATCCCTTGAGTTCGTCATCACAGGCTTTACTGCCAACAAGTCTCAGTACCTTCTAACTCCATCTTCCTCTGCTTTGCAGATGATCCAATTGACACAATCAAAGAAAAAACACACAACACAACAGTGAGAACAAAACAAGTAAAAAGAAATAAAACAAAAACTCAAACCCAAACTCAGATTCATTAGTGTTTTCAATGAATTTTTTACAAAACAGATAATGCATCCATGAAACAGGAGCACAGGGCTATGAGAAGAGAACAGTCACAGCAAGAGAGTGCTGCAAGATTTAAAATATAGGAAAGCATTTAATTCAAGTGTTAGAATTAGAAGAAATGTCCTGGAAAATAGTGCAAAAGACAAGAAACAGGGATTTGGGGAGAAGATCCACAAAGGATCAGTCTCGTAGGTACGTCGCCTGATGGGCAGTTTCAGAGACCCCTAGGGGGCAGCACTTTCTGCTCCTGATGGACCGGCCACTGTGGCCTCCTGCTTCCCAGCGTCCTCCTCTCTTTGCTGTAGTGACTCTCCTGACCAGTAAATTTGGGAGGGTCACTGGGCCGGGCAGCCCATCTTTCTCCCTCTGGGAGGGAACTGCCTGTAGGGTACCATTATCTCTCTGTCTCATTTTGAAAAGTCTCATTTTAAGAATACGTTATTTTGTCTTATTTCTCAGAGGTTTCAAATATGGTTTCTCTAAAGATTAATTCTTCTCTCTTTATTGTTTCCTTTTTTTCTACCTTTGTTGATTTTCCTTGGTCTTTGACTTTCGTGCAGGCACATATTTAAATTTGGGGCCTCGGGATGCTGGTGGAAGGTCCCTGTGTATGGGTGACCTGGAGGTCAGCAGTGTGTTGGTTAGAGACCAGCCCCCCCATCTGTTTCTGCAGCTGACCTTCCCACTCCCCAAACGGGCTCACGCCCTAACTGGACAAGGGGGCCCATGAAACCCCTTCCAAGGGCAGCTCTCTCTATTGGTTTCCTGATGCTGCTGTGACAAATTGTCACACACTTGGTGGTTTTAAAACAACAGAAATTAACTTTCTTGCAGTTCTAGAGGCTAGAAGACTGAAATCCAGGCGTCAGCAGGGATTTCCTTCCAGAGGCTGTAGGGGAGGAGACTTCCTCACTTCCACTGCTTCTGGTGGCACCAGGTGCTCCTTTGTTTGTGGCCACATCACTCTGGTCTCTGCCTCCATTTTTCTCCTCCTTCTCCCTGTGTCTCTCGTCAGTCTCTTATAAGGGCACTGATCATCGCATTTAGGGCCCACGCAGGGAATCCAGGACGTTTTCCTCTCAAAATCCTTAGTAACATCTGCAAAGGCCTTTTTCCAAATAAGGTCACATTCTGAGGTCCGGGGGGTCAGGACATGGACATATCTTTTGGGGGAAACACCATTCAACCCAGTATACTCCCTAAACTTCCAACACATCCCCTTTTCCAGCCTAAATCCCTGGAGAGTGAGTTCTCTGCAGAGTCTTACAGAGGAAGGCAAGGGACACAGCCACTTGTTGCATCTCCAGGGGGCCACTCTGCTCTGTGACACTACAAGGAGGCATAATAAACTGTGTGAAAGAGGGGCATCTTTCAACTTTTATTCATTCAGCAGGTATTTACATTCTGTGTGGCACAGAGTGGGTACAGTGGCAGACCAGCTTCTCCTGGATATACTTCTATGGCTCCCTTTGGGTGATGCTGGTGCCTGAATCCTTCTCCAGGCTTGCAGACCTGTGGCTGGACCTTGACATTGGCTTTTCTCCCTCCTGGGCTGGCCATCCTCTGGGGTTGACCAGTTGTCTGGCCATCAAGCAATGCCTTGATATCCCCATGGGTCACTCGTTGAACACCCAGATCCCAGTGAGGAAGCATGGGTTCATTGCCCTTCCAAGGTGGACATTTCAACAGAGCAGAGCCTTCCTCAAGAGAAGGGGCCAGCACGATAAGTTTAGGCCATGTAGTCAGTCAAAAAGGGTCCTTTTAGGGAAGTAAGTACTCCTTAAATTATAGCAATAAAAACACATGTGAACACTTAAAAGGAATGGTAGAAATAAAAGAGCAGAAACAGGATAAAGAAAAGGGGTGGGGGAGAGTGGAGCAGAAACACTGCATTATTCCTCAGAAGTGCTGACATTTTCTGTTTGGGGCCTGTTGCTTAGTGAAATTCCACAACTGGGGCGTCATTCCTTCTGGATTCAAGCTTGTCCAGAAACCTCATGAGACCAACGGCTTCTACTATTTTAATATATGGGTCAATGGAAAACAGTTGGAAATCTGGTTGTTGGTTAAAATTTCACTGGCCAGGCCCTGTTTGAATAGACACATTTATACTTTAGTTGATGCTCAAATAAATTACACCGTGAGGCAGTTATAAAATTTGTCAGAAAAAAATTTTTTTGGGGGGTGGAAGGAGTGGAAGACTCATTAACGTGGAGCTGAAGGGACACTGGAAGACCACTGCCCCGGCCCCGGCCCCACCGCGTTGCTGGTGAGGAGCCGAGAAGGGGGCCCCACGCTGAGGACTGCTGACAGAACTGAGACCCAGCCTCAGGTCTCAGGATCCCAGCCGTCCCCCTTCTGCGACAGAGGTCACAACCGGAGGCCTGAAGAAGCACGTGTTTCCTTTCAAGGAAAATGTGCCCCAAGCTTTAAAAATCCAGATGTCACACAGAGTGAGACCTCCAGCTTCTCCTGAAGACCTAGAAGTTCTGGCCGCGTGGGGCTGGCACCCGTGCAAGGCAGTGGGATGGTCTCCTTTGGTCCCCTGGTTCCCACCTTGCCTTAACCACGTGGAACTGTAGAACCGGGCTGTGGGAGAGCATTCTGGAGAGGGGTGGCGCCAGAGAGAGGGAGGCCAGCATCTAGGAACCCCAGACTTGTCCATGAGAGGTTTGTACTGCACGTGGACGTTCATACGGATGCACAAGCATATATGTGTATTCATGTTTGTCTATGTGTGTGCCTATCTACCTATCTATCTATCTATCTATCTATCTATCTATCTATCTATCTATCTATCCTGCAGGTATAACTGGTATATCTGGAGCCTGCCTGGGAACCGGGGCTCAGCTGTGTGGACCCCCTGGGTGAGAAGAGCTGAGGATGATCTCCTTAACCCCCCTGGTGTGCCCGATGGAACCTGTGGGGAAGGAAGGACAAGGCCAGCCCGCAGCAGCTGGGCCTTGGCCTGAAATCCTTCAGGGCTCCAGCAGGCTATGGATACCTCGACCAGCACTTCCAGAGAGGAAACATCCCAGTAAGGATTGTACAGAACTGCTTTCTGAGAAACTACTTACTATATTTAATTAAACAATAAACCGATTAATATAATAATATATATTTAACACTTATAATTGTATAATATATAGTATAAAGTTATATTGTATATGTATTGTATTATATGTTATTATGTATAATATATAATAATATAATAATTGATCATTTATATCCTGACTTTTTTCCTAAAGCAATTGAGGTTCCTTAGTGTGCACACACATATCCTTTTACAGAAAGCATTTAAAATAAGAGAAAAGGCGAGATCAGCAGGAAAAAAGGGTTACAAGATAAAGACCAAGAGAGGTAATTTTTTTTGAAAATTAGTTATAGAAGGAACTAATCACATGGCTTCTGAGACAAAATTCTTGAAGTGTCAGTCTGTAGCAAAGGGTCTTAGTGACGCCTTTTTGCAGCTGGGCCCTGAAGCTGCTGAGGGCATGGTAAAGAAGGCTCTTGGTGGGGTCAGGCTGATGGAGTCCAGGAAGGTGGCTTTCTGTCCCTTGGGGTGAGGTGAAGGTGGGCTTCCAGACTGAAGAGCCACAAGTTCTGTCACCCCTCAGAAGGTGCCTCTGAAATCGTCTGATCTCATCAGGTGGCTTGAAGAATCACAAGAGGGGATAGCTTATCGTGCCACTGTAAATTCCTTTTATCAGGTTGGGATAGTGAAAGTGATTTTTAAAAACCTGTACATTTCATCGCACTTTGCCATAACTCATGGCAGAGTTAATGGAATAACATACGTTAAGGTTTCACCATCGGCCTCGTTCAGTTTTGGTTCCATACCTCTTTCTGACGCATTTCCTAACAGGATTGTCAGGAGGATGGATCGTTCCACGAAAGAAGAGCTGTGAGCTTTTCAGGAGGAAAGCTCTCTGTACCATGGAGGCTGTGATGAGGAAATCTAATCAGCAGAACCGCTGACGCTGAAAGTGATTCGAAGTTTGAAAGTTCTTGTTTCTGCTGGCACATTCGGCTCCTCTCTGGCCAAAGGCAATGGGCAACCCTGGTCTGGGGGCACAGAAGGGCTCTCCCTGGATAAAGGCTGTTCTTCCTTGCTCTTCCTCCCTCTTTCCTTCCCTCCGTCCCCTATGGGTGCTGTAGTATTTTTATTTAAATAACACCATTACATGCCCATAGCATTCCGTTATGCAGATCAATTCCAATCATTTTGACACTACTAACTTAAAACAGAGATGTATGACAAAAATAACCCAAATTACAGACTCACTTTTTTGGGTCTATTCTTGTGTTTTATTATATTTTAAGTTCTGCCGGGGCTGGGGCCGTGTCATCAGCTCCGAGCCGCCACTGGCAGATAGCAAATGTCTGGTAAATACTTAAGGATTCATGACACATCGTTCTGATGCACCTGCCTGGGCCCCTCCTCTCAAGGATCCCTCCTGCGAATGATCTCAGCAGCTGTGGTGTCTGGAGAAGGTGCCAGCTCTCCGCACTCCTTCTGAGGGACTGGGGAGGGCAGGACATGCCCGCCTTGGGATGTGAGGCCTGCTTTCTTGAGGGAAGCAGCCTCCACCTTTGTCCGGCAGACACAGCCCCTCAGGCTCCTAATGGGATGAGGGAGGGCAGGGAGGGAAGTTTCTAGAAGACACCCGAGGTCTTTGGAGTCACTGTTAGGTTCCAGTGGCCTGATGGAGACGACTCGTGAGGCCTGGTCCCCCTGCAGGGCTTCATTCGTTATCTCCTGGGTGATGTGGGGACAGAAGAAGACACAAGGATGAGGGACAGCTGGCAGGACGGGAGCATCCCCAGGGGCTGTGAGAGCTTCCAAGTGTGGCCGGTACTGAAGCGCGGCCATCCTGGGCGCCATGAGCCACTTATTCCAGGTCCAGCTCATCCCAGGACCTGCCACCGCTCTCACGTCCCTGCCGTGCAGAAATGCTCATAGACCTCTGCACCCACCGTGCAGCTCCAGGGCCCCTGTCTGCTCGCACTGTCCCCTCCGCCTGGGATGCCCTTCTCCACACTGCCTCCCCCTTTAGAAAACTCCTACACATCCTTCCAGACCCGGTTCGGGTATCTTCTCCAGGAAAGCTTTTATGACCCCACCCCCCTGGGGGCTTGTCAAGGATGCAGGTCCCAGAAATGACTGAATTAGGGGTGGCGGGTGGCACTTGAGGGGAGCTAGCCTTTTTAATAAGTTCTCAGGTGATTCCGAGGTACAGCCAGGTTTATAATCACTGCCCTGCTCAAAGTTGCCCGCAAAGGCCATTCGCATTTATATACTTATTTTTTGGGTAGACCTAATCAGTTCTTCAAACTTTCTCCCTGGAAACGAAATTTCAACCTCAGATACTGGATAAGACACCCCCAAATGAAAATTCTGGACATGAAAAATCGGTACCTAGCTGGTTTGACTGTGATGGTCTCTAGGAGGTGAATGGATGGACATTTGGTGTCTGCCACATGGCTCAGAGCAGGCCGCCTACATGACAGAGTGGACATCAATGGGCACCACAAGGGCTTTCTTCGGGCAGGGGGTGTCCCAACCTTCGGGTGTGTTAACGCACACACATAATCTGTGCGACACCCATGTGGACAAGTATTCCCCATCCCTACTTTACAGAGGAGGAAACAGACTTGGGGGGGGTCAAGACCTGGCCCCATGTGGCTTGGTGCAGCTGGGATTTGATACAGACATTCGGGCTCACAGCTGGTTTAGGGCTGGCTTCCTGGAAACAGAGACTGAGATGGATTCTCCTGCAAATGACTGATCAAGGGGAGGCCCAGGGGACACATGTGAGGGTGGGAGGATGGAAGCAGGGGACAGGGGAGGAAGGGAAGCCTCGTTGGGTTCAGGGACGTGCAGCCACGCGGGCTTTCACCGTCGAATCTGTCCTGTATCACTTTGCACCCCTGCCTCCGTCGGTCTTTGGCTTTGGACCTCCCCTCAGGAGTGGGGTGGAGGGGCACAACTTCCCGGCACTTCTGGGGAGGTGGCTCCCATTAATCAGGGACAGAGAGAGGTGCAGGTGAGAGAGAACTTTCCTCAGCCACACCTGCAGCCGCTGGGAGATGGGCTTCCGCAACCCGACACAGGGACCCCAGAGGCTGGGCAGGGAGCCCAAGGTGTGGCTGTAAGAGCCCTTATCCCTGAGCACTGCAAAGAAGTGTCACCCATCCCAACAGGTCCAAGCCTGGCCGGCGCAGTTCTTGAGAGGGGAGCGCTTCTGGGGTTTTTCCTGGGCTCCAGCATCTTGACTGTGGCAGCCAACAATAGATCTGATCACCAGGCATCTCTCTACTGCTACCTGGAGGGAATTAGAAGGTGATGAAAGGATGTCCTGAGACTTTTCAAGCCCTTGCTCTGTGCTGAGGACCGCCTTGTCTATGTTTAGTGTCTCTAGCCCTGGCAGGTCCTGGCACAGGCAAGCCCTCAGGAACAGCTTGCTTGTATGAGTGAACGAATGAGTGAATGAAGCAACGCCTCCAGGCTTGTTGCCATCAGGTCTGGCCGTGCTGCTGCTGGGGGGGAAGGTCTTGATTTCTGCCCCTTCTCAGTCTTTCTGGGCAGGACTGCAGCCCACCCACCCCCCTCTCAGAACTCGGCTGGCAAATCCCGTGTACGTCCGTGTATCTTTTCAAGTGTTCCCTGTGTGTTTCCTTAGGAGGCAGGGCTGCTGTGCGGGTGAGGAGTGGCGGGGCAGCTTTTGCATCGTCTCAGCTCTGGGCTGGAGGCATGAGGTGAGGAGAGGGCGCGGTGGGGACCCGCGGGCACGGTCACAGTGACTGTTGACAGTATCTAGGCTGTAGCAGCCAGTGGAAAAAGGATTTCACCGTTGCCTGTAAACCATGAATCAGTGGCCGTTCTGGCCAAAGCCTTCCTCAGTGAGTAGCCCATTCATTCTGCCCTGGAGGGAGGGCTGAGGGGGCACTGAAACGGTGTGCCTGTGCCAGTTCTGGTGAACGGCTGTCTGTCTGTCTGTTCCGCTCCAGATGCTTCATCGACCCCAACCCGGCACTCGGCCCCTCCCGGTCTGTGGCTGCGGTGGGCGGGTGGGAGGTGAGCTGGCTCTCCTTTGCTTGCTTCCACCCTTACTCACTGCCCAGTCACCTTCCGGTGTCCCCACCCACCTGCTGACGGTCTCCTGGTCCTGCGACAGCCTCTGCAGGGGCGGGGAGCCCACCTTCCTCCCCGTGGTCTCCCATCTCTCTCCAGCCTTCCCCTAAAGGGTGCCTGGCACTCCCCGCTCTCAGTGCTGTCTGTCAGCAGGGTGCTGGGTGCAGAGAGGGGAGAGCCCGTGCCCAGGGCACAGAAGTGACAACGCTGGGAGTTGAGCACAGACCCACTGGCAGCCCCCGGTTAGGGGCGGGGTGTTCTGGGGGTGCAAGGATGGCTGCCCAGAGGAAGTGACCATCAAAGGCAGAGAGGACAGTATGAGGGGCTGTGAAATGGCAAAGCTCGTTACCTGTTACATCTGCTACGACATCCTGGGGCCTTGGAAACTCTTTCATTTACCCCTCTCCACCACCCCCCACGATAACCCTGTGAGACCAGAAAGATGGGACAATTACTCTCATTTTACCAGAGAGAAAACTGGAGCTCAGATGGGGTAACTGGCTCAAAGTCCCATGGCCAGACAGTGAAGAGCTACGTCTACCATCCAAGCCCCCTTATTCAAGCCAGAGGTGGTGCCACTGCCCTGCGCTCTGCCCCGCACTTACTGATTGCTTGCTTGATGCACAGGATCTGTGTTATTCTGTTCTGTTCTATTCTATTCTATTCTATTCTATTCTATTCTATTCTATTCTATTCTATTCTATTCTATTCTATTCTATTCTCCTCTCCTCCCACACCTCCCCCCAGCTCTAAGCAACCACTAATATTCTTGTTTCTATAGATTTGCCTATTTGGACAACGTATATAAATGGAATCATACAATATGTGGTCTTTTGTAGGAATGGAATTCTGGCTCATATGGTAACTCTATGTTTAACCTTTTCAGGAACTGCCAGGCTGTTTTCCCAAGTGTTCAATAAATTGGTGATTTTTACATTCTTATCAGTAGTGTATGAGGGTTCCACTGTCTCCATATTCTAACCATCATCATCTAAGCTATCCCAGTGGATGTGAAGTGGTATCTCATTGTGGTTTTTTTTTTTTTTAAAGAAGGTGAAATGCTCCAAGGAGCAATTCTTTTTTTTTTAAAATAAATTTATTTATTTATTTATTTATTTATGGCTGTGTTGGGTCTTCGTTTCTGTGCAAGGGCTTTCTCCAGTTGCGGCGAGCAGGGGCCACTCTTCATCGCGGTGTGCGGGCCCCTCACTGTCGCGGCCTCTCCCATTGCGGAGCACAGGCTCCAGACGCGCAGGCTCAGTAGTTGTGGCTCATGGGCCCAGCCGCTCCGCGGCATGTGAGATCCTCCCGGACCGGGGCACGAACCCGTGTCCCCTGAATTGGCAGGCGGATTCCTAACCACTGCTCCACCAGGGAAGTCCTCACTGTGGTTTTGACTTGCATTTCCCTGAAGGCTGTGATGCTGGGTATCATTTTATATACTTATTGGCTATTTGTATATCTTCCTTGGAGAAATGCCTGTTTAGATACTTTTCCCATTTCAAAATTTAGATTGTCTTTTTGTTATTGAATTTAAGAGTTCATTATATATTCTAGATACAAATTCCTCATCATTCCTTATGATTTGCAAATATTTTCTCCCATTCTGTGGGATGTCTTTTCACTTTCTTGAAGATGTCTTTTGAAGCACAGTAATTAAAAAATTTGATGAGTCCTATTTATCTGTTTTTTTCTTTTATTGCTTGTTCTTTTGGTCATATCTAAGGAACCACTACCTAATCCAAGTTTGTGAAGACTTACCCCTAGTCTTTCTCTAAGAGTTTTTATAGTTTTAGCTCTTAGATTAATTTTGAGTTAATTTTTGTGTATGATGTATATGATATGAGATAGGGGTCAAATTTAATTCTTTTGAATGTGGATACCCAGTTGTCCTAATACTGAAGATTGAAAAGACTATTCTTTTCCCTTGGAATTGTTTTGGCACCTTTGTTAAAAATCAATTGAACATAAATGTTAAGGGTTTATTTCTGTACCCTGTTCTATTCCATTAATCTATATGTCTATCTTTATGCATGTCCCATACCATCTTGATTACTGTTGCTTTGTACTAAGTTTTAAAATCAGAAAGAGTGAGTCATCCAGCTTTGTACTACGTTTTCAAGATGGTTTTGGCTGTTCTGGGTCCCTTGCAAATTTCTATGAATTTTGGAATGAGCTTGTTAATTGCTTCGAAGAAGTCAGCCGGGATTCTGATAGGGATTGCACTAGGTTGGTTTGGAGACTAGCGCCACCTCAATAGTATTGAGTCTTCCAATCCATGAATGTGGGATATCTTTCCATTTATTTAATTCTTCCTTAATTTCTTTCAATAATATTTTGTAGTTTTCAGAGTGTAAATTTTGTACTCCTTTTGTTAAATTTATTTCTAAGTATTTTATTCTTGTTGATGCTATGGTTGATTGCTTGGGATTATCTGCTTAGATAATCATGTCATCTGTGAACAAAGACAGTTTTATTTCTTCCAGCTCAATCTGTGTATCTTTTATTTCCTTTTCTTGTCTTATTATATTAACTATGACTTCCAGTGTGATGTTGTTAGGAATGGCAAGGGAAGATATCCTTGTATTGTTCCTGATCATAGGGGCAAAATGTCCAGTTTTTCATCACTGATTATGATAGCAGTAGATTTTCTGTAGTTTCCCTCTATTCCAAATTTGCTGGGAGTTTTTTTTGTCTTTTTTTTCATGAATAAGTGTTGGATTTTATTGAATGCTTTTTCTGCATCAGTTGGTATGATCATATTATTTTTCTTCTTTAGCCTATGGATTTTCAAATGTTGAACAGACTTGCATTCTTGAAAGAAATCTCACTTGGTTATAGTGTATAACTCTTTTTATATATTGTTGCATTAAATATTTTTTTTTTATGCAGAACCATTTGTCTTATTTTATTTTATTTATTTTTTTTCACACACATACACTGTATTTTATTTTTACAAGAGATAAATAGACTGACACCAAGCATTGTAAATGGATGACCACAACAAAAGCAACAATGATTGCAATTACCAAACACAAAACACACTCATACTATGTCATAATATTGACATTCAGTACAGTAATCCTCCACTGTAACAGCTCCTTTACTTTGCAGTGAAAATTGATTTGTATATTTTTTGCCTCTGAGTCCTTGTGGGATTTTTTTTTTAAATTCAAACAGAAAGTCACAAAAATTATAATCATCCTCATCAGTTCACTCAGTCTGTTGGATTAAATTTGCTAATATTTTGTTGGGGACTTTTGCATGTATGTTCATGAGAGACATTGGTCTCTAGTTTTCCCTATAATGTTTTTATCTAGTTTTGGTAATAGGATCCATAGAATTGACTTAATAGAATTAGTTCTGAAGTATTCTCTCTGCTTCTATTTTCTGGAAGAGATTGTGGAGAATTGGAATCATTTCTCCTTAAATGTTTGGTAGAATTCACCAGTAAAAGCATTTGGGACTGGTGCTTTCTTTTTTTGTTAAGTAATTAGCTATTGATTTCATTTCCTTAATAGATATAGGCCTATTCAGATGATCTGTTTCTCCTTGTGTAAGTTTTGGTAGTTTGTGTTTTTCAAGCAATTGGTCCATTTCATCCAGGTTACCAAATTTGTGGACATGAAGTTGTTCAAAGTATTCTTTCATTATTCTTTTAATGTCCATGGGATCAGTACTGATGATACCTCTTTCATTTCTGATAGTGGTAATTTGTGTATTCTCTCTTTTTTCCTGGTTTTCAGCTTCTAGCTGGCTAGAAGTTTATCAATTTTATTGATCTTTTCAAAGAACTAGGTTTTGTGTTGATTTTCTCTATTTTTTTCCTGTTTTCAATTTCATCAATTTCTTCTCTAATTTTTATTATTTCCTTTCTACTTAAGAAGAAAATTAAATTGCTTTTCTTTCTCTATTTTTCCAAGGTGGAAATTTAGATTATTGATTTTGGATCTTTCTTCTTTCTTAATATATGCACTTAGTGCTACAAATCTTCCTCTAAGCACTGCTTTTCACTGCATTGCACAGCTTTTTATAAATTATACTTTCATTTTTATTTAGTTTAAAATGTTTTTAATTCCTCTTGATACTTCTTTGACTCGTGTTATTTAGAAGTGTGTATAATCTCTAAATATTTGGAGATTTTCTAGCTATTTTTCTGTTACTGATTTATAGTTTAATTTTATACTTTGTATGATTTCTATTCTCTTAAATTTGCTAAGGTGTGTTTTATGGCCCAGAGTCTATCTCTGTGAATATTCCATGTGAGTTTGGGAAAAATGTTTATTCTGCTGTTGTTTGATAGAGCATGTTATAAATGTTAATTAGATCAAGTTTATTGATAGTGACATTCAGGTTACCTGTATCTTCACCTATTTGATTGATTAATTAATTACTGAAAGAGGGGAATTGAAGTCTCCAACTATAGTAGGGGATTTGTCTATTTCTCCCTGCAGTTCTATCAGTTTTTGCTTAGTGTATTTTGATGCACTATTGTTAGGTACATACATGCTACGGATTGTTATCTCTTCCTGGAGAAATGACTCCTTTATCATTATGTAATGCCTCTCTTTATTCCTAATAATATTTCT
Organism: Balaenoptera physalus; assembly: GCF_965194825.1. Lineage (NCBI taxonomy): Eukaryota > Metazoa > Chordata > Mammalia > Artiodactyla > Balaenopteridae > Balaenoptera > Balaenoptera physalus. The sequence goes on along the minus strand of NC_138885.1, from coordinate 135,528,961 downwards.
TGTTCTAAAGTCTGCTTTGCCTGAAATTAATATAGCTAACCCAACTTTCTTTTGATAAATGTTAGCGTGGTGTATCTTTCTCTAACCTATTACTGTCAATTTACCTGTTTTTATATTTAAGTTGGGGTTCTTATAGAAAATATACAGTTGGGTCTTTTTTAAAAATACACTCTGACAATCTTTATCTTTACTTGGCACATTTGACTATTCCCATTTATTGATATAGCTGGATTAATATCTACCATGTTTGTAACTGTTTCCTATTTATTGCACTTGTTCTCTATTTCTCCTCCCCACCCCCATCCCCGGCCATTTTTATGCCTTCTCTGGTTTTAATTAAGAATTTTATATAATTTAATTTACTTTCTTGCTTCAGGATATCAGTTACACATCTTTTTAAAAAGACTTACTGGTTCTTCTAGAGTTCACTGTACACATTTACAAATAATCTGAGTCCACTTTCAAATAACACTATACTGTTTCACAGGCAGTGCAGGTATCTTATAACAGAGTATTTCCATTTCCTCCCACCTGTCCCTTATAACATTGCTGTTATTTATTTCACATCCATATGCTATAACCACCTAATATATTGTTTCAATTATTACTTTGAGCAGTTATCTATTATATCCATTAAGAATAAGAAAGATAAAATATTTTGTTTTACTTACATTTGTTCTTTCTCTGACACTCTTCCTTCCTTTATGAATAAACAAGTTGTTGATATCCTGGCCTTATTAAGCCCAAGGGATAATCTCTGGCTCGTACTGGAAGAACATTAAGAAAGCCAGGTACTATGGAGACAGAGGAATGGGGAGCAAGAGCTAGAGGTGATGGAGCACAGCAGTCTGAGGTTATGGGCTCCAGTGGGGCCATGGGGCCAAGTTTGCTTTGTTGGGTGCTTCCCTCCTGGGATGTGGGTGAATTCGGGGTACTGACAACCCCCAGAGTCCTATGGGGCTGTTCAGCAGCCTTTGCTAAAAGTTCTTGCCAAGTTTGGGACAAACTCATGCTTATTTTGGGGCTAATGGAAGAGAATAATTTTGCTCCCAACTCTATACTTATTCTGACTTTAATTTTCGTACATTCGACTTGGGCTACCTACATGTTCATTACCTGGGAGACTTGTGACCCCAAACGATCTTCTTAAAAGCTGCATCAAAACTTCAAATGTCTTACTCTTGGATATGAACCCAGGGCTAGAAAGCTAGCAAGGAAAGGCAAAAAAACTCATTTCTTTTCCCAGGAGCATTGCAGGGATGTGACTCAGAGCCACTTAGGTGTTGCAGATGACATGAGGGAAAAACCAGGGTTGAGTTGTTCTGTGAAAGAAAAATCTCATCACAGTGTATCTTCTGATGAAGATTTAAATAGTGAAAAGCTGTCTACATTTGGAGGCTGAAAGTAGGCAGGATAGAGAAAAACTCCATGTTCTTTTCAGGCAGTTTGTAGTTAAGGGTGAGAGAATGTATCAGCCCACAGGGAGAACTGCAGAAAAATGAGAAAGTCAAAAAGAGGAACCCTGTGACCTGCAGGGCTGGGGAGCCTGGAGCCTGAGTTCCAGAGCTGGCTCTGCAGCCAGATCTTCCTGTGGCCTGATGAGTCTTTTCTGGCCTCGGTTTCCTCACCTGTACAATGAAGAATTTGTGTTAGATGCTCTTTCAGGAGACCTTCAATTCTCAAATCCCCTAATGCTATGGATTGACACGTTTTGACGTGAGGTGAGGTTTTCCTTTTTCTGTTGCACCAGTGGTTTGAACAGACTCATGGGACTAGACTGAAGAGCAAGTTGAGTGTAAGCATTTGTCTCCTTTGCTGACTGACAGCATCCAATTAAATTGCGAGGAGAAGAGGTTTTGTTTGGCAAGGCATTCGTTTGCACACCAGGAATTGAGGAAGCTTGATTTTCTTCCAGCTCTATTCCAGAACTAATCTCAGCAGACATCAGGATATTTTAAGAGGAGGGAGAAGGGAGGAGTTTTGAGAAAAAGTTATGAATGGAGGAAGAAAGCACAATGAGGGGCTGGGGCTGTGGGACTCTGTCTGTCTGATTCCCAAGCACCCTTAGGACTAAACTCTGGATCCAGTTGATGTCTTTCTTCATCTCCCCCCTTGGAAGAACGTATAGGGGCCAACTGCTTGGGTACAAATTTGTGCCCTACTATTTATAAGAAGGGTGAACTTGGGCAAATGTCTTAACTGCTCCAAGCCTCAGTTTCTTCATCGGTAGATGCCAGTTATGACAGTGGTATCTTATGGGGTTGTCATAAGGTTGGAGGAGGCAAAGCATGTGATGCCCTTGGAGTTGGGTCTGTTCAATGATGGTCATTATCACCTGAGGGTGCAGACATCCCCACAGATCTCTCAGACCCTATAGCAGATGAGGCTTCCTGACCTCAAGCCCCACTGTTCAGAGACTGGATCCCCCAACAGCGACCCAGAGAGCTCAGCATATGCTGATGACTCAGGGACACAAAACTGTACATATTTAAGGAAAAGAGAAAGCACAGACTATCTTCCACCATCTTTGGAGTACATACCTGTTGCAGTCATACTACTATCCTAGTCTAATAGTCAGCTCTGCTGTGATAACAAACAATCCCTAAATCTTAGGCGTTTCAACATTGAATGTTTAATTTTTTTGTCATGTTGCATAAAAGTGGCTGTGGGTTGGCTGTAGCAGCTCTATTCCATGCGTCCTCTAGCTTGGAGAAGCAGCTCCTGTCTTGGACACACTGGTTTTGTAGCCGATGAAAAAAGAGTTAGAGGGCTGCAGAAATCTGTGAGGCATTTCTTCTATATCATGTCCTCACACAATCCACTGGCCCAAGCTAGTCATGTGGTCTAGCTTGACAATGGGATGAGAATTATAATCTGCAGGAAGGTAGATGCTGTAAATCAATGACCATTGGAGGGAACGCATACTCTTCTACTGGGAAAGAGGATGAATACTAGGGGGACAATTATATACTCTACCACACCCAGCATATTTTCCTCTCTTTCTTGTAAACAAGGGAAAAAGAGAGAATACTGGGAATTTCAGATAGACTTTAAATGGTGGAGTGGGATGTTCATTAGATGGAACCCTTACATTTAATGCAGTACCTACTGCTTACTAAGCGGTTTGTTGAGTTAAATAATGACACAATACAGATGTACTCGAGAAAATCACTAGTAGCTGTTTTACGTGTGTTGTTTCAAATATTTTGAAACACAGAAGCTGCAGTGAATTTCAATGATAAAACAAGGTACATTCGGGGAGCAGCTCTCAAGATTACATTTTGACCTTCTTTTCTAAGCAAGGAAAATTCCTTGGAACACAGAAATGGCAGTTCATTTAGAATTAATGAAAACCAGATATTTATAGCAATGTTTAGAAGGGTTTGGAACCCTTCCCTGAATAAGCCTTTTGTCTTAGAAGAGTGATTAAAGACACTTTTTGGAGACAAAATGGCATGGCACAGCTAAAACGTCTCAGTCCATGTAAATATCAGACGTGAGTTGTAAACAGCCCTGCTCTCTTTGGCATGCCGCCATGCTCCGTATGCAGTATCCCACGCTACGCCATGAACACTCGCTTCAGATCACCAGGGAGGAGGTTTGCTATTGGCTTGTGATGAGGTTGGACTCTGTTTCACAAAACACAATGTTTTAATCATGACAGAGACTCAGTTGCAGAAGAAGAGATGAGAGAAAAGCATTTTAGATGGAGGTTCTCCTTGCTTCAGCCTCCTGTAGGGCAAATCCTTGAAGGTGACACCTCAGACACAATGAAGCATCCTTGATTATGTTCAGGTTATTACTCATAATTACCTGCTAAGGCTGTTTATGAAGGGTGTTGAGTTTTGGATTTTAAGAAAGTGTGTCAACACTTCTTTTTTTAAATGATGGAAATGTGTATATAAATTTATGCCCCGAAGTTTTGAACTTTACGCCAAAAAATCCATTCCTCCAAATCAAAAAGTAGTACTTTGGGACATATAAACTTGATGCTGTTGTTAGGGATCCTGCTCAGAATTTTCTACCCTTTAATCATCTTCAGAAATTTTGGAAACCAAGTATTAAACCTAGAGCTAAGTTATTTGATTTTCTTCCTGATTTTGTTTTTCTCTCTTTTTTAAAAAGGGGAGAGAAAAAATTTTTTTTAACAAACTAAACCCAGCAACCCTTTGTCCTACCCTTCCTGAAACCATTTTAACTCTTTTTTTCTTTCTTCTGATATTTGTCTCCATCTACGTGTAATACTTGTACTGTTCTTCTCAGCTTTTTCAGTCGCAGGTATCTTCTGACTTCCTTCCGTGGAAATGAGTACTCAGCTTTCTTATGTCCACCATTCCCCCGCCCTATTGATAATTTTATCATGTGTTTTGCTTAAACAGTTCTTCTGTGTTTATGTTTTTAGGAGAGTTACTAGTGACCTCTTCTTTGTTGTGCTAGTCTCCATACCTATGAGTATTTCTTCCCCAAACTCCTTTCGATAATCACCCAACACAACACGAATCTATCTGTTTCCTAAGTTCCTGGGGGCCTCCCTTTTGGACCCCACCTTTTGTTCTGGTCCTGGCCCGCTAACTTCCAAGCTGGCTGTACAAGCTCTTGTTTTACACCAACTACCTGGAAATGCCCCTTTCCTGCCTTTTCTGTTAGATCCCTCTCTCCCAGAGCCCTTGTTTCCCTCTTCCTGGTTTTCTTTCTCATTTTGGTGGAGCACATCCTTTAGTAGACTCCTGAGAAAAGGTACTGGAAAATAATTTTCTGAAATCTCACCTAATGGTGTCTTTGCTCTTACCTTTGATTAGTTGGGTGTGGCATTTTAGGATGGAAATATTTTTTTCCAGACTTTTTTTTTTTAATTTTTAAATTTTAAAATTAATTAATTAATTAATTAATTATGGCTGAGTTGGGTCTTTGTTGCTGCGCGTGGGCTTTCTCTAGTTGCGGCGAGCAGGGGCTACTCTTTGTTGCGGTGCGTGGGCTTCTCATTGCGGTGGCTTCTCTTGTTGCGGAGCATGGGCTCTAGGCGCACGGGCTTCAGTAGTTGTGGCACGTGGGCTCAGTAGTTGTGGCTCGTGGGCTCTAGAGCTCAGGCTCAGTACTTGTGGCGCATGGGCTTAGTAGCTCTGTGGCATGTGGGATCTTCCCAGACCAGGGCTTGAACCTGTGTTCCCTGCATTGGCAGGCGGAGTCTTAACCACTGCGCCACCAGGGAAGTCCTTTTCCAGACTTTTGAAGGCATTTCTCCATTGTGTCCTTCTTTCTGGTATTATTTTTGAGAATGTCTGATAGGTCTTCTGATTCCTAATCCTTTGTGTAAACCCCCAATCTTTTTTCCTTTTTGACTTTCTATAAGTTTTCAGGATCTTCTCTTGATGGTCAGTGTTTTGTGAAATGTGGCAAGGATGTGCCTTGGCAAGGATCTTTCTTCATTCATTGTTTCATTCATTGTCCAGAAACTCAGACCCTCCAATTCTGGGATTTTTTTTTCATATTATTTATTTGATAATTTCCTCCCTGTTGTTTTCTGTTCTTTCATTCTGTATTTCTATTTCTTAGATTTTGGGCCTCCTGGATGGGCCTGTAATTCTCTTGTCTTTCCTGTTTTATTTTCTCTCTCTTTGATTTTTGTCATACTAGCTGAGGGATTCCCTCTTGTTAATTGTCCCAGAACTTCTATCGAATTTTTTAGTTTTGCTATGATATTATTTTGCATATTACCACAATGAAGCTAATTAACACATCCATCACCTCACATCATTACCATTTTTTTGTGTATGTACTGAGAACACCTAAGATCTGTTCTCTCAACAAATTTCAAGTATCCAATATGGTTTTGTTAACTATTATCACCATGCTGTTCTGATCCTCAGAACTTATTCGACTTATAACTGAATTTGTACCAATATCTCTCCAACATCTCCCCATTTCTCCCAACACCCAGTCTCTGGAAATCACCATTCTACTCTCTGCTTCTGTGAGTCAACTTTTTTAGAATCCACATATAAGTGAAATTTGCTATGGTATTTTTAACTACTAAACGCTTTCTTAGCCAGTAAATATTAAATATTCTCATTTAAAAAGTAGCATCCTTTTCTTGTTTCATGGATGCAATATCTTTTCTTGGATTTCTATGAATGCTCACCATTACTCTGTAGAAAACTTTTCTCTGCTCCCTACATTGTCTTTGTTTCCTATAAGTTTAATTAATTTATCTGTGTTCAGGTAAGGGGCTTGTTGAATAATGGGTTCCACAGTGGGGTGAAGACCTGCCTATCTTCTCAGCTTTTTTTCTTGGTCCAGTGAATTTAGTTATGGAGGAACTTTCCGGTTTTCTGTTGGGAGGGTGTAATGGGTTGAACTGTGTTTCCCAAAAAAGGGATGTCCAAGTCCTAACCCCCACTGCTTCACAATGTCACCTTATTTGGAAACAGGGTTGTTGCAGATGTCATTAGTTAAGATGAGATCACAGTGGAGAAGGGGGACTCATCCAATTTGACTGGTGTCCTTATAAGAAGACAGAAGCACACAGGGAGAAGCTGTGTGATGGCAGAGACAGAAATTGGATGGAGAAATGCCTGGGCACCAGCAGCTGGAGGAAAAAAGGGGGGATCCTCTCCTAGGGGCTTTGGAGGGACCATGGCCCTGCTGACAACTGGATTTTGCACTTCCAGCCTCTAGAACTGAGGGAGAATAAATCTCTATTGTTTTAACTTTACTTACCACGTCCCCTCATGCTAGTTCAGGGTCTCGCCCTTGCCCTATTCTGTGCCCGGTGTCCCTGGACCTGGAGTTCATTGCTCTTGGAATTAAACTTCCGGTTCCTCTTGGGGTGAGGAAGGCGTGAGTCTCAGGGGGCAGGGATCTGGGGCTGTGTCCTCCTCACCAGACTCCCAAGTAGCCTCAACTCACTCTTGAAAAGTAACTGGAACCTCCTGTTCCTGAAGGACCTGCCTCTGCACACCAATGTCCCGTTCTCAAGTCCCGCGGCCAGAGGTCACAGCTTCTAGGAATCCCTGAACCTTCCCAGATGGAGACGAGGGCGCCCTCTCCTGGCCTCCCCAAGCATTTTCTCTGGGCTCCCTTTAGGTCTCACTTGGACCATAAGATCCTGGAGGGAAGACTTCCTGTCGGATGCATCCCAGCTCACCTCTGCCTCCCAGCAAAGTGCTTTTCTACACAAAGGCCCCTCAGTACATGTCTGCTGAATGAATGAAGGAATGGAGATGGCCTGAAGCTAAAATGAGGAGACATTTGACTTTATGACTAAGGCTAAGATTGTTAAAGAAAGAACCAATCCACCCATTCTTTATGAATGGAAATTTATATCTCAAAGCTTGAAAAATGAGCCAAAATTGGTGTCGTCTGATAATTATAAGACCAAACATCTCCTTGCTAGAATTTTTGAATTCCAATCAACTGCAAAAACTTTCTTGGCCACTCTCACAGTTGGGTTTGCCATCCTTAAAATGAATCAGCTGAGCATGGTTTATAGCTCACGAAGTTCTAGGAAGAATGCTATAATTTTAACTGGGAAATTTTACACAGATTTTCCTAGAGCCAGCTCAGTGCTGGCAGATTACCTCTACTCAGTGCATCTTCTTATTCCCCCAAACGGAGTGGGTTAACATGTTCCCCCAAAGTTACTTATTCAAGGTAAGTATAAAATTCCTCTTGTTAGGCAATTCTTTGCAACAACGTGTATTGTTACGAGGTGTTTCCCGTGCACTTAAAGTTGAAAACTCTCTTTAGGATGCAAAGCCCTCCCCCATGTCTTGCTGGGTGGAGACTTTGGAGAATCCACTGAATCTCTAGTTTCCATGGCAGGCTTTTGAGTCTATGTGATACTCAGTGACAACACTTTCTGTCTGTTTGATTAGAAAAATGGCTTCAAGAAAAAGCAAAGAATTAATGGAAAAGAATCTGAAAAAGAATATTTATATATTCAGATATATATCTGAATCATGTTGTTGTAAACCTGAAACTAACAGAACATTGTAAATCGGCTATACTTTAATCTAAAAAAAAATCAAGGAAAATAAAGACGGGGTACATTTTTATTGCAGCAGACGTAATCATAGACTTGCCATGGTCATTATTGCAACGGTCTGACTGATCTGCTAGCCTAGGACATAAATTAGAAGGTTGCCCTGTGAACAATTTTTATTAGTGCATCAGGCAAGACTCTTTTGGTTGCAAGTCTTGAGATCCTAACTCGAATTAGGGTAAAAATGAATAAGTTTTGGCTCACATAATCAAAGGGAGAGTTGAGATGTGTAGGATGAGACCAAACAAGGGGGTAGGCTCAGTCTTGGGACATCTGGAACCAGGAAGCTGATGGTACTCATTCTCCTTCTCTCCTCTCTGCTTCCTTCCCTCTGGCTGCCTTCCTCCCCACGGCAGGAAATGCGGCAGCTTCTGGGATCCCGAGATGGGCCGGCTCTAGGCGCGAGCTGGAAACCCCGGGGAAGGGCTGTTTGGACCACTTGTGTCACATGCCCATCCCTGCATCAACCAGAGGAGGTGGTGCTGGCAGGTTCGGCAGGAAGATGGTGGCTCCCTGTTGAAGCACATGATGAAAGCAGGGGAAGGGCCTTTCCCACAATAAGGGAAGTGCTGGTCTAGACAAATGATGTAACAGATGTCCCTCCACGACCCGCAGATATTTTCCTTTGTAGCCTGCTATACTTTATTTATTTTTATATTTTTTATTTAAAAAAAATTTTATTGGAGTATAGTTGATTTACAATGTTGTATTAGTTTCAAGTGTACAGCAAAGTGAATCAGTTATACATATACATATATCCACTCTTTTTTTTAGATTCTTTTCCCATATAGGCCATTACAGAGTATTGTGTTCCCTGTGCTATACAGTAGTTCCTTATTAGTTATCTATTTTATATATAATAGTGTGTATATGTCAGTCCCAATCTCCCAATTTATCCTTCCCCACTCCCCTCTCCCTTATTACCTGGTAACCATAAGTTTGTTTTCTACATCTGACTCTACTTCTGTTTTGTAAATAAGTTCATTTGTACCATTTTTAGATTCCACATATAAGCAATATCATATGATATTTGTCTTTCTGTGCCTGACTTACTTCACTCAGTATGACAATCTCTAGGTCCATCCATGTTGCTGCAAATGGCATTATTTTGTTCTTTTTTATGGCTGAGTAAGTATATATGTACCACATCTTCTTTAGGTAGCCTGCTGTATTTTAGTAATTGGAGGTGAGATGTCATTTAACTTTAGACTCAAAAATTGCTGCAACAGCATTATTTGAACAGTAGACCAGAGTTATGGGAGGATTGCATCAGGGCATGTGTACCAAGTGCACGGGGAGCAGGGAGAAGGGGCAGCGAGCCCACCATGTTTTTTATCCTTGCCCCTGAGACTGGGGTTGGATGGGGCTCAATCTGGAGGTGGAGAGTCTGAGTTTGCAGCCCGGGGCCAGGGAGGAAGTAGAGGCTGGAAATCAGGCCGAGGCAAATGTGATGATCTAGCCCCAACTCCCCAGGGGCTGATGCTGGACCGTCCCGGACACCTTGGTGCACAGCTGCCCTTGGTCTACAGATGAGGAAGTTGAGCCGCCCTGCCCAAGACCTGCAGTTCATTAGTGGCAGAGAAGGACTAGGGCCTCATTCCTAGCCGGGCGGCCCACTTTCCACGGTGCTGCTTATGGAGGCTGAAAACCGGCATGGGGATGGAATGAGGAATCCCAGCCGCCCTCCAGCTGCAGGGTGAGTGGAAACCTCAAAGCCTCCCCGTTGGTTGGACTCACAATCCTTCTTCTCTTGAAATAGTAATGCCTCTGTGAAAATTAATGTGCGGTTGGTGAAAATGTGCTTTTCCTTTTAGTTTAGGATTCGTACGATCTTTTAAGATTGGGACGTAATTATGCAGAATTGGGATGCTTCTTTTCCCACAGTGCTGTAGTCTCCATGTCTGCTTGTTATTTGCCAAAGCTGTGGTTGCCTGTTGGGAAGAGCTTTTTGGTCTCGAGCAGCATCCTGGGGGCTGAGGAGTCGGGGATGCTGGCTGTGACCTAGAACAGGCCTTTCCAGTGTGGAAGCCATCGAGGCACCTCCCGACTTGTCAAGGGACCATGAGCTCAGAGGACCAGGCCCCCAGATCACATATCTCTGAACTGGAGACCAAAGTCACAATGGCGGACTTCCGGCTCCCGTCAACTCTGTTAGGGCTACCAGTGTCTATTATGGGAGGCTGGTTGTTATGACAATGGGGGTTGGGGGTGGCAGTAGGGAACTGATCTGAGGGGGGTTATTAAAGATGTAAAGTGGAAAAGGGCTCAGCTCACATGCACTTCTAGAAGCTCACTCCGGTGAGCTGGTTGTGAGTCATTCAACCCCTTCCTCCCAAGGCATCTGCCAGGGAAATTTCTTAAGATTCTCATGAGCTCCCTGGGGGTCCTTCTCAATGGAGATCCAAGTTACAATTTCAGGGTCATGCGAGTCGTGGTATGTACATTCTCCTCTCCGTCAGCATGGACTTATTATGTTGAATTAAAAGAAAGAGATGGCACTTGAGGAGAAGTCATTTCACATTTCTTCTAAAAATGTACTAAAATTCCATTTAAGTGTAGACTTCCACATGTACGATAGTATAGCTGAGGCATGGCAATTCATTGTAAGAGTCTGTATCCGTGCGGGCTGACTCCGTGTGTTTGTTAGTGTGATGAAGTCTGCAAATGGCAGAGAGAATTTATCAGTAGTGCCAAGAGAGAAGTACAAGAAGAACAATAAAGGCCATCTTCTTTTTTTGGTTTCCTATGTTTTTTTTTTGGCCACGCCATGCGGCATGCAGGATCTTAGTTCCCTGACCAGGGATCAAACCCGCACCCCGTGTAATGGAAGCCTGATGTCTTAACCACTGGACCGCCAGGGAAGTCCCTAAAGGCTGTCTTCTAAGGAAGAGACCAAAGGCAGAGAGGCCACCAGTTACAGAATAATCTATGTATGACTGAGCCAGAGACTAATTAATACAATATTACATCTACAATCCCATTTGGGCATAGTGCTATTTTCGTTTTGTTCTGTCATATAAAATATATAAGCACAGGCTGTTGGAACTGAAAGAAGCTTTAGAGCTGATGTAATACATCTGTTCCAGTCGGGGTTCCAGGCAGGAAACAGAAACCGCTTTTGCTACTGTGAGCAGAAAGGAATTCGTCACTAGGAATTATCAGGAAGGGCAAGAGGAGTGGGTTTGAGGCGGGGCCTCCAGTAGTAATTTCCAGGGCATCCCAGCTTGATCCTCTGGCCCGTTCTGGGAGGGAGGGAAGCATGGGGCTGCACTGCAGAGCCTGAGTTTAGGATCACAGCGGCAATCCAGGGGTAAGAGAAGGAAGATGGGGGAGGGGCATTCCCCAGCCACCACCCGGATGCTGGGCTGAGGGGTCTGACTGCCGCTACTGCCTTCACAAATTCCCTTCAACTCACCCTCAGCACCTGGGAAGCTGGCGTCTCCCTTAGACCTACCACACACATCCCAGCCTCTCCAGAAGAGGCAGCTTCCAGCAGGAAAGAGCAGTCCTCCAAAAAGGGTGCTGTGTTCCAGCCTTGGAAGGGGTCTGGGAGGGGCTCCCTTAGGACCTCCACACTATACTTGCCAGGAGGGAAAAGACCAGCTAAAGTAGTAGAGAAATCTCCATGCCTCTCCCCACCTTCCTATATATCACAGCGGTGCATAGGGAAGCCCTAACTACAGCGGGGCCTGGGAAGTGGGGTTTGTAACTTTCTAACTTGTGCAGAAGGAAATGGGAAGAGGTACCCAGGTTCAACACAACATTTAAGAAGAAACTGGACTGAGAGATTCTGTAAGGTCCCTTGGGTGGCCAGGCCCAGACCCAGGACCCTTGATGTTGAGGTCAGTTCTCACCTTTGAGATGGTTTCCTCTTGGGACCAGACGGCAGGAGGAACTGGTCATTTCACCGAGAATCCCAAATCCCAGTGATTAAGTGAGAAAACCATAGGAGCCATAATGCTCTCTCTGGTGAGTTCAAGGGAGGATGTGGGAGGTTTTCCACCAACGGCTGCCAGCTTCCAGAAGTTTCTGAGGCCACAGACAGTGTTGGCGAGGGTCTAGATTGTCAATGATTAGTTACAGTTAAATATTACAGAGAACCGTTCCTGCTTGAGCAGGGGTTTTTATTTCTTTAAGTCTTGTTCTAAACGATGCATCACCCTTGCCATTGAAATAGTAGAAATTCCTAATACCAAGGAATGTGTATTCCTAGCTATTTTGAAAAGCAATAGTTGTATTGGTATTTGGGAAAAAGAACCACGGAATGGGAGTACATAGGCCACGCTTGTTCCATTAATCTCTCTGAGCGGAGCTGCTTGGAACAGAAAGTTGTAATCAATCGTTGCCTTAATTTTCAGCAGGCGATGTGCCTCGGAGAAACGGTTCTCTCCAGAGCTGAACTTGCAGATGCCAACCGATGAAGTGGCAGCACGTGTCCCAGCTCCTCGGGTCCAAGTCCACGCCTGCCGCCTGGAGCAGGGACTCTGGTGGGAGACGAGCTGCCCTGCGTGAGAACATTGTCTTCCCACACGTCACACAGGCAATGTGGCTCCTTCTCAGAGCCTCTGCTCATTTCTTCTTCCTCTACAGGTGATGGACAGAGAAACCCTCAATCCAGGTCTCCATCCCCATTCTGACATTCCTCGAGCTGAACCCCCAGGGTGTAGAGAGGGGGTGAGTCTTCCTGTGGATGAGTAAGGGGGCCCTGGAGCTGCAGGAGGGGAGCAGGCACTGTCTCTCCTGTACCATCTCCCCTTCCTCCCTAAACCGGAAGGACATCGTCTGTGCAAAGGAGTGAATGATACCTTTACTCCTCAGACTTGGCTTTGGAAGGATCTCCAAGTCAAAAGTATCCTTCAGATGTCTCTCTCTTTTGTAAAATTTCTATTGGAGTCTAGTTGATTTACAACGTTGTGTTAGTTTCTGCTGCACACCAAAGTGAATCAGTTATACATACACATATATCCACTCTTTCTTAGATTCTTTTCCCATATAGATCATTATAGAGTATTGGGAAGAGTTCCCTGTGCTATACAGTAGTTCCCTGTTAGTCGTCTATTTTATATATAGTAATGTGTGTAGGTCAGTCCCAATCTCCCAATGTATCCCTCCCTCCCCCTTACCCCCTGGTAACCATAAGTTTGTTTCTTCAGATGTCTCTTGATATCTCGCATGAATGGAATTTTCAAGGGGGGGGGCCACGTGATGGGTGAGCAGTGAGCAGTTTGGGGGTGTCCACGGTCAGGGTTCTGATCTGAGCTCTGCTACGAACCCAGATTCTTCTCATATGTAAAATGAGACCATAATCTCACTTAAGAAAACACGACACATATCTCTTTGACAGGTGGAGATGTTCTTGGTGCAAGAGATAATGCATATCAAAGTGCTGTGAAAGGTACAAAGCTTTGCCAAAACACAAATTCTTTCTCAAGAGTTTTCCTGTAAATCTGAGCACGATAACCATTCTTGTTCCCCTTGCATGTGTCCTGGAATTGGGACCATTAGCTTCATGATCAGAATCATTATATACAGAATTACCACAAAAAAAAAAAAAAACAAAAAAAAATCTAGTCTTTTTTCCTTGTCTTCTCACCGGCAAACAGAACTTTGGTTAGCAGAACGCCAAGGCGATTTTAACGGCTGGTTTTTTATATTTGAAAGGGGAGGTTATTAGGAGAAGTCTCAATTCAGAAACTTCAAGAAGAAATGGGAGGGCGTGGTGAGGGGGGAGGCGGGAGACTGCATTTCCTGTTTTCCTTTCAGATGGTGTTGGAAAACACTGCAGCAAAACCATGGAGACCCACGGGAACATTCCAAAATTCATTCTCTTTGCGGCCAGGGACCCAGCCCCAAAGGTGATGAGTAGAAGGGGTGGATTTTTTTTTTTAAGAGTTGAGGTTTGCAGGCGTCCAGCTACGGGCTCGTAGGGTGAAGACAGCCTTCCGAGGTGACATCAGCCTGTGGCTGGGCCAGAAGCAACAGAGTGAGAGTCTGGTTTTCATTTACAGTGTGGGGCAGGCCCGAGTGGGGAGGGGGAGAGGAGGCGTCGGAGGAGGGGTGGGAGGAGGGAGGAGCTGGAGGGAGCCTTGGCTGTATCCCTGGACACGGTCCAGTTTGGAGCTCAGTCCTCCACCGAAGGCCGCTCAGCTCTCCCGCTCACCAGCCCCCCGCAAGGACCACAGGGGGAGTTTTCTGCCTGCTCGGGGTCCCCTGTCCTGCAGAAGGAAAAGGAGACGCAGCCAGTGGGAAAAACATGTGTCAGATTCGCACATAATTGAATAGCGAAGCCCAGGGACACACACTTCTCCAGGTTTGCTCAGGGTAAGTGCCACTTCGCCCCTGTTCCCCCTGTGTTGGGTTTGTGGCCAGAGGGAAAGGCTTTAAACCCCGCTGACCATTTCTCGATGGCTCTCAGGTTCGCTCCCATAGAGTCTGTTTTCTGTACACGCTGCTGGTCTCTGGAAGACCCAGCCGATTTTTCTCTCTCAGTTTGTGCCATCTGGGTTTCCTTAGCTGGGCCGAGGCCCTGCTTGCCCATGAGTCGTGCCGTGCCCCCCGCTACCTCCCCCCCACCCATCACCCTCTGATCTCCTGACTGCGGTGCTTTTCGGCTCACGGTTTATTTATTTGACATAAATAAACTGAAGCTCAGCTGGAATCTGAGAATCTGCTTTGTTCGCAGAAGTGTCTTTCCGAGGATTCGAGAGCTACCTTGGGGAGACCCTGAGTTCTCCCACGTCCCTGGGGCGTGGGCTGGTTGGGTGTATCTGTCACCTCCGGGGGATCGTGGTGACTTTGGTGTCCAGGAACGGGGCCAAGTCAAGAGTTACTCAGCTATTACCATCAGGGCTCCATCTTTTCAGGAATCTGAAGTTACTGCTGGAGACTTAGTCCTCTGGGGCTGCTTAAAGGAGCTGCAGGGGTCAGAGGAGGAGAAGGAATTTGGTGTTTGGGCAGCATGCCCAGTGGCTAGGGCAGGGCCCCTAGGGCCACGGGCTGGCCTGTGTTGCCCAGAAGTGGAGCAAGTACCGAGCCCGGAGGCCGGGAGCCCGTTCCCCAGCCAGGAGGGTGGGGCTCCGGCCCCCTCGCCCAGGATGGAAAGTGTCCTCTGACAGTTGCCAGTCTACTCTGGGGACCTGTTTCAGGGGCTACCGTGTTGGAAAATTAGGACTGAAGCAGGGGTGGGGTTCCTAGGAGGCCCCAGAGGAGTACTGGGGGGTGTAAACAGAAACTGGCATTTCACAGCCAGCCCAAGGAGCGAATTGAAAGGCTGGTCTGGACCCCAAGAGCAAACCGCTGTAGACGGAGGGGAGTGTCCCCCCCGAGTGGGGACTCAGAGGAGCTGGCCCATGGCAGCCTCCACACAGCTGCCTCCACGAGAACCGTAGGGTCCTTGAGCTGCAGGGGTGGTCAGAGCTCATGCAGATAGACTATTCTCACACCGGGGTCCCCCAACTTCCCAGGGGACCCATTCCTAATACTTCAAAAAACTGAAGTGGCTTTAAAATCAGGTATTTTTTGTTCCTAAGCAAAATGATGTTGAAAACCACCAGTTGGCTGTTGGACATTATTGAAACTTCTGAGTTCTTTGCTGGGCTAAAGATAAAGGAAGAGATTCTTGGTTAGAAGGCACTGAGGTGTGGTTCCCTGGCTTTAAAGATGAAGGCTCAGGGGCTCTGAGATGCTCAATTACTTGCTGAGGCCACAGCACCAGTAGGTGGCTCAGACAGCAGTAAAGTCTTTACCATTTCAGGAAAGCAGATGGCCCAGCACTGGAGGACCCTGAGCTAATTTACATCTGGATTTGGAACATACTGTTTGATTTGTCCTCCCAGAAGGCAGCGTCCTCCCATCATATTCTAGTAAAAGCGATGGGGAAATTGGATTATGCTTCCCGGGGCCTCTACCAACTAACGGGGAAAGGAGTGCCAGAGAAGAGAGCTGGTGCCCAGGGACCGACACTGGCTTTGTGACCAGAGTAGCTGAGCAGGCATCCCTCATCCAGGCCACCTCTGGGGATGGGGGCCTGGAGGGACGGCACCAGCATTTTGCTTCATTCTTTTTTTTTTTAAATTAAATTTAATTAATTCATTTTTTATACAGCAGTTTCTTATTAGTTATCTGTTTTATACATATTAGTGTATATATGTCAATCCCAATCTTGTGTGGGCTTTGCTGAGGGTGAAGGCAGAAGGGTGGGGGGGGGTGAGGGTTTTTGTAGGAATTCAAGCTATACGAATGGTCTTGTGGTCTTGATCTCTTCTTTGAGGAGGCAAGGGTTTTCCATTACCATAAGGTTTATTTTTTTTTTACTCCGCTCACGGCAGTGAGGAAACCATTAAGAAGATACCTGGCGGAGAGGAGGACTTGGGGAAGAATCCCATAGCACGGTGGTGAGTGTGGGTGCCCTGCCCTTTTCCAGTGGGGGAATTGGAGGGTGTAGCTACTCCCACCTTCCTCGGAGGCAGCTGGGGAAGTCTCTAGAATGTTAGCCCTTGGCCCGGGCTCTTCCAGCACTTGGGAGGGTGTGTGCCTCACCCCACCATGCTTTGTGGTCCTTAGGTGATGGGATGTATGGTGAATGTCCAAACTTGGGGTCTTAAGGATACTTCTGATGTAAGGCAAGAAGAATTCCTATCTTTCTGAATACGAATTGTTTTTATTTCTGCACCTCCCTCTATTTTCAAAGTGTTGAGGATTCACTGCATCTCATTCTGTCATCATAAGTACCTTCTGTGATTTTGTGCCTTACAACCTAATACAACACTGATGATAAAGTAGGAAGAAACCCCTCTCTTCAACTGATGATTGATGATGGGTTCGTGACTCAGATGAGGCTCCCCATCGGACCTTAGTTTTAGGTTAGGTGGTTACAGATGCCGCCGCTTAAAGCCAGCTTGAAATCAGACCTCCTTCCCTTTTGAAAGTTAGTAGACTTTTGCCCTGGAGGCTTCATCTGTGCTATTGCTCAGAGTATTTAGACAACTGGTTACAGGGGTCTTTGTCATTACCCACTTTAAAAAAAAAAAATTAATTAATTAATTTTTTGCCTGCGTTGGGTCTTCGTTGCTGCGCACAGGCTTTCTCTAGTTGTGGCGAGTGGGGGCTACTCTTTGCGGTGCGCAGGCTTCTCATTGCGGTGGCTTCTCTTGTTGTGGAGCACGGGCTCTAGGCGCGCGGGCTTCAGTAGTTGTGGCTCGTGAGCTCTAGAGTGCAGGCTCAGTAGTTGTGGCGCACGGGCTTAGTTGCTCCACGGCATGTGGGATCTTCCCAGACCAGGGCTCGAACATGTGTCCCTTGCATTGGCAGGCGGATTCTTAACCACTGCGCCACCAGGGAAGCCCTCATTACCCACTTTTATGTGAAATTCCACATTTAGGATTTAAAATACACTGGCAGGTCACGAATTCTGTTGCATGAGACTGTCTTGCAGGAATGCTAATCACTTTAGGCAAAAGTTTTATTTGAAAATTAGTTCTTGTCACTGTTCTTTTTGGAAGAAACTGAGGATTTGTTATCTCTTGGAGAAGAATCGTGGGCTGGTTCCCATCTGAATGGGACTTTATGTCTCGGGCAGCCTTTCCACGGAAACCCACAGGAGCAAACTTTTCTTGGTGTCTTAGCTGTGGAAAGCAGGCTGTAAAAACCACACCACTGCTACATTAATAGTTGACGATTTGAGGAGTGACCTGGCATTTAAAAAATCCTATTAGTAGCTCTCACTGAGGAAAGGAAAGCTCAAAATGATTCAGGTTTTCAAGTAGGGAAGCTTTAAAAGTTTCCTGCTTCTTCAGACAGCCTTGAGCGAGACAAGGAAAGGTTCTTTTCATCCACATTTCTAGATATGGATTCCCTCTTTCCAAAAATCTGGGAGATAATCCTGTCCTTTCAAGAAAAGACACTGCTTGTCCCCTCTAAACCATGGGTGATGACCGTCTCACACTCAGGGAGCGCCTGCAGCACCCTGATTTACAAAGAGGGGTTCTTTTCAGGAATTCATTATATTAAAATTTGACAACGTAATTTTAGTACCTTCTGGTCTCATCAGACTATTTTAGGAAGGAGATGAAATTGTGAAGTAGCACCTTCGTCCTGGTATAGTCTTTCCTGAAAGTGTAGAGGAAAGATGCATCCCTCTGAGCTCCAGAAAAATCTCCGTGCATTGTAGGGAGTCCCTGGGGTGGGGTTTCCGGGGTCGCAGGGACTCTGTTGATACACATCTCAGCAGAGCTTGTGGGTCACTTTGGGACTCACCTGGAGAGTGTTTCAATACATAATTTTTAAAAATGTGACTGTAATATCTGAAGTAAGTGTACATTTAGAATTTTATTTTTTCCCTATGCTCAGGTATGCATGTATTGAGGTGAACTTCTGCTTGCAATGAAGCATTCTGCTTTCTAAAATACCTTCATGACAAGGGCATGAACCAAGTGAGGACTTTTAAAGGAAACATTTTACTGATATCTACTGAGAAAAAAGTTTAAATTAAATGAACAGAAAGGTGTTTCAGAACCAGAGCAAGGCTGCCTATTTGTGCAATGCTGTATCCCTGTAGGAGTTTTGAATTTTAGAACTGGAAGAGATGTTAAGATGAACTAATCCAGTAACTCCCAAACTTTTCCTTACCTGCCCTTGGTCTATGTGTCTCATATTCCTTTAAGCTTAATAAACCCCCTTGTGCTCCAGGGCATGGAGCTTTGCGTCAAGGGAGGGGAAAAAAATGACTAAGACTTAGGCCCTGCCCTCTGGTTGGCAAATATATGATTTCCGTTTGGCTACTGGAAATATCCCCAAATTACTACCTTGGTGGATGCTCTCCCCACACCCTTGACACCTCAGATGAAGAAATGGAACACAGGGAGGTGAATTGCTAGTTTGAGGTCCCAGTACTAGAAGGAAAGCAAAATCAGCATTTCCTGGGCGCTCCTGTACATGCTCATGTGTTCTCCCAGGTAGGTGTCTAAGGCCAGGAATATCAAGGGAGTACAAGTCTTCAGGAGTATATTTTGGAGTTTCATGTGAAGAAAGGCACTCTTTGCCATCGACCAGTCTTTTATAGAGTAGCATATTTTAAGTTTGTTTAGCAGAGAGGTAATTGTTGTTTCAAGAAATCTGGAAAGAGAAAGCAAAGCAGAAAAATAGGACAAATATGAAAAGTTCTGCCAAACCCTCTCCCAAAGGCAGATTGTTAGTCTTTTGTAGGGGTCTGGCTGCATTTTGCATAGTGTAATCCTGCTGTTCTCCTGAATTTTAAGACTTATGAAGTACAGAGAAACATTTGCGAGGTAGGAATGGCTAGGGAATGGTACAGTGGCAAATGTTTCTGTCAGATGCCTCTGGTTTGACCCATACCTTCAGTTTTCATGGACCCAGAGCATCGAGAATTGGCCACTGGATGGAAGAGCTCGTGGGTTGGTTGCATTTCAAAATTAAGAATTGAACAGCAGCTGGAGATGACTCAGGTCTCAAGAGAAGCCATTCCAGGAAACTGGTTTTTCTCTTCTGGAAACCTCATCAGTTGATTCAGCACCCAGAGCCAGCTCAGCTAAGCCCACAGATTGCCCCGCCGTGCACTGCGGCGCTCTCTGTTTCTTGTGGGGACAGCAGGAAACCCACCGGTGGTCAGAGCCTAGGGTAATAGATGAAAGAAAGCGGTCACAGAATCACTGCCGGTTAGAGCATCAGGCCATCAGCCTCATTTTACACATAAAATTAGTGAGGCTGGGAGAGATTAACTGACCTTTACTGATAGAGACAGGAACTAAGTAGAATTTTCCCCAGATATTACACTAAATACAGTGTGGGTGATATTTTATCTGATGTTTCAATGTAATTTTTACAAAAAATCTCTTAAATAATTTCCTCTTCTAGACTTGATCACGAATCAGACTAGAAAACAAAATGTTTAGTTTTTCCTTACAATAGGAGGACATTTTAGCCGCTGTGTTTGAACAGTTCTACAATGGAACACCATGGTTTTGGAGAGGCCAGTAGCCCCAAAAGTCCATGGCCAAGGCAGGAAGGGAGGATTACGCTGGGATCTACCCTGGAGCCGACGGCACTGTGTGTGTCACGGGGCAGGAATGGAATGGGTGTTTGTGCAATTCCTTTTGAAGCGTCTTCTAAGGCATTCTCTGCCCTAACATTAAATCTGAACTAATCTCTGCTTAATGTTTATAATTAGCAGGAAAAATGGAGGAAATGCTTTGTCTGGCTGCCTTATATTTAAGAGGGTAAAATGTCTTTTACATGTGCATCGTGGTGTCTAGCTTTTCCAACTATAGCAGATATGGAACTTTCTGCTTCATGTTTATTATCTTGGACCCTAGGAATATGTCTTTAAATAAATTTCCAAATATCTGGGCAGTTAATCTGGAGGTTCTTCAAGTTGCCTTTATGAGGAGAAGGAAGGTAACCCCGGATGGTGCACGGGACATCCTCACGTGACCTCATTCCGGGAGCAGGCTAACTTGCCAAGGCACAGCCAAACCCTCCCCTCCTGGATTGCTCTGTTCTAATGCATGAGCTGTTGAACAGACATTGTTTATTAACAAGATAGACACTTAAAAAAAATTGAAGTATAGTTGATTTAAAATACTGTATTAGTTTCAGTTGTACAGCAAAGTGATTCAGTTATACATATGCATATATATATTCTTTTTCAGATTCTTTTCCGTTATAAGTTATTACAAGATATTGAATATAGTTCCCTGTGCTATACAGTAAATCCTTGTTGGTTATCTATTTTATATATAGTGGTGTGTATCTGTTAATCCCAAGCTCCTAATTTATCCCCTTTCCCCTGGTAACCATAAGTTTGTTTTTTATGTCTGTGAGTCTGTTTCTGTTTTGTAAATAAGTTCATTTGTATCATTTTTTAAGATTCTACATATAAGTGATATCATAGGATATTTGTCTTTCTCTGTCTGACTTACTTCACTTAGTATGATCATCTCTAGGTCCATTTGTGTTGCTGCAAATGGCATTATTTCATTCTTTTTATGACTGAGTAATATTCCATTGTATACATATATACACCACAACTTCTTTATTCATTCATCTGTTGATGGATACCAAAAGTCTACAAATAATAAATGCTGGAGAAGGAGTGGAGAAAAGGGACCCCTCCTATACTGTTGGTGGGAATATAAATTGGTACAGCCTCTATGGGGAACAGTGTGGAAGGTCCTTAAAAAACTAAAAATAGAACTACCATATGACCCAGCAATCCCACACCTGGGCATATATCCAGAAAAGATGAAAACTCTAATTTGAAAAGATACACGCACCCAATGTTCATAGCAACACTATCTATAATAGCCAAGACATGAACAGACACTGTTTTACTTGAGCCAAAGATCTTGGGTCCAGTACTCAGTGTCTAACAAGGATACCAGTAGGTGGCGGTGAGACCAAGTCGACACGCAGGATCAGAAGACTTAAGTTTTGCTATCACAGAACACACCTTCAGAGCCTGGGTCAAGCAGATAATTGTTTACAGATGTGTACACGTGGCTGATATTTTCTTCTCTAGCACAATTTCGTAGAATGGAAATGCGAGATTCAAGTTGTAAAATAAACTGTAAAAAAGCAGCTTCCGATGCATTTCTTTGGAGGAATCTTCTTAGAGTTGTTCCAGATTGTTTGCTTTTGAGGATTCCCCCAAAGCTCTTTCAAGTAACAATAACATGTGAAATTCCACTCTCCTCCGTCGCTAACCGGAGGACAATAAGTCCTCTCTTAGCTTCCTCTCTGGGGACAAGAATGGGGGCTCTTTTCCCAGGATTCAGGCAAGAAAGAGAAGAAGGGTAAGAAAAAGAGAAAGAACTAGGGTGGCTGCAAGCTAGAGACCCCTAGGGTTTACTGAAATGTGACTTTTCATTTCACGGCAGGTGGGCATAGTTCTGTCGCTGTGGTCTTCCAATATTTCTGCAGCTCCCACTTAAAATGGGACAGTCAGGAGTTAACAGAAGTCCTAGAACTTGTTAGGAGGACCAGCCTGATTCTAAAAAGCAGTGCTTGGAGAAGACCAAATAAATGACTTCAAAAGGGAGCTCTGGATGTATTTAAGTCTTTGTTTGAAAAAGATCGCCTTGTGTGCATGTGTGTGTCTCTGTCTTAAAAGAGATTTCCAGACATGGAAAATGAAAAAGCTTCTGAGGAGACTTAATGAAAACTAATTTCATGGAATTGCACAATGGCTGGGGAATGTCACTGGACCCTGAATACACTTTTGAGTTGCAGGCCCATGTAGAGCAGTCTCCATAATAAGAGGCATCTTTTAAAGTTTCAAGCGGACAGCTACAAAAAGGAAAAAGGCACCTCAAATTCTTTTCAGAATGAGGCCGAATAAAAAAAGGAATGACTAATGCTCAATAGAAAGATAAGAATTTAATGAAGTTCTCTGGTTGAATCTATTGCCTTTAGGACAGAATCTGTGACACAAAGCAGCTTGACACCCCACCCAACACAAGGGTCTCAAGCAGCCAATTTTGACTTTTTTCGTATTTGAAAGAACAGCCGCAGACAAACGGAGTCTGTTGATGCAGAATCTGTGGTTTGTCACCACCAAAGAAATTTAGTGTATTTTTCCCCCAAAAGATGTCGGGAGTTTCCTTGAGATTGGGGCCAAATCCGGTACATCCTCTTAGGGTTTCCTGAGGTTCTTCCCTTGGGCTTTGGAAACACAAATTTTCATTAGGATTCTGGTTCAATTTTTTAAATTTTTTTTTAAATTTTTTAATGTGGCAGTGGGCAAAACACTTTGCCTCATCTGCTTTCAGTTTCCCAGCTATAAGATGGGGGAAAATGCAGCCATTGGGCTACTGGGAGAAGGGCATGAAATCCCACCCACGAGACAGGAGCCCAGCAAATATGACTTGTGCTCTCTTGTCTCTATTTCTTGGGGGTGGGAGGGAGAGTTAAGGAAGAGTAATGGGAGGGTGGCTTGTTCCCCCTTATTAAAATGGACAAACTGGGTGATCATTTGAGGAGATGCTATTTGACATCTTTTAAATCTAAATGAAAAAAATTCTCCAAGCTTTGTTGCCAGAAACTGCAGTTTTAAAAAGTGGGATGCCATGACATGGTAAACACTAGGAGAGATTTAATTGCAAACAAAAACATTAACAAATATTCACCAGCTGGTCTAGGAATGCTTGAGCCGCATGACTGGCTCCTAAGCCCTGTGGCAGGAAAAGTGTGTGGCTCTAAAGGCCTTTTCCCCACCTGGGAATTCAGCTCAACTGAACATGAGAGTTCGTTAATCATCAGTGGAGCCTGGATAACTCATCATCCAACAAACATCATTTTGTGTCCTTCACTTTCAGAGTCGGAAGAGCTTCTCCCCTCTGCCCTCCTGTGCCCTCCTCTGCCTTCTCCTCCCCTCCCCTGCTTCCTCTCTCCCCTCTTTCCCTTTCCTCAACATCTGGTTAGGTTTTAGAAAAGATAATTCCAGTGCACTGAATGTTTTTTCATTACTTTGTGTCCCAATGAGAAAGAATTCATTTACGGGTCTACTCTTTTATAAGATTAAGATCTTGGAAATAAAAATCTTTACATATAATTTTCAACCAATTTAAAATTCATTTTCCTTAGAGAATAATTGAGGTAACTCCTTAATGCCTCAGAAAGACATTAAGACTTTGTTCTATCATGATTTTGATTTTATTGAGCTCTACCAAAGACTACCAGATTTTGGAATTTGTTAATAGAGATCCCACACAGGGATATAGGGATAGTATAGGGATAGTATAGGGATAGTATAGGGATAGTATAGGGACAGTATAGGGATAGTATAGGGTTAGTATAGGCATAGTATAGGGGCAGTATAGGGACAGTATAGGGACAGTATAGGGATAGTACAGGGACAGTATAGGGATAGTATAGGGATAGTAAAAACAAAACAAAACCAAAACCAAAACCAGTGAAACCTACTCAGTGCACAGTTCACCCATGTTCTCTGTCAAGGTTGTCTGCAGAGAAGCCTGAAGCTCGTCCCACCCCACACTCAACAGTGGTCATGTCCTATTTCTTCCACATGGATTACATTGTCCAATGCTTTGCAGTGAGGTCCTATACTATTTTTTTGCCCTCATTCCAAAACAAAAATACTACTTTAAATCCTGCCTCTTGTGCATGGATCAAATATTTAAAACAATTGAACTGGACCTCCCGGAAGAGTTGCATCAAATCTTTTTCTCGAAGGAATGGTGCTTGAACTTTAGTGGGGAGTTAGAATAGAGGTGGTTAGAATCACATGTGAACTTGGATGCTGTCCCCAGAGACTCCCACATACACAGATACAATGTTGTACACTTTTGGGGGAGGTTGACAGATCCTTTGAAATCTGTGGATCCCATATTAAAAAAAAAATCTGTGGATCCCACATTTAAAAAAAGTTCTCGACCAATTAGAATATTACAGACTGTCTTGGAAAGGACAGTATATATTTCTGGAAAGAATGCAGTAAAATTTAAATAATGTGGGTGGACAATTTTCCCACAAAATAGTTTTCTAGTAGGATGCTTGTTGCTGGTAAAGAAACCTATGTTCAATTTTAATGGAAAGAATCAAGAATAGCATATGTATGATGTACTTTTACATTACTCTAAAGTGTATATCCTCGATTAAGAAAAATAACAAAGACCACAAATACTGCGTGTGCTTTTTTTTTTTCTTCAAAAGGCAAACTCAAGAATAGGTCTAGCAGAGTGTGGGGAAGAAAGGTGTGACTGGATGGAAAGGCCTAGAAGATTCCTAGAGTAGAGCATGGTCTTGCAGGATTTCTAGAGAGCAATGGGGCAACATTGGGGCGGTGGCTTGGGCATTCATTCTCAGTGAAGAAAACAGACCAACCAGCCAAGCGTGGGTTTCTACACTGCCTGAGGGAACTCCCTTGAGCACTGACCAGGACTTGGGGGCGCTGTGGAACCGAAGCACTGCGAGCTGAGGACTGCCCTCCTATATCGTACAGATCCGTGCCTAACACGTGTTGGCCATTTCAAGCCAAGAAGATTGGGCTGTGTTTTTGGAATGTCACCATTATCACCACTGGCTGTCACTTCATTGTAGGAAGAAATAGGTTCTCTTGATGACTGGCCTTCTGATCATCAAAAAAACCTTTCCTTCTCACTGTTGATACATTTCCAAGAGAAAGTTGTATTGACAGGTGGTTTTGTATTAGGTGCTGGGGTTGTATCTTCAAGCTCTCAGAATTTGAATCACAGGGTAAATTTGTTTTATCACAGGTGATACTTCTGGTTTGACCTCCCTGGAAAATCCAAAGCAACAGTGGGTCTTGGAATCCATTCTCTTGTTTATGGTTTTGTCTTTTTCTATCCCACCAATTTGGCTGACTGGGCTGGCCTGGGGCCCACACTCTGTTGTCTTGCTGTTCCTCACAGCTGGGCCACAGGATCTGGACCCCAGCTCCTCCCTCCGGGCCTGATCTCTGGCAGGAAAAATCATGGGACTGAGCCCACTTCATCCACGTCCTTGGGTGACAGCTTCGATAAGGGGCTGCCTTTTGCTCTCCTTGGCCCTCCGTGCATCTTGCTAAGAAGTCCATCTAGACACTAGTCCCCGGCCAAGGCCAGGTCGCTAATTAGCCAGACAGATTTTCCTTTGCTGTCATTATTTCTGTTGCTCTAGATGGCAAGGTTGAGAACCTTAGACCACCCTTAACATTGTCTTCCTTAGCAATGTGGGGAAAATGGGATTCCTGAATTATATATACAATGGACAACCACAAATAGAATCACCAGGCCCGTGGAAGGCCTATGGCGAGAGGAAGGTCAGGGTAGGAAGGTCAAGCAGGTACAAAAGCCTAGGCCTTAGGCGGAGCTGATTTCGTAGCTCTAATGACACTAGTTGGGGTAGAAATAACTTTTGTACCACATCTCAGTGTTCATGTTAGATTTTTTTCACTTTCCTCGGACTGAAGTCTTCTCCCTCAAACCTTAATATTTTGCTGCCAAATACTTCTTTTCTTCTTCCTTTCCAAATATTATTTAGGAGCAAGGACAAATGTTGTGTTATTTAATTATAGGGGCACATACATATGCTTTAAGAAGATATGTGCAGTTGTATTGTTTTCCTGTTTTAGCTCTTAAAGACTCATGCCTCAGAAAAACGATGCCACATTTATACCATTCCTGTTAAACTGATGGCTACATTTTAGGTGTACGGAGTAAACCATACTTTAAAAAATCTCAGGTAACGTTTCCTATCTTTTTAAAGATTGTAGTAAAACACACATGACATAGAATTTACATGATTCTAAACTGTATATCCTCAATTAAGAAAACTTACAAAGACCACAAATATTGCATGTGCTTTTTGTTTTTTTCAAAGGACAAACTCAGGAATAGGTCTAGCAGAGTGTGGGGAAGAAAGGTATGACTGGATGGAAAGGCCTGAAAGATTCCCAGAGTAGAGCAAGGGAGCAAATCTTAATCATTTTTTATATCTATTGTTATTTATGGCTGTGTTGGGTCTTCGTTTCTGTGCAAGGGCTTTCTCTAGTTGTGGCAAGTGGGGGCCACTCTTCATCGCGGTACGCAGGCCTCTCACTATCGCGGCCTCTCTTGTTGCGGAGCACAGGCTCCAGACACGCAGGCTCAGCAGTTGTGGCTCACGGGCCTAGTCGCTCCGCGGCATGTGGGATCTTCCCAGACCAGGGCTTGAACCCGTGTCCCCTACATTGGCAGGCAGATTCTCAACCACTGCGCCACCAGGGAAGCCCCCTTAATCATTTTTATGTGAATAGTACAGTAGTGTTATCTACATGTACCTTGTTGTGTAACTGATCTCTAGAACTTTTTTGTCTTGCAGAACTGAACCTCTGTACCCTTTGGACACTAACTCTCCTTCCCACCTCCCCCTCCCTCTAGCAACCACCATTCTATTTTCTGTTTCTAATAGTTTGACTATTTCAGATCCCCCACGTAAGTGGAATCCTGCGGTACGTGTCTTTTTGCGACTGGCTCATTTCACTTATCATGATGTCCTCAAGGTTCATTCGTGTTGTAGCCTATGACAGAATGTCTTTCTTTTGTTTAAGGCTGAATAATATTTCATTGTATGTATATACCACATTTTCTTTATCCATTCATCCACTGAGGGGCATTTATATTGTTTCCACGTCTTGGCTATTATGAATAATGCTGCATTAAACTTGGGTGTATATATATATCTTCAAAATCTTGTTTTCAATTTTTTTGGATACATACCCAGAAGCTGGATTGCTGGCTTATATAGTAATTCTATTTTTAATTTTTGGAGGAACCTCCATACAGTTTTCTAAGTGGTTGCAGTGTTTTACATTCACACCAACAGTGCCTAAGAGTACCAATATTTCTACATCCTCACTAGCACTTCTTGTTTACTGTTTGTTTGATAGTGGCCATCTCAGTGGATGTGAGGCAATATCTCATTGTGGGTTTTTGTTTGTTTGTTTGTTTTTGTTTTTTTAAACATCTTTATTGGAGTATAATTGTTTTACAATGGTGTGTTAGTTTCTGCTGTATAACAAAGTGAATCAGCTATATGTATACATATATCCCCATATTCCCTCCCTCTTGTGTCTCCCTCCCACCCTCCCTATCCCACCCCTCTAGGTGGACACAGAGCACCGAGCTGATCTCCCTGTGCTATGCGGCTGCTTCCCACTAGCTATCTATTTTACATTTGGTAGTGTATATATGTCAATGCTACTCTCACTTCATCCCAGCTTTCCCTTCCCCTTCCCCGTGTCCTCAAGTCCATTCTCTACGTCTGCATCTTTATTCCTGTCCTGCCCCTACGTTCTTCATAACCATTTTTTTTTTTAGATTCCATATATATGTGTTAGCATATGGTATTTGTTTTTCTCTTTCTGACTTCACTCTGCATGACAGACGCTAGGTCCATCCACCTCACTACAAATAACTCAGTTCCGTTTCTTTTTATGGCTGAGTAATATTCCATTGTATATATGTGCCACATCTTCTTTATCTATTCATCTGTCGATGGACACTTAAGTTGCTTCCATGTCCTGGCTATTGTAAATAGAGCTGCAATGAACATTGTGGTACATGACTCTTTTTGAATTATCTCATTGTGGTTTTGATTTTCATTTCTCTGATGCTGAATGTTTTTTCATATGCTTATTGGCCATTCGTATGTCTTCTCTGGAGAAATGTCTATTCAAGTCCTTTACATATTTTTAAATCAGATCTTGTTGTAAAGTTGTGGGAGTTCTTTATGTGTTCTGATATGAACCCCTTATCAGATATATGGTTTGTGAATATTTTCTCCCATTCTGTAGGTTGCCTCTTCACTCTGTTGATTGTTTCCTTTGCTGTGTAAAAGTTTTTAAGTTTGATATAGTACCATTTGTCTGTCCTTGCTTTTGTTGTCTGTGCTTTTGGTGTCATATGGAAGAAGCCATTACCAAATCCAATATTATGAAGATTTTCTCCTATAGTTTCTTCTAAATGTATAATAGTTTCAGGTCTTACATTTACATTTTTAATCCATTTTGAGTTAGTTCTTTGTAAGTGGTGTAAGGTAAGGGTCCAACTTCATTTTTTGCATGTGGATATACAGTTTTTCCAGCATCATTTGTTGAAGAGACTATCCTGCCCCCATTGTGTAGCCTTGGTACCCTTATAGAAGCTTATTTGACCATATACTTGAGGGTTTGTTTCTCGGATCTTTATTTTATTCCATTGGTTGACATGTTTGTCTTTATTCCAGTCCCATATTGTTTTGATTACTGTAGCTTTGTAATATGATTTGAAATCAGGAATATGAGGTCTCCAGCTCTATTGTTCCTTTCCCAAGTTTGCTTTGGCTCTTCTGGGTCCTTTGAAATTCCGTATGCATTTTAGGATTTGTTTTTCTATTTCTACCAAAAAATGCCCCAGAGAGAGAGGTTTTTGATTTTTATTTATACTGATGATGATTACTTTTTCATGCTGTAATTCCCAAGGCCACCTTCTTAATCTTCAAACCCTAACAATGAACTGTAAATTATGATGGTAACCCAATCTCTGCAGATGAAAATATTTAGGTTTCTTAAACCAAATGGGATTTCTCGCTTGACTGTAGTCTATAGTACATAATTTTCAATATCAAATAGTACTTCTTGAAACTAAGGACAAGAAAAATTAACCAATAATTTTGACCGGCACGCCCCTCCTCTCTAATGCTGTTACCCAAGGCTCTGACCAGGGAACCCCTGCCAAGTCTGGGTAAGGGTAAGAAGAGTCATTGATACACATGCACAGCTGTAGCCAGGACCAGCTCCAGAATCTGTGGGCTCAATGCAAAATGAACATGAAGGGTCCTTGTCCAAAAGTTATTAAGAATTTTAAGACAGCAACAACAAATCATTAAATGAAGCATGGGGTCTAGTGGGTCTGCACAGGTCATATACCCAAGACCTAAGAAAGAGTTGGGGGAAACCAGAGCCTTGGATCAAGGGGAAGAGAAAAGAGGTGATGTCCTGCAAGGGGACCTAAGCTCAGATGGAGAAGACCTAGGCCGGCTCTCTGGAGGGTCATAAGGAAGAGCCCAGACCCTCAAGCTGCTCTCACTGGAGATTGGGGGGTGAAGATGCTGACCTGAGGGTTTGGTGTGGGTTAGGGTGCTTTCAGATGTGGCATGGGGAGAAGGTGGTGTTTGCTTGAAGGGAAAAGTGATGGTGACACAGCCTACTGCGCCCATTCAGACTTGAGCCAGGCTGGCTGGAAGACACAGACCTACTAGAGAATGAACTTGAGGATATGGGGAGGGGGAAGGGTAAGCTGTGACAAAGTGAGAGAGTGGCATGGACATATATACACTACCAAATGTAAAACAGATAGCTAGTGGGAAGCAGCCGCAGAGCACAGGGAGATCATCTCGGTGCTTTGTGACCACCTAGAGGGGTGGGATAGGGAGGGTGGGAGGGAGGGAGACGCAAGAGGGAAGAGATATGGGAACATATGTATATGTATAACTGATTCACTTTCTTATAAAGCAGAAACTAACACAGCATTGTAAAGCAATTATACTCCAATAAAGATGTTAAAAAATAATTTGCATGGGAGACCACGCTATGTGGCCGTCAGCCCTCATGACTGGCCTCAGTCTTGTTAATTCAGTATCCCAGGGTGTGCTCCATCCTGCGATTGGAGTTGGACACACAGCAGGTTTTTGTTGGAGGGAAAGTGCTAAATATTAACAGAGAATGAGGGCAAGATTCGAAATGGTCCCAGCTGCCATGGTTGTTTTTGCACACGTTGTGATTTGGACGAAACCCGTTCCCTCCCTGAACGAAGCTTCCCTGCGGGATTCCTTTAGACACGATTGACAGTTAGGCTGGGCGTCACCAACCTGCTCCTTTGTGCCTCTGAGCACCTTCTCTCCTGACCCTTTTTCATTCTGCCATTTGTTTCGTGATATACTATTTTTGCCTGCCTCAATTTGAGAGGAAAAAATGTTGAACTGCACAATTTTTAGCTATGGCCAAAGTCCTACAATCACTAGATTCAAAGATTCTCCTGTCTATGTTTAGTCAAAACTATTTTTCATAAAAGGGATAAATCCTTGATTCATTCGTTAGTAATCGGAGAGTCAAGACCTGATCATTCTCCTTTGTCCTATTTTCTCTCGTAGGTTCTCACTTGGTGCTTAGACAAAATCAAAATGAGGAAGCATCGGCATTTGCCTTTCGTGGTCACCTTTTGCTTTTTTTTCTCAGGCTTTTCCTTTACTCGTGCACAACAACAAGCAGGTAAGATCCAGAAACATCTCTTCATTTCATTAAAAGGAACAGTATTCTCTGATTTTAGATCTTAGACGTCATGTGCTGAATATAAGCTTAGATAAGCTTTGAAGAGATAGCCAAGCCATTGACTACAGGATGTTCATTTATTTTACAGACTTTTTGCTCCTCTTTATCCAGTGAGAGAGAGATTCTTTTTACTGAAACTTGGGTTTGATATCTTGGCGGTGGTTGGCAAGTGGTTTGTTTTTACCTTGGGTGTGAGCAGAAAGTTTGTGTCGAAAATATTTTACCATCTGAAGAGCTTTTCCACATTTCTCGCACTGGTTGATGTTAGAGCACATAAAACCCAGAGAAGACAATGGTTGAGAGTAAAAAATTAATTTTCCCTGACAAAAACAAACACAAATGTCACCATTTCTTTCTCACTCTGGACAGGAAAAGACATTTTTCATCTAGAATCATCAAATCTTTAAAATATCAGTTTCCCCAAACTACTTAAAAATAGATCCCCCCCCCCAAAAATAGATCCCAACTAATCCTATTAAGAACTTGCTCACAGAGTTTTAGAAAAATGAGAAAAGGTTCATGTATTGTGAGCTGGGAAGGATTGACTTGGGTCCCTCTCCTTTGCTTGGAGAGCTGAGCTTCTGATGGGGATTCTCCCTCCAGACCTGGTAGTTCTTAGATGGTGGCCTGGTGAGGACCACCTCAATGCCAGGGGAGCGTGGGTTGGGGCATCGGGTCAGCCCCAGGTGAGTAGAGTCCAGGGGCCTGCTGTGCGCAGCCAGCCTGGCCAAGTGCAGAAGGGCACTTCCCAGCCACCCACAGCCTGGCACTTGGAGTCTCCTGCTCCTACTTTTGAGAGAGAACTGGATTCATCTTTGAAAGAGATGAATACTGTTCAGCATCTAAGAGGGCTTCGATGGCTCTGAAAATGTAATGACGAGTTAGGGTACCTTTCTTCATGCTAAAAAGTCTGAAAAAAATGAGACTTTGCCTTTCCCTACAGTTATACACGTCTTCTTCACTTAAGATGTATTTATGACATTTATTTTTCTGGCAAATTACCCAAAGCATGGGAGGTAAAACAGTAGTAGATTTAGTTCAGGTAAAACAGTAGTAGATTTCAGTATTCTATCTTGTCAGGGCCCAGTTTCAGACCCAAAGCTGAGGAAGGAATTTCTAAGATGATGCTTGGTTACCTGTGATAGGATATCCTTCCCGTCTGAGCAGGTGGGTCTTGGGGTTCAAACTACCACAAAGAATCATCTAGAGTTAAAGGACACCCCAGGGATTGTTTCTCCCCATTGTGGAACCTGCTACTGGTCCATGTATGGCAGTCATTGCATGTGGAACTTGGCCCAGTGACTGGGCACCGGCAGCTGTTGGGTCCATGTGTCCAGGTCCCTGTTTCTCAGGTAAGTCAGCGTCCCCGCCTGTTTCACACATGAGGTGTAAATTATTTAATAACAGCACAGTGGAAACTGAATGAGTTGAGGAAGGCTTTGCACTGATGGGAAGTCATTTCTTGAACAGGAGAAACATCTAAACCAATGTCTTTTTTAAAAGATGTCAAAAATGGCGCTGCTGCCTATATAATATTTCTAGTGGATTCCTCTTGGAGCATTGGAAAGGAACATTTCCAACTTGTTCGAGAGTTTCTATATGATGTTATAAAATCTTTAGCTGTGGGAGAAAATGATTTCCGTTTTGCTCTGGTCTGGTTCAACGGCAGCCCACATACCGAGTTCCTGTTAAATACTTATCGTTCTAAACAAGAAGTCCTCTGCCACGTTTCCAACATGTCTTATACTGGGGGAAGCAATCAGACTAGAAAAGGATTAGAATACGTAATGCAAAATCACCTCACTGAGGCTGCTGGAAGCCGGGCCAGTGACGGAGTCCCTCAGGTTATCGTAGTGTTAACCGATGGACACTCAAAGGATGCCCTTGCTCTGCCTTCAGCGGAACTTAAATCTGCTGATGTTAAAGTGTTTGCAATTGGAGTTGAGGGTGCAGATGAAGGAGCGTTAAAAGAAATAGCAAGTGAACCGCTCAATATGCATATTTTCAACCTAGAGAATTTTACCCACTTCATGACATAGTAGGAAACTTAGTGGCCTGTGTGCATTCATCCATGACTCCAGAAAGGGCTGGAGGCACAGAGACCCTTAAAGACATCACAGGTAATGGCAACATCGCCAAGCTGCTGCCTGCCTCGCTCTTCTTTGGAGATAAGCTTGGCAACCGCTGGCGTTAAGGCAATATTATGGCTAAAAGATGGTGGGCGGATTAGGGAAGAGATGCCTGTTCACAGGTCTAAAAACAAAGGTTTGAATATTCTCTGTAGTCTCCTTCCAAAACAGAGCAATTCACCTATCTTCAAGAGGAATTCTTTGCTTTTGAGACAATTAATATTCTAACTCTAAAAAAGCACATCCTGATATTATGACCCCACAAGAAGTTGCTTCTATCTTCCTTGGACAAGACAGACTCAGCGTAGCTGGGCAGGCATCTAACAAAAATCCCTTCATTGTTCCTGGGATAGAGAGCCCGTTTCCTTTAAGGAAAGCTGAAAGAGCTTGAGTGGAGGGGGAAGGGGGGGTTCCACTTTTGGGTCCAGTGAAGCAACATGCAGAGCTCCTCTCTTTGACTCTATGGAATTTATTTCAGAGATTTGACGGAATTAGAATTGTGAGAAGCCTTAGAGATGATCCAGTCCAAATCTATTTTGAAGAAATTGAGTTTTAGAGCTACAGGCCCTTACATGTTGGCTCTGGAGTGGGTTTTCTCAATTCTCCTCCACGCTGTCACCATGGTTGTGCCCATAGAGATGCTTCTGATTCCAATGGTCCTTTTCAGTGCCACTCTGGAAGTACTGATGATGCAGCGACTTTACATGGCTGTGTTCGTGCATGGTGACGTGCATGGAACTAATTGCCTGGCAAGTCACTTAACCAGTCACACCTATTAGCTCTCTTGCCAGTGCTAAGTGCCTAAAGACTGATAGGGAAGGAATTCCACAGGTAAATTTCAAATGTATTGCACCACAGCAATTCTGACCAGGGCTAGGCTTCCTCATCAGCGACGGGCAGGACAGAGGGACCTCCCTGTGTCACAAAATGAGTCCATGTCGCCAACTGACAATGGGTAGCAGAGAATTCTAGGAGAATGGGCAGAAAGCTAGGGTGGAGTCAAGGGCCTCAAGGGAGAGATGAGCTCCAGTAGGAGAGACGTGTGTCCCCCAAGATGAAGGGAAAGGAGGAGAAAGGGATCATATTTCTAAGATATTGAGGTGGAAAGGGGAGAGGTTGAGAGTGTTCAGGTTGAGTTGGCATCAATCATCCAATAAGAGAGGATGACAGAGGGAGAGAAGCAGTGGTGCTTGGGAGCTTGGAGGTATCGAAGTTATTTTTGAACAGCTGCAACAGGGCTATGAGGAAAGGATCACAAAACGTTCAAGAAGCAACTGCTGACTTGCAGTGATGTTCAGTTGTTGTCAGAGACCACAGCCTGGGGTCTTGTCCATGAGCGTGGCTCCCTGGTGTTCTGAAGGTATCTCAGGCACTCTTGGAAGAAAAAAGTTACCAGGTTGGAGCTTGCAAAGAGAGGATGGTAGAGAGGCAAGAAGATCTTCTTGGGAAGGAAATGTACCATTGCTAAGATGGTAGCTAGTAAATTCCTGAAATAGCCCGCCCTGGGGACCTGGCTGGGCGGGGAAGCAGATGAGAGCTGGAAGGGGCTGGGAGACTTCTGGAAAGCCAGAGGAGCAGGGGCCAGGATGAGGGGGGAGAGACCTAGAGGCAGTTGAGGAGGAGTCCAGAGAAAGGCTTTCTGGATTATGATCAGAATAATGGTGTTTTTTAGGCAAATAGTACTAGACATCAGTTTTTCATAAGAGAGATTCAGAAAACGAGGAGTGGGGAGCAAGATGAGTAGATGTCATTAGATAGGAGCCGGGCAGGCAGATCATGGTTAAGAGAAGGGTTTCAGAACTAACCAACCCCAAGGTGTTTCAGGAGATTGTTCATAAAATGGTTTCCCCAATGGTTATCCGTGATTTCAGCTTTGATAGGGGTGGGAGGAATCATGACCTTACCAGTGGTTCTACCTCTAATAGAGAGGGGTGAGCCACAGTCTGGATTATTTGCATTAAACCTGAATAGCATTCCCTACTTCAAGTGATGTGTCTCACCTCTGCCTTATGACACTAGTGTCGATCCTGCCAATTACAGGAGAAGAAGGTGGACCCTGAAAGCACCCCAAACCAGGCACTGCAGTTCACAAGGACGTTACAAGATGGCAGCTCTAATGACCTTTTCCATTTGCTACAATGTTCTCAGCATCAATAATTCACTAATCATTGCCTTTCTGAATATAGGGATAATAACTCATCCATGTCAACAAAATGAAAGGGATCAAGAGAGAAATGGAACATCTTCTCCTTATTGGTGCTTTGGCCAATTTAGGAAAAAGGGTGGACGAGTTTGCCATTATGTTTAACACTTATATAAATGGATAAACGATTAGATTACCATATGAATGCTAAATGAGCCTGTCAACATAGTCTGTTTCCACACAGATGACAAAACCTTTGTTTTTATGCCAAGAAAGCATCTCTGTCTTCTAGTGTCCAAGCCACTAGCAGCACCAGGGTGGAATATTAATCCATTTATGTTGTCTTTTCTAATTAACTTCACGCTGCAATTCTGCCAGTATCATGTCCCACTGCATGTTCCACAGCAAAAAATAAAATAAAATAATAAAAATTCTCTGCTTATAGTTGTTGGGAAAGGTAGTCAGGAAGGCATTATGGAGCTTGCTAATAAGTTAGGGCCATTTCTTTCCGTTTCCTGCCCACTAGGTAGGTAACTTTTTCCCATGAATATATATATGAGGGCCACTGTTCTAAATGAACTGTACTCAAGTAATCACTGAAAGTTGTGTTTTTTAAAATCCCTTTTATCAATGGATATAAAATACAAAAGCTTTACTAAAGCAAAAGCTAAAGTTGACCTATATATCAGTGAGGCTGAGCTTTCTTTTCTTTGCAAAATATAAAGATTTAGAAAACTCGCAAAACCTATCTGCAGTTTTGTGTTTGCATAGGAAATACAAATGTGATCTTTTAAATTTTGCTTGAAAAAAGGAAGCATCCCATGAGCTAAGGAAAGCATTGTGCCCACACCAATGTGCTCAGGAAAGTAGTGTTTCCAACGATGTTGAAGGAACCTATGATTTTTCCATGGATGTTTCGAAACTTTTCCATAGAAAATGCCACAGATGGTGTGATACGTGAGCCATAAAAGCAGAAAACCAGACAACTTCACATTTTAAATTTTAGAAAGATCTGATTCCTCTTAGAGTTAATATTGATCCCTGGTATGCCTTGCTGTACACAAGAACCAGTGTCTCTTGTGTCTGTCTGAGGCTTCAGCTCTCCTGGATAACAGCATGCCCTTGTGTGTCCCATCATTGTGTGCATAAGAGGACAACGTGGTTTTTTCAGTGATGACAAATTATCCAACATTTTTCTATGACCTGCTGCGGTTCAGCTTTTTAGAAGAGCAATAATCAAGGGTTTTCCCTCAGTGTTTGTTTATTTTATTTATTCTATTGTGAACCGTAGTCAAAAAGTAAGTAAGAAATTAATAAGGAATGAGTCATCTGTGATTTAGGGATCGATCTTCTTTTATTGATCTTAGGTTCAGAATTAGTCCTTCCTTTAAAGGTCTCGGTTTGCTGAGTAAGGGGCAAATCTTCCTTTGTCCCTCAGGGTCATTGGTTTAGTCCTGGGAAGTGTTGAGGAATTTTGTGGTATGGTTTGCTGAGCCTGGAGCTCCCGGCACCATGTGGGCTATTTCTATGGCTTGCAACATAATTCACACTGCTGGCACCGCACCCTCCCATAAGATCCTTCAGGAACCCTATGGTTTGGTTAAAGAGTAGCAAATGCTTTGGAATTCTTAGCAAATGCTAAGTTAATATCTTATAAAACCTTATAAGATATTTTCACATTAGTATCTTTCCCTATGAAAGGAATTCCTCTGCAAAATTGTTGTTAGGGGTTTCATGTATGTAAGGGGAGAAAGAGGGCAGTTCTGATTCCAGTAATCCCAACTGCAGCCATCTTTGGCTCAGATTACCCAAGGGGAGAGCTTGGGTAAGAATATCATTTCACTATAGCAAAATTCCTTAATTTCATGAGACAAGATTTGTATCCTGTTTCCATTGTGGAAATAAAAGCAATTTTGTCGGTACCAGGAAAAATTAATTTTACATATAAAATGTTCACTGTCATTAAAAATATCAGAATGAATGATTGTTCATATAATATTACAATTATACTCCAAACATAGCTTCCTAAAATCCAGAATATAAATACCATATATGCTCACATAAAATCTCTTCCTATTCCTAACACACACTTAAGTTATTAAAATATATTTGCTAGAATAATTTTGCTTTTCATATCGTTTAAATCAGCCTGATTTAAACATTCTAGCAGATGAGCCTTTGAAATATTTCACCCAGGTTCGTAGTTTATTGATTGCCATTCCTTGCTCAGTGCTTCTGTGAAACTCCCATTCTCAGTAACAGAATGGAAGTGTCATGTTTGCCATTGTGGGGAGAAAAGAGATCTTGGTCAGCCTTTTTATGTCCATTTGTATAACTCCAGAGCTAATTCTGATTCAGGGTTTACTAGATGCCCATGGTCCTGCCAGGCACTCGGTCTAGGATGTCATAAAAATAAGGTTGGATAATTATGTCATGACTGGTTTCGTATCACTCTGCTTAACATTGTTCTGCATTGTGTGATTGAATATAGAGGCAATGGCAAAAATAAATGAAGAAAACATTTAGCTGAATCCCAGACTTGCATTTGAGTTTCACGCAACTAAACGTCATTTGAGAAACGAAAATCAAACCAAAATGGATCAGAGTACTTTTGAATCAAAACTGTAAATGTTGTGTGAGTTCTTTTCATATTCCCAAAGTGGTAGATATACAGCCATTTTGGTTTTTAAAGTAAAAAAGAAGGAACAACATTTGCTCAAGGAATCAAGTGTTTAACATACTGGGGTGATGAATCACCAAACCCTAAATCTGGGATTCTGTTTTGTGCTGTGGATTTGGACAAAGAAAATTCTTATAATGACTTGAGGATTATAAGAGAAATGTCCTCAAATTAGAAATCATCTTTGGACATTTGTTAATATACTCCTTTACTTTCTCCTGTAGGTATGGTAATGCATACTTCCATGCAACTACAGTTCCCTCCAAATTTAGTAGAAAATTTCAGAATATACCCAGAAGTTGAATATGTTTTGAAATTTGACTACAAAGATGGCACAGAAGAAAATTTGATATTAAATGCCCCTACTTAACACCATCATTTCTGTTAAGAAGTTGCCTCTTATCCATTCAGAATGCAGAACTAAAAGAGAATTTCACATTCCTTAATCAACATGTGTTTTGTTTGTCCATATTTCGTGTTTCTTATTGGTTTCCCAAGAAACATGTCAGAACACTGAACGGTGCATGTAGTCACTTGTTCTAATGCTTTCACATTTTTTGCATTTCTCTCTTTTAAAGCACAAGACTCTGCTGACATTATTTTCCTAATTGATGGATCAAACAACACCGGAAGTGTCAATTTCGCAGTCATTCGCGACTTCCTTGTAAATCTCCTTGAGAGACTCTCAGTTGGAACTCAGCAGATCCAAGTGGGGGTGGTCCAGTATAGCGATGAGCCCAGAACCATGTTCTCCTTAAACAGCTATTCCACCAAGGCTCAGGTTCTGGACGCAGTGCAAGCCCTGGGGTTCATCGGTGGGGAGTTGGCCAATGTCGGCCTTGCCCTTGATTTTGTGGTGGAGAATCACTTCACCCGGGCAGGGGGCAGCCGAGTGGAGGAAGGGGTTCCCCAGGTGCTGGTCCTCATAAGTGCTGGGCCTTCTAGTGATGAAATCCGAGACGCGGTCATAGCACTGAAGCAGGCTAGCGTTTTCTCGTTTGGCCTCGGAGCCCAGGCCGCCTCCAAGGCAGAGCTTCAGCACATAGCTACCAATGACAACTTGGTGTTTACTGTCCCGGAATTCCGTAGCTTTGGGGACGTCCAGGAGCAATTACTGCCGTACATTGTTGGCGTGGCCCAAAGGCACATTGTCTTGCAACCGCCAACCATTGTCACCCAAGGTACGTATGCTTTTCTCACCATCTGTGTGGTAGTGGGGTGTCTGTGTGTGGTTCTGTAGAAGTCAGGGGGGCACCTTGCAGAATGAT
The DNA here is from genome assembly GCF_965194825.1 of Balaenoptera physalus. Classification (NCBI taxonomy): domain Eukaryota; kingdom Metazoa; phylum Chordata; class Mammalia; order Artiodactyla; family Balaenopteridae; genus Balaenoptera; species Balaenoptera physalus. Next base: position 135,489,878 of record NC_138885.1, on the reverse strand, counting down.
TTGCCTCGGGAGAGCCCGTAAGTACCCACAGCTGAGTCCTTCCAAGATGAGCTAGTTATTGGATGTGGTGTCTGTGACGGTTGCAGTGTTCCAAAAAACCCAGAGATCTGAGATGGAGTGGAAAGTTCTTGTTAGAGCATGAGTTGTCAAGAAGTGTGCTTTTAAGGCTAATTCAACAAACCTGGTACGTTGAGGTCATTAAACATCGTCGAAAGACCTACTTATAATGCAATCATCCTAAAAATGGATCTCAGGGGATCCTGTTCCGAGACAGTTACTCCAGGATAATGGCATTGAGCTCTAAAAATCAGCCCATTAGAGTGTGCTGACATGTGAGAACTGTCTCCCCAAAGTCAGTTTTGTGATGCGAAGCAGGAGTGGCATTTCTGGAGGTAAGAAATAACAAAGCACTCACTTGGGGGGATGTTTACGAAAACCTTGTTTCCTGTGTTTACTGAATTGTAGGGTAGCTCTGTTGACGGAGAGATTATACACTCAGATGGGAGGCCTTTGGCAAAAGAGCCCGACTGGAGTCATTTTAAAAAAACAGATAAAGCTAATCAAGTCACATAAGAAAATACATTTCACGGACATGGGAGGTGGGAAGAGTATTTAAAAATTTAAGTAAGAACCCAGTGGTGCTTGATGCTGTGGCAGGTAAAAATCTGGCAGATCCAGGTGGACCAGGTTACATCACTGGTGATCTCACCCATCTGTCAGGGATTTTATTATTAATGCTTTTAGGCATATTGCTGGGTGGGGTAAATTAAGAATTGACGCAAAATTACATCCGGAAAATTCTCTTGATATTTCCAGACTTCCCTCTGATTGGAATACAATCTATCAATATTAAGGTTTCTCTGGGCTTGCATGCTTTTGGAAACAAAAGAATGACTTCCATAGGTTTTGTAAACACTCAGGAAGCGCCACGGCTGCTGTCCGAAGAGCGGGCCTTTGGTCCTAGGTCTTATGTTAACCTGCTGTGTGATCCTGGGCAGCCCACACAGACTTTCTGGGCTCCAGTTTTTTGAATTGATGACAAAGGATGAAAGGATATTTCTGTTCCAGGAGAAGTTGCAAGTTCATTTTTATCTATGGCATTCCAGGCCCTTATTTCAGCTTTCCCCAGCTAACTTTCACTCCTCACTTACAAAACCGTCTTTAATCTTTGTGCTTCGTCTGTAAATATTCAACAGATATTCTTAGCTATCAGGTATGTGCTGGACACCTTGCCAAGCACTGGGGACGCAGTGCTGGTGGACCAGACTGATGTGGCCGCTGGCTCGTTGCAGTATAATGGGGAGATAGATCACAAAAACGTGAACCAGCGACCGGAAAACTACTCCCAGAGCGTGACAGATGAGGACGATAAAGGGGGCTGTCGTGGAAAGAAGGGGGAAAGAGAGCTGTAGGTCAGGTGGCCAGGGAAGGCTGGTGTGAGGAGCTGCAGGACAGAAGCAGACGAGAAGCAGAAGGAACGAGGTACCAGGCGTGGCGGTCAGTCGTGCAGCACGAGGGAGCCTGGCTGCACCCAGAACTGTCGGGGGAGGCGGGGCTGGAGCTTACTGATGCCCGGAAGCCTGGAGAAGCCTCTGGTTTAGGGCGTGAGCATCACCAGCTTGGGTGAAGTCCTCCAGTGGCTTCTATGTTTTTCAGTGAAGCTGGGGGGACAGGAGGACCTGCTTTATTGGAGGTCAGGGTCCCCAAGTCACTGAGAAGAATCACCTAAGAGTAGCCTTGAGTCACCCTAAGAGGAGGGTGCAGAGGAGGACAGCACCGGGGAAGGGCGATGGGGGCTGGACATTTGTTGGAGGAGATTTTGCGTGGCAACAGGAGCGTGAGAGAGAGAGGACTGCCACGGACCTGGGCTTGCCAGGGCTGCAGGGGACTTGGCATCCTGTGGGTCAATAGGGAGGTGAGGGCTGAAGTCGACTGGTTACAGGACCTTCAGGGTCCCCTTGGTAAGGGGGTTTCACACCCAGCCCCAGCAGAGCCGTGTGAAAGAGGGGAGACGGCTCTGTTGGCATCTCACAGCAGGAAGAGGAGGACTCTTACTGGAGGGGGAGGGAGGAGACGAGGTGGGGGTGAGTCAGCCCAGTGACCAGGGGATGAAAGGGATCTGCCTTCCTCTCCATCTATCCATGTGTTGCATACACCTTATTGAATTCAGGAAGCTCTGCATTCATCGTTTCAACTCCTACATCCACGGTATGGAAGGAGCGTGTGTGAGAGTGGGTGTTTCCAGGTGCGCTCGCTGTCTTTGTATGTGTCTAGAAAGCACACGTGTGGTTAACTGCACAGCTGTATGTATGGCTTTTAGGTGTATATGGAGAGAGGGAGAGGGAGGAAGCAGGGGGTGTGGCTCTCAGGGTCTCTCAGCACCCCCGTGTAGGGAGAATCCACGTGTCTGCAGGCCTCGATGGAGAGTTGGAGGACTTGGAATTCAGTGTTTACACCACGACTTAATGCCAAAGCAGTGGTCCCCACGCGCCTGTCCCTGAATGCTTTGTATCTATGGTACATTAACATGTTTTCTCTTAAAGAGGAGAGTTTGGACCCATGCTGTCAATATAATCAAACGTCAAGTGAACTAAAGTGTTACGTGCCGTCCATCTGACTGCAGGGAGTAATGAGGCCTCCTCATATCCAGATGATCATTTAATAAATTGCAAACACTCCTGCCTCTGCTTGAACCATTTACGATCTTACGAGTCTTGGAAGCCTTCTCCGTTTTCTAGATGGGGTGCTGTGGTCCGATATGAGCCTCGGTTCCCGAGACTCAGGTGTGCTGCCTGGGTGTCGATACAGCAGGTGGACACAAGTTCATAGTCACTTGGAGGCAGTGATCTTGTTAAGGTGTTTTTGCTTTGTGATTTGTCTTTGGATTATCATAACCTTAACATGTAATGTGGGACCTGCACAATGCCTCTCTCTTAAATACAAATACTTCTGGGCCACTTGCTAGTTTTGACATCGATTTCCTTTTTATAAGTTTATGATGCCAAATAATTGGTGTTTTTTTCCCCTTGCCTGAAAAAATCAAGGCATGGACAAGAGTACCAAAAGGAACAGAGGTGCTTATGCTTTTTCAAGTTTTGCACTTGGCAATAGGTGTTCATGAAGTCAGGATTGTGAAGCACAGGGCTCTCTGAGCAGACACTGATCGCTTCTTTAATTATTTGAGCTATGGCTTCGTTCTTACCTCTAAAACCCAAGCTATGGATTTATGGTAGAAAAGAGCTTTCTGACATTTTTAGTGACAATATGGTAAATAAGTGGCAAATAAACCTACATTGATTTTTGTGCAACTGTTTTGTAAAAAGTACTAAGAGAGGGTGGGGGTTTGGGGAGTGCCACTTGCCAGCCGTAGGGAAGCTATAACTAACGCAGCTATAACTAATGGGTGTGTTAGGACAAATTCCTCAGGGGCTCCCATGGACTTGACATTGGCCAGGGCAAAGGGAACTCTCCTTGGGTGGTGTTAGCTGTGTAGAGAGTCATACTGAATGTGATGCGTAAGGCTATTCTACTCACCTTGTCACGTTGCTACCTACAGTCATTGAAATCAACAAGAGAGACATAGTTTTCCTGGTGGATGGCTCTTCTGCCCTGGGACTGGTCAGCTTCAATGCAATCCGCGACTTCGTTGCCAAGGTCATCCAGAGGCTGGAGATCGGACAGGATTATATCCAAGTGGCAGTGGCTCAGTATGCAGACACAGTGAGGCCGGAGTTTTATTTCAATACCTACCCCACCAAGAGGGAGGTCATGACCGCCGTGAGGAAAATGAAGCCCATGGATGGCTCGGCCTTGTACACAGGCTCTGCTCTGGACTTTGTTCGGAACAACCTGTTCACGGAGCCGGCCGGCTATCGGGCCGCCGAGGGGGTTCCTAAGCTTTTGGTGCTGATTACAGGTGGTAAGTCCTTAGATGAAGTCAGCCAGCCTGCCCAGGAGCTGAAGAGAAGCGGCATCATGGCCTTTGCCGTCGGGAACAAGGCGGCCGACCGGGCTGAGCTGGAAGAGATCGCTTTCGATTCCTCCCTGGTGTTCATTCCTGCTGAGTTCCGAGCCGCCCCTTTGCAGGGTGTGCTGCCTGGCTTGCTGGCGCCTCTCAGGACCCTCTCTGGAACCACTGAAGGTGCGGTGTGGAGGGTGTCAGACATATAAGAGGGCTGTCTCCAGGCAGAGTCTTTGGGGAAAAAGCAAACCCAAGTTTTATTTGTGTTCAGCTGAGAGACACCTTTTAAATGATGGAAACCATAGCAGCAAACAAGATTTATTTCGGGTTTCCTTTTACCCTGACTTGGGAAATATATGACTTAAAACACCATGTGATACAACTGTATGTCTTAAAATGTCATAAAATAAGAATCGTGTGACTTAGGCTATAGGACCAGAGACCACCTGTCTTTGAAGCTTCTGGCAGAGGAGATCATCTCTCTGTTCTGATCCCTCTTGAGGTCCCAGTGTTCTGTCTCTACTGGTGACTCCTGTCCAGCCCCCTCCCCCCTCCACCAAGATGAAGCCTGGCTCTTCCTTTCCCAAGTAGACAGTCCACTTCTAAATGGTCCAAACCTGAGCAGCATAGAGCATTCATCCTCTGTCCTCTCTCTTTAAGGGATTTCCTTCAATGGGGAAGCATAGTGAGGGGATGCGTGTGCAGATAAAAACCCAGTGGTTCTCCAAACCCCTCATTTATTATGGTTATCACTGAACAGTTATTTTTAAAGACAGGATAACGGTCAATGAGCTTACGAATTGAATCAGTGCAATTCACCGTCCTTAAAGAAGATGGATATCACAGAAACAAGCTTTTCCGCCTCACAAACTTCACCACTGGAAGAATGTTTGGTGCATGACCTACGGTGCATGGATGCATGCTTTCTCCTCAAGCTCTCTGGTCTTCTAAAAGCCTCTCTCTCTCTCTCTTTTAGTTCCTTAAGACTTCTAATCCACAGTTTCAGAGCCAAAGTTCAATTTGATAGAACATGGGATATAAGTAGTTGTTAGGCTTCAATTTTAGTGAAACCTCAGGGAAGAGATGGGGAAGAATTTGGTGACATGTGTTGGGGAAAACACTCTGATTTTAGAATTGTACTTTCGATTCTTTATGAGCACAACCTCAGCCAAGCATAGCAAAGAGTCTCTTTGCATTTTAATGTGTTTCCATGATCCTGTGATCTCACTCAGGAGGAATCCCCATGGACACTTGTTGGATTATTGCCTGGCAATGCCGTGACTCTCCTATAGAAGAGTCTCAGTAGAGAATGACAAGTGGGCCTCCCTAGGAATATTTCAAGATGAGAACAGCCTAATTTTGTTGATTTTTTTTTAGCCTTAGGGAACTCATGTTCTCAGGTTAACTTGGGCTAACCCTTCTAATCTATCTGTAAGTGGAAATTTCTCTGTAAATGTGCAGAGGGAAACCCAGGGGGACCCAGTCTCGCCCAGGTAAACCTGGCTCTGACCGTGGTCATAAGCCGAGTGATGCAGAAAGGAGCAACACCCTTGCAGAATTCATTTCCAGGGAAGGAATGTTCTGTTTCAAGGATTCTGATCACCTTTGTTGGTTGTAAACATTCTAGCTTTTGGCACTGTATCTCTCTGTGAGCCAACTTGGTTTCGTAATGTCGGCTATCAATACTCCTCACAAACACCAGCCCCCACTGGAGGAAAATATGCAGCTTTCTGCCATATTTTACGAGATGGACGTGCTTGGCCTCACTGATGTTCTCTGTGTTCTACATGTTGGCATGTGTGCCTGGGCTGTGGGCACACATGAGGAAGCCCTCTGCGGTTGTGTATGTCTCACTTTGTTTTCTGTGCTCCACTGCAGTTCACGTAAACAAAAGGGATATCATCTTTCTTTTGGATGGATCGTTCAACGTTGGAAAGACCAATTTCCCTTACGTGCGGGACTTTGTCATGAACGTAGTTAACAGCCTTGATGTTGGAAGCGACCATATTCGTGTCGGTTTAGTGCAATTTAGTGACACTCCGGTGACGGAGTTCTCTCTAAACACCTACCAGACCAAGTCAGACTTGCTAGCTCACGTGAGGCAGCTGCAGCTCAAGGGGGGTTTGGGCCGGAACACGGGCGCAGCCCTAAGCTATGTCCACGACAACCACTTCACCGAAGCTGGCGGCAGCAGGATCCGGGACCAGGTGCCGCAACTCCTGCTCCTGCTCACAGCCGGGCAGTCTGAGGACTCCTATTTGCAAGCTGCCAACGCCCTAGCACGCGCAGGCATCCTGACCTTTTGTGTGGGCACTAGCCAGGCCAATAAGGCAGAGCTTGAGCAGATGGCTTTTAACCCGAGCCTGGTGTATCTCATGGATGATTTCAGCTCCCTGCCTGCTTTGCCTCAGCAGCTGATTCAGCCCCTAACCACTTATGTTAGTGGAGGTGTGGAGGAAGTGCCACTCGCCCAGCCAGGTAACGCTCTCCGACTGCTCCGGGCTCCCTCTTCCCCCCTGACACCACTTTGGCAGGCAGATGGCCCGATCTGAACTCCAGAGCATGGCAATAAGCTATAGAAAGATGATGGGCTTTCTTTGGTTGAAGGATTTTGAAGGGGGGCTTGAGACACTGTACCAGCAAGCTTAGATGCTCTGTCTAAAGGGTGTTGGTTCATGAAAGAAAGTCTAGAAAATCCAGCTTACGTTCTGTCCAGGTTATCCCACTCTTGATTCAGAAGCTTTACTTATTTATTTATTTTGCCCCAATGCCTCTGAAGATTCTGGTGAGCAAATCCAGATGGAAATGGGAGAAAAACAGAGAAAGAGAGAGAGAGATGGATTCTCTTTCATACATGAGTATGCATTGGGAGCATTTAAAAATGGAAAGGATTTTCCTGATATGATATTTTTATGTTCCAAATCTGCTGTATCTAGAAAGTTAATTGTCATAAACCCAATGAAGGCTGTATCTTTATGTGATGGCAAAATGGCTTCCCAAGGAAGTCTGGATGGTGATGATGACAGCAGGTTACTAGGGTGATGAGATACAGACTCTTAGCTCTACCAGTGGCTGACATCACACAGATGGGTAGCAAGACAGATCCCGCTGAAACATAATCAAAATAGTTCTAAGGACCGTTTGTGCCGAAAATAATGTTCACATGACATGCTGTAGCCCCCTATGTCCGTGTTTTCTGTTGTCTGATCACAGCAGATTGGAAATCACTGACAGAGATCCTGACCCACAGACCGATAATGGACACTATTTTGGGTTCTAACCCATAAGCTCAAATTCAATGAAAAGAGAATCTAATTAGAGCATGTCTACGTGTCAGGTGGATAACCCTTATCAGCCTTTGTCACTAGAGACAGATCTATTTTTAAGCAGAAGAACAACAGGACCATATTTTCCATAGTTCTGTTTGTAACAATTTCAAAACACTGTCTGTTCTCCTAGAGTGGTTGCCACATGATATAAGAACAGGACCCTCTGGGCTTTTCTTTGGCCTGCTTTGTTGAGGAAGCGTGATGTTAGGCTGGGCAGGCCAATCTAGTTGTCCTAATCCTGTGCATAGATGAAAGGGGGCATTTGAAAGGCACCTGGTGTGGGTTTTCTCTTCCCTTGCTGGTGCAGTGATCATCAGATGAATTTTGTGAACTCCCCTTACCAAAAGCTGGTGGTTCTGGGCTCAGGTCAGTTTGGTGCCTGTTGTGTTCTTGCCCCTCACTGTGTCCTAACTCACTTCCATTGTAGAGAGCAAGCGAGACATCCTGTTCCTCTTTGATGGCTCAGCCAATCTCGTGGGCCAGTTCCCTGCCGTCCGCGACTTCCTCTACAAGGTCATTGATGAGCTGGATGTGAAAACTGACAGGACCCGGATTGCGGTGGCTCAGTACAGCGACGATGTCAGGGTGGAGTCCCGTTTTGATGAGCACCAGAACAAGCCCGAGATCCTGAATCTCGTGAAGAGAATGAAGATCAAGACGGGCAAAGCCCTCAACCTGGGCTACGCCCTGGACTACGCGCAGAGGTACATCTTTGTGAAGTCCACTGGAAGCCGGGTTGAGGATGGAGTGCTTCAGTTCCTGGTGCTGCTGGTGGCGGGAAGGTCATCCGATCGTGTGGACAGGCCAGCTCTCAACCTGAAACAGACTGGGGTGGTGCCCTTCATCCTCCAGGCCAAGAACGCAGACCCTGCCGAGTTGGAGCAGATAGTACCATCCCCCGCCTTTATCCTGGCTGCGGAGTCACTTCCCAAGATTGGAGACCTTCAACCACAGATCGTAAACCTCTTAAAATCGGTGCAAAATGGGGCGCCAACACCAGGTAAGGCATAGAACTTCTGGTTGCTTCTGCAGCCCAATTGTCCCATGCTTGAGTTGATGGTAGGCCGCTGGCTCCCAGTCTCAGGGTAGAAGCCCTCCTTGGGTTTCCAAGAAAGATAGGTGATTTCTGCAGGAACAATGGAATATGACTTTTCTTTCCCCGAGATGACTCTCTAACTGCTCTCTAGGGCAAAACAGGAGAATCAGGGTGATTATTTTTAAGGACACTAGAATGTTTTGTAATAAGATACATTATAAAGATTTAGCTATATCAGTGGTTAAAAATAATCCTTTTTTTTAAAAAAAAACACAGTTTTTACTATATATATAATAAAAGCCATATAACACGGTTACATTAGAGCTAAAACAGTCTTCATCTTCATATATTTCCCCGATTTCTTATTTTAAGTGGGTATCACTGGTCATAGTTCATTCTCTGCATTCATGAAAACCATAAAGCATGAAGAGAGGCAGGCACGTTCCCGTTATAAACGCTGCATTAAAGTTTTTCAGTACTAATCTTTGTTACCATGACTTCATGCTTAACCACTTTGCATTTGGTGGTAAAACTGCAGCAAAAAGAGTAATTAATTTCACATATAATCCCTTTGATTGAAAATAGAGAATATAGAGCTTCTCTACATTGACTATTGAGCACGTTCGCTGTTGGTTTTGGGTTGTAACCTGGACATCTGGGTTACATTTTCCCCCATTGATCCGCTGTGACTTGCAGTACATCATTCGAAACCTCTCATCTATAAAGTGCTAATAGTTGTGCAGACTCCGCCGACCATGTCTCTCTCCCTGCCCCCAACATTTCTTCTTGAGTACAATGTTGAAAGTTAACAATACTGTTCAAACATGGAAAAGTTCTAAAATAAAAGGGCTATCTGTATGTATTGGTGCATCAGTTTCCTAATCCTGCTTTAATAAATTATGATAAATTTAGTGGCTTAAAGCAAAATGAATTTACTATCTTAAGTTTTAGAGGTCAGAAATCCAAAACCTGTTTTACTGGGCTAAAATCAAGGCGTCAACATGCTTGCTTTCCTTCTGGAGGTTCTGGCCGATTACCCACTTCCTTATCTTTTCCAGTGTCTAGGGGCTGCCTGCATCCTTGGTCCATGGCCCCCTCCTCCATCTTCAAAGCCAGCAGATCTTCAAAGCAGATCTTCTCGTATCTCTGGCCTCTTGTTTCCATCCTTACCTCTTCTCCCTCTAACTCTAATCCTCTTATCTCCCTTTTATAAGGACACATGATTGATTACACTGGATCTACCTGGATAATCCAGGGCAATCTCCCCATCCCTCTAATCCTTAATTTAATCACACCTGCAGATTTTCTTCCATATAAATTCCAGGGATTAGGAGTTGGATATCTTAGGAGTTATTCGGTCCACCACAAATTGGTATGAAATTATCCCTATTGGGTCCCGTGTGAGTCACAGAGGCTGTCTTCCTTCTAGTTTCAGGTGAAAAGGATGTGGTGTTTCTGATTGACGGCTCCGAGGGTGTCAGGAGCGGCTTCCCGCTGTTGAAAGAGTTTGTCCAGAGAGTGGTGGAGAGCCTGGACGTGGGTGCGGACCGGGTGCGCGTAGCTGTGGTGCAGTACAGCGACCGGACCAGGCCCGAGTTCTACCTGAATTCTTACATGGACCAGCAGAGCATCGTCGGTGCCATCCGCGGGATGACCCTGCTGGGCGGGCCAACCCCCAACACCGGGGCCGCCCTGGACTTTGTCCTGAGGAACATCCTGATTGGTTCCGCCGGGAGCCGCATAGCGGAAGGCGTCCCCCAGCTCCTGATCGTCCTCACGGCCGACAGGTCTGGGGATGATGTGAGCGGCCCCTCGGTGGTCCTGAAGAGGGGAGGGGCCGTGCCCATCGGCATCGGCATCGGGAACGCTGACATCACCGAGATGCAGACCATCTCCCTCATCCCGGACTTCGCAGTGGCCATTCCCACCTTCCGGCAGCTGGGGACCGTCCAACAGGTCATCTCCGACAGAGTGACCCAGCTCAGCCGCGAGGAGCTGGGCAGGTTGAGGGCATCTCTGGTCCCTGTAACGAGCCCGGGTAAGGAGCAGATTCTTTGGCTCTTCATTCCTTGAAATATCTGGGGCTACTTGTTTGGACTGTGAGTTACAAAGTATTCTCAGTTTTGTTTCCTCAGCTGTAGGGAGTGAAAACCAGAGTTACGCGAAGAATCAGGAACCACGTGGGCTCAGTGTCAGAAATGGCTTGGGGAGATGCTAAGGTTCATGTTTTTGGCCAAATTCAAGTCTCAAAGATGGGCGTAGGCTTGGCTTTCAGCTCAGACCCCTAATTCGGCATAAAGGCTCTGTATAGCTAACTGAAGGGACAGGCCATCTAATTGATAGTTCCAGTTCAATGCCGGGTCCAGGCTTCCCCTGGTCGGTCGGTCCCGCTGGCAGCCTCCTGTGATCGAGGAGGGAGTTTGACCACAGGTGGTCTATCAAGCTGGAGCACAGTCTCTGAAATATTGTTATTTCCAGAGCCAACGTGTGAAGATTGCTTTTGAATTTGCTTGGTGCAGAGAAGTTAAGTGTCTTAACTGGCAGGAAGGCCACCTGGCTGTTATGACCTCGGCTTATTCTATTTCCTCCTTCCTGTTCCCCTTTCCTAGGCCTGATACAATGAACTGGAATGTGGAGGGAACCTCACTTGCTCAGAAGGAAGGGGGCTCAGATAGACCCACCCTTCCAAAAATGCCCACAGAGGGCCTGCCCTCCCTGGACACTCGGGTGGGGAGGGCACAGTGGTGAACAGGCACATGCATCCTTGCTCCTGTGTGGTTCACATTCTACAGAACCATCCGCATCAAGGCTTGGGGAGGGGAAAATAGGAAGGGCTGGTGGGGAAGGGGGAGGGAAGAGTAAAAGCAAGTGAGAGAAAAGTCGATGCAGGACACAGTGCTGTTTGGGAGGGGGAGGGAGGGAGGGTGAGTGGCACGGTGCTGCAGAGAGGGATTGCTTCCCCTCGCTCATGTCCACGCAGAGTGCAGCACGCCCTGCAAGCCTTCCCTGGAATGTTCTAGAGGGCTTGCCATCAAATAAATTTGGGAAGGCAGTGGGATAAATGAAGTGAGGGTCTTTTTGGTTTTGGTTTTGCCCTAATTGATATGTTTTGTGTATCCCCAGTACAATAAGCGAACACAACATTTCCAAAACTTGTTTGGCTGCAGGAGTCCTTTTTCTTTCCTTTTCTTTTTTTTAGTTTTTACTTTATACTGGAGTCTAGTTGATTTACAATGTTGTGTTTGTTTCAGGTGTGCAGCAAAGTGATTCAGTTATACATGTACATATATCTATTATTTTTAAAATTCTTTTCCCATTTAGGTTATTACAGAATATTGAGTAGAGTTCCCTGTGCTATACAGTAGGTCCTTGTTGGTTATCTATTTTAAATATAGTAGCGTGTCTATGTCAATCCCAAACTCCCAATTTATCCCCCCCCATCTTTTTTTTTAACATCTTTATTGAAGTATAATTGCTTTACAATGGTGTGTTAGTTTCTGCTTTAAAACAAAGTGAATCAGTTATACATATACATATGTTCCTATGTCTCTTCCCTCTTGCATCTCCCTCCCTCCCACCCTCCCTATCCCACCCCTCTAGGTGGTCACAAAGCACTGAGCTGATCTCCCTGTGCTATGCGGCTGCTTCCCACTAGCTATCTATTTTACATTTGGTAGTGTATATATGTCCATGACACTCTCTCACCCTGTCACATCTCACCCCTCCCCCTCCCCATATGCTCAAGTCCATTCTTTAGTAGGTCTGTGTCTTTATTCCCATCTTGCCACTAGGTTCTTCATGACCCTTTTTTTTTTTTTCCCTTAGATTCCATATATATGTGTTAGCATACTGTATTTGTTTTTCTCTTTCTGACTTACTTCACTCTGTATGACAGACTCTAACTCCATCCATCTCATTACAAATACCTCCATTTCATTTCTTTTTATGGCTGAGTAATATTCCATTGTATATATGTGCCACATCTTCTTTATCCATTCATCCGATGATGGACAATTTGGTTGCTTCCATGTCCTGGTTATTGTAAATAGAGCTGCAATGAACATTTTGGTACATGACTCTTTGTGAATTATGGTTTTCTCAGGGTATGTGCCCAGTAGTGGGATTGCTGGGTCATATGGTAGTTCTATTTTTAGTTTTTTAAGGAACCGCCATACTGTTCTCCATAGTGGCTGTATCAATTTACATTCCCACCAACAGTGCAAGAGGGTTCCCTTTTCTCCACACCCTCTCCAGCATTTATTGTTTCTAGATTTTTTGATGATGGCCATTCTGACCGGTGTGAGATGATATCTCATTGTAGTTTTGATTTGCATTTCTCTAATGATTAAGGATGTTGAGCATTCTTTCATGTGTCTGTTGGCTATCTGTATATCTTCTTTGGAGAAATGTCTATTTAGGTCTTCTCCCCATTTTTGGATTGGGTTGTTTGTTTTTTTGTTATTGAGCTGCATGAGCTGCTTGTAAATCTTGGAGATTAATCCTTTGTCAGTTGCTTCATTTGCAAATATTTTCTCCCATTCTGAGGGTTGTCTTTTTGTCTTGTTTATGGTTTCCTTTGCTGTGCAAAAGCATTTAAGTTTCATTAGGTCCCATTTGTTTATTTGTGTTTTTATTTCCATTTCTCTAGGAGCTGGGTCAAAAAGGATCTTGCTGCGATTTATGTCATAGACTGTTCTGCCTATGTTTTCCTCTAAGAGTTTGATACTGTCTGGTCTTACACTTAGGTCTTTAATCCATTTTGAGTTTATTTTTGTGCATGGTGTCAGGGAGTGTTCTAATTTCATACTTTTACATGTATCTGTCCAATTTTCCCAGCACCACTTATTGAAGAGACTGTCTTTTCTCCACTGTATATGCTTGCCTCCTTTATCAAAGATAAGGTGACCATATGTGTGTGGGTTTATCTCTGGGCTTTCTATCCTGTTCCATTGATCTATATTTCTGTTTTTATGCCAGTACCAAACTGTCTTGATTACTGTAGCTTTGTAATATAGTCTGAAGTCAGGGAGCCTGATTCCTCCAGCTCCATTTTTCGTTCTCAAGATTGCTTTGCCTATTCGGGGTCTTTTGTGTCTCCATACAAATTGTGAAATTTTTTGTTCTAGTTCTGTGAAAAATGCCTGTGGTAGTTTGATAGGGATTGCATTGAATCTGTAGATTGCTTTGGGTAGTAGAGTCATTTTCACAATGTTGATTCTTCCAATCCAAGAACATGGTATATCTCTCCATCTATTTGCATCATCTTTAATTTCTTTCATCAGTGTCCTATAATTTTCTGCATACAGGTCTTTTGTCTCCTTGGGTAGGTTTATTCCTAGATATTTTATTCTTTTTGTTGCAATGGTAAATGGGAGTGTTTTCTTAATTTCACTTTCAGATTTTTCATCATTAGTATATAGGAATGCAAGAGATTTCTGTGCATTAATTTTGTATCCTGCTACTTTACCAGATTCATTGATTAGCTCTAGTAGTTTTCTGGTGGCGGTTTTAGGATTCTCTATGTATAGTATCATGTCATCTGCAAACAGTGACAGCTTACTTCTTCTTTTCCGATTTGGATTCCTTTTATTTCTTTGTCTTCTCTGATTGCTGTGGCTAACACTTCCAAAACTATGTTGAATAATAGTGGTGAGAGTGGGCAACCTTGTCTTGTTCCTGATCTTAGTGGAAATGGTTTCAGTTTTTCACCATTGAGGACAATGTTGGCTGTGGGTTTGTCATATATGGCCTTTATTATGTTGAGGAAAGTTCCCTCTATGCCTACTTTCTGCAGGGCTTTTATCATAAATGGGTGTTGAATTTTGTCGAAAGCTTTCTCTGCATCTATTGAGATGATCATATGGTTTTTCTCCTTCAATTTGTTAATATGATGTATCACGTTGATTGATTTGCGTATATTGAAGAATCCTTGCATTCCTGGAATAAACCCCACTTGATCATGGTGTATAATCCTTTTAATGTGCTGTTGGATTCTGTTTGCTAGTATTTTGTTGAGGATTTTTGCATCTATGTTCATCAGTGATATTGGCCTGTAGTTTTCTTTCTTTGTGACATCTTTGTCTGGTTTTGGTATCAGCGCGATGGTGGCCTCGTAGAATGAGCTGGGGAGTGTTCCTCCCTCTGCAATATTTTGGAAGAGTTTGAGAAGGATAGGTGTTAGCTCTTTTTTAAATGTTTGATAGAATTCGCCTGTGAAGCCATCTGGTCCTGGGCTTTTGTTTGTTGGAAGATTTTTAATCACAGTTTCAATTTCAGTGCTTGTGATTGGTCTGTTCATATTTTCTATTTCTTCCTGGTTCAGTCTCGGCAGGTTGTGCATTTCTAAGAATCTGTCCATTTCTTCCAAGTTGTCCATTTTATTGGCATAGAGTTGCTTGTAGTAATCTCTCATGATCTTTTGTATTTCTGCAGTGTCAGTGGTTACTTCTCCTTTTTCATTTCTAATTCTATTGATTTGAGTCTTCTCCCTTTTTCTCTTGATGAGTCTGGCTAATGGTTTATCAATTTTGTTTATCTTCTCGAAGAACCAGCTTTTAGTTTCATTGATTTTTGCTATTGTTTCCTTCATTTCTTTTTCATTTATTTCTGATCTGATCTTTATGATTTCTTTCCTTCTGCTAGCTTTGGGGTTTTTCTTGCTCTTCTTTCTCTAATTGCTTTAGATGCAAGGTTAGGTTGTTTATTCGAGATGTTTCCTGTTTCTTGATGTAGGATTGTATTGCTATAAACTTCCCTCTTAGAACTGCTTTTGCTGCATCCCATAGGTTTTGGGTCGTCGTGTCTCCATTGTCATTTGTTTCTAGGTATTTTTTGATTTTCCCTTTGATTTCTTCAGTGATCACTTCGTTATTAAGTAGTGTATTGTGTAGCCTCCATGTGTTTGTATTTTTTACAGATCTTTTCCTGTAATTGATATCTAGTCTCATAGCGTTGTGGTCGGAAAAGATACTTGATACGATTTCAATTTTCTTAAATTTACCAAGGCTTGATTTGTGACCCAAGATATGATCTATCCTGGAGAATGTTCCATGAGCACTTGAGAAAAATGTATATTCTGTTGTTTTTGGGTGGACTGTCCTATAAATATCAATTAAGTCCATCTTGTTTAATGTATCATTTAAAGCTTGTGTTTCCTTATTTATTTTCATTTTGGATGATCTGTCCATTGGTGAAAGTGGGGTGTTAAAGTCCCCTACTATGATTGTGTTACTGTCGATTTCCCCTTTTATGGCTGTTAGTATTTGCCTTATGTATGGAGGTGCTCCTATGTTGGGTGCATAAATATTTACAATTGTTATACCTTCCTCTTGGATTGATCCCTTGATCATTATATAGTGTCCTTCTTTGTCTCTTGTAATAGTCTTTATTTTAAAGTCTATTTTGTCTGATATGAGAATTGCTACTCCAGCCTTCTTTTGATTTCCATTTTCATGGAATATCTTTTTCCATCCCCTCACTTTCAGTCTGTATGTGTCTCTAGGTCTGAAGTGGGTCTCTTGCAGACAGCATATATATGGGTCTTGTTTTTGTATCCATTCAGCCAGTCTGTGTCTTTTGGTGGGAGCATTTAATCCATTTACATTTAAGGTAATTATTGATATGTATGTTCCTATTCCCATTTTCTTAAATGTTTTGGGTTTGTTATTGTAGGTGTTTTCCTTCTCTTGTGTTTCTTACCTAGAGAAGTTCCTTTAGCATTTGTTGTAAAGCTGGTTTGGTGGTGCTGAACTCTCTCCACTTTTGCTAGTCTGTAAAGGTTTTAATTTCTCCATCAAATCTGAATGAGATCCTTGCTGGGTAGAGTAACCTTGGTTTTAGGTTTTTCTCCTTCATGACTTTAAGTATATCCTGCCACTCCCTTCTGGCTTGCAGAATTTCTGCTGAAAGATCAGCTGTTAACCTTATGGGGATTCCCTTGTGTGTTATTTGTTGTTTTTCCCTTGCTGCTTTTAATATGTTTTCTTTATATTTAATTTTTGATAGTTTGATTAATATGTGTCTTGGCGTGTTTCTCCTTGAATTTATCCTGTATGGGACTCTCTGTGCTTCCAGGACTTGATTAACTATTTCCTTTCCCATATTAGGGAAGTTTTCAACTATAATCTCTTCAAATATTTTCTCAGTCCCTTTCTTTCTTTTTCTCTTCTTCCTCTGGGACCCCTATAATTCGAATGTTGGTGCGTTTAACGTTGTCCCAGAGGTCTCTGAGACTGTCCTCAATTCTTTTCATTCTTTTTTCTTTATTCTGCTCTGCAGTAGTTATTTCCACTATTTTATCTTCCAGGTCACTTATCCGTTCTTCTGCCTCAGTTATTCTGCTATTGATCCCGTCTAGAGTATTTTTAATTTCATTTATTGTGTTTTTCATCGTTGCTTGGTTCTTCTTTAGTTCTTCTACATCCTTGTTAAATGTTTCTTGCATTTTGTCTATTCTATTTCCAAGATTTTGGATCATCTTTACTATCATTATTCTGAATTCTTTTTCAGGTAGACTGCCTATTTCCTCTTCATTTGTTAGGTCTGGTGTGTTTTGACCCTGCTCCTTCACCTGCTGTGTGTTTTTTTGTCTTCTCATTTTGCTTATCTTACTGTGTTTGGGGTCTCCTTTTCACAGGCTGCAGGTTCGTAGTTCCCGTTGTTTTTGGTATCTGTCCCCAGTGGCTAATGTTGGTTCAGTGGGTTGTGTAGGCTTCCTGGTGGAGGGGACTAGTGCCTGTGTTCTGGTGGATGAGGTTGGATCTTGTCTTTCTGGTGGGCACGTCCACGTCTGGTGGTGTGTTTTGGGGTGTCTGTGGCCTTATTATGATTTTAGGCAGCCTCTCTGCTAATGGATGGGGCTGTGTTCCTGTCTTGCTAGTTGTTTGGCATAGGGTGTCCAGCACTGTAGCTTGCTGGTCGTTGAGTGAAGGTGGGTCTTGATGTTGAGATGGAGATCTCTGAGAGATTTTCGCCGTTTGGTATTACGTGGAGCTGGGAGGTCTCTTGTGGACCAGTGTCCTGAAGTTGGCTCTCCCACCTCAGAGGCACAGCCCTGATGCCTGGCTGGAGCACCAAGAGTCTTTCATCCACACAGCTCAGAATATAAGGGAGAAAAAAATAGAAAGAAAGAAAGAAAGAGGATAAAATAAAATAAAATAAAGCTATTATAATAAAAAATAAGAAAGAAAATTATTAAGAGTAAATGTATTCAGAAAAATTTTTTTTTAATTTTTAAAAAGAGATTTATTAATTTTTTATAATAAAAAATAAGAAAAAAAATTATTAAGAAAAAAATTTTTAATTTTTTAAAATACAAAATATGAAAAAACTTATTAAAAATTTTTTTAATTTCTAAAAATAGAAAATAAGGAAAAAATTATTAAGAAAACATTTATTAGGAAAAAAAATTTTTTTAAGTAAAAAAAAAAAAACAAAAAATACCAGACGGCCCTAACCCTAGGACTAATGGTGAAAGCAAAGCTATACAGACAAAATCTCACCCAGAAGCATACACATATACACTCACAAGAAACGAAAAAGGGGAAAAATTAATATATCCTGCTCCCAAAGTCCACCTCTTGAATTTGGGATGATTCATTGTCTATTCAGGTATTCAACAGATGCAGGTACATCAAGTTGTTTGTGGAGCTTTAATCCGCTGCTTCTGAGGCTGCTGGGAGAGATTTCCCTTTCTCTTCCTTGTTCGCACAGCTCCTGGGGTTCAGCTTTGGATGTGGCCCCGCCTCTGCGTGTAGGTCGCCTGAGGGCGTCTGTTCCCCGCCCAGACAGGACGGGGTTAAAGGAGCAGCTGCTTCGGGGGCTCTGGCTCACTCAGGCGGGGGGAGGGAGCGGTACGGAGGAGGCGGGGCGAGCCTGCGGCGTCAGAGGCGTCGTGACGTTGCAGCGGCCCGAGGCACGCCGTGCGTTCTCCCGGGGAAGTTGTCCCCGGATCACGGGAGCCTGGCCGTGGCAGGCTGCACCAGCTCCCGGGAGGGGCGGTGTGGAGAGTGACCTGGGCTCGCACACAGGCTTCTTGGTGGCGGCAGCAGCAGCCTTAGCGTCTCCTGCCCGTCTCTGGGGTCCGCGCTGATGGCCGTGGCTCACGCCCGTCTCTGGAGCTCGTTTAGGCGGTGCTCTGAATCCCCTCTCCCCGCGCACCCAGAAACAATGGTCTCTTGCCTCTTTGGCAGCTCCAGACTTTTTCCCGGACTCCCTCCCGGCTAGCTGTGGCGCACTAGCCCCTTCAGGCTGTGTTCACGCCGCCAACCCCAGTCCTCTCCCTGCGATCCGACCGAAGCCCGAGCCTCAGCTCCCAGCCCCGCCCGCCCCGGCGGGGGAGCAGACAAGCCTCTCGGGCTGGTGAGTGCTGCTCGGCGCCGAGCCTCTGTGCGGGAGTCTCTCCGCTTTGCCCTCCGCACCCCTGTGGCTGCGCTCTCCTCCGTGGCTCCGAAGCTCCCCCCTCCGCCACCCACAGTCTCCGCCCGCGAAGGGGCTCCTAGTGTGTGGACACCTTTCTTCCTTCACGGCTCCCTCCCACTGGTGTGGGTCCCGTCCCTATTCTTTTGTCTCTGTTGTTTCGTTTTTCTTTTGCCCTCCCCAGGTACGTGGGGAATTTCTTGCCTTTTGGGGGGTCTGACGTCTTCTGCCAGCGTTCAGTGGGTGTTCTGTAGGAGCAGTTCCACGTGTAGATGTATTTCTACTGTATCTGTGGGAAGGAAGGTGATCTCCGTGTCTTACTCTTCCGCCATCTTGCCCCTCTCATCCCCTCCATCTTTTTTACGGTGCATTGGTACTCCCAAGAAGGCACTTTGGAAATGCTGTCATCGTGTGTGTGCAGCTTACTTATACACAAGCCTATGTTTCTACAACAGTACGACTCCTGGTCCATCGGCTCTCCCGCTCTTCAAGATGACTGTTTTCTACCTTCTCCTTCTCCTGCTTCTTCTACACTTCTCCTCCCTCAGCTTACTCTGAGCTGGTGATCTTGATTCCCATTTCACTGAGAAAATATAAGTAAATCGAAAAAGAACTTCCAGAAGCCATACTCAGTCTGTCCCAGCATCAGTGTCCATGTCTCAGCTTCCCTCCCGTTACTTGGATGAAGTGTCCCTGCTTCCCTGGGCAGCCTCACCGCTTCCCTACTCAAGGGTGTCACCTGCAACTCTCCTTCTCTCTCCTGCATCATCAGTTCTCTGACGTACTGGGTGATTCCTTTCACGATACAAACGCAATGCTTTTTCTTTTCTCGTAAAAACTCTCCCTGGATGCCCTGCTCCCCCCTGCAGGAGTGCTCCAGGCTCCTTTATAAAGTGTTGCTGTCTATAATTCTTCTCTGAACACACCCTAACCTGTTGTTTGCTCTCCCTGCTCCACAGAAAGTGCTCTGGTCAAGGTCCCTCCATCTGGCAAATCCCAGTAGTCAGCTGTCGGGCACTGTCCCACTTGACCTATGAGTGTCATCTGTCACAGGTTCGATCCCCTCCTTCCCGAAACCCCATCCCCACTCGGTCTAGACCTGGCTCCTGTGTGTCTAGGTTCTTCCTCCTGCTGACTTACTTTTCCTTGCCCTTTGCTGGTTCCTCCTCTTCTCTCTGACTTGTAATCACTGAAATGCCCAGGACTCTCTCCTGGGACTGGTATTCTAACTCAAATAGTCTGAATTAGGATACCTTACCGGTCAGGTGGCAATTCTGTGACAAATTGGGAGGCTGTTCATTAACACTAAGAATTTGGTGTCCATGAAGCTGAAGCCCTATGATAACGTTTGATTCACAGGTGTCGGCGGCAAGAGGGATGTGGTCTTTCTCATCGATGGGTCCCAAAGCGCCAGTCCCGAGTTTCAGTACATCCGTACCCTCATCGAGAGGCTGGTTGACTACCTGGATGTGGGCTTCGACATGACCCGGGTGGCGGTCATCCAGTTCAGCGAGGACCCCAGGGTGGAGTTCCTGCTGAACGCCCACTCCAGCAAGGACGAGGTGCAGAACGCGGTGAGGCGGCTGCGGCCCAAAGGCGGGAGGCAGATCAACATTGGGGGCGCCCTGGAGTACGTGTCAAGGAATATCTTCAAGAGGCCTCTGGGGAGCCGGATTGAAGAGGGTGTCCCTCAGTTCTTGGTCCTCATTTCTTCCGGGAAGTCTGATGATGAGGTAGATGAATCGGCAGCAGAGCTCAAGCAGTTTGGCGTGGCGCCACTTATAATCGCAAGGAGCGCAGACCAGGAGCAGTTGGTGAAGATCTCCCTGAGCCCTGAATACGTGTTCTCAGTGAGTACCTTCCGGGAGCTGCCCAGCCTGGAGCAGAAACTGCTGACACCCATCACAACCCTAACCTCCGAGCAGGTTCAGCAGCTCCTGGCCAGCACGCGCTACCCTCCTCCAGGTAAGACTGGGCGTTTCTTGTTCTTTGTTGTGTCTTCTCAAAAAAATATAAAAAATGACAGGCTCTAAGGCCATGGTGCTCACAGGTAAAATTAAAATAACGGGACACCTGAGACTGAACAAGTTTGGTCTATTGCTTGTGGCAGGGAGGAAGGACACACATGCTGGTGAACCACAGGGCATCTCAGCCAGAGGGTGTTAGGAAGGGCTTATGATAGGATTTGAACTCATCATAGATGATTTTGTGGAAGGCTTGAGGAAATGGGACTTTGCCCCGGATCGAATGCTGTCGAGAAGGAGTAATTTTATGATTGGATATCTTACCAAATCTCACGGCTAAAGCTGAAATTGATACAGAAGCAGTGGTCACGTCTATGATCCAGGATGAGGAGTGTCTGGTGATTTTTGTTTCCTTCTTGTCAGTGTTCAGATATGATCAGGGCGTGGCTGTCTCTGATACTGATGTTCTGTGAAATCTTTTATGTGCCACTGGAGAATCCAAGTCCTGGCTGTGTGTGCCTGGCCAGCTTTTCTCTTTCTCAAGATAAATGGTTCAATTCCATGACCTGCTCAGCTTTTGCTGTGCTATGTTTCCACGATAAGTAGCCAGTGATTTATGAGGCAAATGTTGAATTTGTTGAGTGGCAAGATATGAGCTATTTAATAAATGGCATCCAAGAAGTACCTAGAATTCTAATTAATAGGAAGCCATGGTTCATCTTTCCTAGGAGTTTTGATTAATTTTATAGTTAAAAATGGATTCATGCAAAGAAAATAGGGGCATAATAGTGAAAATAAAAACTTTGTATAAATGCTAGAGATATGTGAGAAAAAGAAATACTATGAATCAAACACCAGGAACGATGGTGTGGCCTGCTGGAGCGAGTTGGGATTCTCCGGGCTGTCACTAGCTAAGTGGTGGCCTTGGATGAAGTGAGGGCCTTTGTCCTCAGCTATCTCTCTTTTCTTGCACAACAAAGATGTTGATCCTGGTGATCTCAATCCCTTCTGGTAGTAACAGTTCACGATTCATAGATTTTTGGTAACCCAGGATTCGTTTCTAAGTGCTGTTTATATTTTTGAAATGAGTTGTAACCCAGACCCCAAAGCCAAAATTAAAATCGAATAAACTCAGAAAGAGAAAGTTTTGGAGAACTTAAAATATTTCAAGAAGCAGAAATTGTTTTGATGGAAAAGGCCCAATTTGTAATGATTGATTAAAAAACGCCCAAGAGATAAACACATGCACATTGGCTTATAATTTTCATGTTAATTGATGTTATGGTGCAACATAGAGCAAAATTCAGAAACGAAACCAGATGAGTGCCAGTCTTGTACTGAGTTTTCTTTTTTCCCTTTCATCCACAGCTGTGGAGAGTGATGCTGCAGACATCGTCTTCCTAATCGACAGCTCTGACAGCGTGAAGCCGGACGGCATTGCACACATCCGGGACTTTGTTAGCAGGATCGTGCGGAGACTTAACATTGGCCCTAATAAAGTGAGAATTGGGGTCGTGCAGTTCAGCAATGATGTCTTCCCAGAGTTTTACCTGAAGACCTATAAATCCCAGGCCAGTGTGCTGGATGCCATACGTCGCCTGAGGTTCAAAGGGGGGTCTCCGCTGAACACTGGCAAAGCTCTGGAATTCGTGGCAAGGAATTTCTTTGTCAAGTCTGCCGGGAGCCGGATAGAAGACGGGGTGCCCCAACACCTGGTTCTGTTTCTGGGTGGCAAATCCCAGGACGATGTTACCAGGTATTCCCAGGTGATAAGCTCCTCGGGGATTGTGAGTTTAGGGATAGGAGACCGAAACATTGACAGAATGGAGCTGCAGACCATCACCAACGACTCCAGACTAGTCTTCACGGTTCGGGAGTTCAGAGAGCTCCCCAACATAGAAGAAAGGGTCATGAACTCCTTTGGACCCTCCAAGGTCACCCCTGCACCTCCAGGAGTGGACACGCCCTCTCCCTCACGGCCAGGTATGAGCTGTGGGACCCATGACTACAGAGCGGGACACCAATTATTTTTTTTAATTGAAAAAGAGCAATTAGCATTCATTTTAATAGTTTTCTTCTCTCAGGGTTGTGGCTGCCATACGATTAGAAACTAAATACGGGAAAAATAATTCAGTTGAAATTGTAGGAGGAATAGAAGGAAACGCATCTCAGAAAGCATATGGTCATTGATTCTTCCATGAGTTTCCATGAGGCTAATCGTAGCCCCATTGAAAGGTTCTATAAAAGTGCATTGAGGGTTAGCCACAGACTCATTGGCTCTCAGAATAAAATGGCATCTTTGAAGTTGTTCAATCCACACCCCTCCGAACATGACTGGAAGTCAGCCTCTCTCCTAGGTGGGGTCATGGTCCAGTCAACCCTCTTTCTTTGGACTGGTATCGCCGGGAATTTAGAGCTGTCCGCCTGTAGCTTTGACCTCATGCTCCTGGGTCTGACCTTTGGGGCTGCCAAGAGCAAACTGAGTCCCTCCACCAGTCCACGTCTTTCTTCGCTCCTACCCCAGGTGATAGCCCCTCAGACATCTGGAGCAAATGATTAGGGTTGGTTTTCCATGGGGCACCTGCACTCCACTTAGCTCTTTCACGTCTTCCTTCTGTGCTGGTGGTGGAACATCTCACACTGCTCCGGATTCCCCTTCTCTCTGCTCCAGTCTTGATCCCTTGATTGGAATTAGGGAATTATCTCCAATGTCATTGAGTTTCACAGGCTCCAACAAAGCTCTCGGCATGCTGGCTGGTGATCCTCCAAAGGTGCACGGAGTCTGCTTCCCATTTTCCAATCTGTTTCTCCCAGCCCTCCCTTTCCCCGCCTCTAGCACACCTCCCCCAACTCCTTCCAGACACTATCATTTATTTTTGACCAGGAGGAAAGTGTGTAGTGGCATTTCCTAAAACCCTTGATATCACGGACTGTTGAATCCATAGCATAATCTCATTTTGCATGGGACAACTGGGACTCAGTTCTGCTGAGTTTTCACATCTCCTTTCCTTTTGTTTAGGTGATTTATCATTTATCACCTAAACATGTTTTGAGGACTGTGAATTCAGGAACTCTAGAGGCATGGAATAGAGCCCAAGGTGTCCACTGTGAATGAATTACAGGAATGCCTTATTTTAATCATTTTACATTTTGTGTTTTTGTTCTGGATATAAAAACCAAATTTCTCTTTTTTTTTTTCATTGTAATCATCTTTAGAGAAAAAGAAAGCAGACATCGTGTTCCTGTTGGATGGTTCCATCAATTTCCGGAGGGACAGTTTCCAGGAAGTGCTCCGTTTCGTGTCTGAAATTGTGGACACGGTTTATGAAGGGGGAGATTCCATCCAAGTGGGGCTGGTCCAGTACAACTCTGACCCCACTGACGAATTCTTCCTGAAGGACTTTTCCACCAAGGAGCAGATTATCGATGCCATCAACAAGGTGGTCTACAAAGGGGGGAGGCACGCAAACACCAAGGTGGGCCTGGAGCACCTGCGGCTGAATCACTTCGTGCCAGAGGCAGGCAGCCGCCTGGATCAGAGAGTCCCGCAGATCGCTTTTGTGATCACCGGAGGAAGGTCGGTGGAGGATGCCCAGGACGCGAGCCTGGCACTCACCCAGAGAGGCGTCAAAGTGTTCGCGGTGGGCGTGAGGAACATCGACTCAGAGGAGGTTGGGAAGGTCGCGTCCAACAGTGCCACGGCGTTCCGAGTGGGGAACGTCCAGGAGCTGTCGGAATTGAGCGAGCAGGTTTTGGAAACTCTGCATGACGCGATGCATGAAACCTTATGTCCTGGTGTGCCTGATGTTTCCAAAGGTAATGCCCTTTAGGTGCATATTTTCAACCATGTCCTGTCGATGTTGGTGAGTTACCTGGTTACCAGATCCCCAGCGCTGGCCTCTGGGCTCCTATAGCATCTGGTGTGTCAGGCATTGACTGACATCCACGTGGGTTGGGTCCTGGTTGTCACCTACCACTGTGATCGGATGTGGTTCCAGGATAGGAGTGGATGTCTCTCTTTTCTTGCTCTTACCACATTTACTCCCCACCCCCTACTCTTTAATCCCCTAAATAATTCAGACTGATTGATGCCTGTTTCTGTTTGTAGGTTTATTAGATCAATTATTTGAGATCAGAGTGTTTGCGTTCTCAAGTGTGTTTAGTCTAAAGCACAAACTCGGGATGCATTTAGATAGACACTGACTGTATACCATGCCAAAGTTGATGAATATCAGCAAAACAAACATACTGAATGGCCAACAATTTTGGCTCCTAAGAGTCAGCATGAGTTTTCCCAGTGAGAGAGGCAGATGTAATTGCTTCTCAGCGCTCATACACAGAAGGTCCCATTTTGCACTTGAGTGTGGTGTCCTGGTCCACGTCCCGAGCTGTGCCTGTAGGTTGAACACATCTTGGCAGCTCGACTTCGAGCTCATGGCCTGCTTTTCCCTTTACAGTCTGTAACCTGGATGTGATTCTGGGCTTTGATGGTTCAAGAGATCAGAACGTATTTGTGGCTCAGAGGGGCTTTGAGTCCAAGATGGACACCATCCTGAATAGAATCAGCCAGATGCAAAGAATCAGCTGCAGCGGCAGCCAGCTGCCCACGGTGCGGGTGTCCGTGGTGGCCAACACGCCCTCAGGCCCCGTGGAGGCCTTTGACTTCGCTGAGTACCAGCCAGAGCTGTTTGAGAAGTTCCAGAACATGCGCACCGAGCACCCCTACGTCCTCACTGCGGACACGCTGAAGCTCTACCAGAACAAGTTCCGGCAGGCCTCGCCAGACAGTGTGAAGGTGAGGACGGCTGCCTCGTTTCCGCTTCCTGTGCCATCTCTGGGTTTTACTGGGCAGGGGCAAACCTTGATGCCTGGAAGCCCCCTCCCCAAACTGTTCTCCTATAGATGCTCTTCATGTTTGATGGGGTTGGTGGTGCCTATATGTAAGAGTCCTTTATTATCAACTGGGCTGAAATGGGATATCGTCTTCTAGTTTTATTAAAGCTCTAAAAAAAATCTTGGAAATCAGTAATTAAGCTTGAATGCATTGAATTTGTGAGTAATTCATGTTTAATCATAGTTCTGCCCATTAAATGCATTATGTTCTCTATTTGTATTTACTTTTCTCTCTCTCTTTCTCTGTATTGGTTCATACACACACACACACACACACACACACACACACACACACACACACACACACACACACACAATCAGTTTGCTAGGGCTGCCATAACAAAGTTCCACAGGTTGGGTGGCTTAAACAACAGGAATTTATTCTCTCACAGTCCTGGAGGCTGGAAGTCTGAGATCAGAGTGGCGTCAGGGTTGTTTTTTTGGAGGTCTCTCAACTTGGCTTGGAAATGGCGTCTTCTCCTTCTGTCTGCATGTGGTTTTCCCTCTGTGTGTGTCTGTGTCCTAATCACCTCATCCTAGAAGGACACCAGTCGTATTGGATGAGGGCCCACTCTAATGACCTCAGTTAACTTAATTGCCTCTTTAAAAGTCCTGTTGCCAAACATGGTCACACTCTGAGGCACTGAGGGTTAGGACTTCAAAATATGAATTTTGGAGCCTATAGCACGGGCACACAAACACACACGCACGCATGCACACGCATACACATACACGTGATTTCTAGAAACTACATCCCCTAAATAAGAGAATGAGATAAACTTTTTATTTCCATTGTTGATTGTGCTTTTTAATAAATCAAGTCCTACCCTACACCCATTTATTTTATACCTCATTTATTGCACAGTATCAAGGAACTGTGAACATGGGGTGATTGTTTCTCAACCTTGGCCCCCAGTTTCCTCTGCTGTAAGGTGGACGCTTTGGACTGGCTAATCCTTCTCTCAAGGGTCTGTGATATTTCTTTTACTTTTGGCTGGCGCTTGACGTATCTTTTATCTTCAGGTGGTCATTCATTTTACTGATGGGGTGGATGGAGATCTGGCTGATTTACAAAGAGCGTCAGAGGAACTCCGACAAGAAGGTGGGTTCTGGGGCTTTCTATGGGAGAAGTAAACCTGGGGGAGGCAGGCGCACTGCTGGGCTGGAGAGAAACGACTCCACTAAGGGACCCTCTGGGAGAGCGGCTTCTCTTGGAGGATACCTCATCCCAGCATTTTGGTCCTCTGTCGCCTGCCTGGGGCTACAGGATGGGGCAGCAAGGATCCCATACTTACACAGACAGCTCTATTACCAAGTCCTGGCACAGACCCCATGGGGTCTCAGGCTCATTCCTGTGGTAGAACATCTAGAAAGCATGATGCTTTTGTAAAAGAATGTGAAGTTTTGATTCATTGGGCTGTATTATATAAACTAGGAATTAATTTTATAGCAAAAAACTTGCTGTATTTTCCGTTTGCTGTTATCACAGCTCAAAAATACTCCAATGTTAAGAAAAGATACACTTTCACATAAAATTTGGAAATTTAAGGTGACTGGTTTGCAAGGATACCTGTTATCAGATGTACTATTTGACTGTTCAACTGCTTTGGAATTTGGTAGCACTGGCTATCAAAAAAGTGGATGCCAACACTAGAGGTTTAAGAAGAATTTGTTGAAGCATAATTTATCATAGGAATGTTGTATTTATTAGCTTGCTTTTCCAGAGCAATGGAGATGAGACCTGCTATCATCTGATTTTGGAGATGTGGGATTTCAATTCTTCCTACAGGATACCTGTGTTACGTAAGACCAGAGCTTGAGAATTTATGTATGAATAAACTTCATGGTGTCGTTTCTTAGAGTTACATTAATCCATTTACTTACTGACAGATCAGAAACAATTGCTCATAGGAGTCCAGAGTTCCAGTATTCCAACTCTTCGGAGCAGCTAATTAGTGTGATTAAGCATGTTTCAGTTAAAGGTCAAATTTTATACTGAAGTTTTCTTTAAAAAATAAAAGAGAGTCAGGAGGAAAAGTGCTGTGGCTCTTGAATGCCTAGGTGAGGCTTCTTAAGTGTACCTGTGCCCCCAGGCGTCCGAGCTCTGATCTTGGTGGGCCTTGAACGTGTCGCCAACTTGGAGCAGCTGATGCAACTGGAGTTTGGGCGAGGATTCATGTACAACCGGCCCCTGAGACTGAACTTGCTGGACCTAGACTATGAACTAGCGGAGCAACTTGTGAGTGTTTTATGTATCTACACACAAACTGGTTTAGATAGCGCAATATTGGGCATCTCAGGATAACGCAGTCCGCTATCACCAGGCAAATGGAGGAGAGACCGCTGGGTGGGCAATTTAATTCATGTAATTTACTTGGGACCTACTTTGTTGCCATAACATGAGTCATGGAAACAGAGCTATCTGAGAACTGGAAAGACGGCCACCCGGGCATGGGTGTCGAGGTAGCTGTCGCCTTAGAGTTTCCTCTGCTCCCTTTAATGAGACTTCTTTTCATTTATAAGACTGTTGAGAAGCCATAACATTGAGATTGACCCTTCCCTCTGTAAACAGGAAACAGGGAAAACAAGAATATGCAGGAAACGAAAGACTATTTCTGGGTGGAAATGGGCTTCCATTGCCTTCTCTTCTAGTTTCCTTTGGAGCAAATGAGGGCACCCCATGAGGCTTCCTAATCCTCTTGGATTCAGCCTCTCAGCAGGTGGGGTTAATGCCTGGGTTTGGGGGTGAGGCTGGGGGCTTTGGGGACATGAGGGGGCTGAGTGTTCAACTCAGAGGTTCTTTGGCGGAGGCAGCGGTGCCCTATGGGACAAGCTGACTCCTTCCTGCCCTCCGACCTTCTTCCTAGGGCTGCAATTCTGATTTTTTTATTGAGTGTAAGGAAGTTGAGTTAATTGACAAACCTAGGACATGGGAGAAAGTGAAAACTCTAGGAAATTCACAGCAAGAAAAGGCATTAACCATCATGAGTTTAGCAGGTGGAAATGTACTTTGGGTGTGTGCTTTCCCGTATAAGGCCAGGGGCTGGGATGGGAGGGAATGTCCAGGGTGTCTGATGGGCGCTGGAGTCATTGGTGACGGGCGGTGCGGTGCTTGTGGCTCAGAGGCAGGGATCCCGCCCCACAGCTGCTCCCAGGCCTTCTCCAGGCTGGCACCGTGTTCCGTGACTCTGACCAGGGTTCTGGGGAAGGGCATATGGTCTCTGCTCTGAAACCACCTTCCATCCTGGCCATCTGCAATGGTTTGTCAGGTTTTCCCTTCTGAAACTTAAAAATATTTAAGCTATACTTAACATCTGAAGCTTGAATATCTATGTTGGAAACTTCTAGAAATAAGGCCCAGCCTGAGGTGACATTGTGAATAAAATGCATTATCTTTGGTGGCTCTTAGAGTCCGTTTGTGACACTCTAGTACCCACCAATGGCTAAGCCTTCAAGGGAGTGCCGTAGGAGGTGACTTTATCTCTCGCTGTGGATGCCACAGTCCTCAGACGGCACATTTATGCCTTTTTTCTAGACATTTATTGAGATCTGAACTTCGTTTTTTGTCTTGGTAGGACAACATTGCTGAGAAAGCCTGCTGTGGGGTTCCCTGCAAATGCTCTGGACAAAGAGGAGACCGAGGGCCCATTGGCAGCATTGGGCCAAAGGTATGGTGGTTTTACCCTTTTCTTACGCCTGAGACTAGATTTCAGAGCCATCATTATTTTGGCTGGGGAATTTCTCTGCTATGATGGTGGGGAGATGGAAAAGAGAGGAGAAGGAACTAGCTGTGCTGTAGGACAGATCTGAGGGGCAGACCCTGTCCCTGTGTCTGCTCCCTCCTCCCTTTCCACTGGGTTCTTTTATGCATTGGTTCTTCATTTTATAAAATTATGTTAAGACCACTGGCATCATTGACTGGCAGCCTCTCTAGGATGGCCAGCAGGGATTCTTCACATTTGCCTCTAAGTTATAGGAAATGCACAGGATTTCTTGGTAGATCAAGAGCCTTAAAGATCCTGATAGAACAATTGCACTGAAATAATGAGTAGGAAACCGTCACGTTCCAGGGACACCGAAAGCACCGCTCTACCAAATGCAGGGGGGGTGAAGAGATGCTTAAGTAGGAAACAGAGAAAGTCACAGCATTTAACCAAGGAAACGATTTACTTTCTTCTAGGGTATTCCTGGAGAAGATGGCTACCGAGGTTACCCTGGTGACGAGGGTGGACCTGTAAGTAAAAGTTGTTTTATTCCTTAAATCTTTGTTCCCTCCTTGTTCTTTACACGTTGGGATTGAATTGTGGGACTCTTCATCTGTTCTGTTTCCAGTCTTTTCCACCAGAAAAAAATTACTTTCTAACTTTCGTAACAACTTGACTCAGATTTCTACACTACGGAAACTAGTCTGAGGATGACAAACGTGGGTAGGAAGTGCAGGTTTTTATGTGTTCCATCTCAGAGGGAGGGACTAAATGGCTTCTGAGACAGAGGGCCACTGAGGATGGCAAACCCAGCGTCTACCAAATTCAGACATCCAGGCAGAGATGAGAGGCCGCTGGAGCCGGGGGTGCAGGGGAAACCCAGTCAGGATTTTAGCCGTGATGCCCTTTGAGGGGAGCCTCCCAGAGGGCGGTTGCCGGTGTGGGTTATCAGTCACCAAGGGGTCCGTTTGGGGGTGGGTAGAGCCTGAAGCAGGGCCTTCGGGAAGCAGAATCCTGCCCAGAAGTGGTTTGAGAACTTTTGAGACACTAGAACAAGGCCCAGCCCTGGGATGGGGAGAGAGGGCCCCAGGGGGAGGAGTTGAAGCCCCCAAGGTCCTATCTGGCAGTGCCGGGTGTCAGGGCTGAGCCTGGACCCCATAGAAGAGCTGGGAGCCCAGGACCATGGGCAGCCCTGGGATGGGGAGAGAGGGCCCCAGCAGGAGGAGTTGAAGCCCCCAAGGTCCCATCTGGCAGTGCCAGGTATCAGGGCTGAGCCTGGACCCCATAGAAGAGCTGGGAGCCCAGGACCATGGCCAGCCCTGGGATGGGGAGAGAGGGCCCCAGCGGGAGGAGTTGAAGCCACCAGGGTCCCGTCCAGCAGTGCCGGGTGTCAGGGCTGGGCCCGGACCCCACTGGAGAGCTGGGAGCCCCGGACCATATGGAGGAGAGCCAGCCTGAGGCTTCTCCACGGGGCCCAGCCTCCACCCAGACCCAGTACCCTGAGGCCTGCTTATCCTCCGCCCACCAGGAAGTGCCCTCTGTGCTGCAGACACTCCCAGACCCCACCCCCTCCAGGGGAGGGAACTGCAGGTTCAAGGCCCTGTGCAGAGTTCGGCCTGCTGGGGCCGCGGGCGGGGATGCTGGAGGCCCCGCCTGGCACATCAGCCCGCCAGCCAGTGGACCTCTTCCTAACGCACGCCTTTCACAGGGCTCCCTACTCAGTGGAGACACGTGACAAGAAGCTCCAACTTGCAAAATGCCTCTATTTCTCCTGACAGGGTGAGCGCGGCCCGCCTGGTGTGAACGGCACGCAAGGTTTCCAGGGCTGCCCCGGGCAGAGAGGCATAAAGGTACAGTGTGGTGACCCCCATGTGTGGGGAGGGGACCATGGCACCAGGCCCCAGTGGGGAGAGGGCGGTCGGTGGCGCGTGCAGAAGGGGGACACTTTCTCCAGTACCTCCTGGGGAAGCAAGATGCCTGCCCCGGCTTCTCTGCTCAGCGCTGGCAGCCAGTGGCCTCGCACAGAGGCAGCCCAGGGTGTGGCAGGTTCAGGAGCGCACACCATGCCGAGAAGGGAGCCTGAGGTTGGAGAAACAGTTTCGTATGGCAATGTGAAGCAGTCAGGACACGCTGATGAGGACAGACAGAATGTGGGCCAGGGCAGAGAGAAGGCCAGTGCCCGGCAGCTTCAGCCCCTGGACCTGGGAGGAGTGAGGGAAGTGGAGGGGGGTGGAGACAGAGGGAAAGAACTCATGTGCTGGAAGGTTCTGTGTGTGAAATACTTGGAGTCAAGGGCTGATGAACTTTCTCCTCAATTTGCTGCAGTTTGAGAGACAGGCCACTGCAATGTTATAAAGGGGCCTCCTTGGAGCCCCTGTCCCTGGCCTTCAGGGCCCTGCCCTCCTGCCCGGAGAGCCAACACTCCCCAAGTGCTCAGGTCCAGGCCAGTTAGTTTTATGATCCCCTCGTGATAGAGAGAGAGAGCTAGCCAAACAGACGAATCTCTAACAGTGAGTGAATTTTCAGACACTGACTTTTTTTTAATAT
Source organism: Balaenoptera physalus (assembly GCF_965194825.1). Taxonomy (NCBI): domain Eukaryota; kingdom Metazoa; phylum Chordata; class Mammalia; order Artiodactyla; family Balaenopteridae; genus Balaenoptera; species Balaenoptera physalus. The sequence continues at coordinate 135,458,028 of NC_138885.1, read as the reverse complement.
AAATTTATTTTATTGATTTTATTTTTGGCTGCGTTGGGTTTTTGCTGCTGTGCGCGGGCTTTTCTCTTGTTGTGGTTTGTGGGGCTACTCTTCGATGCGGTGCGCGGGCTTCTCACTGCGGTGGCTTCTCTTGTTGCAGAGCACGGGCTCTAGGCGCTCATGCTTCAGTAGTTGCGGCACACGGGCTCAGTAGTTGTGGCTCGCAGGCTCTAGAGCTCAGGCTCAGTAGTTGTGGTGCACGGACTTAGTTGCTCTGCGGCACATGGGATCTTCCTGGACCAGGGATCGAACCCGTGTCCCCTGCATTGGCAGGTGGATTCTTAACCAGTGAGCCAGAGGGAAGCCCCAGACACTGATTTTTAAGTTGGGGACGGGGAGGGGGAAGCCCTTAGCCTATTCTAGCCTATTCTATTCAGCCTCCGGGAAGGAGCTAATGTTTCCTCTTTCCCTTCCCTTTTAGGGCTCTCGTGGATTCCCAGGAGAGAAGGTACTTAAGCTTGCTCTTCTTTTTATATTTAAAACTTTCCCAATGTTTTGCCATATTTTACACTCACCTGTGTGTCTTGTCCCCTCACAGGGTGAACTAGGAGAAATTGGTCTGGATGGTCTTGATGGTGAAGATGTAAGTGATTTTACACTCTAAGTGCAAATTGCTTTTGGTCCTGAAGATTCCAGTGACTAACACCTCAGTCTGTGGTAGAAGTTGTGCCAGGAATGACATTTTATCATTGTCTTTGGCAGGGAGACAAAGGATTGCCTGGTATTTCTGGAGAGAAAGGGAATCCAGGAAGAAGGGTAAGTATATTTCTGCAGTGTTACTGTCATGGAAAAACTATGAACATTTCACTTAGGGATTATTTCTTTTACTTGTGTATGTTAAGACCGCTTCCTCCAGGCAGCCTTCCCTGACCTCCTGGGGTGCATCCTTGGCATCTCCTATGTCCCTTGTCAGCTGTGACATAGTTACATTATATTTTCTTGTTTGGAGAGTATGTCCCATTGGGCAAGGACTGAGTGTGTTTTGTTGAAATAAATCCCCAGCGCCTGGCACAGAGTGGGTCCCCAATAAATACTTGTGGGTTGCCTGAAGTATCTGGAAATAATTTTACCTTCATGGCAAATGAATAAATGGTAAATGCTGAAACACTGTTCTTTTTAAGATTTGTGATTGGAAGAACACAATTTTGAGGGTGAGATAAATATGTGAAACTCATCTAATTCTCAGTCTCTGCTTGTGGTTTTTATTTAGGGTGACAAAGGACCCAAAGGAGGCAAAGGAGAAAGAGGAGATGTTGGGATCAGAGGTGACCCGGTAAGGGGAAATCCTTGTCACCGATTTGAGACTTGAGTCCGGGGAAGGGGTTTGTGGGGAGAAGTGGGTTGAAAGGAAGAATTTTACTCTTGAAATTGCTTTAAAACATGTTGGCAAAGTATGTGGTTTGCCCTTTTCTTAGAATTTTGGGGTGGCTGGAGATGTCTTTGCTCTCTCGCTGCAAAGATAAGTCTTTGCAAAGCCTCTTACGTGAAGACCCGAGAAGTTTCCCTAAAATGTGGTCTCAGGACGCTTTAAGTTTGCTTTAGGAAAAGAGAAGAGTTTGCAGCTTTTCTTGCTCTATGGGTCTATAAAACCTGTCAACAAGTGACCATCGCTGGGACAGCCTCTTCTGGTCCAGACCAGGACAAGGCGAGAGTCAGCCTGGCCACCATCCTCCTGGGGGAGCAAGAGCCAGCTCCCCCCTGTCTGGGGCTCAGAGTGATTGCTGACCCCACGGCAGGCTCTGTCAGGGTGGGATGGGCGTTATCTGGATCGGATGTGGCCAAAGCGACTGGCATTCAAACCATCACGAATATTTTCCTGGTCACTGATCCAGCAGCAGCGGCTTTCCCTGCACACGTGGCTTATTCCCGGGCCTGTTGTCTTTTCAGGGTAACTCAGGACAGGACAGCCAGCAGAGAGGACCCAAAGGAGAAACCGGAGACATCGGCCCCATGGTACAGCACTCTGTGTACCTAGACTGCCCTGTGCCGAGAGCCCGAGAAACTAAACTCAAGCTGGTTCACTGCCAGCCCCGGAGGCCGCGACGTGGTCTTTAAGGCTGTGGATGTACAAGGCTGAGGTTGGGAGCAGCAAGCCACGGGAAGCCAGCGTGCACGCTCGCAAAGGGGTCTCCGAGAGGGACAGAAACGGTCCCTCCCAAGAGGGGCTTCCTCTCGGCAGAGTTGTGCCCATAGATATTTCCAGAAAGTGCTCATCAAGCCTAAGCCTTGTGGGGGGCAGAGTGCACCTGGGTCTAAGGCACCCCCAGAGTGTGCGACTGGCCCTGTGTGTATCCATTCCTTTTCCCCAGCGTCTTGTGCGATATTTGAGTTACAAGTTCTTCTTTGCAGACGAAAATCTTAATGTTAATTTTCTTTCCCATGACAGGGTCTCCCTGGGGCAGATGGGGTGTCTGGAGGGCCTGGAGAACCTGGGAAAAGCGTGAGTACCTCTTGGGGTTTGCGGGGGCTCTGTGGTGATATTTACTTAACTCTGCTAGACACTGTTTGGGGCAGAGCTGCTCAGCAACTTTTTATTTAGGGAATTTAAGGTGATTTCGGAAACCCTTGTCCCCCACGTGTTGCTGCTTCTGCAGACCTTTCATTCTTATCATTCACTCTGGGCTCCCCCAGCCTGCTTCCCTCCCCTTCCAGAACATACTGAATAGACACCTTTAAAAGTAATATCTTTGCTGCTTTCAAATATTTGGCCTGGCTTTATCCCACTGAATGTTTAAAAAAATCTAAACAGAAACACAAATACAGAGGGAGTGAGGGGATAAAGGGCGGGGAGGCTGATGAGGTGTATATTTGTTTTGTGTGATAGTTGTTTTTCTGGTACTGCTGCAACTCCAGCAGTGACACCAGAGTCAATTTTCTAGTGAATTGCATCTCGCAATTGCTTTTTCAAGACGTTTCAGAAATGCCTGCTGTAGACCGCTCAGTGCGTGCCTCATCTTTGAGTCTTGTTGAAGAATTGCTGAAGCCAAAGGGACATGAATGATCTTTGGGAAGCTGTTTGAATGCTTCCAGGGCCCAGGGTTACACAGAGTTCAGACCTCCTAGCTGGGAGAAGATGTGTCTGGACGTCTGTAAATTCTCAGGGCTAGTTCAGAGCTAGTTCAGGGCTCTGGTGGGTGCCTGAGACAGGTGTCTCTGCTCAGCATCTGGCTGGGGATGGGGGCCAGATCGGGGCCCCCTCAGCCCTTTCCCCCGTGGCAGTCACATGGTTAGGGATCCGTAGTTGACGATCAGAGGGTGTGTGCTGACAAGGGCTTTTAAAAGAAACACTCTCGCCCCTCGGCAAATGATACACTATGGCCATAACCTTGCTTTTAAAATTCAGAAGAAAACTTAAATTTTGAAAATGCTATCTTAAAAGCTTTTGAGTATTATTTTTGAATAATGCTGTTGATTTCTACAATGAAAAAAAACATGAGGAAAACACTCCATTGTTATAATGTGCTGAACAACTTAGTTCGTGAGTAGAGCCAAAGCTTGTTTCCATGAAGAGACTTGAAATACAGTCAAGCATACAGTTCGTGTTAATTCTATGCACAGGGTATCAATTTGGGTTTGAAATCAGTGGGGTCAAGTTAGGGCTGTCTTCCCTTAGGGCATCACTAAGCCAGGCTCACGCCCAGATGAAAGGCATCCTTCCCCTGGGCTACCTCACTCCTCATGTGGCCTGAGCACAGGTGGCCTCTGGTCATACTCTGTGAGGTCCCCTTTGGAAGGGGCCGGCAGATTGCTACTCTGTGGAGACTGGCCTGGCCACGCCCCTCCCCCACTTGTCCATATGTCATCCCTGGAAGGAGGCCAAGGTCTTCCATTAAAGAAGCTGCCATTATAGTGAATCAGGGCAGAATGGTGGCCCCAGAAGATCATGGGGCTTGTTCACTGGGAGCAGAGAAGGTGGTTCTTGGGTGGATGCAGAAGATAGGCCAAGCCTGTAACAGGCTGGTGTGTCACAGGCTCCAGAATTCAACCCCTAACCTTGCAAAGATATATCCAGGATGGTTTCCCACCCTAAACCTTTCCACTGAAGAGGAAACCATCTTGAGGTGGGAACTAATGGATTACTTAAGAGCGAGCCCACGTTTATTTGAACTGAGGTTCACTTCTGGAGCATCGGGGAAGACGTTGCCAAGTCATGAGCCCAAACCAAGTACAGCCGGGCTTTTAGGTTCACGTACGCCCACGCTGAATACTTTACTTAATCAAGTGTGTGTTATATTTGGCCGGGACAGTGTGGAGAGTCTGGGACTCCCTTCCATTATAATTCACGTCTTACCTCTCCCTCCAGTTAGGAAAATGGAAGAAAAATAGACAGATCGACATTCCTGTTTCACATTCCTTACTTGGAACTGTCTGGGGCCGTGCAGCCCGAGGGGTCCTTATTTTGGTTGGCAGGTCTGAAGTCATCCTCAAAACTTCCATGTGGATGACTGACAAGGGCAACATGGAAGAAAAATTTTGGCGAGGGGAGGGCAGGAGAAAAGGTGTCCCTTCATGAGAGTTTCCTCTGGGCTGGGTAGGCACAGTGTCTGGGGCCCAGTGGGTGTCGTGAAGGTGGGTGTTAAGTCCCAGGGAGCCTGGCCTCCCCCAGCCTCCCCGCCTCCCTTTCACCGTTTGTGTGATTTCTTCCTCAGGGGGGTTTTGGCCGAAGGGGACCGGCAGGAGCTAAGGTAAGCCTCAAAGTCACCATCTCTTTGCTGTCATCACAATGTCAGTCACTGTGTGCTCTCGGGAGATGGTCCCCACCCCACCCACAAATTAAAAATTACTCTCTCCTTCGCCATCAAAACTTGTAGCTCCCATCTTTTCTACCATCTCCTTAAATTTAGCCTCTTCTATAAGACTTGCAAAAACGATGATGGCGGTGGAAACGATTATCAAAATGAAAGTGACAGTGGGGAGGGGAGAAGGGAAGGGAGATGACTGGGGAGGCAGCGTCCTGGGGACCTCTTGCCCGTGACATGCCCACTTACCTGGTCATCAGCAAATCACGTGTCTTGGTGGCTCTGTCCTCTCACCTGTGCAAGACAGGTTTGGGTCCAAGATAGCTTCATGTCATGAAGTCATCGTGAGGAAAAGGTGAGGGAAGAGTGAGAATCGATCCTAAGAGTGAAAAGTGGCTCCAAGTATTGAATGTCTCTCCCTGGAGTTATGGTGCTCTCACTTCTGACCCCTGGTACAGCTGTGGCTGTCTCCCTGCACCCTTGTGCAGATGTGACTGTAGAACAGAGGGCTGACCCTTCCCTACATCTTCTCTTGTTTCAAAGGGCAACAAGGGCGGTCCCGGCCAGCAGGGCTCTGTGGGAGAGCAGGGGACCAGAGGTGCACAGGTCAGTATCCCCAGTGTGGTTGCGTGCCTTGTGACATGTTCCCAGATGCCCTACCATTTTTTAAAAATTGAGGTGACCATTGCTTTTACAAAATTGAACACAAAATTAATCTTTTAAGGTGGCGTTTAGTACATCCCCAATGTTGCACGACTATCATCTCTATCTAGTTTCAAAACATTTTCATCGTCCCCCAAAGGAGACCCTGTACCCATTAAGCAGTCATGCCCCCTCCCCCCAGCTCCTGACAACCAACTAATTTCCTTTCTGTCTTTGTGGATTTGCATATTCTGGACCTTTCATATGAATGGAATCATTTAATAGGTTTTGTGTCTGGCTTTTTCACTTAGCACCATGTTTCTGAGGTTTATCTATGCTGTAGCCGGTGTCAGTGTTTTGTTCCTTTCCATGGTGGAATAATATTCCGTTGTGTGGATATTATGGCGGTCATGGTGTGTCACCTCCACACAGCACTTACGTTGGCATTTGACTTTTTCAGGGTCCTCCTGGTCTCACCGGTCCTCCAGGCCTGATCGGTGAACAAGGCATTCCTGGACCTCGGGTAAGTCTGTCTTGATCCCACCCCTCTCTTTAGCTAAATGGATAGCATGTTGCCCTAGCAGGCTGAGAGTTCCATGTTTCGTGAAGGGTGACAGGAGACGGACCCCTCAGCCCGACTCTTTGGCAGCACAGACCTGGGGCCAACCTCAGTCCTCAGAGCAACTGGCTCGTTCACCCTGAGGAAGTTAGAGGGCGTTTTTCTTGATGCTCCAGGGGCTAAGTCCCAATGCTGCCCCTTCCAAACATAGGCCACCTGGGAGGTGAGCAAAGGAAGGAGGGGCCTCATTGCAGAAATCTTAGGGTGGGTCTGCAGGAAATCAGATGAATCGACCAATATTCTCAGATTACTCTGTATTATTTCATATTTGGCCCCTGGAAATTGCCCCTGTGGTTTGGTATTTGTGTAAGGAGTTCCCCATCCTCAAGTTCGACATGGAAGATGTTCCTTAAACTCGCTGTCACTGCAAACATCAACATCTATCTTGGCTGTTATCGATGATGAGCAGAAACATGGTGTAGCTGAGCTAGGACCGGGTGCCCATACTCTGGTGTCCCTTGGGTCTGCCAGGGACAGGGAGCGATCTTATAACTTGTTACAGAAATTAGTAATGACTAATAAACTGGCAATGAACTGGCCTGAGGCTACATAAATGCACAAAAATGTTTTATAGGGGAAGTAGGAACTTTGTGAGAGCCCCTATTTGCTTGGAAAGTCCTTCCCAAGTTTGAAATCTGATAAATACCTATTTTGTTTTAAATATTTATTTAAGCTCTGATTAGTCAAGAATTTAAGATGGTGCAGGGGTGAGTTGAAGCTCTTCAAATAGTTAACAGTACAAACAGCTGCCACCATCTGGATTTGCCGCATCTGTCAGGGTCATTTCTGGGCTCTGTAGGCTGCACTGCATTTTAAGAGCTATGTTCCTTTGTTGACTTATTCACTCACTCGATGAGAAAGTGTGTATAGGTTTCCACACCTGTAAAGTCAGGTGCTCGTTGTGGAGGTGTGGAATGGGAGAGGAGGTAAAGCCATATACATCCAGGTGTTTGTCCCCTAGTCGGTAACTTAGGAGGTGAACGTTAATTACTGAGATGTGTGCACACCTGTGAAAACTGGTCACACTCATATTTTAGGTTAGCACAAGCCATCTCCATGTACGTTTGCACTGGGGTCTCCAGGGCTGAGAGTGGCAGAGAGCTGCAGGATCTGACCTCCACACAGGGGCAGCAGGGGGTGGGGTGGGGCTTGTGGGAGGCGGGCTTCGGATGCCTTGGGTTGGAGGGCGAATGTTTCACTGACTCTCTCCTCTCCTCGTGCTCCAGGGAAGCGGGGGGACCGCAGGTGCTCCTGGAGAACGTGGCAGAACCGGGCCCCTGGGAAGAAAGGTTTGTCTGGAGCTCGTGTTTCCCCAGGCCGGGGCCTGGCCAGACACCATGTCACCGCTCCCTCGTTTGTCAGTCTGTCCAGCTGCTTGGTTTGCACATCCCTTCTCCTCCCCTCTGGTCTTTTCCACCAGGCCTCCCCCGTTGACAGTGGCTGGGCCAGTGGGATCACTCTCCCCGCCTTGAGGGCACCCATGGGCTGTGTGCAGTGGGTTGGCTGCGTTCTCATAACCAGCACTGCCAGCTGCTGCTGAACTGCCGTATCTTTTCGCTCCCAGGCTTGTGAGGACAGTTCAGCATCCTCAGGGCCCTTGGAACACACGAGCGGCACTAGGACCACTTCCGTATTGCGCTGAATATTCTCCGGATATTGACTGTGCACAGCAGCCCCGCTGGCCACGTGCAGCTAATCCAAGGGTCCCAGAGCCCGGCTGCTTTGGATAACAGCAGCTTGCTCTGTGCAGGCTGCCTTTCTATGAGCCTTGAGAACAGCGACTATTCGTCATAACCGGTCTGAGAGGCAGCATTTTCTCGGGGAAAGCCGTGTGTTCATGTGACTCCAGCCTTGCCTCTCTGCCCCTCGTGGGGCCACTGGCTTTCACTGCTGACTCCACGCCTTCCTCTTTCCCGTCTCTCTCTCCTCCCCGTCGGCACGTCCCCGTGCCATGATGATGAAAAGAACAAACACAAGCCTTCCTGGATTCTCTTCCAGGAGTCCGCACGTGGACGTTGCAATTTAAAAAATCATTAACATCAACATCTAAAAGGTGAAGTTAGCAGCTTGTGGCAACCCTACCGATGATGTCACCCAGAACAAGGGCAGGGCTTGGAATCGCATTTTAAATCGTCCCAGACCCACAGGTGTCTCAGCCCTGTTTCTTATGTCTAGGGCGAGCCCGGAGATCCAGGACCCAAGGGAAGCATCGGGAACCGGGGCCCTCGTGGGGAGACGGTAAGATCAACACGTGCACGGGGCCCAGGCTGCCGCTGACTCCGCTGAGGTGCTCAGGAAGCAGGGAGATGTGGCCTGTGCTGGGCTGGCCTTTGTCATTGCAACTTGGGTTGGTTCCACAAAGAGACAGCTTGATAGCTGCTTCTTATATTACTGGGGATGTGATTGAACATAGTGAAACCTGCTGCTTATAAGTTTCAAAATAATTTTTATTTCACTGGAGGGGGAGTGAATAGAGACATTTTTTCTTGATTTCTTTCTGAGAAGTGAATGTGGGGGTTTACTGACCCTTGAACCACCTTCATTTCAGGTCTTGCAAATGCTTTTGGAGCTCAACTAGATGGAGTTTTTCTGCAAAGAAATAAATGTCCTTGGTTTAAAATGGAATGGGCTTTGATAAGATCTCAATTCTGATTGAAACGGTTTGTTTTGAATGAGACATCCCAGCAACGGAAATTCTAACTTTGAGAATTCATTTAAAAAAAGTTATTTAAAAATACCCTAACTGCTCTCTTGCAATAATGTTGTAACATACGTTTCTATCCAGGAAAAGGAAATCTCCAGTACATTGGGAATTTTTCTGTAAAATGAGTCATTACACCTAAAAACTACATATGTGGACCAGGTGGATCTGATTCACAATCCCAAAGCTTGAAAATACTTTTCTTGTGTTTGTAATTTCTCTACAGCTAACTGAAATTTAAAAATCCATTGCTATTACTGTCTCAGAAGCAGAGGGGAAAAAAAATCAGACTTTAAAATCTACTCAAACCATTGAATGAAATCTCTTCCTGATTCTGTTTCAATAAATTTGGGGCCACAGCTCTTTAGCTGTTTAAAACTGTAAATTAACTAAGGAGCATGTTCTGTGCATGTTTTAGAGATATTAATGTATATTTCATGAAAATTCTTTTGATTCTTTTGAAATAATCAACAGTGTCCAGTTCGGAAAGCCCCCAGGAGAGAGTGGTAGGGACAGATCTCCAAGTACAGGGAAGTGGGTTTGGGGAAGGAAGGCAGTCTAGAGGCATGACCTGGAAGGAAGGGAAGGGGCACCGGGGAGAGGGGAGTAAGGGCTGAGCACAGAAGACTCAGGAGGGTGTAAGACTGAGTCCTGCATTCTTGCTTTGAAGTAGAATCAAAGACTCATATATGCATAGACCACGGTGGCCTTCAAGAGTCCTATCAACTCTACGATTCCCTGGTTCCATGCGTCTTTGATTCTACATCCAAACAGCATCTCTACCAATAGCTCGTAGTAGTTCTTTAGTACAGACACGGTCTTGTTTGCACTGTAAGGTGGGATAGGACTAGGGACTCTTCCTTGAGCTGTACCTTGATCTGGGAACATTCCAGGGATGCAAAGACCCACTGCTCAGGGCTTTAGAAAAAGAAGGTCATGGTGTGCCTGACAGGGGCACCTGCAGTAACGCTGTCTTTCCACTCTTAGGGAGATGACGGACGAGATGGAGTTGGCAGTGAAGGACGCAGAGGCAAAAAAGTATGTGTCTGCCAAGGATTCTTGAACTTCTGACATGCTGTATTTTTAAAGAATTATCTCTCAAAATTGAATTGTAATGTAGTGAATTTTTTCTCTTGGTGACACTACGGATATATTTTTTCTGCTCGAAAATAATTTATGTTAGATGACTTTAAGTTGGGACCAAACATTGAGTCATTTATTTTTTATAGGGAGAAAGAGGATTCCCCGGATACCCAGGACCAAAGGTAAATATTCCCCTAGGGGGTAAACAGCAGCATTGTTTTAGGGTGAGTCTGATGTGACCATGGACTGAAGGTCGCCATATCTTGGGTCTAGTCTTCAGTCAGACACTTACTAATCAAGTGACCTTGGGAAAGGCCCACCCTCTCCAAGACACTCCCTCATCAGTCACATGGAGATGACAATATGCCTTTGTCATGGTGCTCGTGAGAATTAAATGAAGTGGCACTGCAATAAAATACTTTATAAACCTTAAGATGCCAGTATAATCTGTATGATGTTATCATCAGTGTAAGTTCTAAGTCCAAGTTCAGTAAGCTTAGACTGAGTCTGCAAATGCCACAGCCGTGCCGGTAACTTGGTGGAAAATCCGTCAAAATTAGCCATTTGGCTGCTCTGGGAAGTGTGGTCCAGAGGCCCCCAGGGACCCTCAGCTAGACCTGCCTCTCCGAGCTTAATGTGCTGCTTCCTGGCTCTCTTCCCAGGGCAATCCTGGTGAGCCGGGGACAGACGGAGCACTGGGACCCAAAGGCATCAGAGGCCGAAGGGTAAGTTTGCCTGCACCTTCCTGGTAGCGGGTCTGAACACTGAAGACTCCACTGCTTCTTTGAAAGTTACCCTTCTTCACTTGCAACCTGGCCAGAGATCATACGGGGTGGGAGTACAGGAATCCTAAGCCTTAGACGGATGTACTCAAGACACCCTGCAGTTGTGTCTGTGCTGTCTTCCTTTGGTCACGCTCCCTTTATAGGGAGGTCTGGAGGGCCCCCTCGTCTAATACGTCTCAAAGGTCACTAGCCTATGGTCCACTCCTCTCCTGGTGCCGGGGGACTCAAGTCTCACAATGAATGACATCAGAAGTCTGCGCAGACATATTTGGCCATGCCCACCAGATGGTGCGGAGACAGGATTTCATGAGCTGCACGAAGTGCTTACCAGGGTTCCAAGTTCAGGGGCGAGCCAGGCTGAGACCATGTATTCTCTCGCCTCCCCACCATGAAAAGACTCCTCTTTCTTAAGCTACTTTTCATTCTGGATTATCCTCCGTAGTGGATGTTTACTTATCTTTTTAAGATTACCCTGAGTCTTGAATTAGCAACTTGTGCCCTAGAATTGGGTAAAGGCTTCTAACAGTTATTTTTAGCTTAAAATATAGTGAAATTCATTGTAATTATCCTGTTAATTCTCTCAGTGAGGACATTCAAACTAGATCATTTATTACTCACGGTAGAGTTTTAAAACATTGGATTGGTTATCTGCATCGAAAAGTGAGCTAATTAATTGTCAGTTACTGCTTTCTTATGCATCCATAGTGGTCTTATTAAAGGTTCTCAGGCAAGCATCTCTCTCACCTTGACCTGCCAGAGAACAGAGTTGTGGGAGATGCACATCAGTTTTGTTAGGGCCACTTGTCCCTATACCTGAATTTTGGAGACACTTAAGGTCTCTTAAAGTGAGAGATTCCTTGTGGTGATGGGGGACATTAGACGAGATCACCTCCACCACCCCTTCCAGCTGCAGAAGCTGAGAATGCTCCATCTTCTGCCACAATTGAGCAATGTTTGTTCTGCTTCTAGGGAAATTCAGGACCTCCAGGGATAGCTGGCCAGAAGGGAGACCCTGGTTACCCAGGACCATCTGTAAGTACCTACCCATTTCCAATCAAGCTGCCCGAGGACTGGATGCCTTACACATGGTCCTCCTTGAAAACTTTCCACTATCTCTTTTCCTCACAAAAGACCTGTCTGAATTTTTGTTGTTGTGGTTTGTTTGTTTGTTTTTTAACCACTTCCCTTCTGATACCACAGTGGAGAAAAGAGCTTTTGAGTTTTAGAGTACCAAGAAAATTTTAAAGCAAGTGGAACTCTATAATCTAGGGTGTATCGTGATTTGCCTTTACAATTTCCTGGTGTAGGTTTGTTTGAGGTTTGTGTTGAGGACAAACTAAAGAGAACACATTTGAATACCTCTTGATTGCATCTTGTGGAAGGAGTATAGTATAGACCTTGGTTTGGGGAAGATTCTCTTTGGTCTATAAAATCCCCAAGGGAGCTATTGATTAGTGGTTGAAACCCCACTAGTGACCTAGAGCCAGGAGGGCACCTTTCTCCAGCCCTTCCATATCCTTCATCATGAATGTCTTTGTTTCCTTGCTTGAATTTCTTCCTGTACTGTCTCCTGACATTGAAATAGATGAGGTTCACAGAAGAATGGAAAAGATAACTCAGGAATTGGAAAAACCATCCTTAGAAAGAAAGGTTAGATGGTTGGATTGGTTGAACCCAGGAGAAGATGGTAGAGTCAGGTGTTTAATCTGGAGAGGAGCTTTTAACAGGAGATGGTTAGTCCAGTTGCAGCGGGGGACGGACGAACAGAAGCAGCTGGATGGAAAGACGTTGGCTAGCCCACGAGGTGACAGCTTGACCCTCGGTGGCCACACACTGGGATGAGATGCCAAGGGCAGCCATGAACGTATCCCTGGGGTGGAATCCCGGGATGCTTAGACCTGGAGCCTCAGGGTAGCTAAGTGACTTCTGGGTGTCCCTCCTGCGACAGGATGTAGGAAGCCAGCAAGGGAAAGGCAGCTCTTCTCTCGGGAGAAGCAGCATTTAGACTCAAGTTCAAATGTGTGATTTACGTTGATTTGCAATGAGGATCCTGGATTCCAGGGCATGGAGCTATTTATCTTACAGGGGAAACACTTCTGTCCTCAAAGTCTCTCCTTTGCTCTTCGAGCAGTTAAATCAAATTTATAAGGAGAGCCTGTAAATGATCAAGGTCAGCCAGGGCCCACCTTGTTCCCTCTGTCATGCGTCTGTGGGCCCCAGGCTGTTCCTTGGCGGGAAGCTCCACAGCCCTCACGTCTGCGAGGTCTTAGCCCCCGTCTTTGTTTTGCAGGGTTACAAAGGCAGCAGAGGTGACTCGATGGACGTAAGTTGCATGTGTGCCTCGCGAGCCCTTGCCCTGTGAGCTTTCTCTGTCTCTTCTCTTACATCTTCTTTCCTTTTCCAGCAATGTGCCCTGGTCCAGAGCATCAAAGATAAATGTCGTAAGTACACGATTTTCTGCCGTCTGTGCCTCATTTTTATCCTTATGTGTGAAATTTGCACCCGGTGGACCAGGCTTTCACTCTCCTCTCTGTTCTCTTCTAGCTTGCTGCTACGGTAAGTCATTTCAGTAATTGGACTTCCTTCCGAGGAAAGCAGAAGACCCCTTTTCCAGGAAGTAGTTTGTCTGTGAAAACCCTCCCCCTTCCCACAGGGCCCCTGGAATGCCCCGTCTTCCCGACGGAGCTGGCTTTCGCCTTGGACACCTCCGAGGGGGTCACCCAGGACACCTTCAGCCGGATGAGGGATGTGGTCCTGAAGGTTGTGCACGACCTGACCATCGCCGAGAGCAACTGCCCGCGGGGGGCCCGCGTGGCCGTGGTCACCTACAACAATGAGGTCACCACGGAGATCCGCTTTGCTGACTCCAAGAAGAAGTCCGTTCTCCAGGACAAGATCAAGAACCTCCAGGTGGCTCTGACGTCCAAGCAACAGAGCCTGGAAACTGCCATGTCCTTCGTGGCCAGAAACACGTTTAAGCGGGTGCGGAATGGATTCCTGATGAGGAAGGTAGCTGTTTTCTTCAGCAATAAACCCACGAGGGAGTCCCCGCAGCTCAGGGAGGCCGTGCTCAAGCTCTCGGATGCTGGGATCACACCGTTGTTCCTCACGAGCCAGGAGGACCGGCAGCTGGTCAACGCCCTGCAGGTCTGTGCTCTGGGCATCTCTGACTCTGAGAAGGTGCTCGGGTGCAACTGTACCCTCCCTGATGGGTTTGCACCCCATAGCTTCTAGATGAGGCTGGTCTCACTTGTGAGACTTCCAGAACAGCCTGATGGCTCTGGCACTAGATGGACATCCAAATGCCCATGACTTATTCCCACCAGGTCCCTCTTCGCTTCTTGGAGGAGACTCTCCCAGGCTGATCCTGGAGGCCTACAGTCTCCTAGCGAGGTTCTCCAGCCATCAGCGAGCCCAACACCCAAGCTGCATCCCTGTTCAAACATTTCTCAGCCAGGCTGGCATCTAACAATTAAACAAGTCGTTTAAGCATAGGACAAGGAAGCATTAGCTTTAGCCTATGAAGCAGCTAAGTGTTTCCTTATTCTTTGCTTGAATGACTTGTATAATTGTCATACTAATAATGTATATATATATAAAAAGGTTAATTAGTCAATTAATATTTACTCAATGCTGATTCTGGTTTTGCAGTCCAGGATGGGTGGATGATGGGCAGGAAGGGCCACAGCGGGACCAGGAGTGAGGAGGCCTTGCCTCTAGTGTTAGTACGATCACCTTCTAGCTTTAAGTCACCGAAAGTAACATGGCTCTGTCACTTACCCTCTCTGTGTCTCAGATTTCTCACCTGTAACAGAGGCTGGTGGATGAGATGGTCCCTAACGTCTTCCTTTCCAATCTGGATATTCTATGGTTTTATCACTGCCACGTCAGCAAGAGACAATTGGGTCACTGGCACCATCTCTTAGGGTTTATTCTGCCAAACTCCAGGCCAATTTGAGAACACAGTATTGGGCTTTCAACTCCAGCTTGGGCTACCAGCCTTACGTTCCTATTAGGGGATCATGTATACATCTCCCCTTGTGAGGGCTGAGTGATCCAGAACCACGCACGTTTCCTAAAAAGCATAGTTTCAGCAAGTTCAAAAAGTCAAATATTCATTCATTTATTCAATTTAATGATGATGTGCCAGGGGCTGTGATGGGCAGGACATTCTGAGTCTTCTGGAAGTGATTTCATAACTTGCTTTGTTGTTAAATCCCTTTCTAGACCTGGGCCCATGGGAGAGGGACGGAGTGAATATTTGTTAGTTGCTATTATTATTGCTAGATAACAATGACATTTAGGTCCCTGCTGTCTGGTAGAGGCTATACCAGGTACTTTACATACATTATCCAATTTAATCTTCCAAATAACTTCATGGGAATTTACCATAATCTCCACTTTGCAGCTAAGGAAACTGAATTCCAGAGAAGTTAAATAATTGTGCTTCAGGTCCAGCAGAAAGTGCAGGAGTGGGATCTGAGCTCCGGTTCATCTCATTGGAAGAAAACCTATGTTTTCCTGTCATAATCAGTGCCTTCCTTCCTAACCCCACTTCCCAAGAAAGAGAAGATATTGATCTATTGGGGGGTTTATTTAATTGATGTGACTCTAATGTATTCTTCGGCTACATTTTCAAATGGGAACTTATCCTGTGTACTCCTACTAAGGATTTCCTTTTGTTTAAACCAGATCAATAACACAGCGGTGGGTCATGCCCTTGTCCTACCAGCTAGCGGAGACCTCACGGACTTCTTGAAGAACGTCCTGACTTGTCACGTTTGCTTGGGTAAGGTGCTTCTCTAAGAGAAAAAATCTGTCCGGCTGCAATTGCGAAACATACTATCCACAGAGGGACATTTGAGTGAATAATCATCATCTGTACAGAGAACTTGAGTTAAATGAAGATTCACATAGCCTTGTATTTACCAGTGTGTATGCTGCATAAGTAGTTTCCATGCTTAAAGCTGACTGCCCCCAAACAGAGCCTCTCTTTGGTAAGAGAATGATTAGTTCTGTAGGTAACAAAGGAGGAAGTGGGCTCTGCTTATATTTTGACCTTGGAGTCCAGAATTTTATTACCTGGTTTTGTTTTATTTTCTGGTAATGTGTTTCTGGAACACATTTCTTCAAGGAGTGGCAAAGAAGTAAGGTAGTTTTCTTTTCTTTTCTTTTCTTTCATTATGCCAATGCCATAGTCTATTAACAAGGATTTCAGCTTGATTTGTTTCCTCTAGTAAGTGCTAGGTGATGAAAACTGAAATCTGGCCACGATATTGTCAGCAAGGTATACATAGGTTTCTACATTATGTGACAATTCTAATGACCCCAGACTCCCTGCAGACTGATGTGCAGTATCTCGCCAGGAGAGTCACAGAGTAAACGTGCTGCCATGCTTCTTTCTAGACATCTGCAACATCGACCCATCCTGTGGATTCGGCAGCTGGAGGCCTTCCTTCAGGGACCGGAGAGCAGCGGGCAGTGACGTGGATATCGACATGGCTTTCATCTTAGATAGCTCCGAGTCCACCACTCTGTTCCAGTTCAACGAGATGAGGAAGTACATAGAGTACCTGGTCCAACAGCTGGACGTGAGCCCGGACCCCAAGGCCTCCCAGCACTTCGCCAGAGTGGCGGTCATGCAGCACGCACCCTATGAGTACGTGGGCAACGCCAGCGTGCCGCCCGTGAAGGTGGAATTCTCCCTGACTGACTACGGCTCCAAGGAGAAGCTCCTGGCCTTCCTCGGCAGCAGGATGACACAGCTCCAGGGGACCAGGGCTTTGGGCAGTGCCATCGACTATACCATCGAGAACATCTTTGAAAGTGCACCCAACCCACGGGACCTGAAGCTCGTGGTCCTGATGCTGACGGGAGAGGTGCAGAACCAGCAGCTGGAGGAGGCCCAGAGAGCCATCCTGCAGGCCAAATGCAAGGGTTACTTCTTCGTGATCCTGGGCATTGGTAGGAAGGTGAACGTCAGGGAGCTGTACAGCTTTGCCAGTGAACCAAACGACGTCTTCTTCAAACTCATGGACAAGTCTACTGAGCTCAACGAAGAGCCTCTGATGCGCTTTGGGAGGCTGTTGCCATCCTTCATCAGCAGTAAGTCCTGTGCACGCTTGGCTCCCAGGGATGGGGCCGTGGGCATGGGAATGATAGCTAGTGTGCCCGTGTTGACCCGTCCATTCATTCAACAAGTATATACTGGCACCTACCACATCCCAGACACACTGTTAGGAGCTGGGGTTGGCAGTTGACACAGATGGGAATCCTGCCCTTGTTCACTCGTTTATTCAACCAGACTTGACTAGACCCCTCCCAGCCATGGACTGTGTCCCTGGGAGTTTATAGTCTAGGTTGGTTAAAGGGTCAAGTGCACATTTATTAAGCATGACATAATACGCTGTTATGTCACATTGAGTGTGCCCTGATGGGGATCAGGGAAGCTTCTATAGAAGGAGCAGCATTGATCTGGGCTTAGCCCCCAACTCTACACTTGGATACCTCTGAGCCTTTACCCGATATGGCTCTCCCTCCGCTAAATGATCTCCACCCTTGCTTCAGCAACAAACCTGCATTCGTCTTCAAAAATTATCTCCAGACACCCTGCTCACTGCGATGGTCCCCACTCCCAAGGCTTGGGCATTGTTAATCTGGATGTTGTACTTACCGCATCTATTACCTGGCCCGTTGGTCATTCATTTATGGGTATGTGGTCCCAGTAGAATGCACATCCTGGAGGAGGCGTATCATCCATCACTGCCTTGATGGAGTCAGGCGCAGGAAAGCATCTAACAAATGAGGGAGATTTATAAAGTATGACCTGTCCCCCTAAAGTTTTAGGGAAAAATGTGAAGCAAGGGTAGGCCAGCAAGTTCACCCAGGAGCCACTACTACCGTCTTCAGAAAATTAAAACAGAAGTTTTGTTAAACAGCATTGAGAAAATGCTCAAAGTAATTCTATTATAATGTGATGTTCAAGAGCTTGGAACTTGGTAAATTCTGCACTTGATTTTTCTTCTATTCCTGTCTTCCCTCACATTGAGTAAATGTTACCTTTAACCTAATCACCCAAATATTGCCAAATAGGAGATACAGGCTTAAGATGTTTTATGGATCAAGTACCATTATGCTTCATGTTTCAAATCACTGGACTTAGATTGTCTGGAAGAATGAATTAATTCAACAAATATTCACGGACTACCTATACGTGATCCATTTAACTCCTTAGCAGATTGATTTTAATTTGCATGTGGTTCACATGCCCTTAAATATTTCTTTCTCTCTTTTTCTCTAGGTAAAAATGCTTTTTACCTGTCCCCGGATATCAGGAAACAGTGTGATTGGTTCCAAGGGGACCAACCAGCAAAGAATCTTGTGCAGTTTGGTTACAAACAAATGTAAGTGATTATAATAACTGCCTCAGAAATTAGAGCGCTAGAGGGAATGCAGAGGTCCTTCAGCCAACACCTAACTTTATGGGGTGAGGATGTTGAAATCCAGAAAACGTGACTTCCCAAATGTCTTTCAGGGGAAGAGTCTGTTGTACCCGTTAGCTTTTGCTGTGTAACAAATTACCTGAAACTTAGTGGCTTACAGTAACAACTGTTTATGTAGTTTGAGATTCTGTGGGCTGGTGGGTTTTGCTTGGGCTCAGCTGGGCAGTTCTTCTGGCCTCTACGGAGCTCATTTTCATGTTTGTGGTCAGCTGCTGGTCAGCTGTGGACTGGTGGTCTAGGGTGGTCTCATGTGGGTGGCTCATCTGGGCTCCATGTGGCAAGCCTGGGTTTGTGCACAAGGAGACTGGGAGGGTTCCGTGAGAGAAGGTGGAGGTGAGCAAGGCCTCCTGAGGTCTAGGCTAGAGCTGGCACACTGTTACCTGTGCCCTATCCTACTGGCCAAAGCGTGTCCAAAGCTGGCCTCTCTAGATTCAAGAGTGAGGAGCTGGGCTTGTTGGGGGGGACCTGCCACATCACATTGCAAAGGGCATGGGTACAGAGAAAATGGGCCACTGGGGCCATATGTCCCAACAGTCTACTATAACTGGTGTGCAATGATTTCATACAGAAAGATTGGATACATTAAGCAAAAAATGGACTCCCCGTCTCTCAAAATGATTAATGCTCTAATGACACAGGTGGTGGTGTCAGCAAAGGGAGGTGACACGCAAGGTCTCCTAGGAAGACCGATGAGATGGTTGGGAGGTGGGTGGGGCTGCAGTGCCCATGGTAATGCTGGCTGCTCGGCACATGCTCCATGGCCTTATGTCCAGCGCCATCGTTGGTGCCAACTGCAGGAGTAGAGAGGAGGGCACTGTGGCTGTGTGACAGAGGGCTGGGCAAGGGGGACATGGTGGCAGGAACTGAGGTCAGGCACTGTACCAGCAATTTGTGCCCCTCAAGAGAAGGCCACAGAGGATCATGCTTTGGGAGAAGGGGAGGTTTTGTCTGTTGCATCCAGACGAGATGCAGATTCGAATTATCCTTGTAAAGTGACTACCTGCCTTACTCTTGGCTGAGCCCCAGGGTGACCTCTTCCAACTGCCCATACTTCTCCCTATACCCCTTAACTCCTTCAGCTTTTGCCTTTGTCCTCAGAGGAAACGCTTAACATTTCAGCCTAGTAAGTTGAAAATCATTCCCGAGGCAGCGGTGACCCTTCTCCAGTGCTATCATGCTCATTCTGCTTGATCTAGGTTCACAGGTTCTGTTTTTCTAGCCTTGTATTATCTGTATAATTTCCCTCTAACATTCCGTCAAGTTGGCTCAACTTTATCTTTAGGAAAACAGAATGAACAAAGCAACCTAGTATCTGAAGTTTTATGATAGCAACTTGAAAATATACTGCCTATGCCATATAGCATGACATTTCTATAAAATAATGAATGTTCATCTCAGGGCAAGTAATGAACAAAATTGGGTCTGTGCTACCATGTCTGATGGTTATGTTGCTGTTCTCTTTAGAGATTCATAATAAATCAAGAAATTGTGAGAAAAACAACCACATACACAAAAATTAATACAAACAAAAATACACAGTATGCCCTAGGAATGAAAGCATATGCCGACTTGATCATCTTCCAGCTCAACACAACATCTTGCTTATTTTTTTATTTAAACTTTTTAATGGAAGTATAGTTAATTTACAATGTTGTGTTAATTTCTGCTGTACAGTAAAGTGATTCAGTTATACATATATACATTCTTTTTTTAATATTCTTTTCCATTATGGTTTATCACAGGTTATTGAATATGGTTCTCTGTGCTATACAGTAGGACCTTGTTATGTATCCATCCTGTATATGACAGCTTACATCTGATAACCCCCAACCTCCCACTCCATCCCTCCCCCAACCGCCCCCCGCCCCCACCCCGGGGGCAACCACAAGTCTGTTCTCTGTGTCTGTCTATTTCGTAGATAGCTTCATTTAACACAGCATCTTGTTGAGTGGCTACTTTCTTATAACGAGCGTAGCTATTAACTGATCTTAGTTTTTGGTGTATGTGTTTCAGTTGGTCAATTTTTATAATTAGAGCATTATGTAAATATTTTATTTTTACTATTTATTATTAACAATAAGTATTATTATTATGACAATATTTATTTCTGTTTCTTTACCCTCTTCCAGCTTTTATAAATTGAAAATAAGATTTCAGGTGTATTTACAGTACAATAGAGGCTTCCTTTTTAATAATTCTGTTTTTTATATGCTGCTCAATGTCTTTTCTGTGGCACAGATCCTAAAAGGAAGGAATTTAGTATATGCAATGCTATATGTAATATATAAAAGCTACTGCGTGCATTTTGGTGAGATAGCAAATTTTGCATAGAGCATGGAGTTATGTCTTTGTCTATTTTAGATAGCAGGAGAAAATACGTATGAGTTGAAATAATATTTAATATGTTTTAACAGAAATGTTCCGAATAATGTTACTTCAAGTCCTACATCTAAACCAGTGACCACAGCAAAGCCAGTGACCACAGCAAAGCCAGTGACCAACACCACCAAACCAATAACAGTGGTAAACCTGCCGGCCTCAAAGCCAGCTGCCATGAGACCTGTGGCCGAGACACCCGTGGCTGGGAGACCCATGGCCACCAAGCCTGAGGCTGCCAAGTCCATGGCCACCAAGCCTGAGGCTGCCAAGTCCATGGCCACCAAGCCTGAGGCCACCAAGCCCAAGGCCGCCAAGCCCTTGGCCAAGCCTGTGGCCACCAAGCCCGAGGTTGTCAAGCCTGTGACCACCAAGCTCGTGCCCACCAAGCCCGAGGCCACCAAACCTGAAGTTGTGAAGCCCATGGCCACCAAGCCTGACGCCACCAAGCCTGAGGTTTCGAAGACGGCCACAGTTAGACCCGCAGTGGCTGCGAGGCCCGCAGCAGCAAAGCCGGCCCCTGCCAGACCCCCTGCTGCTGCCAAACCCATGGCCGCAAAGCCCGAGGCCCCCAGGCCCCAGGCAGCCAAACTGGCCGCCACCAGGCCAGCCACTGCTAAGCCCATGGGTAAGAAAGCCATCTACCTGGGATGTCTCATTTACTGTGTCCAGGTCCTGTCCCTTGAAGCCTGTTTACAAAGCAATCCAGACACGGTCCTTGATCTGCAATCTGACATCTAGACGATGTATTTTGAAAGGTGCTGGTTTGAGCATGGACTTACCAAAACATCCCTTTTTTTCTATATTAGAAAGCAATCTTTCTCTTCCCCCCCGTGAGGCTGGTGAGTTCCAAGCAAAGAGCAGGTGAAATACCCACCCCTCCGCCGCCTCTGCTGCCCGTTTTCCCACTCCCCGCTCCAGCCCCGAACCCCCATTGGGGCGAGCATGGGAGCGGCACATTCTCTCAGGGATGTCCATGGGCGGCCACCACCCAGCTCTCCTGGAAATGCAGTTGCCTTCAGTTAAAGGGATGAGTTCTAAGTAGACGTAGGGTTTTAGACCCCATCGAGGGAGTGAGAGAGAGAGAGAAAAAGCCTGTTGTCAGCTCTTAAATGGTGAAGCTTATATTTCTGTGCTTTAGTTCTGGAGCCAGACCTGCCTCCCTTAGAATATGACTCCCGAAGATCTGGATGGAGCTTTGTAATTGCAAGTCTTGTCCCCGCTGTGAAGCATGTACCCATAGAGGAGAGGCCCAAGCCTCGTGCTGTGGCAACCCTGGAGCGTTTCGTTTAGCAAATTGAAAAGTTAGAGCCCAGACGATTGTTCTGTCCCCACAGACTGAACTACGTGCTGGTACTGCCCCTGGGAAGAATGCATTCCAGGCTGGATTAGATACGGGTGGGGGGTTGGTGGGCTTAATGGGACTCAGACTGTGTTATTTTATTTTTCCTGCAAAGAAGATGCTAGAAGTTCCTATAGAGTCACAAACTGTATAGAAAAGTGAAGGCAGGATGTATGTGCTCCTGAAAAAATAGAGATTGTCTTCATTTTATGAAGAGAGAGAAGCAGGGATTCCTTGAAAGAATTTCATGTCATACCCTAAAGTTCCATGATGTATATTTAATATATTTTAAATTAGGGGCCTCATTCTGTCTTGAACGCTTCAAATTAAGCACGCTGGACCACACGTTTTCAAAGTATTTCCTTAATAAGAGAGATTTTCAACAGAAAAAAAAGGTAGTTGTGTACCTGGCCGATGAACAATGAGATTTTTGATTACTGTGAATTTCACGTTTCACATATGCTGGTAGGTTACAAGATCAATATTTCTCAGGAGCTTGAAAGAGAAACTAGTTGTCTGCCTCACCTAAATTTCAGATCGACCGTCTACTGGTACATCTCTTTTAGAGTTCATCTCTGGCCTGTGTGTTACAGTCATTTAGGGTTTTATTTTTTGTCTCATGCTCTCAGCACTCTATCTTGCAGTTAAGGCAGCCCGAGAGGTCCACGCATCTGAAATCACAGGGAACAGCGCCAAACTCTACTGGGAGAGGCCCGAGCCCCCCAGCCCTTATTTATACAACCTCACCATCACCTCGGCCCACGATCAGTCCCTGGTTCTGAAGCAGAACCTCACGGTCACGGAGCACGTCATCGGGGGCCTGCTTCCTGGGCAGACGTACCATGTCACGGTGATCTGTTACCTAAGGTCTCAGGTCAGAGCCATCTACCAAGGCAGTTTCAGCACAAGTAAGTGCACTTTTGGTTTAAGAAAAGTTGGTACCTATCTCTGCGTGGGATATCCAACGGGGCCATGAAGGGAACCATGCTTATTCACTGACCTTTTTCTGAAACAGCAACGAGGTTAAAACGAAATCCTGTGTGTTTTGGTTGCACCCAACTTGATAACTTAACACAATGGAAAATGGGTTCCTTGCGAACTGTTGTCCTGCCTTGGGGGTCCTGGGCTACTTGATTCAGGAAACCAGACCCATGTGGCCTGAGTGCAGCCCCTTCCCAGGGAGGAAGAAATATGGCCACGGAAGCTGGCGGGGTCTCGGCTGCCCACCATGTCCCGTGTCGGAAGCATGTTTCCATGCTCAGTGAACAGAAAACACCACTGAATCATGGCTCCTTAGGGAGTCTCATCCCAGGGGCCACGGGATGTCCACAGGCGCTGTAGAAAGGACACCAGCGTTTCCCTCCCCTGGTCTCACCGTGCTCAGGCTCTGCACTCTGCTGTGTCGGCCCTGTGGCTCCTTTGCTGTCCCAAGGCCTGGCCTGCATGATTTCCCAGCCCCCTCCCCAAGTTCTCCTGGACCCTCACCCCCACCCCTGACTCTTCTCGACCCCTGCTGTTCCTGGGACATGGAGGGGAGGCTCCTATTCTTTTCTCTTGGGCCAGAGTTATTCACATCCAGGAACTATGATTGAGGAAAGGCAATTCCCATCAGTTACCATACAACCCATGAAGATTTGAGTCCAAAGACCCTTCAACCCCAGGGCTCTACTTCCTTGGAAGGAAGCAGAAGATGTTACGTGGAAAAATGAGGGGATCTCTTCCAGGTTCAGAAATTTCCTCTGTGTGCTTGTTGAGATGAATCAAACGTGCAGACAACAGACATAAGCAGTGTGTGTAGAGACCTCTTGGGTCTCTACGTTTCAGTGGCCCCTCCTTACATAAGACATGACCCAGAACGGCAAGCCTGCCTCAGTCCCATAGGGTTCCTAAGCCTTTCATTTTCTGAGTTACCTATTAGTGGTGTATCTTTTTCTTTTACAGAGAAAATTCAGCCTCCACTTCCACAAACGGCGAGGTCAGCTTCTAGTTCAACCATCAATCTAGTGGTGAGCGCAGAACGGCTGGCTGGGAGTAAAACAGGTGAGCTGTGAAACTATCAGGTCCACTGCAGCACTAAGAAAGCATTCTTCCGAACAGTTTAATCTGCTGGGGTTCTAATTCTCAGACCAGGAGTGACTTGTATGCAGAAAGTTTCAAAGTGGCTCTGTGTGGCCCCTCCTGGGCTTATTCTGCACATTCCAAGTTTCCTGTCCCCAGGATCTTAGAAAAAGTTGAATGAGGGCTGCTTTGGGGGCCGTAGCCAGGAACTCATGTGTCCCTTAGTCATTTCCCTGGTGCCTCATCTTGGGACTCGAGTTGATTTGTGGTCTGTGATGCAACGAAGCATAGGATTTCATCCACTTGGTGATTTAATCTAATAAAAAAACTGCTTAGAAGAATACAAGACAATTCAGACTGGAATCCATGAAATAAATGGGTTTGGAAGTGACCCATGGGATCAATGTTCTGGTCCCAATTTCCTAAGCACACACCCTGGCTTAGTCTAGCCTGCCATTCTCTATGTGTCTGAGCCCAAGCATGTGCACATTTTATGTGAAATCCAGGATGAGTTAGACGTGTTTCTGGAAGTGACAGCTGTGACTTGCTTTTGTCCTGGACGGTGGAACTCTGGGGGACCCGTAACCTCTCCTTCAGGGGAACATGTGCTATGATTGTTCATCTGTGGGAAACTGGTTATTGAAATAGCCGATATGCTTTGCTTAAGAGGAATTCTGCAAAAGATATTGGTACTAATTCCACAGTCAAGGGTATTTAGATGTCTTATTGGTTCACAGACCCCAAAGCAAAGGGTTTCCACTAATTATAGGGACAGTTCATTAGTTTTTGATATATTGGCCACAGTCAGGAGAAGGAAGGCGTATCTCTTTACGTTGCTAATTTCTGTAACGGATTATGATGAAAGCCATATATCGAGTGCCCAGCTGCTTTCCTACAGTGCTAGATTTAAAAGCAGCTGTGCTTTCTCAATATGCCCTGCATCGTCAGAAGCAGCAACAAGTTATTTTTTGAGCTGTTGGCAAGGATTCCCTGTTTTACTCTTTCCAGTTTAAGTTTTAAAGTGACCCTTGTTTCTCCACCTCATCCTTTTTGTAGAGTTTGCATCGTATCTCACCTGTGTTTAAATGAAATTGGGTGGTTTCCG
This sequence comes from Balaenoptera physalus, assembly GCF_965194825.1. Taxonomy (NCBI): domain Eukaryota; kingdom Metazoa; phylum Chordata; class Mammalia; order Artiodactyla; family Balaenopteridae; genus Balaenoptera; species Balaenoptera physalus. The sequence continues at coordinate 135,433,037 of NC_138885.1, read as the reverse complement.
ACTCCACACACCCATCTCTTTGGGGCCACTTGGAAATACAGGGCTCTTGATTCTTTTAGTTGTTTCTAGAGGGAATCTTCTCTATTACTAGAATAGTATTTTTTTTTAAACATCTTTATTGGAGTATAATTGCTTTACAATGTTGTGTTAGTTGCTGCTGTGTAGCAAAGTGAATCAACTATACATATACATATATCCCCATATCCCCTCCCTCTTGCGTCTCCCTCCCACCCTCCTTATCCCATCCCTCTAGGTGGTCACAAAGCACCAAGCTGATCTCCCTGTGCTATGCTGCTGCTTCCAACTAGCTAGCTATTTTACATTTGGTAGTGTGTATGTGTCAGTGGCACTCTCTCACTTCGTTCCAGCTTACCCTTCCCCCTCCCCATGTCCTCAAGTCCATTCCCTATATCTGCGTCTGTATTCCTGTCCAGCCCCTAGGTTCATCAGGACAATTTTTTTTTTTAGATTCCATATATATGTGTTAGCATATGATATTTGTTTTTCTCTTTCTGACTTACTTCACTCTATATGACAGTCTCTAGGTCCATCCACCTCACTACAAATAACTCAATTTCGTTTCTTTTTATGGCTGAGTAATATTCCATTGTATTATATGTGCCACATCTTCCTTATCCATTCATCTGTTGATGGACACTTAGGTTGCTTCCATGTCCTGGCTATTGTGAATAGTGTTGCAATGAACATTGTGGTACATGACTCTTTTTGAATTATGGTTTTCTCAGGGTATATGCCCAGTAGTGGGATTGCTGGGTCATCTGGTAGTTCTATTTTTAGTTTTTTAAGGAACCTCCATACTGTTCTCCATAGTGTCTGGAATAGTATTTTGTTCCATTGATGGACTTTCCCTGTGTCCATGTATACATGGTATATCTATATCTGTACATCTACATTTATCTATCTATCTATCTATCATCTCTTAATTCATCCACAACCCATACTGACATGTGGCACCAGGAGTTACTAGAAAGAAGATGATGAGTCAGTGCAGGAATTATGAAACTATTACGTACACAGATGTGTGATAAGGGTCAGAAAACCAACTACCTATAGAGCTGCAAAATGTTTTAAAATAGTTTACTTTTAGAAACAAGTTTAGGAATTGGTCTTTGTTAGAGACAGCCATGTGTTTTTCAGACTCCTTTTGCCTTTCCAATGGAAAGATTGACAGAAAAACAAGAAATTCTCTCCTCTTGACATAAATTTATGGGAACAATTCAAGAATTCGTGGTAGATTGGGTAATTAAGTTTTAAGTTAAGAGTTGTATAAAAAGATTTTATAAAAACTTTTAATGCTATGATTTTTAACTCAAGCTAAAAAAATGGCAGTAAGGATGTGGCATGGTGGTTTGGGATGGAGAAGAAAACAAGTCTCAACCCCTTTGATTTCTTTTTATTTTAATTGAAGTATAGTCAATTTACAATGTTGTGTTAGTTTCTGGTGTACAGCAAAGTGACTCAGTTATACATATATATATATATATTTTCATATTCTTTTCCATTATGGGTTATTACAGGATATTGAATATAGTTCCCTGTGCTATACAGAAGGACTTTGCTGTTTATCTATTTTGTATATAGTAGTTTGTATCTGCTAATCCCCAAATCCTAATTTATCCCTCCCCTGCCCGTTTTCCCCTTTGGTACCCGTAGGTTTGTTTTCTATGTCTGTCAGTGAGTCTGTTTCTGTTTTGTAAATAAGTTCATTTGTGTCATATTTTAGATTCCACATATAAGTGATATCATAGGGTATTTGTATTTCTCTGACTTACTTCACTTAGTACGATAATCTCCAGGTCCATCCATGTTGCTGCACATGGCATTATTTCATTCTTTTTTATGGCTGAGTAGTATTCCATTATATATATGTACCACGTCTTCCTTATCTATTCATCTGTTGATGGACACTTAGGTTGCTTCCATGTCTTGGCTATTGTAAATAGTGCTGCTATGAACATGGGTGCATGTATCTTTTCTAATTAGAGTTTTCTCAACTCCTTTGATTTCTGCTCATAATCAAGGGGCAATGGATAAGCCTTTGTCCCCTGCACTGGGGGTTCCCTGCAGGCCCTAGCACACCCCAGCTACCTTCCTGAGTCACCTCCCAACATGATGCTTGAGCTCAGAGAAGCCACAATGGACCTACTAGGTCCACCAAAGATATGGGTCAGGACAGATGACATTCTGACTTCGAAGTCCCTGAAATCTGTGCATATTATTTGCCACTTGTTGGTAACTTCACCCCTCACAGAGTGTGGGAAAAGTAAAACTTCTAGCAAATTCAGTGCTTCACTGAGAGAAAATGATTAGGAATAAATTACACAGTGAGATTTGGGGATGTTTTTGGTTCTCTTATGTATGGTCCAGAGGGGATAAGAATATATAAACAGTGTTGAGTTAATATAAACAACACAATCTTTAAACAAGAATCTGG